>NW_022103896.1:31830170-31838425 GCF_000313985.2 Echinops telfairi
AAGAGAGCCCAGAAGCAGACCCACCGTCTCATCAAAGAGAGTCTGGGTGCTTGAGAACCCAGGGAAAATCTGCGTTTTCTCTCATGCAGGTGAACACAGCATCTTTCTCTGTGTTTTTCATTTTGAGGCATCTTAACTTTCCAAAGCCTGTCATTGCATGAAGCGTCTTGTGGGACTCAATCCTGTTTTCCCCAGGGCAAACATGGGACCCTTTCTTCCTCTGTGCACATTCTTCCAAGATACCTGGCTGTGTCCATCTAGGGCGTTCTGCACCTTCTCACTGGACTCCTGGATGCTCGGATCGACGGGATAAACAGTAACACAAAAGGAAAGTGCCCCCAAGGAAGGGGACCCATATGCCATACTTTATTATTTACTACTCATAAACACACATTTCCACCACCCCACCACCCCTTTAAACAGCAAGCGGAGGTTCAGTCTCTCGACTGTGATTGGTAATCCATGAATGAAGACCACATGGAGAACAAATGGAAATGATATTTTAGTCTCCTCAATGTCATATAATGCCTTGCTTCATCTAAGACTTGCCTTCTCAATTCCAGTGTTCTATTTGGGGAGCTGTTTTGCCCCATAAATGACACCTGGAATAATGGCCTCCGTAAACTCTCTCCTTCCAGCAGGAGAAGCAGCTGAACCCTGGCTCACAGGAGTTGGATTTTAACTGCTTGGCCACATCTGGGCACCATCCCGGAAGATCGTCTCATAATGTTAACATTCACCTAAGCGTCTCAAGCATACATCTTCCCTGAGCGAATATAAATTATTTTTAAAATTTGTTTCCTGGACAAACACGGAATCAAGTAGAGAACTGTTGTGGGAGAGGGCTCAGAAAGGGTCCAGAGCATTGGTGGGTGACACTGTCCTGACTAGTTGGGCACATGTTCGGGAGGGTGTCTGCCGTGGAGAGGGAAGGGACACCTCACTGTAACGCCAGCACACGTCAAAGCAGATGAGCTTCTGCAGCCATGAGCAGGCTCTTCACAGAAATGACCTCGAGCTGGCTCACCACGGCTTACCCTGCTGTTGACTGAGGAACCGCCATGGAGTCAACAGGGTACCGCAGTCCTCGCTCCGGTTCCTACTGGCTCCTGCAGGGCCCCCAGACATCCTGCTGTAGACATTTCAAAACAAAAATCAACCCGGATCTTAGCCAGAACTGGCCCCCAGGCCCCCATTCCTCTCACAATCGTAGGCACCACGATCCAATCATTTCTCTTGAGCTCTAACTTTATATTATTGACAAAAGCAGATGGGTTCTAAATACAGGTTTCAGGGTGCAGTAAACTGACCGTATCATAGACAAGCAGCACTTTAAAACATAAGAATTAGGAAAAGGATAGCGGGATTTGGACCCACTATTTTTTTGGTTCACAGTAGAATTGTGTGCCTTGTGTAAGAAGGTCGACCGATTCTCTTTTCATTGTTGCACCGTGGCTTTCTTTGTAAAACGAAAGTGCTGGAAAGCAAGCCCTGGGGTTCCTACCCCGCTTCCTCCGGCTGAAGGTCACAGGCATGGTTCCCACTCTGAAAGGAGCAGAACTTGCTAGTCTCGTCAAGCTCCTGGATGCCAGAGAGCCCTAGTGTCCAGGGGAAACGCCTGTCATTTGTGTGGTCCTATTCCTTTAACTCCCTTTCCTCTCCTTTCCTGACTGCTGTGTTTGTTTTAAGGACAAGGACAAAATATTGGGATTTGCTGGAGTAGTCCAAGAATAGGAAGCAAAGGCTATACGTACAAATCCTGGAGGCAGGGCTTTGGAGGGCCCCGCTTCCTAGAGGCACCAGGCCAAGGAGGGAAAAGAGGGAGGAGGAAGAGACGAGATGGGAGGGAAATCTCAGACCGCATGGTCACACCTGAGCATTCCAGCAAGGGGAAATCTCCAGTTTACCTGTCCCCACCGTCTTTTGTCTTCATTTTCAAATAAAATCACTTTTTCGAAGAGCCCTGATGGTGTTGTCGGTCACACAGTGGACTGTTCACCACAAGATCAGCACTTAGAAATCACGAGCCCGGTGACTGGAGAAAGATGACCTTTACTATTTCCATAAAGAGTTGCAAACTCACAGGGCACTTCGACCCTGTCGTACAGGGTTCCTAAGCGCTGGAATTGAATCAAGGGCAGCATTTTTCAAAATTTACGATTAGTCCCTGACACCATCATTTAGTGCAAAGACTTCATATGCTACTACAAGGACTTAATCTCCACACACTCCATCTGCTTAGGATGCTGAATTATCTTGGGTGCATTCATCCTTCTCGCAAACATTTCTAGAGGCCAGCTTGCGATTTCGCTCTTTATGTCCAACTGTATTTTAAGCAAGCAGCCCTGGCGGTACACTTTTTTACGTGCTTGGCTGCTGGCCAAAGCGCCTTAGTTTGAAGCCACCAGCTGTTTGAAGGAGACCGATGTGGCTGTCAGGTTCCATAAAGATTTCTGGCCTTGGGAAGCTTATGGGGGGTGGGGGGTGGGTCTGTGCTGTCATCCGGGTCAGCAGGAGTCTGAATCACTCTGATAACCATGGGCTTGGTTTACACGCATTTAGGCTCCACCTAAAGTATAATTAGTTAATGTTCTCGGCTACTCCCAAAAGGTTGGCAGTTCAGCTTCATCCAGAGGGGCCTGGAAAGAAATCCCTGGTAATGCCCTTCTGAAAAGTTGGCCACTGAAAGCTCTGTGCCCCCTGCTTCTACTCTGCTCTACAGGGCAGTGCCAGGAGCCAGCATTGACATGGCAGCCAGTGGGACTGATACTTTAGGTGTATAGGTTCCCTCGAATTAGGTACATAGCTGGCTTTACCATGAGCACACGAGAAACCCTCATTTGCACAGGCTTGTTTGAGTCCCAGGGGCCGACGAGGGAGAAATCGGGTGTAAGCTCATCTAATACATTTGCTGAGATCCCAGAAGGACCTGGCCCTCCAGGGCCCTCCCTTTTTGCCTTTTCTTTTCTAATTCAAAACATGAACTACTCTCATGCCCGGCTGTGCATTCTCAAAGTTTTATATTCTTTTTCTTAGGGGATCACAAATGATACTAACTTCAGATTATACAAAACCTTACTCTTTCCATGGTACCCTCATGAAGGGAATTTTCTGTCAAAAACAGGAAAATTTCAAATCAAGATGACTTTGAAAAGATACTTAGACTTTGAAAAGATACATCTCAGCTCTGATAACCAGCAGTGGGGGAGCCTGTGGCCTGTGGCCAACCATTTTTGGGGTTTTGTTTCATTTGCCTTTATTTTTCAGTTTATGGGAAGCCTTTCTAATTCAAAAGGCAAGACATCTAGGACCTCTGATAAACCTAGTGTGAGATGCATGTTTTGATGTGGCCAGGGATTCCGTTTCAGTGACTGATAGTACCCCATAGAGGGGGTCCTGGAGTAAAGGAAGCATAGACACAAGGACAGGATGCTGAAAAGTTGGCCACTGAAAGCTCTGTGCCCCCTGGTTCTACTCTGCTCTACAGGGCAGTGCCATGAGCCAGCATTGACGTGGCAGCCAGTGGGACTGATACTTTAGGTGTATAGGTTCCACCAAATGACTGCTACTGCGAATTGTGTGATATCTACTCCTTACTTATCAACTATCATGTTATCAGACATTTTGCACTTAAACCAATAGTCACAACTCTACCAGTCAACAAAGCACACCTGACAGGAATGAACGCATAAGTGGGTGCCAAAAATAATACTGGCTGTGATGGTAAAGGTTTTGTGTCCACTTGATAGGACAGTGATTCTCAGTGGTTTGGCAGTTAAGTAATGAGGTCATGTATCAGTTATGAAATAATAGAATTGATAGCTATATAATGATATGGCCTGGCAGTGAGAATGGTATAATTTAGCAGTTCTGCAAGAGTGTAATTTTGTAGTTATATAGTGATTTAGTCAGGAGCCCTCGGGGCATAGTGGTTACATGTAGAGGTGCTGACCTCCAGGTCAGCTGTTCAAAACCACCTGCAGCTCCAGGAGAGAAAGAGGAGATTTTCTACTCCCATAAAAAATTCTTCTTAGAAATCCACCAGGACTGTCCTGTCCTGTAGGGTCACTATGAGCCGGAAATGACTCGAGGGGAGTGAGAAAATGATGTTGTTATCGTGTGCCATTTTCCCCCAAACCATGATCTTGAGACCGGAGCGTGTCAATAAATGAGAAGTGAGTGCATTTCTTTGTATGTTCATCTCTTCCCTAAAACCAGTTTCCTTAAGAGACATGACCTTTTCTCATATCTCTGTGTATCCTCACTATCTTCCACCTTCAGACAGTGTCGTCTAAGTAAACAAGCACATCGCAAATGAATGGGGGTCAGAATCACGATAACCCGGCGGATAAGGAAGTGGGGGCTGCTGCCCAGGTTAGCAGTTTGAACTCCTCCAGAGGCCCCACTGCAGAAAGACCTGGTGAACTGTTTCCCTAGAGATGACAGCCAGGAAAACCCTCTGGCTCCGTTCTCCAGAGCCACCGGAAGTGGCTAAGGTGTTGCAGCCCACTCAGTGGCACACAGCAGCAGAGCTTTCTTTGACAACAGCACGTTGTTGTTGTGAGCCACGGAGTCAGTCCCCTACTGCTCCTAGTGCCCTGAGAACTCAGTAGAGCTGCCCCATTGGTCACTACTAAGTTTGACCTGCTGGCATTTCTTGTGGCCAATAGCTGAGCACTTAACCATTGTGCCACCAGGGATCCTAGAAAACTTTATCTAATCATGTGTCTTGTCTATGAAGCCTGCTTTCCATACTAGAAATCAGATACCAAGAATTTTCCTCTCATGTGTTTATCTAATGATCGGAATATTTAAATGGTTGTTCACTATAGTAGAGTACCACACGGTGCAAGAATGAAATTATTATGGCTTAATTTTATAAAGCTCTGCACACTATGGTAAGATGTATGCTTCCATTTTAAAAAAAATCCTTGAGAATCATAAAGTGACTTGTGCATAAAGAAAATGTGCCCAGAAGCTATGTTAGAGACGACTCTGAATGTCCCGTATCACCAGTGTGACAGCACTGAGCCCGATGTTCAGGAGAGCTTGTGCACAGTAAGCTTTGCAGCCATTGGGCCAGGGTACAGGGCATGACCGCATCAGGTATGTTAAACCTTTGGTAGAGAAAATATTAAATATTTGCGTTTGATGGGATGGGAGAGTCTATAAGAAACAAATTGCTTAATTCTTTTATATAGACAACCTGAAATCCTCAAGTAACTACAAATTTCTCTGGGGGAAAAATAGCTACTTTAGATTGTTTTGTTCATTGTGTCTTCTTGACTTACCTGTATGTATCCCATTTTATTTTAGTATGCATATTTGAGCAAATCCATGCTTTGAAAATGTTTCCAAGTAACTTCTAATTAGTGATTTTTGATTTCTGTCTGTTGAATGGAAAGTTTAATTTACTTCCTTATGCTAAGAAAACATGGAGGCAAAATACATGCCATCAAGTCCCAGACTTTTTGGTTCCCCAGAATGTAGTTAGATGTGTCTGAAGGTTTGAGAGTGAAAGCCAATGAACAGATGCAGGTGAACATGTTGAACATTTCTCTGAGAAGCTACTGACAAATACTCTGGAGCCAGAAAACAAGATTTCCCAGGCCTAACTAAAACACAAGCAATCAAACAAAAATAAGATAAGATCAGTAGCAGCTCTGAATTTGGCTTAATGGGTTCCAGCAACATGTTCGTTATTTATTTACTTTTTGAAAGCACAACCTAGTTTATGAAGGTCATGAATCAACAACAGTGTGGTATAATGAGAGACCCTGAGTGCCAGGGATAGAGAAAGGAGATTCCAGTTGGAATTATGGACAGATGTTCAAAGTCTCTGATCCCCAGTTTGCTCGTTGGTGTAAGTGAAAGTAATGCCTTTTTTGCTGGCTGTTGACAAGTGTAAATGGCACATCAGATTGCCTGCCATGCAAGTGTTTAATAAATTACAGCAGCCATTGTCCCTAATATTGAGAGTTGGCATTTGGAACTGAATAGGGAATGTTCAGAATACTAAAGAACTTGTTTTCTGTTTCTTGGAATTATCCTTAAAAAAAATAGGATGCATTACTTTCATATTTAGGAGAAGATATTAGTAAAATTTGGGCATATATATGAGATTGCTCCCTCAGGGACTGGTTCTGAAAGAATGAATTCTAATAGGTGTCTATCACGGACTTCATTAAAATTCTGCAGCAGTGATCGACAAATGGAACACAAGCCATGAACGAAAAACAGCACAAATAAGACTATGCCAGAGAAAGATCCGACAGCTGGGCTAAAATGCACGAGTAAGCATGCTTACAGACAATCTATGCTGCTTGTTATTAAGGCAAATGATCCAATTATAGTAAAATGACAAGCTGACTATTTGTTTCTCCAGTTGCTCTGCTGAAACATAACCTCCCTTCCTATCTACAATAAGTCACATGTGCTATTGTGCTCCCTGTGAGAGCCCAGGCTGCTGATACACTCCATTCACTAGGAGATCTCATTAAGCAAACAATTCAAAGAGCAGCTCTGCTTTTGTGCCAGGCCTGATACTGACAGATGCTAACCTTGCCAGCAAGACTCCTCTTTTGTATAGTGGTGATGGGGAAGGAGGTTTTCTTTCCCTTTCTCAGCCCAGAAGAGGATTGACAGAGACACCAATGTCGAGGTTCTCTTGCCCTTCACTGAGGCTCCAGGACACTCGTAAGTGGGAAAGAGAAAGGGAGGCTTCACTGTCCTGGTATTTTCTTGCTTCCTCGTTCAGTGTGTTGTGGCTGGTATCTTGAATCCTACTTTATATCCTCACAAAAGCCCGCTGGACATTTTTATTAGGCTTCTAGGGAAATCTTACTCAATTCTCTTTTACTGGCAGATTTCCATGCAAACTGTGACTAATACAGCCCATTGTTATTGGACAAGAAAAGAAAAGACAATTTTTCATTTCACAATGAGACCTGCTGGCAGCGACTAGACAAATAAAGGATGGACTCTTTACCTTTCTGAGCATGCCCAAGATTGCTGGTGCACAATAGAAAGTTGTAAATATTACACCCAGTGATTGGTGAGATGGCACCATCCCTGCCAAGATAATAGTGCTGCTGTGCTCTGCAGACGTTGGCAAGGTTGACATGTTGGAGGTAGGACTGTCTTTAGAAAATTTTCAAATAGGAAAAAAAAAAAATCTTGTGGAGTATAAAGTGTTAAACTTCTCCAAATCAAATTTTTCATGTCTTAACATGTCAGTGAACAAATGAATATTAGAAGGCATATATTAATGAACACATGTAACTTTCATGTGAGATATATATATATATATATATATATATTTATTGAAAGCATGGGGACTTGATATGTAGTTACACACTTTTAACATAGCGGGATATAACCTTAGAGTTAAAACATGAAGGTGATAAGAACTTTTATCTTCTTATCTGCGCTACCTGTGTGTTCTTGTGGAAGGAAAGGACGTTTCTAACTCATATATCCAGTGAGCCATTCTCGATGGATCCTTTATGAATTCTGACCTCAGTGACAGATGGGTAACAAAAGTTCTGGGTCAATTCCCAATTCCTCTGTGGTTCACATGAGCGTGTGAAACCCGAGGTTGGTCTCCACCTGATTGGGGTTGTATATAACTTTAACAATTTACGCTGTAAATTTATGAGTGGAAAAGTCAGGCACACAGAGAAGACTCTACTGTTTATGTTGCACACCTGCCACCCGAGTCTTATGTTGTTCTTATTTCCTCTTTCAAAGGAAAGGGTAGTAAGTGTAGGTGGGTGTTTTAAGCCCTTATAGGCCAGGTCATTTGTGATAGATGACTGATTCAGCCAAGGATTAAAAGTGGTTTTGTTGTTGTTGTTCAGCCTGGGTGTAAGCAGTGCCCAGGTGTTTCCTTTGGCTGCAAATCAGAGGCATGATTTGCTAATGTTATCAGTCACGCTACCAATTTGTTCTTCTGCACCTGTAAATAATTATAGACGCATTATTAATTTTAGATGGCAAGTCTGATGAATAATTAGTTGCTGATTAAATAACCCGATAGGCACCAAGGACACTTACCAATGTCAGAACCAATGTTGGCATTGATTCTAAGAACGCTTCCTTGTTAATGACCTTTGGAGTCTTGATTCAGGCAAACCCAGACTGAAGTGTTGACTCCCAGCTTCACCCTACGTGTGATATCCTGAGCAGCTCTAAAATGGATATTTATTAACTTGAGAGGTTAGTATAGAAATTACATAAAGTAATGAGGGTAATGA
>NW_022103896.1:31839503-31840650 GCF_000313985.2 Echinops telfairi
TCAGATTTGTAAAACAGAAGTGTGTAGTTTAGGCACAAATTAGTTCTAGTTTTGCTTGAGCTTAATCTTGTTTTCAGGACTTTAAATGACTTCTTCCTGGTTCAGTCATGGCTGACAAAATGAGACTGCAACAGACCCAGTTTGTGAAATATGTGTGTGCTACAATGGGGGGAAAATGTGCAAGGCAACACTGTGCTGGACGCACAATCTCTCTCTTACAAAGCAGGGGCAGTGTCTACTTGTCGGAGTCACCAGATCTCTGGAATGGCTGAGATAGAAGTAGCCGTGCTTAAAGATGGTGGTCGACCATCCTACTTTGAAAGTATGTTGCTCTCACAGCCCTGGTAATAAGCCAGTTTCAGGCACCGGGCTCCTGGAAAGGTTGACAATGCCCTTTCTTATCCTATGCCACGTCTCTGACCTATGATTTTCTCATTCTGCTCATCATCGTTTTACCAACGGGGGTCTGTTCTGATTTTGCTGTGTCAGCTGTAAATGAACTGGTACAAACTAGTTCAAAACACTGGTTGATTTACCTTCTTCTCCCCACCTTTTTTTTTTCCCAAACACCTGAACCATCACTTTATTTCTCATTCAAGCCAATTCGCTGCCCTTGGGTCGTAGCCAGTTCATCAGACAGTAGAATAGTCTCCTTGGATTTTCAAGGCTCTAAATCATCCATTTCCCTCTGAGCCACTGCCCCTGGTGGACTCAAACTGCTGATCTTGCAGTTAGCAGTCAGATGTATAACCTACTAGGCCACCAGGGCTCTTTGCTTCCATCTTGAAAAACGATGAACCTTACAATTTTACTCTCTTTCTTTCTATTTTTTCCCAGCAGTGTCAGCACCTATCAGTAAACATTGCATTATAAGCCTCCCAATTTTCTATGAATATAAATATAAAAAGCCATGGGAATAGCTAAAGTAGATTACTCAGTACCTCATCAAATTTGTTGCTTTATGGGTTAGACCAGAGCACGCACACTGCTACAGATAAGAGCCTGCAACACAGGGAATCCAAGACAGATAAACCCCTCAGGGCTAACAATGAGAATAGAGTTACCAGGAGGATAAGGGGAAGGTGGAGAGAGAAAGGGGGAATCAATCACAATCTAGAACCCCCACCCAGAGGGACAAACAACAGAA
>NW_022103896.1:31841692-31843525 GCF_000313985.2 Echinops telfairi
AACAGAGCAGGTTGGGAGGAACAATTTGTGTCAGAATTGGGTAAAGAAGAATGGAGGTAGATTCTGTGGTGGGATTATGCTGGTTCACACTGGTTCAACAGAACCATACCTAATTTTTTTTGTTGAATTTGGTGAAATGGTTGTTAAAATGGCACTTGTAATCAAGATTCTCTCTAAAGTCGGTGGCTTCTCAACCACCCAATGCGACAATCAAAAATTTACATTCTATACTCTTTTTTTTTTAATATTCATCTACTCAACAGGGTATTCTAATAGCTCCTGGTAATAGTTCCTTCTATAAGTATTAAAAAAATCAGCAGATCTATGTTTGTGATATTTATTTACTTATTAGAAAAACTCATTATACTTTTGATGAAATACTATATTTTATTCCCTTGTGTTTGTTGTTTCAGTGAACAAACAAAAGCATAAGGAGAAGAAGTACTAAACAACCAGAGGGTAGCACACGGTCCTTCATTTCTGCTTTGTGTTATGTCCTAAATTCACACTAGATATTATGAATGAATTATGCTATTTTGGAAAGTGTGCAAAGAGCTTAAAATATCATCAGAACAATTGCTGTAAGTTCACCAGAAGCTGAAGGGGTTTTTCAAAGATGAACAAAATATGTTCAGAGAAGAGAAGTCACCTACTTGTTTCTAATATCAAATGCAATGAGTATTGTCTAGCTGGCCTATGTCCTATGTCCATAGGAATGGGACCCTACTACTGTAGTGAACAGATAGTTAAGGGTAAATCACACAGCCTATGGAACTCGGATAAACATAAAGAATATTGCTAGTGAGGACGCCGATCATGAAGCAATATGGAAATATCTTATAAACAGTTTTATGTGTTTTGTCAGGTGTTAGTTCATATTTTTTCATTAATGTTTTACAAATCATTCTTAGAACATAATCTAGCTTGGTGTACTTTTATTATTCTTATTTAAATATTAATTATGAAATAATATACCTCCCTATGCTATATCATTTTGTATACTTAAAATGGTCATCAGGGCAGTGGACCAGTTGTGAAATTATTTGAATCCCATTATTGGGTGATATAGAGACAATAACTGGATTAATAAGTATCTAGGGACATGGCAGAGTAGGTTGGTGAAATGGTGCGTGAACAGCAAGTACAAGAAATGGTTCTGAAATTGATCGTGGTGATGCTTGCACAACTCTTCTTAATATGACTGAGTGATTAAAATGCATTGTATGTGAAATATATGCCAATAAAACTATTTTAAAACTGCAAAGAGAGAGAGAAATGAAGGACAGTGGCAAGTTGGGCCTGCCTTGTGGTCCGTGTGCCATTTGCCCCGCAGTCGATTTGGTTTGGGGTTTTTATATTGAGTTATAAGTCATACTGAGGGCTGCCCTCATTGATCTTCATCAGTAAATGCTTCGAATCATTTTGGGTTTCAACAAGCAATTCTGTGTCATCTGCAGATCACAGGTAGTTAAGCAGTCAATCTAATTTATAGTCTAACTTCTTGAATTATCAGCTCAGCACACAGACTGGGACATGATGGCAACATCTGTACAAATGTGCTTGACACACTGGATGAATGTATGGATTGTGATGGGAGATGGAAGAGCCCCCAATAAAAGTATTTAATAAAATAAAAAATGTTGCTTTATTCCAAGTCAATACCGAATAGTCAGATGCCATGTAATTACTAAGGAACTTGGCATCATCACCAAGAACCCAGACCCGCATGTACCATGTGTCCCACAGCTCTCTCATTGGATGCTGTTGATGCTGTCTCAGGAAAAGTACTGCAATGTTTTGGATTTAAAAAGCATCTATTATGTGCAGGGAAGT
>NW_022103896.1:31843625-31854571 GCF_000313985.2 Echinops telfairi
TTCAGTATTCCCTTCTTTTGATCAAATGACTGTCTCTTGGTCCATGTACAAATTTTACATGAATATAATGGAATATGTTTGAATTCCCATATTTTGCAGTGTTATCCATAATTTGTTAAGATTCACACAGTTGAATTCCTTTGCATAGCAACAATAGTTAGCATCTTTCTTGACATTCTTTGCTTTCTGTCAAGCTCCAGTTGACGTCAGCAGTGATGTCTCTGTTAAGCATCTTCTTTAAACACATCCTCCAAATTCATGGATGCTGTCAGAAGTTTCTTATATTTACTGTTTTTGTTAGCTATCATATGTGCTACCATTTATTTCTATTCTTCCACTGATGGGCACTTAGATGATTTCTTTTTCTTATTGTGAACAGTGGTGCAAAAGTTAACAGCGTCTATGGTAATTAATTTTCTAGCTTTTAAAGGAAGTGTCATATTATTTTCCTTATTTATACTATTTTACAAAGCCACTGGTAGCATGAAAGAGTGCTCATCTTTCCACAGCCTCCACAACATTTGTAATTTTCTTTCTTTTTTTTGCATCTTTCTAAAGATAATGAGCATGTTTGATGTTTTTTTTATTGGCCTGGGAATGCCTTCTTTGTTGAGGCGTCATATCATTTGTCCATTTTTAAGTTAGATTATTTGGTTTTTTGCTATGTGCTGAAGTTTTCTTCAGAGACCTAGTGGCCTAGTGGGCAGTTCTAACCCCTGACCCAAGGTCCTGGGAGAAAGATGGGGCTTTCGACTTCCAGGAAGAGTTATAATCTTAGAAAACTACAGAGATCACTCTACCCTTTCCCGTAGGCCAGCAATGACATTGACGTGATGTCATTAGCATTGACTTGAAGGACGTTTGCGTTGTTGTTTTATTTTGGGAGGTCCCTGCTGGGTGTACAGGAGTTAATTTCTGCCCCTACCCCACTCCAATCTGTAGGCTTTCATTTTAATCTTTTTGAGAAATACATATATTGCTGCCTACGCATTCTTCATTTAAACGAGAAACAAAAAGCACATAAACCATGTACCGGGAACCATTTCATAAAAAAGAAGATGAATATAAAATGTCATCATTTGTGTTTGTCCTTCTAGCCCGCCTGTGTTAGTCACATTATTCTTCACCACTGACTATGGATGGCAGCACCACCTTGGTCCTCCCACGTCAAGAAAGGGGAGAGTCCCAACAGAGGGCCACAAGAACCCTTATCAATGATGCTTCTGTGATAAAGCATATAACTTGCAGTGCCTGGCCGTTGGTGATATGGTATCAGGGGTTCCGTACCACCACCTAGCAATGGCTTTTCCTTTGCCTTCTTTCCATGAATTGGCTTCCATTCTAAAGAAAGGACCAGAAGGATCTCTTAAACAGGCCCTGGTGTTCTTGGGAACATCTTTTGATGATGATACATATCTCATTTTTCTCCAAAATTCACTGCCAGGGAGTCAGTTTTATAACAACTCTTATTTTTAGGGTCCCCATTTTAGGACACTCTGTTTATCTAGTTAATCCTCTGAAATTTTGTATTTTTAATTCTGTTTGGTATTCTATTTATGCCATGTATTAGGGAACCTCAAACGGAGCCTATTTTTTCCTTCCATAATCTTTATAGTTTTAGGCTTTGTATTTAGGTCTTTGATTCATTTTGAGTTAATGTTTGTATATGGTGTAAAATGTGTTTCATTTTTTCTACTGGTAGATATTCTGTTTTGCCTGTATTATTTGTTAAAAAGACTATCTGTTCCTCATTTATTGGATTATTGTTAAAGATCAGCTCACCATAGATGGGTGGATGTACTTCTGGATTTTCATTTCTGTTCCATTGGTTTGTATATCTGTTGGACCAATACGAGGCTCTTTGACTCCTGGATTTGGATTGGGATTGTATCATATCTACATAGGATTGGCATTTTCCCAATGTCGTGTCATCCTGTCCATGCACGTGGTATGTTTTCCCATTTATGCAATTATGTTTTGGTTTCTTGTGATAGTGTTTGTTGGTTAGTTTTGAATAGATCGGTGGTTCACAACCTGTGGGTCCGGAACCCTTTGGGGTTGAATGACCCTTTCACAAGGGTTGCCTGATTCATAATAGTAGCAAAATTACAGTGATGAAGTAGCAACGAAAATCATTGTATGGTTGGAGGGTCCCCACCGCATGAGGAACTGCATGAAAGGGCCGTGGCCTGAGGAAGGTGGGGAACCACTGCCCCAGATCTTCTGCATACCTGCTTAGATTCCGGGGTTTGTTTTGTTTTGGAGTGGGTGTTATGAGTAGTTTTGCCTTCCTGGCTTCATTTTCAAAGTTGCTTTATTGATGTAGAGCCGAAGTTATTTGGCCTTCTCCCCTCTTCAGACAAAAAAATACGCAAGGCCACCTTGAAAATTAAAAATTTGTGCACTCTCTCATCATGCAGTTCTGCCGCCTCAGGGGTTTGTATCACCCACTTTGGGAAACACTGGTGTGGAGGAATACAATTGATTTCTACAATGTTGATATTATATCCTTCTTCTCTGCTGAACTTATTAGTTCCAGTAGCCTTCCTATGGATTCTTTGAGATTTTCTATGCGTAGATCATATAATCTGAGACTAGGGATAGTGTTACTCCTTTCTTACCCATTTGACTGCCCTTTATTTATTTACTTTCCTTGTTCTAGTTTGAACTTTCTGTGCGATGTGGAAGAAGAGGAGAGATAGCAGGCATTCTCCTCTGGTTCCCACTCTCCAGGGAAATGCTTCCTGTCCCTTTGTGCTGAGAATAATGTTGGCTATTAGCTTTGTATAAATGCCTATTATTATGTTAAGGATTTTCTCTTTTATTCCTGTTTTGTGGAGTGTTTTTATCAGGAATGACTGCTGGATTTTATCAGTAGTCTCTTTTGTATCAATTGCTATGTGGTCCTTGTGTGTTATTCTTTTGGGGGATTGTGCTGACTGGTTTCCAAATGTTGAACCACCTACTTACACACTGGTTTTGAGTCCCATTTGGTGATGATATGCTTCTGTTCTTCTTGTGGTAAATGCTGTTGAATTTGATTGACTAAAATTTTGTTGAGCGTTTTTACATCTATATGCATGAGGAATATTGGTTTTTTAATTCTCTATTTTTCTGTGATGTCTTTACCCGAATGTAGGCTCAGGGTTATATTGCCTTCACAGAATGAATTTGGTAGTCTTTCTTCCTTTTCTATGCTCTGAAATAGTTTGAGTAGTACTGATTTGGGCTCTTTTCTGGATGCTTGGTAGAATTTTCCAGTGAAACTGACTGGGCCAGGATTGTTACTCTTGATTTTTTGTATTCCCTCTTTGATCTCTAGCATTTAAAAAATGTGTTTCTTCATTCTCTTTATTTGTTATGGGTCTGTTAAATTTTCTACTTCAAATTTTGTTACTTTGGGTAGCTAATGTGTGCTATTTACATATTTTGCCTATGTGCTCCGACTTTCAAAAACTTATATAATGACAACCTTCTTTCATATTTAAAAAAACAAATAGCTGCTTCATAGAGTTGTATGAAACAAAAGTGTTTCATTACAGTCCAGTCTCTCGAAGAGGAAGGAAAGCTGCATTTTCTAGTGATGAATGGAGATCACAGCATATTACCAGAAGCTAATCATCTCCCAATGTACCTGGACAAACCAGTCCTCTTGGCTTCACTTAATGTATTCCATCTGTCTTGCTAGATGTATTTATCATTTTTCAGACGTATAAAGAAAAAACGACTCCTTGAAGCCCTTGCTAACATACTGTTGTACTACCTAATTGGGGGAAAAAAGGTTGATGTTGTTTAAATCGCTTGTCTTTAATTCAAATCCATAGCCTCAGCAAATGAATGCCCCCTCCCTTAATTTCTTGATTTGGTGAGAGGGAGAAAATAATATATTCTTCAAGTATTGGCACATGACCACACCTACAGCATTTTTATCAATTCTCCCATTTAATTTTCTGTGGTAGTAATTGTATTATTTAAGGTGTGCATCCATTTTCCCCTTTTCCAAACTAGTCCACCACTCTAGGCTAAAAACACCTCTGACCCCTTCCATCCCATTCCTCATAGCCACTAATTAGTTTTGGTGTGTATGTATTGACTTATTTCCTATAATTAGTATCCTGCAGTGCCTTTTATTTCTCTCAGCATAATGTCAAGGTTCTTGTCTATTATGGCATGTATCAGTTCTCTTTATGGCTGAGTAATAGTTGAATTTTGCTTATCTATTTATCAATTGATAGACATTTTAAATGTTGACCCTTTCTGGCTCTTGTGAATTGTGCTGCAATGAACTTTGATGCCCCTTCAGAGCTTTGTAAGAGATATTTGAGTTCCTAGATGAAATTGTAGCTTTCTTTAAGGATTCAAATAGTCTTGCTGCGCTTGCCCTAGCTTCTCACAGGATGCTTACACAGTATTTGAGGAACACATAGCAGTTAAATAACCAGGTGTAGTAGACAGGTATGAAGCTTTGTTATCAGGAGGAAGAACAATGATGAAGGGAAGGGTTGATCTAAGAGGTTTCTTGATGGAAGAAGATGAGTTAGATGGCCATGACTTGAGGCCTCTGTACCAAAGATATTTGGCAAATACTAATGCTGCTCATTTCTCTGAGTTATACATATTTAACGAGGGCATTCTTGATATTGTGGAATGTTATAACAATGGTGAAATTCCCTAACTTGTCTTCTCATTCAGTTTATCTGACATCCAGCCGATAGTCATTCTCCTACAAAGTACAGCTTTACCATGACTCCCGCTTGTCAAGAACAGTGATCATTATTCCATGACTATAAATAAAGGCCCTTCCTTCCTCATCCTTGTCCTTTTCAATTTAGTAGAAACTACCAATCCATTCTTTCTGGACTTTGCTGCTACTCTTCCTATCTGTGCCCCACACCCATAGATGACTGACTGACTATGTCTTTGCATAACCCCGCTTTCCTCGTCTCATGGTCCCTCTTCAATCCCTCCCTCTCTACTGGTCAAGATCCTTTCCAAATGACATTTTTCACTTTATAATTTACTAATTCCTGAAGACCAATGCCATGTTGCTCTCATCTAGCTTTTATTCCTTGGTGCCAGGTGCTGTCCTGGTTTTCTCGTGCTGCTATAACAGAAATCGCACTAGGGGAGGATTTAACACACTCCCATGTATCCTCTCATAGTGAACAAGGCTAGATGTCCAGATTCAGGGTATCCCCTTGGGGGAAGGTTCTCCCTCTTTGTGAGTCCTGGAGTAAGGCCCTTGCTTCCTTTCAAAGCCTCTGGTCCCAGTGACCCTTGGAGATTTCCATGTGTCTTGGCATCAGTCTTGCCCCTGGAACTAGGTATTCAAAGCAAGGAAACCGGGTCCACAGGATGCGCTCTGCTCCCGGCTGTTCTCTTTTTGGTGATACTGAATTCCCTTCTCCTCTCTCTTTCGTAATCTCATCCGGTGCATGCCACAGGTCAGGGGAACTACTTTTACATTGGATTAGGGTTGTGACCGGAATAAGAATATTGCACCCCACCCTAAGCCCCTTAGCACTAATTGCCTGACCACCTCATGGGAAAGGATTATGTTGTTACTTAACTTCCAAATTACATCACCACAGAATGACCAAGTCATGGAGAATCATGAGCCTGTCAAGTTGTTGCATTTTTGAGAGGCACCATGTGACAGGTATCTTGCATCAGAATTCCTGTAATTTCTAGTCGTATTCCTTTCCCTCCTACATTGCTAGTCCTAAAAATGGGGATTGTATTCTTTATTTACCTCCTTTCCTGCTGAGCACATAGTTGTACAAAAGTCTTCAAGAGCTTTCTAATGATTAAATGTTAAGGAGTTAATCACCGAGGTCACCCAGGACTATGTACCGGGAAAGGTTGGCATCAGAGCATGGACTACACTTGATGCTTTAAAATACACTGTTATTGATGTCACATAGCATGGGAACAGATGCATTTCTCTTGCTGGTGTGACAATAAAGGCGAAATGTGACCCTTCACTGGATCACCTTCTCCTTATCAGCAATACACTCCATCGCTTCCGTTGAGAAAGATCTTAACTTTTTAGTTGAAGCAAAGCATGGGCATTTTCAGACTTAAATTACTCCATGTAACAGGACACATGAGATATTTAATACCCATTTGAGTGAGGTTTTAATGGGTAAAGTAAACCTTTCTGGCAGTGGGGAATACCTTTAACCACATACTCAGTCAGACATACAAATCTCTACGATGGGAAACTAAGTACCTTCTCTGAGAGGTTTCAGGTTCATCTTCTCAAACTATCAACGGTTTTCACTGAGGGTAGAATGTCACTGAAAGAAATCTTAGTTGCCTCTAAATATAGGCCTAGATAATAGTAGACATTTTTTGAATTCTTGCAATTTAGATATTCAAAATGAGTAGTTTTGCTCTGAATTTTACTGTCTGAGAAAACTCTTTTACATAGACATAACCCCTTTGTACATATACTTTACCATATAATCATGGTGAACAGACTCAGATCAAGCAGCTAATTTTGGCACCACCCCTTTTGTCCAGGATATCTTTAAATCATTCTGGTTTAGAATGATGCAACTCACATTCCTTAATTTGGGCAGTCAACATTGAATTTGACAATAATCTAGTTCAGTAAATCACTCTGAATTCATTTAAACTTCAGCAAGAAGTATATTTTAAGCCAAAGTTCTATGATTATCTGTTTAGTGTTCAAAGCAATTTATGTGGCTAATAATGTAATTGATTGGATGCAGTTCTATGAATAGTAGCTTTATCTTTCAAATTTCTTGTATCTACTGGTTTCTCCCAGCTCTCTCTACTTTTAGCAGACAAATGGAATATCCAGATACTTTGAAAGGCTCAAGTCCATATTTATACCTTTGATTTCTTCTTTTGGAGTTTCATACTTAGGTGAGCATTTGGAAGTTTTGAGAAGCCCTGCTTAGGGTTTCAGGCTTATGTTAATTCAGATGATCTCATCTTTATCTGATTTGGATGAGTCTGCTAGATTTCTTCTCCAATATTTGTTCTCTCTAAACTAGAAAGCTTTAAAATAAAAAAAGCCTAGGTCTATAAATGCATCTTTTCCTTCTTTTCATCCTACCATCCTTGATGTGGTAAGAGCCCTGGTGGCATAGAAGTAATGAGCTGCAATCTGCATGGTGAGCAGTTCAAAACCATCAGCAGCTCCTTGGGAGAAAGATTCGGCTTTCTACTCTCTTAAACAGTTACTGTTTAAGAGACCCACAAGGGGTCTCTATGAGGTAGTATTGAACTGATGACAGTGAGTTGAGGTGATCATTGGTGTGACCCCAACAATCACCTGGTAGGACATCATTAAAAAAAGACAGGAAATAATGAAAAGACCAAAATGGATAGCAGGAGAGCCTCAGAAATTTGCACTTAACTATAGGAGCTAATGTTAGAGGGAGAAATGATGAAGTAAAAGGGTTTGCATGTAGGGTTTCAAATGGTAGCACAAGAAGACAGTCAAGTATTATCATTAAATGTGCAAAGACCTAGAGATAGAAAGCCAAAAGGAAAGAAAACACGAATGTTCCTCAAGTCAACAGAACTGAAGCCAAAAAGGAAGCTTTGAGTTGCATATTGAGTGAGTCAATGGGCAATATGTTGAATGATGAAGGAAGCATCAAAAGAAGATCATGGGAATTCATAGTCACTGTAAGAAAAACTATTGGTCAGCTTTCAACACTTTAGGAGGTAGCATATGATCAAGAACCAATGATACGAAGGAAGAAGTCCAAGCTGCACTGCAGTCATGGGTAAAACATAAAGCACCCGGACTTGGTAGGCCACCAATTGACCTGCTTCAACAAGTGATGCAATGATAGAAGCACTCATTCTTCTATAACCCAACATTATGAAGATTGTTACTCACCGATTGTTTGAAAGAGATCCATATTTGTGCCCAAGGAAAGGTGATCCAATAAAATGTGAAAACTATTCAACAGTATCAATGAGCTCATTCAAATAGGGTTGCAGAATTATATTGATAGAGAACTGCCAGCTATTCAAGCTAATTCAGAAGAGGGTATGGCGCCAGGGACATCATTGCTCACTTTGGCTGTACCTTGGCTGGAAATAGAGGATACTAGGATGATGTCTACCTGTGTTGTATTGCCTACAGCAAGCATTCAAGTATGTGGACCATAACAAATTTGTATAAATTGCATGCTGGCTAGTAATTTCATAACAAATAACTACACTCATGCAGAACCTTTACATAGACCAAGAGGCCAGCATGGGTATAGAACGTAGAATTAGGTTTGGAGGAAGATTTTTTTAAGAACCTAAACTACGCAGATGATACAATTTTGTTTGCTGAAAGCGAAGAGGACATGAAGCACTTAACCGAGGAAAATGAAAGCCTCCAATCTCCAGTTTGAATCACAGCTGAAACGAAGCCACTGCCATCAAGTAGGTTCGGATGTTTAAGACAAGGTCGATTTGCCCATGAAGGTTTCTGAGACTCTAATTATGGGAACAGAAAACCTCATCTCTCTACATTGGAGCAGCTGGTGGCTTTGAACTACTAACCACGTGCTTAGCAGCCCAACACATAACCATTATGCCACCAGCGCTCCTCCTCGACACAAAGAAAACAAAAAGCCTCACAAGTGCGCCAGTCAGCAACAGCATAGGAAGCAGAGGAAAGACTGAGCTGGGCAAATATTTGGATCTTATTTAGGTCCACAATCAGTGACCCTAGAGGCAGCAGTCAAGAAATCAATGGATTTATTGCATTGGAAAAAATCTCCAGACAAAAGATCCTTTAAAGTGCTGAACCACAAACATCAGTTGTGCCTGAACCATGTTTGGGATTTCCAATCACCTTCCGTGCATGTGAAAGCTGGACAATGAATAAAGAAGATCGAAGAGGAGAAGATCCCTCAGGCTTATGCTGAAGAACCTGGCTCTGTCATTGGCTGCCAATCGGAGCAGTATTGCAGCCAGGATGCTCATGGAAAGTGAAGGTGATGAGACTTGGTCTCGCTTATGTTTATCAGGAGGAGCCAGTCCTTAGAAAAAAGCATCATGCTTGGAAAAGTGGTAAATTAGGGATTTAGTGAAAAAGAAGATCTTCAACAATATGAATTGCACAGGGGACAGAACAGTGGGCTCCAGCTTCACTCCTGTAATGATTTGCAGCCTCAGTCATGGCACTGAGAGTTGGCCACTGGCGAGTGCAGCCACTCCCTGTGGACCCCACTACTTCACCAGGGCCTCACATTCAATGCAGTGGGTTTTATTTGAGGTTGGGAGACAGGCTTGGAAATCTGTTTCCAGAAGTCACCCTCTAAGAATCCTTAGAGCAATTCTACGGGGCACATGTGTGGTTAGTTACCATGAGTCAAACATGACTTTAAAAAAAAAAAAATTTATTAGGGGCTCATACAACTCTTATCACAATCCATGCATATATTAATTGTGTAAAATACATTTGTACATTCATTGCCCTCATCATTCTCAAAACATTTGCTCCCCACTTAAGCCCCTGGAATCAGGTCCTCATTTTTCCCTTCCTTCCTCACTCCCCCCTCACTCACTAGCCCTCGATAATTTATAAATTATTATTTTTTCATATCTTGCCCTGTCTGATGTCTCCCTTCACCCAATTTTCTGTTGTCCATCCCCAAGAGAGGAGGTCACATGTAGATCCTTGTCATCGGTTCCCTCTTTCCAACCCACTCTCCCTCTATGCTCCCAGTATTGCCACTCATACCACTGGTCCTGAAGGGATCATCCATGCTGGATTCCCTGTGTTTCCAGTTCCTGTCTGTACCAGTGTACATCCTCTGGTCTAGCCAGACTTGCAAGGTAGAATTGGGATCATGATAGTGGCTGCAGGGGGTAGGGTTGGGGGGACCATTTAGGAACTAGAGGAAAGTTGTCTTTTTCATCGTTGCTGACGAGCCGGTCAGAGGAAGAATGACTTGATGACAACTAACCGTGGCAACAGTGCACGCTCCATTGATAGAAAAGGTTGAGACTTGAACTGAAGGTTTTGCTGATTACTACTTTCTGTTTGCTTTACATGAATGTGCTCAATTTCAAGGTCAAAGATTTACTAAAATTTTTATGATATTTAACACTTCATCTTAACTGAGTGGAAACGTTTCTCATTTTGAAGTCTACCTGCTCCCCCACACAATATGCTCTTTACATTTCTTGAAGTCAATTGTGGTTTAATCATTAATAGTAAATTCTGATTGGCTCAATATTATTTATGATGATCAGTTTAAACTATTTAAAAGAAAGGCATTTTGACAAAAGCATTGTGACAGAGATGAATAAAGAAATTGTTAAAAGGTTAATGGTAATTGCTTCTAGTGTACTTGTGAGGAATCCACTAAAAAACGTAATTTTCCAAAGAAACAATTCTTCAGTGAAGTCACCAAGGTGGTTCAGTAAGTAATCAATAACTATGGATCAACTTACAATGCCACTAAAGGTCACTAAACCATTTAAAGCAACTTTTTTTGGTTGGTTGTTTTAATTACTTTAACGTTTTATTTTCCTGAAGGGGATTTGGTGGCAGAGTGGGTTAAGTGCTGGTCTCCCGACCAAAACATTGATGGTGTGAGCCCACTGGCTGCTCTGTGGGGAGAGATGGGGCAGCCTGGTCCACAGCAGGTCACTATGAGGGGGAATGGACCTGAGTGGGTAATGAAATGTGCACATACACCGAGTGGGACACTGTACAATCAGTAGGTGGTGGAAAACTTCATAATATTACACAATATTTTCATAATGTAAAAAAATCACATGGCAACCTATTTTCAATTTTTTTTAACTGCCCTTAATCTATGGCATGAGTGTTTCTCTGCTTGCTCAATCTATCTGCTTGTGGAGTTTCATCAAAAATATGGGTCAAAAGAAACCATCTGAGGGGGAAATCACTGTTTGAGCATGCAATCTATTCACCCTCATAGCTAATCCAC
>NW_022103896.1:31854671-31925260 GCF_000313985.2 Echinops telfairi
TAGCTAATCCACCATTTATCCCTGGACTGAAGTGGAGCCCAGCTGGTGCATACTTGTATGCCATTGGTGTGGGCCCACTGTCCACTTCCTCTCTCCCTCCTTGACTCCAAATTGTTGCCAACATTTAAGTGTTCTTTCTCTGGGGTATATTGAAGGCTTCTGATAGAGCAATTAAGATAAGCATGATAAGATAAGCATGATAAAGATAAAGATAAGCATCATCACACGCCATATAAAGACCCTTCAGGGCATTATGATCAGATTACACATTTTCCTTTTCTGTAAGCATTGCACCGATAACCTTGAGGGGTTCAAGCCCTCAGCTGCTGGGGTGGAGAAATGGCAGGCAATCTGTCACTAAATACCTGGACCTGAAGGTTTCCTCACTAACCCTGAGCATGGGCGTTATGGGTAGGAATTGCCTCTGCAGCTCCATGCTGGGGGCTGTGGCACAACCAACTTGACTGTGTATGCGTTTGGACTTGGTTTTCACCCCAAATCTACTTACAAATTTGCCCATATCCACTTTAACCAATATTTTTGTAAAGGTGTCTCACCCCAGCTAATCAATCACTAGTCTTTTTCATTCTACCTGTAAATGTCTCTATAACCCATCCGCCATTCGCAAAATTCACTGATCTGCCTGAATTACTGATTTTTTTGGTCTCTTTTGGTCTTGGCTCCAAAATGGCTCAGCAAAATACTGGTAGTGATCTCATCATTATTTAAAATCTAGGTTTTTAAAAATATTTTCTTTAAAAAGCTCATTGAAATATTTTAATATAAGTATTACTTTCAATATACATATATTTAATACTCAACTTTTATTTTTCTCACTATGAGGGTCTTTTGTTGGATTGTCTAAGAGTAAATGGAATAGTCGTATTCTTGCTATTATTTAATCATGGGCTTAGGAAGTAAAGGGAAAGGATAGCACAGGAAAATATTATATTCTTAATTATATCCAAGCTAAGCTTCTTGTTCATATGACAGGGAGTTTGTCTGATATTCTCAAAGTCTAGAACAGTGTCTGTGAATAGTGATTAATACGTACTTTAACATCTATTTATTCATTCATCCAATGCATATTTCTGAGACCGCAGTCCGAGCCAACCACTGGAAACAGAGTGGCTGAAGCAAGCAAATCCTGTAGAGGCTTTCTGTCCTGGATTCTCAGGCAGAAAGAGCTTAGAGCTCATGGCATCCAGCAACTTCACCCTCTGCCCCCTCTTTGTAATCATGTCTTTCATACGGAAATGAAAGTTCCATGAAAATGGACCATGTATCCATTTTTCCCTGCTTATTTCTCATCCCTACTTTCCTGGCAGAGGGGATATGCACAATAAAGATTTTGATAAATGAGCCAACCACATTTGTCTGTCTTTCCTTAGTGAAGACTTACCTAAGTAATTTATTTAAACTATAATATCAGAATCCATCATGCTTGTTCTGAGGATCTCATTGGTTTCTTACTACAATCTTTGCTCTAGTTCTTGCTTCCTAATATAGAGCCCAGATTTGTTCTGGAATCCACCGTCTCGTATCCAGTCCATGAGATTCAAGGAAGTTGACATGACCAGGGATTTGATGCAATTTTCAATCTTGGTAATGAATGATTTTGCTATGGCCATCCTATTTAGGTCAACTGAATCTGAGAAGGTATTTCCAGGATGGCTTGGTAAATTCTTTCTTGGATGCTTGGAAGGCCTTTCTCTGCAATATTCCTTTAGAGCAGCGGTTCTCAACCTGTGGGTCATGACCCCTTGGGGGGGTGTCAAACAACCCTTTCACAGGGGTCACCTGATTCTTAATAGTAGCAAAATTACAGTTATGAAGTAGCAACAAAAATCATTGTATGGTTAGGGTCAGCACCACTTGAGGAACTGTCTTAAAGGGTCGCAGCATTAGGAAGGTTGAGAACCACTGCCCTAGTGGCAATAGCACCTCACAGTAGATCACTGGCAATATCTGGAGACATGGATTGTGACAATTTGATCGGTGAGTTTGAACGGAAAACTTACAATTAGCAGCCCAATACCTATCCCAGAGCACCACAAGGGCTTTTGAAATATGTAGTAGTTAGATCTTTTCTATTGACTGGGTAGCTGGGCCCACAAGAAAAACTAACACATTTCCTAAGTGTTCCTTAGATAAAGCCCCATATTTTGGCATCTTAGGTATAATCTGAAAGCTAAAGCATAAAGCCGTTTTAGTTAGTTTGATCTCACGTGTTTTTCCTCTGCTTTCTTTTTGCTAACTAATTCCAATATTCAAATAAGCACCAAGCTTTCTAGTCAAGGCAGTTTCAGCTATCCAAACAGTTAGGCTTGGGTGCAGAATGATAGAAAGAGAGGTTCAGAAAGTGGTGACTTTTTGACATGCATATGTCATTCTCAGACTTCAGGAGTAAAAGGCCCAACTTATAGCATGTTGTGTGGGAGCATGGGTGAGATGGAATTCCAGAGCCTTAAGACCCTGACCTAGGGACTTTCTCTGCAATACCTAGATCAATCCTAAAATCTGCCGGTGCTATGAGTTGGTGTTAGAGAAGGAAGTTAAAGGGTTAGCGTGTCAAAAGGTTTCTTAGCAGGGTGAGTATTGAGCCTTGAAGTTGAAGGTAACACTTTTAAATGCTTTCAGAGCTGTTGGAAGTGTCAGGAGCCTGTGATTTGTGAGCTCTGCCCTTGCTCATGCTTCACCTCTGTAACCTTTGTGCAGGGCTGGCCTGTACAAGTGGTATATGCAGCTGCCAGTGCAGTGTGATCTGAAGGGCATCAAGAGGCCTACTTGCCCTAATTCTTTCCCCGGGGCCCTTAACTAGCACAGCATCTGCTTCAATGAATCTTAGACAGATGGGTGGATGGATAGATGGATGGATGTGTGGGTGGGTGGCTCAATGAATGAGCGAATTTACTCAATACACAAATGTATTTATGTGTATTACTGAGAGGTAATGTGCAAAACATAGAGGATCCTAAACGTAAACACCACAAATAGATTAGTTAGGGGTGGGGGGAGGAAAATCAATTCAGCTGATAAACACAACAATTTTAAGTGATGATTTTAAACACTTTCAACCAGTGGCCACCCCGTCAGTGCTGACTGGGAATGACACTATAGGACAGTGTGTCTGCTCCCTTGGGAACACAAGGCTGTTGCTCTTTAAGGGAGGACATAGCTTCATCTTTCTCCCAATGAGCAGATGGTGGAATTGAACTGTTGATCTTGAGGTTAAGCACCCCTACGCATAACCCACTACACTATCAGAACAATATAAACATGGTGCTAAGATAGAGAAAGATGATAAATGGGAATGGACTGTAGGAAGGTCTTCCAGTGAAGGGGAGTCACGGGGCGGGGGGGAAGCATGCCTAGCAGCTAACTGAAAGGCCAGAAGTTCGAGTCCACGCAGACAGGCCTTTGGAGGAAAGGTCTGACAATTTACTTCTGGAACACCAGCCATTGAAAACTCTGCACACGTGGAGTTCCCCTCTGACACCCATGGGGTTCCCATGAGCAGCAGTGAGCTCAGCAGCAACTGGGACATGATATCAAATGCAGACATTCGTGTCGTGCAAAATGAACCTGGCAGAAATGCAGAGATATTGGCGGGAAGGGATCTTATGAATTCACTGGTCCTGGTTACATGCATAATGAGCCTGTCCATGAAAGGATAAAGGCAGGCATCGGGAGACTCAAGAACTGAGGATGGAGGGAACATATTTCAAGGAAGGGCAACTGAGTGCTTGGCCTGCTCTCTCAGCAGGATTGGCCTCCATGGAGATGTTTAAACAGGAGGACCTAAACAGAAGGCAGGGGTCGGGGGAAGGTCTCGTCACAAAACCGGACTGTGAAATCTGGTGAAAGAGTGCTTTTCCTGAGGCAGGTGAGAGCTGCCCCCCTTTATCAGTCAGAGATAGAGTCATTGGCTTAGGGCCACTAAGGTTTTCTGGGTGCCACAAACAGGTAAGTGCTGGATTACTAATGGGAAGTTTGGAGGTTCTAAGGCACTCAGGGCAGCCGTGGTAACAGTCTGAGCACACGGCTCCTAAAAGGTCACCGATCTGACAGCCCTAAGAAGCAGTTCTAGCATTTGCCATGACTTGGAATCCACTTGCCGAGCGCTGCCACCACCACCACCACTCTTAAAGGGTTTCACAAGAGCATCCGTAGGTGGTACGAAGAGTTACGTACGGGGCTAGCAACGAAATGTTTGGATGTTCGAACCTTCTAGAGATTCTTCAGGAAAATGGTGCAGGAACTGGCTTAGGACAGGGTCACCATGTGCATCCGATGGCGCAGTTCTCCTCCACACAGGAGAGGTGGCCATGAGTCCGAATTAACAGGTGGCAATGGCCTTGCTGTGACTCGATAACAGTTATTGTAAAGGAAGTACTCCCTTTCTCCAGATGAGGCTCTTTCTCATCCCTTCAGAAGTCAATTGATTATTTATGAATGAGCCACGTGTCAGTGCCTTTGGATCCATCAGATGAAGGTGTTGCATGCATAATACTACAAATGAGCTTTCTTTATATTTGTAGATTTGAGGAAAATCGACGGAACTAGAAGAATGGGTGAGCGATGAGTGTGTTTGTGAAGGAAAGAAGGGAGAGGAAGAGGGAAGGAAAGTCACGGAGGGCAATTACTCTGGTTTTCAAACACATGTATGTGTACTCCCAAGTTCCCATCACTCACCTGACACTCTGCTCTTGGGAAAATAGAGCCGTTTCTCTCCACGTCACTGGTCTGCTGTAGAGTGCTTTAGTTTTAGTTGTAGGTATGTTTATGACAGTTGTTAGAGCTTGGCTACATGTCCTTAAAGCACAGAAGCACTGACTGATGAGCAAAAGATGAACGTCTAGCTTTGGGCATTGAGTCTTAGACAGAACTCACCCTGCTTCCGGGTGTCTATTTCAAAGTTCCAATGATGAGTCCCTTTATATGCAATCTGTTACCACTATTTAAACATATTTCGTTGCTGAAGCTTCACTTTGCAAGGAGTTGGATGGGATGACTTTGAACAGTAGCAGTTCATAAAGAAAACAGAGACCTCCCTCCCCCGCTTACTCTGTTTTTCTCTTTGCCACATGAGGACTCCTTTTAGTATCAGACGAACACATCCCCACCCCAGCCCCCAAAGGCATCCAGGGAAATGAAGCGAAGCAAATCCTCAAGTCCAATCTTTTTAAACTTGTGAAGTTTCCCTCTACATAGCTTCATGTTTTGCTTTCTAACAGTAACAAAAAAGTTTTCCTCTTCATCAAATAACTCATGCAGTGATTTTTTTTTAATATGCAACATACACAAACTGGAACATGGATAAAATACAAGCATTTAGAAGTCAGTGAATTAAATGGAAAAAACACATCTGAAAGCAGATTTTACATTGTGTTATTGTAAAACCACAGTTACTAATATTTGATAAATCCAGAAAACAGCTGGATTTTGGCTTTTTCTCATTGTGTCTGACCCAACTTTGTAAATGACAATCACATTTCTGTACATTACTCTTGCTTTCAGAGCTGTGACGTCGGCATGACAGGGTAAAGCTTCCTGAATGAGTCTCTCTCTCCGTGTGCATGAATGAATCCATTTCTGCCCACTGCTGAGTTTTCATGATAATAGAGGAACAATCGTCTTTGAAAATCACAGTTAATCCCCAGGCCCCATTGTGGTCATCGTTTCCATCTAACCTTTCTCTGGAACAGCCAGCAAAATGCAGACTTGACTGATGGTCCTCTCCTTCTGCCTGCCTGACCCTGCACACACAGCCCCTCTCACAGAGGTGCCAAGGAGCAGGGCAGGCGAGTCGGAGGGACAGGAAAGAAAAACAAACAGTGATCAACCCCAAGCGACTGAGCGTGGGCTGTTTTCTATTATTCACTCATTTGAGAATTCTCAGATGTGTTTGAGTGGGTTTTCATGTCACGAGTCTTTCCTCTCGAAGAGCTAACCACCTTTTTCCAGGCAAGGATCTGGGGACATCGAGCACTTGAATGGGGTCCAGGTAGAGGGTCAGGACTCTCAGACACAACATTTCCATCCTCTGTCTGTCTTCTGAAAACAGGGCTTTCAATTGTGCGTGAAACCTTCCTTGTCAGTGATGAACAAAAACAAGAGACACAAAGAAGTAAGTGGAAACAATTTTTAAGTAGTTCATCCATCTTTGGTATTTACATACTGCTTTAGAAACATGAGGATTTTTTTTTCATTCCCTTTTTGGCAAATCAATTTTATAAAGAACAGCTTGAGGTTGACCAAAATAAAATGTGATCTTTATTGAGTTAGGTTTTGATCTTCCTTCTCTATCAGTTAGCTTCAAATTCTTGTATCATGAATTAAATATAGGACAATTCCACTGATTTAAATAAAATCCGCCTTCGGAAACACCATTATGGCCGACAGTGCCCTCTGACCCTGTCTTTTCTGTTCCAATTGTCCAAGGGCTAAGAATGAATACCAAAGAGGAAGGACCACATCAATCTGAGGCACCAGCACTTCAAAGATGCTCACTGTTTCTCAAAGGACCAATACATGACAGGCTTTTATCAGATGTAAACCAACTTAAAGGGGAGTCTCCCAAAAGAGATAGACTTTATGCAAGAGTGCTTTGTGTTTGCTGTAGGATTTAATGGTAGAGAGAATTTTGTAATAAGTAACAGAAATTACTCTAAAGAAGACATTATTATTATAATTTGCTGAGTAATCATTTTGTTGTAAGCATTATTTAGTGCTCTTTGTAAAGTGTAAATTTTCATTAGTTTAATAATCCTATAAGGTAGCTATTCTTATTATTCCTCATCAATATTATTATAAATGAGGAACAGGGTCCAGATAGGTATGAAATCTTGTCAAAGGTCACAAAGTTGCAGAATCTGAATTTATTTTCTCTCACTCTACAACTTACACAATAGCTTGAAAGAATTTTGTTTGTATATCCCAATAAGGTACTTACCTTTTTCTCAAAGAACCTACTAATGCTGATATTATTTCATTTTGATGGGAAAATAACTTATTGTCATTTTGGCTTTGGAGGATCATTTCTATTAACACGAAGATGTTACAGTAGCATGCATAGTGAAAGCGTGATCATTGTCCACACATATTTTAAGAATTTAGAACCTAGACTATATTTTACAATTTATATTTTTATATACTGTATTTATCCTTAAGCAAACTCCCAACTTATATCTGTCAGTTTTATTAGAGGGATGATTGTTAAAGAATAAAGAAGACAGATAATTACTGATGTCATTAGTACATAAGGAGATTTTTTAAAGCAGTAAAATATTTGGATAAAAAATGGATAGTGAATTTGAGGAGACAATTCAGTGAAGAATATATACAAACTGCTGGGTTTAAACCATATGGGAAAATATTCAACATTGATTATAATTACAGAAATATATATTGAAATCATGATATTTTAATCAATTAAGTTATAAAAGAATAAAAATTATGTTTCATATCTAAGGTTTCAAGGATACTAGCATATGACCATTGTCATTTATTGTTGATAGAAATATAAATTATTACAAAATAAAGATACATATGTTGAATATTAATTTGAATCATAAATTTTAAAATGTTATACCTTTTGGTCCATTAATTTTACTTAGAGCAATTTTTCTGAAAGAAATAGCAGAAAATTTTATCTGCAAGGATATTTATCACATATTATTTTAAGTTCAGAATTAATTTTAGTTACTAATACCATTTAATTTATTAATAATGATATATTTATTAATTTAAAAGTTAACATCATTTATAAGTTTAATACAAAATATATTCCTGGCTATCAAGCTTATGGTATGGTCACATAATAGCTATAGTTTGAAAGCTAAGTGAAATGAAAATCTAGTATTTACAATATATTTTTAAGGAGAAAAGGCTATGAAACAATGTAAATATAGAATAATTCACTTTAAAAAACAAGTATATGCCTTTCTTATAGCTATATCATGTTACATAAAAATTTTACATGTGTGAATATACGTATAAACATTTAACGTAGAACATGAAAAAGTAAGTATTGCTTTTATTAAGGTAGTAGAAATATAAACGAGTTTTGCTTTGTTCTTTATACATTAACACGTTTCTTTAGTAATTGGAAACTATTACATAAATACTTGAGAGACTATATTGCATATAACGATTAATATGGCTAAGGGTGTGGGAAGTAGGGCTTCAAAACGTTTATGGGAAAATTCCCTTTTTTTAAAATTCCATTTTTCCACAAATTTCAGTAATCCCCTGGTGTAATGTAGGAGTAACCCAGGGCATTTCCAGGAAGTGATAACTAGCCAAATATAAATCCAAAGTAATATTAGTAATTAAAAAGTAATATGAGTAAAACTGTTGAGTAGACACAGAAAAGAAATAAACTTTTATTATTAATCACAGAAATCGGAAGTAAAGCAAGTAACCCTAACTCCAGCGCTAATCCCCATATTTGTGGATTTCCGATGTTGCTGCAGAGGAAGAGAAAGCACATGCCTAGAGTGTAAAATTGCTACAACTTTGGGCGAGGGCAACGTGTCTAGGATCATCATATAAATGTATATATCTTTTAAATTGGCAATTCATTTCCAGGACTTGAACATACACACACATCAACAAAATTGAATGCAACAAAATAAAAATGCAGCAGAATTTTTACAAAAGCAAAGTGATGGGAATGATCAAATGTCCAATCAGTAGAAAAGGTTTAAATAAATTTAGCAGCTGCTATGTGCGTGCGCGCGCGCACGTGCGCGCGTGTGCGCGCACACACACACACACATAGTCTACATCTAATGACAGAGTGAGGACTCAAACATATATTATTAAGTTTAAAAACATACACAAGGCACCACAGTGTGTATAAAGTAATTCAATTGTGGTTTTAAAAATTGTCTATATTTAAAATATCTGGAGTTATAAATCCTAAATTTAGCTGCAATTATCTCTTTGCAGGGAAGTAGGCCAAGGGTTGTCGGAGACATTGAAACAGAAATTTTCATTTATTCTTTGACGGTGTTTGAGTTTTTTGCAATGAGCTATTTCTATGTACACCTTATATATTTAAAAAATTTTCAATGTCCAATAAACCTGGGACATTTTTAGCCACCCCCAAACCAAGCAACCCCACACTAAAATATTGGCAATAGTATCGTGCTGTGAAAACTGTGAATTGCTTCTACGAAGTAAGAGTTTTCCTTCTCCCTTCAACCTGTCTTAACGTCTGTGGCCAGCATCCTGCTCATCTTGGCAGGACTGAGAGGCTTTCTCACAAGAGCAGAAGTCCGGGGAGTGATGTTTCTCGTATATTACGTTGCAACAGCCCATTCTTTAAAGCTTTTGGTTATATTATCAGCTCTTAGTAAAACATTTTTATTTTTCAAATTTTAAAATCCTCCAGTGACTATTTTGCTTGATTTTCCTCTTGTCTTGGTTTCATTTCCTCATGACAGTAATGCAAAACAAATTTTGATAAAAGTGTCTTGTTCATTTTTTGACTGCTCAACTCTTTGCTTCCTAACTGAGCCAGAGAACAATAATATTTTGATAGAAAATGATTTTTCTATCTGAATAACATTGTCTCCCAAACTGAAAAGAGCTTTATTTTTATTATAAAGTCAATTTATTCTAATATAAATACATTAGCTAATATATAAAATGCAAGGAAAGTAAAATACTCCACTAATTCTATCACCAAGAGATAACTATTGTTAGCATTTTGTTCTATATCCTCTGCATCGTATTTCCTATAATTTGATTTTGTCTCATGTAATATACCCTGTACCCACATCATCATTTTAATAGTAGCATAGTCTTCTGCTAAATGGATATTCCATTTTTAGACCTTGAGGTTTCTGGCAGAACCAAGAGGTTGTCAATGAACCAGCCTCTCCTTCGTCCTTGCTGGCAAAGCATGCCTCTTGTAATCGAGGTTTAGAGGTGCCAGCAAATTCTGTTTTTAAAAAAGCCTTTCTTGAAGCTGAGGAATGGAGCCTGAGACTAAATCTGGCCCCTGGACAAAAAAGAAACACAATTTTCTGGACTGGGTTCCTGCGATCTGACTGAAAGGCACAAGCTAGGAGAGAAAGGCGCTCCTTTCTGCCTTTCAGGGTGATGGTTTGAAGTGTGGTTTCTGGAGCTGCAGGAGTCTTTTCTTGTGATCTCGAGGGATGAAAGCAGAGGACAAAACAGCTGCAGATGATGGAGTGCGAACAGAGAGGGACCCTTTTGTGACGTTACTGAACTGCTGAACTCACACACACAAACCGCCTCTTCGGGAATTTGAATGGGTTCATCATGGGTGATTTCTTTCAGCTATCTTAGTATTCTTTTACTTGCTGCCCCAAATAATGTATTGCTTCTGGTTTTGTTTTGCTTTTGTTTTGCCATCTTGAGCAAAACTGAAATGATCATTGTTAGATGCACATGTTTATGAACATGTTGGTCTTCTACTGGTAGACTTTCTGGCTCCAAAGTTGGGCTCATTTAAAATGTAAAGCTAAATTATTTTAAAGGCTATATTAGTCCGATTGTTCTCGGTCTCTTCTTCATCCGGATGGTTCTTCCGTCATGGCAGTGGCATCGCTTAGAATAAAGATCGCAGGCTGAGGAGAGAGGTGGCAGTGATGACGGTACAGCGAGCACTACTTCCGACGGGGCAGGTTTTAGGCATGTTCCTTCATTCGACTCTGCCTTGGTTTCCTCATTTGTTAAAAGAGGAGAAAAATTATTCCACTGGATTTTCATGAAGATCAAATAAGTAATATGTATAGTATCTTTAGAATTCTCTAGTTCAGAGTAAGTTGGGGTTTTTTTGACCTTTGTATATGCTCAGGCTCTATCTCAGTAATTAACACTAGTAATAGCTTAACAAATATTTATCAACTAAACGAAGGAGTGAATAGTAAGGCTGAGATTATCTGTAATATTACTGTATGATTCAGAATCAACTTAATGACGGTGGGTTTATTGAATTTATTTCAGTGTTTTCACCTCAATTATTTGCCTTTTTTCTGGGACTATAAAGTCGGCTGGATTTTAAAAGTACTGTTCATGAGCCAATGTATATTTTTAAGACAGTAACATATTCAGATATGAAACCTATTTTGGATTGACATACTGGCTTAAATAAAATGAGTTTGCTCACCCAAAATACCAACATGCTCTTTGACAATCGACTCAGTACGGGATTATGAATCATCACACCTCCACGGGAGAAGGTATTCAATGGTTTATGTACTTTAACCAAGGAAGTATTTTGTTTCCTAGCATCACAAGCTAAAATTCACATAATGTCTGATTGAATCTTTCCATTATTTGGGTTGAATCTTTCCATTATTGAATCTTTCCAAATAGAGGAGAAGCAAAATTAGAATCACAATGATCTGATGTTACTTTAGCCAACATGGGCATTTTACAGAGCGTGAATGTCATCATATTGCATATCTATTATAGATCATAGTTGTAAAAAACAATTAGGGTTTATTAGATTTTTCTACATTGTTTAGAGAAATATAATTCAGAAGATGGACAACAATGAGAAACATACAAAAATATGACATATTTCATAAGCATCTAAACATATACGTGATAGAGTATATGCACATATATGTGTTAATTCTTCCATGGATTTTGCCATGTTATTAAGTGAACATAGAATAATCCTACATCAAAGGACTATGAAACTTAATGGAAGTTTTATGTGAAGTCCAACTATCTTACCCTTTGGCTAATGGCTATCAATCAACCCACTGATTGCTCTCAGTTATGTATTATCCGTTCGAGGGTTTAAAAGCCGGTCTCTTTAGATCTTTAGTGCATGATCTCATCCCTCTAATCCATTCAACAGTGTGTGAGACGGACGGCCCAAATGAAACGCCTTGTCCAACCTGTAGAAACCGTCAGGACGGTTACAGTGGCTCTTTGATAAGTCTTGGTTGTAGTGGTTCTGTGAAAGTATTTTCATTTGGGGAACAAAAGGCGGCTGCGTGTGTGTGTGTGTGTGTGTGTGTGTGTGTGTGTGTGTGTGTCTCTGAAGTTGTCTTCAACAGTGGTGGTAGTGGTTTTTAGGTATCATAGAATCAGTTCCAGCCACTTGCAACCCTGTACACAAGAGAATGAAACACTGTCTGGTCCTGCACAAACCTCACAATTGTTCCTCCGCTTGAGCCTCTTTTCCACTGCCCCTCAACGTTATTAAGCATGATGTCCTTCTCCCAGGACTGGTCCCTTCAGACAGCGTGTCCAAAGTAGATAAGATGAAATCTCACCATCCTTGCTTCCAAGGACCACTTTGGCTAGGTTAGAAGCTAATATTTTTTTGTTAATAATTTCTTTGCTCAGCATAATATAATATCTTTGGAAATCTAAGAAATGCCAACTCACTTCCTAGTTTTTCCTTTCTACTCCTGTAAAGTCTCAGAAATTCACAGGGGATTTCTGCCCTGTCTTACAGGGTTGCTATAAGTCTGCATGAACTTGATGGCAGAGAGCTGTTCAGTTAGCATAGTCCTTGAGCTGCCCTCACTGACCCTGAAAAAGTAGGTGATGGAGAAGGTAGAGGGCGGGGAGAGAGGGTCAGAGAACAAGAAATTGGGCTTCTGGGAAACAAAGGAGATGGAATAAGAGCTTCATCATGAGAATTGTACCCTTCCCCATGGCAGGAAGTGCCACTCTATACAAATACTAGCCATAGCTGCATACTCTGACCCGAATAAATCCATCGTATGAGAGATTTGTTGAAATTCTAAAATTAATTCGCTCCAAAATAAAATGCACATGGACATGTTGGACCTCCCATGAGTCTCTAACTTTGTGCCACTTTCATTGGTTTGCTTGTTGAAAATATACGTTCTGATTTCTTTTACATCTCATCTGATCTTGTTACTTCCTAATTTGGTTAAGTGCTACAGCTACTGAAATAACTCGAAAAGAATCTCACAGTGTTCCCACCACGGCTAGAACTGTGGGTTACCAAAAACGTCCCAGGGTCGCTTTGATTCCTACTTCCTGATGGAACAAAAATCCTTTTCTGTCTAATGGCAATCTCTTCACTCTTGTTTTTCCCATCCCACCCTTGTGGAAATGGACTTGAAGAAGAAACATTGACTTTTATAATACTGTGTGAATGTATATTTAGCTTTCTCTGGAGAATAAGAAACATTTTAAACGCTAGACACCTCTCTGTCAGGAACAGTTGTCATTGAAATGTGCTTTAGGCCCTGCAGTGAATTGTGCTGCCCGTCAACAGGCTTTCCTCCTTGTGAGTACCGCACGGACGACAAACAGCTTTGACTCTGAATCAATAGGTATTACCTGCAATCGAGAGAACATTTAAAACTTGTAAAGACTTTTAAAGTTTATTCCCAACTGGCCTTAGCACACAAGCAGATTGGTAAGCAACATCTGCATGGTTCTCTTGAGATGAGGGGATTTAAAAACAATTCACTTTAAAAAGTTTCATTTATATTTTGAAAATGTACTCTGTGGAAATTGTCAAACATAGATAGTCTAGATAGCACAGCACAGTGAACTCTTATGTACCTACGGTCCAGTTTCCAGCCATCAAGAAGAGCTAAGCCATCAGTGTAGCACTACAGTTAAGCAGGGAACCCTGGTGGGGCGGTGAGTTACACTTGGGCTCCTGATCACCTGGGCTGTCCTTCAAAAGCGCCTGTCGATCCTTGGGAGAAAGATGAGGTTTGCTCACTCCTGTAAGGACGTTGCAGTCTCAGAAACCCTCAGGGGGCAGTTCTACTCTGTCTTACAGGGTCATTATGATTCAGAATCGACTAAATAGCATGGAGTTTGAGTTACTGTACAATTAAGTAGAATAAAATTATTTACTGGTATAAAGTAAGAGTTTTCCATCACTATCAAATCCTGTCACAATCAAATTCAAGGAGTTCATAAGATAATGTAACTGGTGGTAAAATGACCACCGTCTATTAACCAGGAAGGCCGTGTTCCTGTGCTCGCTGTATCTTGTGACCTCCAATCAATGGTAAAACATACAATATTCACTAGGATCACAACTCTGGCCCAAAATAAGAACAATATTCGTGAAAATGTTTCTACTTCTCTGGGCATTACTGTGGTTATTCAGGTAGCTGCATGCTTAAAATACATACAAATCCTCCAGAGACAGTTAACACTTCTATGCCTCCCATAAATAGCCTCTGAGGTACTGTCAGCACTTGGGGAAAAGCCAGTTCAGGAGAATTCGTCTACATTATGATGTTGAAGAACAGGGATTGAGCCAAACCCTGATAATCTGATAATAATTTGATTTAATGTACTTTCAAAGTTGGTATTTGAATCATTGAAAACCAAAGCCCTTCCATGCATGGACAGGTTGGTCTTATGGGTAATTTAGTGGGTTTGTTGAATCAAGTGAAACATTTTGTATGGGAAAATGAAACTGCTAATTTGGTTTTCGTGTGATAGTTTAGGACCCCTCAACAGACCTCCCAAAGCAACAGACAACAGCCCCCCCCCCAAAAAAAAGTAAATACATTGATTGCCAATAAGTGAAAAGGAGACAAATGTGATATATGCTTCCAGGATTGAGCCACCATCTCTAAAACCTGCCTGGGATTTTTGGACAGCCTGCTGCCGTCTCCCCTGCTATCCTTAGAGCAGACAGTATGGCCTGGCTCTCCCTAGTGGGACTTCCACAACCTGGAAGCTGTAAGTGTAGAGAAACACATTTTTATGGCAAAGTCATGTTCATGAAATACCTGGGATTTTCTTGTGCTTTCACCAACCTGTGACTTTTATGAAATGGTAAATAAGGAGGCTTAAAAAAATCCAGTTCATCATAATTACAAGGGCAATGTTCGCAGTGGTAGAAGTAGCAGGTTTATTTTGTCTGAGCTGAAAGGTTTCTACTTATTTATTTATTTTCAGGTTGGCATTGTTTTCATATTGTTCTCCATAGAGGCAACCATCGCGTGAAGGTGATGCCTCATCGCCTAACACGTCACAAGAGGGAGAGGAGGGGAGTCATCATCAGTATCAACACAAGGTTGAATCCCAGCAGTTGGAGGTCAGATAGCCTCTACCTGCCAACCTCCTTAAGCAATTCTAAAGCAAGCCAGCATGCCCTTGGCACTCTCTTCGTTTCTGCTAAATTTGATCATTTGTTACAATGGAGATATAGAGGTCACCGAAAATAATTATGATTACGGGGTTAATTAGGAAAGGAATAAATTGGGAACACCAATGATACATTTCTTTCATCAGGGCAGCCTCCTCTTGGTAGTACCCCCAAGCAGGCAGGCCTTGCCGCCCTTGATTGCTACCCTGCTTGGATGTCACTAATATTTTTTAGCTCTACCAATCAATGTCCCAAAACACTCCTTTCTGCCAGGAATCCTTAGTCAGATGGTGTTCAGATCGAGCTCCGTGGGTCTGCAAACTTCAGGTCACCAATTAGCTGCCTTGCAGCATCCTACTCTGCTAGCAAGCCCTCTGTCTGCAGGAAAACAGCGTTCTCACTCTGTGGGCCAGGGAGACCCCTGCTTTGCCTTCTGTTGCTGCAACCTGTGCTGTTGCTGCGACTTCTTGGCCACTTCTTGGGCTATTTCTGGTGTCACAGTTTCCTGTCTCTTGGATTGAGGAGTTTCAAATAGGGATCTCGGGTTTGATTTGAAGGGAGCCGCTCCATTCTGGACCTTCTTTCTTGAAGGTAGTGAGGTTCCACCTGGGTTACCTCTCAGCTTGCTCATGTTCAGCCAAGTAGGGTGGCCAAAGTGAGCAACAGTCACCTTCGAGTTCCATAGACTTTATTTGCATGGTCCCAACCCCCAAGAATAGTGTGACTCCTATTTACATGATTCCAAAGTTGTCCATGTCTCTTAATGGAACAGAAGAAGCTCCTTTGTGCATGCTGTTGTTAGATGGGATCCAATGGGTGCTGACTCATATTGACTCACGTCCAGCAGAACGGACCACTGCCTTGTCCTGTGCCATCCTCACACTAGGTTTATATTTGAACAGCCATTGTGTCAATCATCTTGTTGAGAGTCTTCCCTTTTTTCCTTGCCTCTCTACCATGATATTCTTCGCCAGGGACAGGTCTCTCCTGACAAAGCACCCTACGTATCTGAGACCATGTCTTGCCATCCTTGCCTCTAAGGAGCAGTCTTGCTGTACTTCTTCCTCTCCCAAAATTGTGCATCCTTTTGGCATGGTGCTTTCAAGAGTCTTTGCCAGCCCCATCATTTAAATGCATTCATTCTTCTTTGTTCGTCCTTATTTAAACTCCAAATTTCACATGCACACGAGGCCATTGAAAATACCATGGCTTGGGTTAGGTGTACCTTAGTCTTCCAAATAACCGCCTTGCTTTCCTGCACTTTAAAGAGGTCTTGGCAGGAGGTTTACTCAATGCAATGTGCTGTATAGCCTCTTGACTGCTGCTTCCATGAGCACTGATTGTGGATCCAAGCAAGACAAAATCCTTGACAATTTCACACTTTTCTCCGTTTATCATGGTGTTTAGTATTTGTTGTTGTGAGGATTCTAGTCTTTACATTTAGTTGTAATCCATGCTGAAGAATATAACCCTTGAGTTCCGTCAGCAAGCACCATACTGATTGAGTAAGTATGGTGAGTGGATCAATCCTAATGCCTGCCTTTCCTGATTTCAGCCATGCAGTACTCTCTTATTCTGTTCCCACAACTGCCTCTTGACCCAGGCACAAGTTCCACAGGAGCATGATGAAGTGTTCTGAAATTCTCATTCTTCTCAAGGCTATTTATGGTTTGTTATGATTCACACAAAAGTCTAATGCTTTTGCAAAGTCAATAAAACACAAGCAAACCACTTTCTGGTATTTATTCTTTGCTTTGAGCCAAGATTCATGTCCTCTTCTGCATCTGGCCTGCATCTTGGGCTGCTCCCTGTCAATGTTCCTCTGCAACTGTTGTGGGGTGATCTTCAGCGCACTGACGGACCCGCGGTGGCACAGTTTCATATCCCCACTGGACGTTGGTGCAACTAACGCAGATGACAGCTTGAAGGGCCCTGTCAGATCATTTGCTGTAGTGAAATAGGCTTCTCACGTTGGACATTTCCCTTCCACACGTGTTCAGGAAGAGGGGAAGTGAGAGACAGACACAAGTACACTTCCTCTGGGAGAGAGACCTATGCCCCAGGACTCAAACATTCTAAATTAAAACCCAAACTAATCACCTCCCTTCTACAGGCACCTCGTGTCATCACTGAAGATATTGAGAGCAAATAACAAAGACTACCTAACTGAACACAACATACCATTGTGTGGCTGCTGGTTGCTTGCCCAGTTAAGTCCACTGTTTGATGACCCCACATGGCCGGGGTGGCAGCAATCTATGGAAGCAGATCACCTGGTCTTTCTTTCACAGAGAAGTGAGGTGGCTTCAAACCTTCACGTTAGCTTCCAAGTGCGTAAGCGTTGACCATCAGGACTCCTAAGTACCTCTTTAAAGTACTAAATAGATAAGGAGGATTTGACGCATCACTAAACTGCTGGGATTCTTACTGCCTAGAACTGATTATGGAATTTTACACACGGTGAAGGAACTCTAGTGGGGCAGTGGTTAATGGGCTTAGCTGCTAATCTGAAGGTCTGTGGTGCTACCAGAACAGCACTTCTGCCAGACAAAGACCTGGCTCTCTGCTGCTGTCCAGATTAACCTGTTGCTCTTCAGTCAACACCACTTCCTAGAGCCTCTGTAAGACAGAGTGAACTGACCCACATGGTCTCCAAGGCTGGAAATATTGACCAAAGCAGGTACTACATTTTTCTCCCAGTTGTAGGTTTGAACTGCCAACCTTCTGTTCAGCAGTTGCATACTTAAGCTCTATGCCACTAGGACTTCCTATGTTAAGATGGAAGCCAATGCCGTGCTGTGGGAAAGTTCTACACTGTACTATAGGGTCCTTGGCGTCTCCTCACAGCACCCAACAAGCAAAAGGTAAAGAGCACTGCAGATCCCAAGCACTGCAGATCCCTAGTCCCTGCGCAGGGCCCGTCTTTGTTCCTGTTGGTCACATTTGTCCACTTCACGTCCTTGGAGTCCTCCCTGCGGAGCCCATAGGTGAGGTGCCAAACTCCCAGTCAACCAGTCTGCCTGCCTCTAGTACGTGATCTCATAAAACATTTAATAGGACATACAACTGGAAGCAATGAAGAAGTCAAGACCTGTTATTTATTTCTCTTTAAATTTAATTTCCACACACATCTCCCTTATCTCCTATTTGTAAATAATATGGTAGCTAACTTATCATAATAATGTTTTATTATTATTTTGCGGTTGAAAATTTCAACCTAAGTGTTCATTCGTGCTTAAGGAAGGCACGATCTCCAGGGAACAGCACACAGAGAAGAGTGAACAACAATTTGCTTAATTTCCAGGATAAATTGCCACGCTGACGATAGATCATTGCTGGTCCTGGCTTCCTCAACATGACATTCAGGCCATGCATGAACATCTTGCAACACAGGCAAACTAGACAAGAGTCTTAGTTATTTGCTGATATTGTCACCGACTGTTAATTATATTTTCACTCTATCACTACCTCAGGCATAAACAAGTTATGGTCTTTCCCTCAAAAAGTACCTCAAGAGACCACTTAATTTCTGTACCACTAAAGTTCTGAAATGTTTTGTATTCAAATAATGAAACATTTTCCCCAATCTTATACCAGCACATAAGCCTCTGTTCGCATATCGGAGAGTGAGAGTTCTCGCTACACAATGAGAAGTGAATGGCTTCTATGACTTTTCTCAGGTTGACCCTCTTAGTCCATTTCTAGCTCGGGACATACAAAAATGAACAGTGTATCCTGCCAACCCTACCAGGTTGTCTGCTACTGAGAAATACCAGTCCTCTATGTCTTTTAATGATGCACCGACTGAGTTCAACCTATACTGACATGCTTTAGAAAAGCACATACCGGTATAGAAAGAATTATCCCTATCTTCATTTGTTTCTTAACATACAGAAGTAACAATATATTTTCATCATAGACATTACTGACTATCCTTATTGGTAGCTCAATGATAGCATGCCTACAATACTTTGTCAGAGAGAGGGATTTACATTTACCTTCCACAAACCAGTGAAGACTTGTAAATAGGTCGACGGTGCCCCTGCATTGACAGAGATGTAGTGGCAAAGTAGCCATCAGTAGAAGACGTAGTTGTGAACATGTAAGTTATCTGCGTCTCCCGCTGGAGATGCTTGCTAAGACATGAGCCCCTAGAATCGTAGAAGCATAGCCTTGGAAGAAGGGTCAGTGGGTTCAGTACCGTCTCCAATCTAAAAGCCCTGAACTCTATCCCCAATAAGCTCCTTCTAGTGCACAATAAGGTGGTGTGGTGAATGAAAGAACAAAAGACAGAAAGCATCTATCCAGCTTGGACATTTATAGAAATTTTCTCCTCCATGAGTCAACCTTTTCTACAGTTCCAACTATAGAGTGTCTTTTTATGTATTGTCTGAAGGCCCTTATACTTTGGTATGTATTAACATCCATATAAGTTAGAGAGTCCACAATTCACAGAAAAAGGAGCCTCCCTGCCTGCCTTTGTCACGCTTGGGCTCTTTGGGGGACATAAGAGCCACAAGGAAGCTCCGGAGGAACCCACTTGTTTTCAAGTGATAAACATTCACCACATCATTTTAATACACTGAGTCATCCTGCTGAAATTATGAAAGGAACAGCCATGTTAAAAAAAATATATATATATATATGTGATATATATATCACATATAGGATGTATATGCGCATACCGAGCGAGAAAATTTAACAGAATCATTCCAAAGATTAGAGAGGTGCTAGGAATAAAAGTCAAATTTATTTTGCACTTTCAGGTAAGTGGCTATAATGCTCTAGTGATAATCTGCTAATCCAAGGTGGCTCCCATCATTTTACCTCCAGATAGCCTACATTTTCCCAAGTGAGCTAAAACAGGCACTTTGTCACAGTATCTTTTGAGCCTAGCCTGCTCCCCTCTGCCCCCCCCCCCTCATTTCCCCCCCCCCCCCCCCAAGCTGGTCCCCTTGGTGCGTGCCGTGTCGGTGCCGTGCTCATGCCCCCCCCCCCTTATTTGACTCTGAAAACGAAACCCTCTAGGATAAACCCTGATAACACGAAATCTGGAGCGACCATCAGGGTGGTTTCAATAGATCACCAGGCGCAACCTTCTGGCCTCTGTCTGGAGCCATGACGGGCGCTGGCGCTCTGAAGAAATATTCATCAATCTCCTCTTGCCTTCTGGTCTCTGCTGTTTGAGAGACCACCGAGTTGCTTACTTGCATAATCTGGTAAAAGTCCACTAGAAGTTGAACTGATGGAAGAGTGGTGATACCAGGAGGGTGGAGGGAGGGTGAGAGAGAAAGGGGGGACAGATTACATGGATCTACATATAACCTCCTCCCTGGAGGACAGACAGTGGGGAGCGAGGGGGAAAATAATGAGCTGAAACCAAGGGCTCAAGTAGAAAGCAAATGTTTTGAGAATGATGATGGCAACATATGTCCATGTGCTTGACACAATGGACGTATTTGTGATGAGTTGTACAAGCCCCCAATAAAATGATTTAAATTAAAAAAAGAAAGGGGAGAAAGTGGGAGGGAGAGCTTCTCTTTCAGTTCTGGCTCGCTGATCTTAATTTCCTTCAGCCTCAGTTTCCTTATGTGGAAAATCACTGCATTGAGGACCAGATCCCCAGATAGAACACTTTAGGAAAACAACAGCATCTTTCACAGTTCATAGAAGGCTTCTTACACTTGGTAATAAAATCCAAAGGTTCTGAAAGGGATCAAATTGCTCACCCAGATTGAATGATCACCACAAATCATTGTGGAGTTAAAACGTGCCATCTGTAGATGACTTTCAAAGGCAGGTTTAGCACTGGTTGCAGGTACCTGCACGGATTTTCGCTTAAGATTCTGCTCTTGTTTGATTTTGTTACAATCCTACCTGTGGGAAGTGGGTTCCATTTTGATCTTTTTCAGTAAAAATATCTGCCTACTTCCTCAAAAATAAAAATAAAATAAAATAAAATAAAAGTATGTACATACACATAACACCCATCTTTTTTTTTTTTAATACTTTTATTGGGGGCTCTTACGTCTCTTTTCACAATCCATGCATTCCTCCAGTGTGTCAAGCATTGCCATCGTCATTTTCTTTTTTTTTTTAAACATTTATTAGGGGCTCATACAACTCTTATCACAATCCATACACATATCAATTGTGTAAAGAGCATTTGTACTTCATTCTCAAAACATTTTCTCTCCACTTAAGCCCTCGACATTAGCTCCTCATTTTTCCCCTCCCTCCCCGCTCCTCCCTCCCTCATGAGCCCTTGATAGTTTATAAATTGTTATTTTGTCATATCTTGCCCTGTCCGATGTCTCCCCTCAACCACTTTTCTGTTGTCCATCTCCCAGGGAGGAGGTCACATGTAGTCCCTTGTAATCGGTTCCCTCCTTCCTACCCACTCTCCCTCCACCCTCCCTGTTTCACCACTCACACCACTGGTCCTGTAGGGCTCATCCGCCCTGGATTCCTTCACCCATCTTTCATATACAGACTTTTAACGTCAGGTTTTACTGAAGTATAAGCTACATGCAATTAAATTCATACTTTTAGAAGTACAATTCTTGATGAGCTCTAAAACATTTGTATAGTTGTGTAACCATAACCTTCATCATGAATATGGAATGTTTCCATCTGCCCAGGATGTACTCTTTCGCCTATTCACATACAAACCCTTCTATCTGCCCCTAACTCTGGGCAAACACATATCTATTTTTATTTCCCATAATTTTGCCTTCTGCCCAATGTTTAAACTCAAGATTTTAAATGCTAATAGTTCATACTTACACGTGAAAAGTTAAGAAATCAGTGAGTACTGATGGAAGACTAATTTTCAAAAAAGTAATGAGGTTGGTATGAAATTTTCAATGAACAGTTTCTGATTGTAACACTTCTTTTCCCTACACTGTGCACATGTGGTTCAAACATTCACTATTAACCATTATTAGGTCCTATGCTTGTAACAATAATCCTGGCTATAATCAAAGCAATGCAGTCTGGCTTAGAAATAGACAAAGAGCTCAATGGAACAGAGAAAAAAAATAAAAACAACAGAAACAGATCCAAGTCTAAGTGGAAACAATCTATGGCAAAGGCGGCATTTCAATTCAATGGGATAAAGATGGTTTGATACATGGACCTTTTGACAAAGCCACATCATTTTCTGGAAAGGAATAAACTGACCTCACTCCATATATGAAATTAATTCCAGATTTATTGACAATTTCATTATAAATATTTCTTTGAGGAGACTAGGAGTAAGGAAAACGGAAGCCCATAAGTCACACCTGACAGATAGAGGCATATTTGTATACTCAAAGGGTATATATAGTCAGTGTTAAAAAATAGCAACTCACAACACAGTTAATATCTTTGTTATACAAAAATATCCCTGTATATTGCTAAGAAAACATAAGCAAAGGAGAACAGCATAGTCTCAGCACAAATAGAAAACCTATGATTGATAAATGAAAAAGAGCCCATCTTAGTTATAAAGAAAAAGAAACTAAACAATAAAGTATACATTTTCTTTTCACTTATCCCATGGCAAAATCTTAAAGAAAAATGCCATGTGCCTATAAAGATGTGGGGATACATTGGGTGCAAACTATTTTCATCATGTTGAAAAGAAATTTGGCAAAATTGCAATTTTAAACACCACACCATTTTTGGAATCTAGCCAATTGGAATAAAAATACCAGCAGTTATACAACTATATAGAAGGCTATTTTCAAGAATATTTATTGCTTCATTGTTTAATGGGCAAAAATTGGAGACAAGCCCAAGTTCTCTTGAGTGAAATAGTTGAATAAATTGTGATACAGCTCGACCCTGAAATGTCACAAAACTTATGAAAACAAGTGAATTCTTTTTATCTGTTGATTCAGGTAGATGTTTGTAATTTTCTTCTGAGTCATAGCTGTTTGCCCTAGAAACATTCATTGGTGTGCTAGACTCCAGGTTCAAGCCCACTAGCTGTTCTGCAGGAGAAAGATGAGACCACGCTGCTGTAAAGATGTGTAGTTTTAGAACCCACTTGGCAGTAGGTTTGGGTATGTAATATACACACTGTACTTGTCTATGTCCATATAAACATGCTATTTTTATAAGATGCCGTCAAGTTGACCCTGACTGATATCAGTCCTGTGGACCACGGTAGGAAACCCTGCACCATCCTCATGGTTTGTCTATCGGAGCCCATTTTTGCAGGCACTGTGTCAGTCAGGATGCACAGATGTCTATGTTTATATACATGAGCGTACAGTGTGAAAATGTGCACACTGCGATTTCAGGAATTGTGCACACTGTTAACTCAGGAATGTCAGAGTGGAGATTGTTTATTTTCATTGTTGTGTTTACACTATGAAAGTGTTTCAGAAAGTTTGTGGCAAAGTGGTATTAAATATTGATGGAATTTACTCACAAACTTTTGAAGCCCCGTTGTACCTTTAGGATGATTTCACCTGTTCACTGAAGTTACATTAGATTTTTTAATGTAATTAATCATCAATTTTATATTATTAGTAATTGATTTTATGTTATTAGTAATTGAGCTTATGTAATTAATAATAGCTTTTTATGTAGCTAATAATTACACCAAAATTAATATTTAATGTAATTAACACATAAAATATAGATTTTATATAATTAATAATTACATAAGAATATAAAGGCTGGCACAGGCTTCCAGGTGTCCTAGGGCTTACCCCACTGCCATTGAGGTGACTGTGAGGTATAGTGATCCTGTAACAAATTGACCTTCCCCACAGGGTTTCCAAGGTTGCATGGAAGCAGATGGCCATCTCTTACCCCCTCAGAGCAATGTGTGCGGACACACCCTGGGCCGTCTGGCTAGTGGCTGAGCTCTTTGCCACAGACACCAAAAACACCTACTCCGCTGTTCTCGGGAGCTCAGGCCATGTTATCATGGAAGATTAAAGACACACGTTATCTGGGGAGACAGTCACAGAAGAGCCTGGGCTAAAATATTTGTGAGTGAAAGCCATTCTGCCTTAGAAGTGCCTTTTAAAATAAAAGCATCTGTATAGTAATGATACTGGGTAACTGACATGCCAACTGGAAAATGCAAACGTTACACTAAGTGATGGCAGCGAACATTAGACCTTGGAAGTCCAAGTCTAAAGGGCTTTTCATTATACTTACCTGTCTTGATAAGTGAGGGAATAAATAGTAGAGGAAGCAGACGACAGATCTGCGGAGCCACGATTCCTTTGTGGCTTCAGAACCTAGTTGAACCCCTTACCAGCTCTGTAGTCTTCGAGAAGTGGCGGAAGTGCTCTGTGCCTCTTTTCCCCCCCATCTGCAAAATTAGTGTAGTGACTACCTCAGAGTTCTAGCCTAAGAATTGAATGGATTATTAATTGAAAACAATTGTAATAATACCAGGCCAACAGAGAGGGGTTATTCAATAAATGGATTGTAAAGGTATACTTCAGTATTTAGTTTTGACCATGCTGGACCTTTTTTTTTTTTCTGAGCAATTCCTTGAGAACTCACTCTGAGTCCACTTCAGGGTCTTCAGCTACAGATTGTCTCATGGCGTAGCCCCCACATCATGACCTTGTTTACCATCTAGGGACACCCATCTTTGGAGTTCCACGAATAGCAGGACTGTGTAACATTAATCTCATAAGCCTCGGTATTTGATTCAGGATTCTGAATTATACTGAACTGAATGGTCAGCCCCTTTTTGCCTCTGTAAATTGTGTCTCGATCTCCAATCATAAACAGGTGGATAGTCTTCTTGACTATAGATCAACATTTGGCTTCAAAGTACTTGGTTTCGTCAACCTCATGACTGTGTTCCCAGAACCCTCTCTAATAACACACGCACATTAAAATATGGGATTATAGTCAAATAAATGTTCTGCACATGGGATTAAATACAAGGAATGCTTGAAATCATGGAATAGTAATGATGTGGGAAAAGTTATAATAGGTAGCTTACCTTAGGGTGTATTTGGCCCATTGACCTAAAAGGGAATGCAGTTATTGCATTTAAATTTAGAGCCTTTTGAAATCTGTAATTTACCACAGGTTAGAGAAGGGAAGTACAGCCCTGAGATGCAAGTTATGCACTCTCAAAGTGCTTGTTGCAACGTGATTATTCTTTTCCCCCAGGAAATAAAAATCCTTATGGCTCAATATTTGGGGCATATAGGAATGTGTAGCCCATGCCACATTGCTTGGGTTAAAATTATTTTTAGATGGAAGGAGTAGCCCCAACCATTTCTGCTGCTTTGGTATTTGGATTTGCTCTGTGCATTATATATTCACAGTTATATTTTAAAGGTTTCTAAAGAGCTACAAACCCCCTCTTTTGGAGAGAAGTTTACTTTGGCAGCGGGTAATTGTTTTATTATATGTTATCCTCTGTTTGGCTTTACTGTAAGTGAAAACAGACAAGAGATGGCCAGGAAAGTTAAGCCAATTCTCAAATCTAGGGATGTGTACAGCCCTCAATGGGGGGATTTGCCATGGAAATAACAGGGATTAAGGATTCCCTGTAATTTGCTCCCCTCTCAGTATTCTGCGGGAGAAAGAGCTGGCACTCTGCTCCCAGAAAGATTTACCACCTTGGAAACGCCAAGGGGAATTTCTGCTCAGTCCAAAGGGTCACCATGACTTGAAATTCAACTTGAGGGCAATGCTTTGGATTGGGTGAGGGTGCTGCCACCTCCATTGTTAGGAAGTGTCATTCCTTTCCATATAAAATGTACAGCTTCCTTGGTCCCTGTAGGATTCACTTTCTCTTTAATTCCCAGGTTCTCATAACTTTGGACATGCTCACTCTGACATGTTATATGTAGTAGACAAGCATTTTTCCCAAAAAACAAACACTGATTATATGCTTGGCATGCAATCACACCTTGTTCCCTTGCAAGGAGCACTGGTGATGATGTGCATTAAGCATTGGGCTGCTAACTGTTAGGTTGGGAATTCAGACTCACCAGCTGCCCCTGTGAAGACAAGGCACTCTGCTTCTGTGAAGACTGAGCCTGGGAAGCCTGATGGAACAATTCTACTGTGTCCTCTAGGGATGCCAGGGGTTCTAATCTACTCAATGGCAGTGGGCGTATGTTTATGCTCAAAATACATCCTTGAGGTACACAGGGCAAAACTAAAGACCTCAAAGTCAAAGTGCTAGGTAGTGGCAGAACAATGATTAAAATCAAGATTTCCAGACTCACTAAATCTATATTTACACATTTCCACATTCATTTTTTCCCATGAAATCATATTCATATTGGCTCATCATGGTCATAACAAATGTGAAATCAAGGCATTGGTTCCATTTGGTTCATAAGGAGTCCCTAGATCAGCAGTTCTCAACCTGGGGGTCGCGACCCCTTTGGGGGCTGAACGACCCTTTCACAAGGTCTGCCCGATTCATAACAGTAGCAAAATTACAGTGATGAAGTAACAACAAAAGTAATTTTATGGTCAAGGAACTGTTGTTTTAGGAAGGCTGAGAACCACTGTCCTAGATCATATCTTCACTGTGCAAGTCAGTGTCATTCCTACAAAGTGCCGCGAATTAGACCCATTCCAGCAAACTAAATATATAGCGTAATGCAGTCTCCACCAAAATGAAGTCTGTGATGATCCATATAGACTGGATCATTACCTGGTTGTGGTTCACTGTTTCGCCAGTGATATCACTGGGAGGTGAAGTGGGGGTAGAACCACTTTCTCTGAGTCTGCCCAGGAGGGCAGCACATAGACGTTAATGTTGTGTGGGCCAGTGCTATAGGCCATGGCTTCATTAGGGTTGTAATTTGTCATCACCACCTCCACTCCCCAGTGAGGGGGAAGCTCAGTGAGCTATGGGACCAGCCAGTGGGTGGGGAGAAGGGTCCCTGCCTTCCAGTGGAATAGGGACAGGCCCAGTGGTGTATGTTTAGCCCCAAGAGAGGGTAGGCTGAGCAGGCACACACTACTCCACCCACCTGGAAAGGGTGGGGGATGGGTTGACAGGTTAGTGCCATGGGGGTTGTCTCCATGAGTTACCCATGCTGGTGATACCAACTCCAGGGGTGTCATAGGATGTCTTAGTGTCCTCTAATAGTAATGTGAACCATGTAATGCAGAGAGAGTTCTGACAATAAGAAAAAGAACACAGAAGATGTTTCATACATTTAGTTGATCAACCTAGGCATACCATCTGCCCAAGATATAGAAAGTTAGTACCTTCATATTTGTTTTGTCTATTTAAAGATGTGCAGTAAAAATTTTGCAATAAAATGCTTGAAACTCAGCATTAACTAATCTTTCTTCTAGACATGTGGATATTAACTATATATTAACTAGGCTTTCTTTGAGACATATGGATAGTGTCCTATCACTGACAGTATTTCATTTCAGGGTACATCGTGAAATGTTGTCTTTTATGATGAATATGACAGCATTCCTCTTTAATTTGTGATTCCTACCATAGTAAACCATATGATTGTAAAATTCAAAACAGACAAGATCAATTCTGTTCAGCTTAGTAATTAATGCCCATGAGAGGAGCCCTGGTGGTATTGTGGTTATGGGGTGGACTGCTAATCTCAAGGTCAGCAGTTTGAAACCATCAACCACTCCTCAGCAGAAAGGGCTTTCTACTTCCATAAAGAGTTACGGTCTCAGAAACCCACAGGGATAATTGTACCCTGTCCTACAAGTCAGAATAACACCTAGGATATCCATCTTCGGGGGTTCCATTTCATTTTGACAACTTTCCATTCTTAGAGCCATACTTTGCACATTCCATATTACGATTACTTATAGCTGTTTGCAAGTGTTTCTTTGCATTTTGAACCATGCTACATCAGCGAATGAAGGTCTTGAAAGCTATGCTCTATCTCCGTCTTTAAAGTAGTCCCTACTTGGGGAGGCAGCCCTTTCCCAGTCTTATTTTGACTGCCTTCTAACCGCATCTTTGTCACTCTATCAGACAATGTTTTGCTGCTATTCAGAGCGTTTCTACTGAACAGTTTTTTAGAAGTAACTTTCTAGTTCATTTTTTTTTAACCTGTCTTAGTCCCCTGAAATCTCTCCATGTGGGGAATTCCACGAGTGTTTGCTTGTTTGTTTTATAAGTCATTTTACTGGGAGCCCTTACAAATACCACGACATTCCATAGTTCAGTCACATGAAGCAGTATTGTACAGTTGCTACCACACTTTCAAAACATGTTCTTTCTTCTTAAGCTCCTTGATATCAGCTGCCATTTAAGTCCTCCTTCCCCCACCCTACCCCCCAGGAACCCTTATTATTACTTTTCGCTATGCATTTTGTGTGTGTGTGTGATCCTATACAACCCAATATCTCCATTCACATAAAAATCTGCTGTTCAATCCCATCAAGTGTGGTTATGCAATCATCAATGCTCTCAGCTCCCTATCCCCCACCCCCTTCTTGTACCCTCAGGAAACCAATACGCTTGTTACTGTTTCTGAAGGGTTATTTATCTTGGCTTTCATGTACTGAATGATCTTAAATATACAAATGAACATACACAAATCTAACATGATTAATGAGGTCAAACAAATAAAACCATAATAGTAAAGGGAATACATATTAAAGAACTAGAGGACAGTTATGTGGGTCATCAGTGCTGTACTGCAACCTGAATTTATTATCTCTAACATGTGGCCCTTCTGGGAGGGACTGCCCAATTATCTTATAGGTGGGGCTAGGGTCTCCAGTCCACCCATGTCCCTTCACATTGATTTGTTGCTCTTAAAAAAGTTTTTTTCTGATACCTCTTCCCATTGACACTTCATGATCACACGGTATTTGGAAGAATGGTAACATAGCTTCTAACATTACAGCATCATGCAAGACACCACATTTATGACACATGGATAGATGATCTCGCCTGAAGTACAATGTGTCAGTGATAAGATACTACCTACCTGCCCACAGGGAAGAAGTTAACATGATTATTATTCAAATTTGCACACAGCTACTAATGCCAAAGGTGAAGAAGTTGGAGATTGCCACCGAATTCTACAATATAAAATCGACCAAACACACCACAACGAAAGCAAAACCAAACTCACCACCATTGAGTTGATGCCATTCAGAGAAGCTTATAGGACAGAGTCACACTGCTGCTGTGGGCTTTCAAAATTGTGACTCTTGACGGGAATACAAAGAGTCCTCATTCTCCCGCAGAGTGGCTGGTGATTTCTAACTGTTGACCTGGTGGTTAGTAACTCAACTTTTAGCTACAATGCCATGAGGACCCTTGCAATCAAGAATCATGGATAATTACTAGTAATTGGAATACAAAAGTTGGAAAGGAGAATGAGGATTTGTAGTTGGAACATGTGGCCTTAGTGATAGAAATGAAACTGGAGATCTTGTGATAAAACTTTGCAAAACCAGCAGCTTAATGATTTCACACTTTTTTTTTTTCCCAACAAGACCAAATAGAATCTATACCTATGGACTTTGCTGGATGGGATTTATAGGAATCAAATCAACAATGCATGGAATGAGATGATAGATAAATTAATGTCATTATCAGAACAAGGCTAGGGGCTGACTGCAGAATAGACCGTCGACTGCACATGTGCAAGATCAAGTTGAAGCTTGTTGTTGTTAGATGGCATTGAGTCACTTGTGGCCCCATGAGCAACAGAAGGAAACACTGACCAGTCCTGCGCCGTCCTCGTAAGAGTTCTGATGGGAAAGGCCAAGGTTGCAGCCACTGTGTCAATCCATCTCGTTGAGAGCCTTCTGTTTCAGTGTTCCTTTACTTTACCAAGCAGGATGTACTTCTCCAGCTACCGGTGTCTCCTGATGACATGTCCACAGTATGTGAGACCAAACCTTACCATCTTTGCCTCTAGGGAACATTCTGGTTGTATTTCTTCTAAGATAGATTTTTTTTTTGTTCTTTTGGCACTCTGTCTAATCTTGGCATAGGCAAACTTCAGTACTCTTCACCAGCACCATAATTCAAATGAACCAATTCTTCTAGGGTCTTCCTTATTCAGTGTCCAACTTTGACATGCATATGAGGAATTGAAAATATCCTGCTTTGGGTCAAACACGCCTGTGTCCCTAAAGGAACTTCCTTAGTTCCAATACTTTTAGCAATGCAATGTGGCATTTTCTTTCTCGACTGCTGCTTCCATGAGCATTGATTATGGATCCAAGCAAGATGAAATCCTTGACAACGTCAATCTTCTCTCGCTTTATCATGATGTCTTCTATTGTGTTTACATTGAGTTATAATTCAGACTGAAGGCTGAAATCTTATATCTTCATCAGCAAATGCTTCAGTCCTCACTTTCAGCAAGGAAGGCTGGGTCATCTGCATGTTGCAGGTTGTTAATATGCCTTCCTTCTGTCCCAATGCTGAGTTTTTCTTCATATACTCCAGCTTCTCTGGAAACTTTGTTGTGAAAATATAAATTAATATAAATAAAAGCAAATTAAAATTAGTCCACGAGACCCAAAATACTTCCTTGAACATATCTCACCTGAATATAGAGCCCGTCTCAAGACTAGATTGGATGCATTGAACACTAATGCCCACAGAGTTTTCCGTAGGATGAAGAACCGTGAGACCTCATGTCATCTCGTGCCGTGTAGCACATCATACTTGATCAGCAAAAAAGAGATGGCTTGACACAATGACATCACCCATGGACTCCAACAGGATGACAATTGTGAGACTGGCTTCAGAACAGACACTTTGTTGTTCGGTTGTGCACAGGGCCATCATGAGCCACAACGAACTTGGTGGAACCTAGCAGAAGCTATCGAGATGATGGCTTTACGCCCCATGTTCATGCTATACAGCAATGAGACGTCCCAACTGTATCGTTAATTCCAATGATAGCAGAATGGATTCCATGAAAAAGAAGGTTTAGACTAAATTTCTAGTTAGAAAATGGAACTGGACTCCTTTTGGGTATATTGGTCATTGGCCAAGATATTTTGTGTAATATTTTCTTTGAGAAAACTTTGCCAGAGTTGTTGAGGTCACCAGGCATTCTTCACCATTACTGTTTTCATGCAGTGATTTTGCTGGAAACTTGGTTGTGAAAATATAGATTAATTCCTTCACAGAAATCTTCCATTTGTCTTTGCAAGTTGAACTGTCTCTTGAGAAATAATTAGTATATAATTACTAGTTATTACTGGCCAAGTTTTTCGTGATGTTATATATTAGATCAACAATAAGAAATATGTTTCCAAACATAGTTTCTTTAAATACCAGAAATTTGGAAACGCGTTATTATTATTTTTGAGTTGATAGTTAGTATATTACTAATTTACTAAAAGCAATTAGTTTTGTGGGCTATTGGAAAATATTAAAGTATAGTTTCAAAGGTCTCATATAGTTTCAAAATGTATTCTTAAGAAATTAGCCTAGCTGAGATAACAGTATCATAATTGTACTTTTGCTACTGTTATGAATTGGGCGACCCTGTGAAAGGGTCGTTTGACCTCGAAAGGGGTTGCAGCCCACAGATTGAGAACTGCTGAGAGTCTAGAGTGACGTTTGCTAACCATTTGCCTAAGCTTATTTCTAACAAATAGACAACTGAAACCTTATTATTAGATGGTCCACCTCATAGTAACAAGAGATTATGAATTATTTCAAGGTGATATCTCTGCATGTGAACCTTTTCCTGATAATATATTCCCAATAAAATACTCCAAATATTGAGATTTTCCAATTATAAACAAAATTGTTTGCCACTACTAAAGAGAAAAAGAATTTCTTTAAAAGAGAGCTATGTGCATATAAGAAATATTTCTGTAAGAATGAAAATAACAAAACATTACTCCATTTCCTATATAGGAACTTTTATTGTTTTAAAATTACCACAAACCCCAAAGCCAAACCTATTACTTTTGAATCAATTCTGAGTCATAGTGATCCTATAAGATAACACTAAAACTGCCCATAGGTTTCAAGCTTGTAAGTCTTTGTGGAAGCAGACTGCCACATCTGGCTCTAACACTTACCCACTGTGCTACCAGGGCTCATAATAAACATAGGTTATAAATACATAGATTACACCTTATCTTATCATGAAGATTTTTATATGCAATTTATATGTAGGTCTTGGATATACTCCTAGAAGTTAGATGTTACTTTTCCTATTTAACACAGAAAGTAGTGGCGAATCAGATTTTAATTAGAAGCCCCATTCCCTGCCTGCATATTAGAACATCCTGGATATCTTACAAACAAGATCAGAAAAAAACTCTGATATGTGAGACCCAGACAAGATACATTAATTCAGAATTTCCAATAATTGACCAGTATATTAGCATTTCATAAGCAATCTGCAGATGATACTGTTGTGCAATCAGGCTAAGCATTGGTTTAAGTGAATCATAAATCATAATAAAAGTGGACGTGAAATCTTAAATCCAGGCACTTTGGCTCCAAAGCCTGTGTTATATATGCCATGCATACCTTCTCAAACAAACAATTTTGGGTGTGTTTTTCTGTGCATCATTGACACTTTTAATTACATTGGCACATTGCTCATTATTCATTTTTCTGTGTAAGTTTAGATGACCCATATTAACTACAGATAATCTAAGTTGTTTCTTTCTGAAAATCTCATTTAGAGTAAACAAGATAAGGGTCACTGGAGTTGTAACATATCCCACCAAGTCCCCTGCTGCCACCAGGCCACAGTCTGTGACCAACAGTATTTACTCTGGCACGTTTTCTTTAAAGATTTTTCTCCCTACTCTTCCTTTCTAAAATTTATTTCTCACAACCCTTTCTCTATAGAATTCTGGTATTGCCCTTGATAGTCTAATACTTCTTTCAAAGTTTAGATATGGTAGTATTTCTCTTGGGCATCTTTTCAGCCTGAACAAATTCTGTAGGTTTTAAAGAAGATGTGGTGAATCAGTAAGTACCCAAGGATGAACTAATTTGGAATGTTTTCGACCAAGGCACACAACACAAGAGAAGCTTCACACTCCACCACCAACAGCGTGTAACGTGTTGTTTTATTGCTGGGGTAAACCTGGAACCTTGTTCTTCCAGAATGAGTTCTAGACCCTCGGATGCTCAGTGACACAGCTGTTCTCTGACAGAGCTGTTTTACTGTGTTAAGAAGGCTGGCTTTCTCCTTGAACTGTCATTTACATTTCATTCTTCCATCTCTTGCAATCTTGTCCATATACTCACTCTTTTCAGGAAGCTCTTTCCTAAATTGCTCTCTTGTTGGCTGGTATATGCATAACACGTCTAATGTATCTGATCACTCTCATCGTGGGTTACTTATATTCTGACTATATCTCCTCTGGACCTAATTGGATATTAACCTAAACAATATTATTACATGGATTAACTAAAATAATAGCCACCTCAGATAAACTAAGAATCTTAAAATTACCTTTGTAGTCCAGGTTATCTATTCAGTGATGTATAATTGTATGGCATAAGGTTATTTAATATTATCCCTTATTCTTCTGAAGAATTGACGGGGCTCAGCAGGAAGGTTCTAGAGGACTTCTCATGCAATTGCCGTCAGGTAGTAGCTGGGAATGAAGTATCAGTGGAGCCAGACATCCAAAAGAGCCTCCTCAAATGGCAGATGGATGATGCTGTTAGTTGGAATTCAGATGAGAACAACTATTGGCAGATGAGAACAGCTATTTGTATCTTCTTTTTTTATTTTGTCATATCTTACACCATCCGATGTCTCCCTTCACCCACTTCTCTGCTGTCCAACCCCCAACCCCCAGGGAGGAGGTTATATGTAGATCCTGGTAATCTGTTGCCCCTTTCTCCCTTACCTTCCCTCCACCCTCCCGGTATCGCCACGCTCACCACTGATCCTGAGGGGTTCATCTGTCCTGGATTCCCTGTGTTTCCAGTTCCTATCTGTACTAGTGTCCATCCTTCGGTGCAGCCAGATTTGTAAGATGGAATTGGGGTCTTTTGTTGCTTGTATTGTGTACTTTCATAGACTTCTTGGCAATATGTTGTGTTTTAACATCAAGAATTGGGTTCTTTGGGAGAATGCTGGTTTGTTGAGTTAATCAGATTGACCAGCTAGTGTATATTTCATTATGTATTATAAAAATTATCACTATTTTGTCAGAAAAGATTTAAATAATTAGGACACTATTAGTTTTATAGTAACACATATAAGATTTCTAAAGCTCAAACTTTGTTTTGAAAGCAACAAATTTATGTTTTTTGTCATTGGCAATGGATGCACTCAGTTCCTTTCCTTTAACTGACAAATACACTCTTTCATGTTGAAAAAAGTGTCCATCAAATATCCAAGTCTGCATTACTCGGCCTTGTTTTCGGCCATTCTTTCAAACAGAATGGATGGTCCATGGAAAAAGAGACTTGTTTCGCCTGCACACTGCACAATCACGGGGCACTTTTACTCAACCACGCATTGTGCTTGAGGCTGCAGCATAGTGCTTCATGCACAGTTCTGGTGATCAAGACATAATTTTGAAAAATGTGTGTTCAATTAGGAAAACATGACATGCTGTTTACTGCGAATGTGAGGTGGTAAAGAGGACAAGGTCTAGTACTATAGATGGGTGGCATTGCAATTTCCTGTAAAATACCATCTAGTTGATCCATCATTGCTTTTACCTGAGAGGGTAAATTATGAACATAATAAAATGCAAATAACATCTCAATATTTGTATGAACATTTTTTTACCTTATTGATCCCCTGTAAGAATCTCAGGTGATTCTTGAGAGCCCACAGAGCCTGTGAGAACAACTGATCTAGATGATGTCTGAATGAGCCACATGAGTATGTCCTGCTAGGAACATTGTGCACCATGTCAAAGGGCAGAGCACTGGAACTTACAGAAAGCTGATGCGGTGGCACACACTATTAGGTGCGTGTAGTTGCCTTTTGCTGTAGTGCACATAAATAGCCATGAAATCGTGAGTGTTCAGTTTCCCACACAAGTGTGGGCTCCACACATGCTTCTGCCTGATTTGCGTGCTCTAAACTAAGGATCACATCACTGCTCTGAACTCTATGATCTTGTAGTGGACTCTGCTGGAAGAGCTGAATACAAATGCAGTTCGGAAAGAAAAGCCCTATGATCTCTGTGTGTTATTAGTGTTGCTATTGATGTCGAATCAATTCCAATCTATAGTGACCCTTTGTGATGGGGTAGAACTGGATCCATCCTGTTTTCTAGTCTGTCATCTGTACAGCAGCCGATCACCAGGTCTGTGTGACTTCCAACCGCCAAGCCCTTGGTTAGCAGCCACATGCTTACCGACTGGACCACCAGAGATCTTTAAATTCTGTATGAACACTCTTCTTTTTATTTCTTCAGATTTGTGGCCTATTGATATTTTCCTTCCATTTTGTACCTTTACTAATCTTTAATAACTAGATTCCTCTCCGAAATCAGAACCGACTCCTTATTTGGACCAATTTAGATTTACTGGAGCAGAAGAAAATAGCAATCCTTACCTGACATAAATCAAGTCTATCTCACCAGAATTTCCGCCTACCCATCATGTATTTAAAAAGACAACTTTGGACCCCTCATTGTAGAGGAGCATGGTTGCATGGGGTACCTGTTGGTCTGCGATCTGTACGTTTGGCAGATTAAGCCACCAGCTGCTACTTGGGAGGAAGACGGGGCTTTCGCCTGCCATTCGCGTCTCAAAAACTCCAAGGGGACAGGTCGACTCTGCCCCATAGGTCGCTGTAAGTTGGCATCCACTCAGTGGGTGTGAATGCGGTTTTGCGTTCAGCGTTGTAGAGGAAGAGGAAGCACAGAAGAGAAAAGAAGGGTGGAGGCAGTAACGAAGCAGTAGTCCTACTCAGCTCAGAAATCAGTAGTCCTACTCAGCTCAGAAATCTTAGCTAAGGCTAGTCATGAATACGCTATGGGGCATATTTTACCTTCGGAAAAAGACTTTTCTATCTTCCTTCCTTTTTTGTACCCAGTTGTCATCCCGTCCCAGTCTGACATGATACAATGTTCAAGTTTACTTGTGGAAACGTGATCCGGTCACGCTCACAGGGGTTCCTTTGACCCATTCTCAGGATGCTCTCAGTTTGCCAGAAGCAAGCAGCAAAGGGATGGGGTTTCACAAAGCGAGACTCCTGAGGTCTTGGGGAGGGAAATTTCTCTTCAGGGCAGCTCTCCCACTAATTCCAGCGCCCAGCAAGGTACCTTCACGGGGCATCTAGTTTTTCTTTCAAATGGATCTAATTACTCAGGCTCCAGGCTATGAAGTAGGGGTCTGCGAACCTGAACTGGTCCTTGGGAACGTCTGAAGAAGCAAGCACGTACAGGTAACGTCCCCGCTGCCGATCGCCAGCCAGCAGCGCTGGTCTTTGGGTGCGTTCCCTGCACACACCATGTTCTTTCTGAGTCCTGCTGCTTTCGAGTCCAGTTATTTCCCCTTCGAGCGTGTTTGCCTGGGATTTCAGTTTGAATTGGAACTCCCCGACCACCAAATGAAATGAAATGAGAATGAATGAAAAAAAAAAAAAGTTCATTGAAACTTAACCACAGTCATTTGAAGACACTCCAGAGCGTGAGCCAACGGACCGCTGCCCAGTGACATAAAACCAAACGCTGCCCCCTAGGAGCCGACATCCCAACGCCAAGGAAACCAGGGACAGGAGGAACCCGGCTGCTCTACAGACTCTGCTTGTGGAAACTCCAGGCCTGCCCCACGTGAGTGACATCCCTCTGCAAGGATCCTTAGGACGCTGCCAGCAGAGAGGAAGGTGCTTTCCCGTTGCTAACTGCAAACGATTCCACCAACTACAACGCAGACTGCTCGTAACAAACACAGATCAATGAATGGCATGCACGCTGTAAAGTGGTCACCACGGCGGGCACGACTCCACTCGTGGCCTTTCTGGTTCCCACGTGCGGGAACGAAGAGACACGTGGCTCAAACTGGATGCACTGTGGGGAGGAACGGCGTCTCGTTCAGAACGCTGTGATGTTCCTTTGGGAGCTCCTTGTCTTCTTTGATGGATGAAAACGAATGGACAAGAGCTCCCGTTCAGAGGAAGGAGTCCTGATGGTTTCGTAGATATGCATTTGGCTGCTCCAACCCCTCTGAGGGAGAAAGCTGAATCAGCGTGCTTCCAGAAACCTCCCGGCTGTGAAACCCGATGGTCCTCACATGGCTCTCCTCTGTCCTGTCGAGTCCCTATGACCGCAGATGAACTCCAGGATCACAGCAGCTCAAAGAGTTTGGATTCATCCTAGTGAAGTCCACACGAGTGACAAGTGTGATTGCACAGCATCCTGCATTAGATCCGTGCCAGTAAACTTTAAACTCGTACCCCCCAAAGTGGTTCAAATAGCAAATGCTCTCTTATATACATTTCACCACGATCACACTTAAAAACAAATAAAGCATCATAAGAACTGAATAAACAAACAAACATGTAAGATGAGTAAAATATTGTCACAAAGAGATTAAATGATGTCTAGCTCCTAAGTGTGCATGTGTGTGTGTCTCTAGTTCCGTCTCTATCACTGTATTTTATGTATATCACACACATACAAATATACACATGTATGGAGGGACCTCAAGATGTTCATGGCACATTGATTAAAATACAATGAGAAATGTCCACAAACTTTGAAAACTATATAAAAAACAAATTCACTGCCCTGGAGTCCAGGTCAACTTATAATGACCCTTTAGGTCAGGGTAGAACTGCCCTGTGAGTTTTCAGGACAGTGAAAAACCTGGCTTTCTCCTGAGGAGTCGCTGGTGTTTGTAATGGCTGATCTTGCGGACTGCAGCCCAACCCATAACCATTATGCCATCAGGACGCCTTCCGAACGTGTAGCATTCATGTACCATCACCCCCGGCGGCTGCTGTAACGTGGACTTCACTGCATGGCGGGCCTCGGTGTGTCAGGTAGAGTTCTCATCCTCAGGGGTTTGCAGCTGCAGGTGCTCAGAAAGGAGGCCTTTCTTCTGAGGTACTCCCGCAGGGTCCTAAACCACCACCCTTCTGTGAGCAGCTGAGCAAGTTGACTATTCGCAATACTCAGAGATTCTCTATCTATTTCCAGATACATGTCAGTTATTTGTTATCAAAAGGTTAGTGCGTGTTTATTAAAGTGAAATGACGTGCACATAATACACACTCAATAACCATTCGATAAATCACTGGCTGATAAATATATCACTGTAGCTTTTAAATGATACCTTTGGAAGTCGAGTGACAGATTGAAATAGTTCACTACCACACACAGACTAATTCCTTGGCATGTGCATACTAAAATTTAGGCATTTGGCATCCACTCTTTATTCCATTTAATGACTGCATTAACTTCCCTAGTAATTTTTCTCAGCTATCTGTGTTTCCCTTCTCTTTGGAGCCACATTTCCAAATCTAGGCTATCCCAGGGCTATCGTATTTGATGACAACGCAGATTTTCTTAAATTCCACTAACAATGTTCGTGGCAATAAAATGGATGTGCACAGTTTCTTAGTCATTTTGTTGTGTAAGGAGTTCTTTCATCATTTTTATTTTTGACCACCATCCCTTTGGGATATCTCAAGACCCCAACATCTGGTTCGTAGTTTCCTGGAAAGGCACACTTTTTCAATACAAAATGTTCTTTTCTTAAAATAACAATAACAACCTGATTTACATGCTTTTAGCGGCTTAAGATGTTGAAACAAATTGAGTTTCCTTAATACATGTCAGTGTTTCCCTTATCATACTTCGGAGCACCTGCTCAAGTAACATGGAGTTCTTTGTTCAACATGTGTATGCGAACAAAGAAGTTGGAAAGTTAATATGCAAATTACAGAAATGGTTGGATTCCTCACTGAACGCTGAAAAGGGGACTCTGCAACAGAAACATGGGTAATAGGGAACACTTGTATGTGTAGGCAGTATGGGACAAGGACCACTGTCGTTTCTATAGGCTTGAACTGGAATTTGGATTTCATCACTTTGATGCCTGATCAATTTTTTTAGCCCCTATGAAACTGATCAATTTTCCTTATCTCTACAATACTGGCTTCTATATCTTCAGAGTTTAATAAATGTTAATTATTTAAACAAACACGGTAATCATGCTTACTCTTTACCAGGCACTAAGCACTTTACAAATTGTAACCTATTCAATTTTCCCTGCAGCCTTATAAATTAGGCACATTCTGGTTTCATTTTAAAGATAAGGCATGAAGACCCTTGGACATTGTGTTAGTCTGGGTTGACTAGAAAAACAAATCTAGAGACACTCTGATATGTGTAAGAGAGAGCTTTATATCAAAGAGCAATTGTATATTGAGAAAACATCCCAATCCAGTCCAGATCAAGTCCATAAATTCAATATTAACCCATATGTCTGATAGCAGTCCATAAATTCCTTTTCAGACTCACGCAGAACATGCAATGATGCTGACGTAGGAAGATCACAGGCCGGTGGGTGAAAAATCTTGTGGATCCACTGACAGTGAACACATTTCAGCACTAGTGCAGGTCTCCACATGGCTCCTCCAGCTCCCTGAGTGAGTCTCCTCAACAGAAAGTTTAAGCAGAGAGAAAGAGAGTGTGGCCTACCTCCGTGAGAGAGAGACAAAGTTCTCAGAATCTTCATGAGAAGGCCACACCCACAAGGAAGCATCATCAGACTGGGACCCGAGGGATAGGCTAGCTCTAACCCTTCACTCTCTCAAGTTGACATGAAGTTATGTAACTACCACTTGGTGATATTTACCTAGCATGCCCTCAGTGGGTGGCAAAGCAAGTAAGGAGTCAATTGAAAAACCCCAGGTGCAGGTAATAAAAATTGTGCCTATTTAGTAGATGACTTAGAAATAAGAAAAAAACCAACTAAAATTGGTTTGCATTTTGTCACCACTGTTAACGCCATATTTTTAACAATGTCAGTGATTGATAAAATCATTCCTCCCCTCCAGGCAGATCACTTCTATCCCTTGACCCTAAATGCCTATTGTCCTCAGCATTTGAAACTTTGCTTTCATAATAATGAGAAAAGTAGTGTTACCAGTGTTTACAAGACATTTTGAAAATTGATCAAAACCATGAATCGATTGAAGAACTGAAGAAGCAGCATTTTCTCTGAGTATGATTTGTCAGTGGCATCAACAACTTGCTTTTTTATTATGAACAAGACAGTCACTGAAGAAGAGCATTTTTGGTAAAACATTCTGTATTCTATATGCAACATCTTCCTATTACAATATATGGATTAGATATTTTAAGAAGAAATTACAGATGAAAACTTTGGCACCTATAATAATTATAATAAACGCACTGATCCATATTATTTCTATGCGAGGGCAGATCTTAACTTTTTCCTAGGTTAGATTTTACAAAGCATAATTTAATTGAGGAGTGAATTTATGTCAAGTTAGCTTCAGACTTCCTGTACACAGGTTATATTTTATGATGCAAATGATCATAGTACAAAATAGACTAGTTATGCTAAGAATTCCAGGTCCTCGATTTTCAGCTATTCACTTGGCCAACTTGCTGGGCCTTCTGGGACATTGGGGCAGCAAGGTGGACTCAAGCTATGGAGTAAATTTTGAGAACTGATGTGAATTTTTAAATGAGAAGGTAAAAGTATTTATTGGCTGGCAGTGTCTCTGGGGATTAAGAAGACTTAACCAGTTACATTCATTTACAAATATTAATCCTTGAGTTATTTTTTCTATGTTTTGTTATTTGACCCAGTCAGTGCTGTTGAGCCCATGCTAGCTCATACTGACCCCATAGGACAGAACCCAACGGATCCCCAGGGTTTCGGAGGCTGTTAATCTTTAGAGGAGAAGAAAGCCTCATCTTTCTCCCACGGAGTAGTTGGTGGGATCGGCAAGTGTGAACTGTGGTGAGCAGTCTGCTGGACAATCCACTGCACTGCCAGGACTCTCTCCACTGTTGGGCACGCTTGTGAAATGGAAAGTTTCCCACTTTGGAGTAATGTTTTCCAGGTTTAAGTCCCACGGCCACGATCTCCTTGCTATGGACCTTTGGTTCTCACCCATGTGACTTTTAGATTCCCACTCTGGAAATGGGGAAGAACTTGGAAAAGGACTGACTTCGTAGTGAGCTCAGTAAAGATTCAATGGACCAAAGAGTGATTGGTGTTCAAAATGTTGGGTTTTGTGCCTCATATCTTCAGCCCTTCCTCTACTTCTCTAAAGACCTAACAAGAGTACTGCACAGCAGTGCCTGGGCACCACAAATGATCCACCCAGTAATACGTGGCAGAGAGGCTTGGAGATCTGCTTCAAAACAAAACAAGAAAACAGTCATTGGAAAACCTCTTGGACAAAGTGCCACGCTGTCCCAGATGTGGTCTGCATGCAGTATAGTTGGCTTCAGAGCAGCTTGTTGCATTGGGTGCTATTCCTCACGAAGATCCTAGCCAACATTGGAGGGTGGGAGTCCATGTCCTGGGCTCTGCCCTGAGGGGCACACATAGCAGGTTCCTCCAGCCTGGATGAAGACAGAGCGTCTGCATATTTCCTGCTGTGATTAGGACAATGTCACCAGGTATCTGGGGAGGAAATTCACGGTCCCTTCATTCTTTTGAAGAGCATCAAAAATGTCCCAGTATATTATTAAACCAATGTTTTGAAATAAAGGACAAACAAGAGCTACATTTCAACATAAAAAAGTTGATGTATGCTTAGAACATTTTTTTCTTGTATGTGCCGAAGAAAATAGGACATGCCCTTGCAGAAGTGTGTCTTGCAGTGAAATGAAACAAATGGCCCTTTATTTATTGATGTGGGTCTAGGCGTTGAGCATATTGCATCAGTTGGACCTCATCCTTACACCTCATTACCTACTACCAATGGGCTTTGCTTGTTAGTGTTTGTATAACCAGTGATGAGCTGTGCTGTGAAACGGAGCAAAGCAGATGAAGCATCAGAAGGAAAAAAGAAAGAAATTGTAATTGAGCTTTTGGAACACTCAGAAAAGATGTGCTTCAAAATCGGAAATCTAAACTCCAAGTTCAGGAAACTCCAAAGTTAGAAACGCCATATGTCTCAGACGTGCTGAACCACAAATCACATGTTAATGGCTTGGAAGTAAAATTTCCTACCATTTTAGTGGATTTTAAATTTTGTTATTAAGTGAGTACCTAAAGTCAGACTTGAAGCTCCAACTCCTTAATCTTCTCTTTTTTCAGTGGTGTGCAATCCAAATTCCCTAGAGCTTACCTTGAACGCCCACCACAGTCTAGAAAGACCTTCTTGCATTTCTTACCACTTTCCTTTACAAAATCTCCTCTATGGCTGGAGTAGAACGTGTACTGCCCCCTCCTCGCCGTACCATCCCCAAGTGAGCCTGTTCTGGACTTTTTGAGAATTGTCCTAGCAATTCCCTCTCTACTCCTCCCTAGACACTTATCTGGTTTGAGTTTAAATTCCATCTTTCGAATGACATGGTTCGCCTCACCATTACAATGCAGTAATCACTCCTGCAAATGAATTCATGGGCTCGGCACAGTCATATTGAAATTATTTCTTCAAAATAATTTACCGCGTGCCTAGAGCTTGTCATTCCAACCACATGAGGTGCGACTCGGGGCGAGAAGTAAGCACTGGACTATTTCCAGTGGGCCCAGCATGGTGCAGTGCACACAATAGTAGCACAAACTGCTAGACATGGAGCAGGAATTGGTTATAATCTGTCGCCTCCTCCCCTCAGATTACACATCCACGCCTGCTGGTTTACCTAAGTCACCCTCTCATGTCTTTTTACACACAAAGAATCAGAGGCTGTGGGGATAAAAGTCGATCCGACAAGACGGCGTAGAGCGTTCTTGTACTACTTTCTTTATTCTCCTGCTCAACGTCAAGTGACATAAAAACTCAAAACCACACTGCCAGCCAGTCCATACCAGCTCCTAGGGGCAGAGCAGAACCTGTGCCTTTGGGCTTCTGAGATTTTAAATCTTTTCTCACGGAGTGGGTTCGAACCGCTGCCCTTGTGGTTTGCAGATCAATGCACAGCTCACTATGCCATCTAGTAGGATAGAAAATATGGTCTCTAAACAATAATGCTTGCGTTATGTCCTAAATCCGTGACTGGCCGTATATTCCAGAGGCCAGGATGAGCTGCCATGAAATGTTTCACACGTCCGTCCCTCGGGCTTCTCCTGCTAGCCTCTCCTTTGCACGGACCAGCCCAGCTCCTCGCGGCCTCTTCAGCCTTATCCTTTCAGGTGCCCGGGGGAGGGCTGACTTCCAGCTTGTTGCTTGCTGGTGCGTTCTTCCGTGTTCCTTTCTTTTCCTACCTGCATATAGCTGAGCCGGAGTGTCACGTGCCACCTTTAGCAGATGTCCTAAACCCCTAGGAAGCAGGGCCAGGTCACCTGTCCACTCCCGACCTCTTCACATGGTCTGCTTAGTATGGGTCATGCTTTGATTCTGTCTCCTGCAGGTGAGGAGAGGGAGGCCGAATGCTACCGTGGGCCTCTGAGCTTTAGCACTGGATGACCAGTTGGCCTGCCTTTTAATGCCAGGCTTTGTGTTCCCCCCAGCCAGGTGATCCAGGCACCCTGTATTGGAATTCGACACAAAGCGACCAGCAAATACTGTGGACATTTGCTTTCTTCATGCCAGGGTTTCCTGGTTTTCATTTTCCAACGTCCCCTGAAGGGGTCATGGTTATGGCTTGGCAAAAGAGAGACTTTCGCATTTTGACTCCCTTCTCCAGGTGCCATTTGACAGCATCCTGATTTCCACCAGTATTTCTGAAAGGGAAGGATGTGATGCCGTAGGACAGAGTGTAGGATCCCGTGGGTTGGGGAAATGCAGGTCGTGTAGCCTTAGGCTGCCCTTTTCTCTGCCTGAATGGGTCAAAGAGAACTGTCCTTCTGAACCAGGAGAGGAGAGACAAACTGGGACGTCAAATCATCTAAGAAATAGCTACCACTACCAGATAGTGGTTTTCAGAGTATTACAAAGGGCTTCAGAAAATGGTACACCGAGCTTTATCACAGTTTCGTAAGCTAGAGGCACACCGGATTTAGGGCCCCGCGCACGTGCTTGGCCGGGTGCCCTTGGGCACAGCACAGCCTGCACAGCCTTGTGGTGACCTGAGGCCAGACACACATCACATGTGAGCATGTTGGTTTCATGTGTTTGTCTTTGTTTTAAAGTATGTTCCTCATGAGAACTGCCATTGTGCAAAAGACAACAAAATGTAAATATTATACTTTCTAATCTTATAATAATTTCCTGATAAATATACCCGATAAACTAGTCTGTAGCATTATATTACAGTCTATTGCAATTGGCTTTCCCGGTATCCTATCAACTTACCACAACTCTATTTGATCACACTATTAGGACGGAAATAACCTGGTCTTAATCCATCCAATGCCAAAATAAGGGGAAAAAATGGTTAGCAAGCTTCTTTCATGAGTAAATGGAAAGGGTTTTGCAGGAAGCATATATAAAAAGAAACATTAATCCTAACCCTTCACTCTCTAAAACGGGAATTAAGGTCAACATTCTAAAAGCAGCCAACTCAAGTGGTGCTAAGTTCAGACATCCTTTGGAAAGTGAACGCGGCAGCTGACTTTCACTGGAGAAAAAGGCACTTCAAGCGTTGGGTGCTAGCACCGGCAATGCGTTTGCAAGTAACGTCTCTGTGACTGGGTCATTTCTTTTAAAAGAATAATGAGAGCCCTTTAAACAAAGCATTAGGCTCATCTATTACATGCTTTCTTTCTAAGTATGCCCTTCTGTTCCATTGTAAGACAATAAGTCAAGTTTTTCCTGCAAGTCTGTGTTGTCTCCTAGGAAAGAGTAAGACAGTTAAAGAAATACAATAGTCTTCAAACCATCAGATATGAATGTGCAATAAAGAAGATCATCAGAAGAACCCCAGGGAAGAAGAAGGCAGAACTTATTGAGTGGTTTTGTGTTTGCTTTTTCCAGTCCCAAGAAGTGAATTGTATCTTTCTGAGGAAATAAATATGTCTAGGAATGTTTTGTCATTCACTGTATCGTATCACCCCGTAATTCTCCATCCCTTATTTTGTCACGAAGACAACGAGATAAGCACACCCAGGTACACCATCAATCTCTCCATTATCCGAATGCTAGAGGGGTCGGTTGGGTGTCACCTCCAAGCATCTCTTCATATTCTACTTCTGAGTCTTAACATTGAAGTTGTGACTCAGAAATACAACAAGGAAATGCTCCTGGAAAAACCCTGGACTTCCTAGAACTCTGCAAACGCAGGCTGCTCTTCTTGATGATAATACTGGATTGCACTTGACTAAAAATAGTGTGAAGTTAATTCCTACTTAAGAGAGCAGGGAATTGAGATGCTGGAAAAGAAGAGCAGGAAAATGGGAGAGGATTTACGCTTTGTTCAAGAGGTCATTTTTAGCACCTTATCAACACACACACACACTCCATAAACTCTTTATAAATTTAGTTTGGACACATTGGGATTATCACTTTTCCTATCTGAGACACACTCTGGTGTGTATTTACTCTCTGCACACATGTCTGAGCATGTTTCGCAATAACAGGCTAATTTACATGGTAGTTTGCAAAGCCTTTCAGAATAATGAGGGGTTGTTATTCCATGTTGCAGAAATGGAAACTGAGGCGGATTTTGGAGCTTATCTCCAAGCGAATAACTTCCTGAGAGAAGCCATAATCAAGTGCATAGCCTACTGGGTGGTCTCTCCAGGGCCTCTCCAGCACATACCACACTAACCCAGGGGAGAAGTATATTATACTGTTGGCAAAGTTGCCATCTCTAGGACAACAATAACAACAACAACTCAACCCGGTTGCCATCCAGTTGATGTGCACTCCCAGCGATCTCATGTATACCACAGTAGAGCCGTGTTCCATAAACTTGTTCATGGCTTATTTTTCAGAAGCAGATTGCCGGGCTGTGTTTTGGGTGCATGTGTGTGGACATGGGAGGGGTGTCTCTAGGTAAACTGGACCTCGAAGCATTAGGCTCATCTAGTAAATGCTTTCTGTCTAAGTATGCCCTATGGCATCCTTCGCAACTGGAACCAATAACCTTTCAGTCACAGCCAAAGGCTTTAGCTTTCTGATCCGCAGGGACTCCGCCACCGACAGGAAATTGTGTTTTGATGTTTCCACCTCACTGGAAGAGGGTCCAGAGACCTGTGCTCTAGTCCCTACTGGTCACTGAATCGTAGTGAAACCTTCATTTTCTGGACCTTGGTCTTTACAGAAATGGAAACCTAGGAAACGGCAGACAAGGCATCCTGCAACTAGTGCACTTTATGCCTGTTTCTGTTTGGTAAAGTCTAGCCAAACATCAGTTGAGAGTCAGCAAACAATAAAGTTAGTTCACTTCCATTTTTGTTTTTCATTAGAATGCAGGATGAGAATTAGACACAAGACATTTCACTCCATGATAGGATTATAGTATTAGGGTTACGAGGAGAGGCATGAATAGCCCCACAGCATTCTCTGACATTGTTTTATATCTTCTTACTATACATACTCTCTCTCTCTCTCTCTCTCTCACACACACACACACACACACACACACTAACTCTCTCAAAAAATGATAGAAATTATTTTTAGTCTGCAGTTCTTAACTAGATATGATTTGCTCCCCGACAGACTTTTGGGGAGTTCTGGGGACATTTCTGGCAGTGAGAGCTAGGGCATTGCTGCTGGTGTTTAGGAAAGAGAGGCTACTGATTCTGTCAAATGTCCTGTAGTGTACAGGACAACTTCCCACAAAGAATGATCTGAAGTCAAATATTGATAGTACCGAGGATGAGAAACCGGTTTTATTTACAAATAAACGAACCAGACTCCTAAATCTTAAAGCAATATTGTTGTCTGTAAATCTCTATTTTAATACAGATGACATGATGAAATAAATGTTTTCTTTATGATTACGAAATTCTCCACTTGAAGTGGGACCTGTTATCTGAAAAGTTCAAATTGGATTATCCAAATGAACATCTTTTATAAAGTCAAATTACCAGAAGGGTATTTAGTGGGAACTCAGCCATTCATGGTTTTATTATGACAGAAAAATGACAGATATGCATAATGACAGTGATAGTGATGATGATGAATCCAATAATATAAAACATGCACTAAGCATTATGTACTCACTACTGTGTCATTCATTTTGACCTGCTTTATTCATTTAAGCCTCTCATGTGTATCATGTGGATGATACAATTAGAATGCCTATCATACGGATGAAATAACTGGGGAACAAACAATGTGAGTAAAATAGATAGCAAAACTACGCAGAAGCTAAGAGCTGGGTCATGAGTGAATGTGCTAGGTAAGTCAAGACCTGCGAATTCTTATTTAGAGACAAATCTCAGGAGAATGCAAAGGAAGAAGGATTTGAGTAGCTGGACTAGAGCACGAAGCTCCTGCGTACCAAGATGCAGGAGCTTCAGGAAGGATAACAGTGTCCAGTTCTGCCAGCTTCCAAATGACTCCAAGACCAGTCTCACTATGAGCCACAAAGCATAGGAGTTTTCAAGCTCTTCTGTTCTCTGGTTCAGCTTGAGACGTGTTCTGGCTCGCTGCTCTGGAGCCATGCTGACTCACAGGGACTCTGTAGGATGGGGGGCAATTGCCAACCAAGTAAAACTCACGGCCACGGAGTCAGTTCCAGCCCAGAAAGGCCGTAGGGACCAGGAGGGAGATGGTTCCTAACGTACCATAACAGCTTTCTGTACTCACGGCTCCTTTGGAAATCAGCTCTTATGGAAGTTGACTCTCTTTCTTTTTAGTTTTAATTCCCACTGCCTTTTATTATAAGTGAGAGGCAGCTGCAAAAAGTTTGTGTGAAAATTGACTTAGAAGGTAATGGATTATTTTCCACAAACATTTTTCATTTCCCTGTACTTTATGAATCTAATCTTTATTTGACTTTGGTGATTAGAAATGATATATATAAACCTACAGATATCTTTACATATTTGCAGGTTTATATATATAACCTATAGGTAGGTTTAGTTTCCTAAACTGCATCAGCGACTTCAGTGGGCCTTTCAGTGCTTAAAATCATGGACCCCAGTGGTGATGGCTCTGTGAAGAATGGCGGGCAGAGGGACGAAGTGGCCTTTGTGTTACTGTGCAGTATATGCTGTATTGTTGATGTTAATGCAAGAGATATGCTGATAAAGAGAAAAGAACCACACATAGGACTTGAACTAACTGACTAGAAGTGTCACCTCCATTACATGGAACAATCCTGATAACCCAGAATCTTTAGCTCGATTCAACTTATTTTCATTACTGGAGTAAACTTTTTTTAAATGATTTATGCATTTTATATAAGTATGTACTAAAACATACCTCTCTCTATAGAGAGAGATAGGTTTAGGTTTGTGATAAACAATTTGGATTCTGTTAGTCTGTTTTGAAGTACCATGCATATTTTCTAATTGTTCAGACTAAGACATGGATGGTTTGTCTAATTATATGGGTTAGTCCATGGGAGGGAAGCCCAGAGAGAAGGCAATGGGGCCAATGGCCTTGGGGGAAGAAAGAAGTGGAGAGAAGGGTGTGGTGAGCGGATTGCTTCATGGACAGGGGAACAACAAGGGAAGCAGAACCAGCATCTACGAGAGGGTAGAGAGCCTGTGAGTATTAGAGCAACACCCAGCTAGTGGAGAGGAAGCACTAAGAGGTGGAAGAAGGAGGAAAGTGATGGTGGGGCAGGACGAGGCAAAAGGAAACAGAGGCAAGCTCTAGGAAGCAAAGGCACAGATAGGGAGAGTAACAGAGGTGTGCACTTATGCAAATACATTAATCCAAAGCAATAGTGGTATTGGCCTATGCATATATACTTATATTGCAATACACTGAGGCTGCAGACAAGTGTTGGGCCTCAGCTCATACCTGCCCTCGATACAAGAACACCTTGTTCTAACAAATTGGCATTCTGTGGTGCTCACCCACCTCACCCCCCGCAACTTGATCGCTGAAGACAAAATGGGTGCATAATGTGGTGAAGACAGGATAGTGCCCAGCTATTAAAAGATATAATTTCTGGGATCTTAAAGGTTGAAGTTAAACAAGTGGCCATCCAACAATGAAGCAACAAACCCACATGGAAGAAGTACACCAGCTGGTGTGATCATGAAGTGTCATCAAAATTGGACAATGGGCATCAGAAGATTCACAACAAATAGTAAACAAACAAACAAAAATACATTGGTGAGAATGGAGGGGGGTTTGAGCACAGACCCAAAGCCCATCTGTGGACAATGGAACATCCCTCCACAGAGGGGTCACAGGGAGGGGATGAGTCAATCAGGGTGCAATAGAGCACTAATGAGTCACGCAATATACCTCTGTCCCTGGAGGCCTCAGCCCCTGCTATCATGACCCCACTCTAGACCAGACGGGAGCATGTACATAGGTATTGGCAAGAGATAAAACTCACACCACATGGAACCCAGGAACAGGAATGGGACTAGAGATCCCAAAGGGTAGGGGGAAGGGGGGAGGGGTGGGGAAGGAGGAGATTACAGATTGCAACGAATGGCACATAACCACACACCCCCAACCAGGGGGAAGGACAACAGAAACCAGAGGGGAAGGAAGACAGCAGACCGAGTGAAATTTGAAAATAATTAGCAATCTATAATCTACCAGGGGGCCACGAAGGTTGGAGGGATGGAGGAAGGAGGGAATAAAGAGGATCTGATCCCAAGAGCTCAATGGAAAGTAAATGTCTAGAAAAGACTGATGAATAGATGTACACATATGCCGGATACAATTGATGTATGGTTTGTAACAAGAGTTGTAAGAGCCCTCAATAAAATGATTAAAAAAATAATAGATAAAAGTTAAAAAAAGAAAGAAAGAAAGAAATACCACTTTTGACTCTGCCTCTATTGAGCATAACTCTGAGTAAGACTTGGGAAGAACTGGCTGCGTGGCTCACTGCTTTCATTTCCTGCAAAACCAAAGCCAAGATCTCGTCCCCAATGCCTCAGCTACAATCTCTGAGGACGAAATGCTAAGGACGAACAAACTATCAGAGCGTTCAGCAGATACTGAAAATGTGATAAAATAGTAGGTATGGATGTCAGGGTGCTTAAAGTTTCCAACCCAATCTCTTTCAAACTAAACATCAGGACCTGTAGCAGGTTATGAAACTGAACAATGAGTTAAGGCTTCTTGTACAACTGAATACAATTGGACAGTACAGGAAAAAACAAACACAGAAACCATGCCTAGTGTGCAGTAACGTTGTTTCCTGACACCTTTGCTTTACTTGATACACACACTCAACTGTGCGTGGGTGTGTGCAGGTACCGTATTTGTGTGACTTGTCCTCATTAAAACTGTACCTGCTACTGTGGGTCAGTCAAATAGGAGGAACCAACTACTCTGACTTCCTTATGTCTGTGCTTTCTCCCCAAATGAACCAATTCTATTTGATTTGGTGGCTGCATCTTTCTGAAAGGTTTGGAAGTTGGGATAGTTTTTATGGTTTTTTTGTTGGAAAGGATCTTTTCCTGTTGAGAATCACAGCTACAAACTATCATGGAGTACAATGCCATGACCTTCCACGTTCCCACTGTTAAGCTACACTGCAGGCCAGACCATACCAGGTGCCGTAGTAACGGCTGGTGCTTTGTTGGGGACAGTCATAGGAAGCTCAGAAAGATCAGCAGACTCACCCATTTAAAAACTTCTAGACTACATGTGTCCACCAAGACTTTTTCAGTTGTGTGATAAAGAAGTGCTAAGCCCCTGAGGTTTATAAAATTCTAAATATTTATCTATCTCAATGAACCCACTACTTATCATGGAGAAAACTACTATTTTTAGATCTTTCATTGTTAAGTGTAACAAGTATACAATAATAAATTTGAACACCGTATTTATAGTTGCCTTTAAAACATTTTTATGTAATATTTGCTTTGTCTTGACTCTGGATAGTCATCTTTCATGGCTGGAAATACTTCAGGTTCAATTTATGAGTCTACTTATTAGCCAACTCATCAGGGGGAAAAAACAACCCTGCTACATTGTTGTTTTTAACATATCTGTGCTCTTATATGTAAGTAAGGATTTTTTTTGTTGCAAATATTCATGGGGAACATTTCACATGTTAATCTTTTCACGTGAAGAAAGCTAATGGTGCCTGGCTATCAAAAGATTATAGCGTCTGGGGTCTTAAAAGCTTGAAGATACACAGGCAGCCATCTAGCTGACAAGCAACAAAGCCCACAAGGAAAAAGCACACCAGCCTGTGTGATCATGAGGTATCAATGGGATCAGGTATCAGGCATCAAAGACCCAGAGCAAAAAAATCATAATGTGAATGAGGGGAGGAGTACAGAGGTCCAAAGCCAATCTGTAAGCAATTGGACATCCCTTACAGAAGGGCCATGGGGAGAAGATGGGCCAGTCAGGGTGTAGTATAGCACTGATGAAACAAACAGCTTTCCTCTGGTTCTTTAATGCTCCCACCACCACCATCATGACCCTAATTCTACCTTACAGGTCTGGCTAGATCCAAGCATGTACCTGGGTACAGATAAGACCTGGAAACACAGGTAGTACAGGACAGATAGACTCCTTGGGACCAATATTGAGAGTAGTCATACCAGGAGGGGAAGGGGAAGGTAGGGGGAAAAAGGGGGAACCGATCACAATGACCTACTATAAGCCCCTCCCAGGGGGATGGACAACAGACAAAGGGGTAAAAGGAGACATCGCATAGTGTAAGACATGAAAAAACAATAATAATTTATAAATTATTAAGGGTTCATGAGGGAGGAAAGGAGGGAGAAAGGGAGGGAGGGAGGCAGGGAGAGAGAGGGGAACAAAAGAGGAGCAATACCAAGGGCTCAAGTAGAAAGAAAATGCTTTGAAAACGATGATGGCAACAAATGTACAAATGTGCTTTGCACAATGGATGGATGTGTGGATTGTGATGAGTTGTATGAGCCCCCTGTAAAAGATTTTTTTTAAATGAAGATCTATAAAATGCATTAGCTTTAGGGAGATAAGGTTTAGTCAGATATCTAAAATATGCTATAGTAGAACTTTTATTTGTGTGGCGAATACTTGGCTGATGAAATATATTGATTTGCTTGACTGCACACCAAAATGTTGGAGAGTCTAGTCCACCTAGAGGTACCTGGGAAGAAAGGGCTGGTGATCTATTTCTAAGATGTCAGCCATTAAAATCCCTTGGAGCACAATTCTAGTCTAACAGACATGGAGCTATCCTCAGTCAGAGGTAACTATACACAAACTGGTTAACTCATGTTTGCATGATTCCAAATATCAAACTATGTGTCCCTGAGACCAGGTCAGACCCTACAGGACAGAGTAGAATGGCCCCTGTGGGGTTCTGAAGCTGTACATCTTTATGGGAGGGAAAGCCTTGTCTTTCTCCCACCGAGTGCCTGGGGGGTTCAAACAGCTGACCTTGTGGTTGGAACCTCTCTGTATAATGCCACCAGGGTTTCTTCTTTGTCTGCCTAACCAAAACTCACTGCCATCGAGTGTGTCCCGACTCGTAGCAACCCTATCGAGCCGGGTAGAACTGCCCCTGAGTGTCTTTGAGATTGGAAATTTTTACAGGACTATAAAGCTCTATCTTTCTCCAGCAGGTGGTTTTGAACTGCTGACCTTGCAGATCACAACGCAGTGCATAACCACTATGCCACCATTTATACAATATTCCGTTGTAACGTAACCAATCTGTTTTAAGATAGGTATTATTTACATTTACTTTACAGATGAGGAAGCCACAGCTTAGACTAGTGAAGGGATAGTTTGTAATCAAATTGCTAGTCAATGTTAGCACATTAGGTATTTAATGGCTAATTCCTCATTGTCCTGTCACATACCGCCTTCCACCCCCAGACCTATTAATGAAGTTTAAACCTCTTATTACCATCAGATCACTATTTTCCTTATCAGTGTAAGTATGTCCATGATTTATCTTGTACAGGAGCATACAGCTTTCTCAGTCACAGCTAATCAATTGCCAGTATTGAGCTATCTGTGTGCAAAGCGTGTTCTTCTCTCTCATGCACACCTAAAACTCATATTATGAGTTGGCAGGTGAAAAACTGTGCTTCTCACCTGCCAATCAACCTGAAGTTGCTACAGGAACCTCATAATATGAGGGTTCCTTTTAACTGTGAATTGTTTTCTCATTGACAACTATGTGAATAGCCACACCAGAGTATTCCAAGTGCATCTACTAGATTTTTAAATTGTCTCTCCCAGCTTGGTTTCCACACTTAGGCAACTGAAGTACAGGTATCTGATATTTGAATAGTAGCACTTTACAGTTATTGATCAAGTGTTTGATCATGTAGTATCTCATTGATTCACACAACAACCTTATGACACCCGGCAGGCATACGTATCATGAGGATTTTACACGGAAGAAATAGTTATCTCACAGAAATAAAAGACTACGATTGATATGGCTGATAGTGAAGCAATCCCTCGGGTCTCTTGACACATTCTGGGAGCTTTCCCTAGCACCGTGCTAAAGATAGCCAAACATCCTGCCAGATGCCACCTGCTTACAACACTCACAGAGACCTTTCGCCGACTGTGGGGGACGTCAGGGAGTACATAAAGGTTATTGACTTTTGATATGAGAAATCCTTACAAAATGTCAATCCACATGGAATGCATGAGTAATATCATAGACTGTATACAATCACAGACCAGCCTGCGCTAGAATTCTGGTCCCACTGTGCTGCTTTAAGGAAAAGACTTCTCAGACTCTTCTTAGATTTATAGATGGGAAAGCGGTAACAATGGTGTGATTCCCTGATAGGATTGATAATTCTACAGTCAACTCCCTTGACTCCTTAAGATAACGTGTCACCTGCTGGGCCTCAAGGCCATTTGACCTTCAGATGAGACATCAAGAATGCCAACGGGCTCAGAAACACCCTAGGATCTAAAATGTCCAGGCCGCAGCATTGGTTCCTGGGGAAAAAAGGATGATGATATAATTTTAATGTACAAGGTTGGTGATGCAGCTGTGAGTGAGAGTAAACAGTCCTGGATCTAAGTGCTCACGAGGACAAAGGGCAAAACCCTGGGACGTGTTCGTGTCATGTGGAGTTGAATTAAGAGGACACACTAATCCCCGCTCCCTTCTTTCCCCTCTATAGTTACATGGATTAGAATGTCATGGATTTCCTTGAATTAGAATATATGTTCCACAATCATGTACAGCGTACTTCTACTTTGAAGGTTATTCCACTGTAGAAAAAATTGTCCATTTTATAGTTTTCTTTTTCATTAGGCAGGAGTGGCAAGATAAGTCTTTTGTTCATTATTGTTATCTTCGTGGAACAAGCCCTCGAAATGTAAAAATAACGTCCAGAGTCTTCGGCATTTAAGGAGCGCTGGTGGTGCTGTGGGGTGTATGTTGGCTTGCTGACCACAAGGTGAGCGGCTCAAACCCAACACAGGCTCCTGTGCAGAGCGAGAGGCTCGGCAACCCTAGACAGGATCGCCGAGTCAGAATCAACTCGAGTGGGTTTCACCGATTTATTTTGAACTCACTCTAAACATACGGCATTTGTCTATGTGTATACGTGTTTGTCAATCTTTAGTCCACATGCTGCATTCCCACACCTACTTGATAAAGCATGACCTTTCTAGGGAAAACAAATAGATTATTACTTTCTCCCCCATATATGTTTTCCAGTTCAAGTTTTAAGATAAATATGTAACTTCAAAGCGTCTATAAATTATTTTAGCTGTAAGTCTAACTTACAGCGGAAAGTATAACATTAATTTTAGAAGTTCTGCAGATACTTTACTTTTAAAAGGTAGAAAAATTTTGAGCAAAAGTCATTTCGGTTTCATGGCCTCAATTAAGAGATAGTGCAGCATGTTTTAATTTAGTTAAGTAAAACAACACTCAGTTTGAGTAACAAAAACACCTTTATTTGACATTACTGATGGGATTTTGGAGATAAACTCTAACAAATAATATTAGAGTCCACTCTATGGAAATAAGTTTTCAATGAATGAGAGTCTTTCTAATAGTCTGTGGAAAAATGGAATTAAAGATAATGGAATTTTTCCACAAGGCTTTTGAAGGCCCTTCATATGTTGTGTGAAAACGAGGGTGTTTACTTGGACTTTGTGTTTGTTTGAACGGGTGGTGGCAAAGGAACAGGAGAGACTCTAATCCATACGCCCTGTGAAGATGATATCTCTGTTTTGATTGAGTAATGAAAGAAAACACTAATGCTTTTCAGCAAGAATAATGAACGTGTCCATAAATAGCCCATCACCACAGAGCTGAGGAAAGAATGCTTCAGCGTGTCACGTAAAATAATTACATTACGTATTTATGCAGGTTTATGAAAGCCTCAAAGGACCCACTACATATTGACCTAATCATTCTGCCAGTACTTCTTAGCATGTTAGGAAAGAAGGGCGGGGGGGGGGGGGGGTAGGGGGAGGGGGGGGGGGAAGAGGGAGGGGGAAAATGAGGACCTAATGTCGGGGGTTTAAGTGGGGGGAGGTTTCGTTGCATTTTAAAAAGGGAGACCAAGTCAATAAATCTCACTTTTACCATCAAAAGGTGAAAAGTTTGATGACTATTCCTAACCTCCTACTCGCTTTCACCATTTCCTCAAGCCCAGCTCCTCTCTCCCACCCGCAGCCAGTTAATGACAATGCTTTCAAGGGCTGGGCAGCTGGCCTTAATAGCTAAAAGGACCAAGAAACGAAGGCTAACTGGAGACTATGGGACCCAGCTAAAAGTTTCAAACTGTTTTTCAAAAGAAGCCTGCTAAAAAAACAGAACACATGCACACTTAAACGGGCCAGATTAGGGTAGAATCGGTGGTGAAGGTGCGGATGGAGGGGATTATTTGTGATCCCCAACCCTCAACCCCACTATTACTGTGGAAGGCACAAAGAGAAGGGAATTAAGACGCCCAACAGATGTGAATTTGAATACTGGATCCAGCATTTGTTTTCTGCCACCCTACTTAAGTGACTGCTTTAGAGTACAAAGGGGATCTCAACTTTCAAACATAATATAGAGAGAAGAGTTATTAAGACTCAAACAGGAAAAGACATTAAAAAAAAAAGACAAGGACACATCATCCAGATGCAGAAGACCATTAGGAATAAATGTTAATGATGTCCAAGGGCTTATCCAGAATGGAAGACTTAAATAGGATATGGGAGGACAAAGAAGACTGTCAATCCATTACAGTTACAGGTGTGACTATAGAAATACAAATCTGGCTAGAGCAGAGGATGTACACTGGTACAGGTGGGAACTGGAAACACAGGGAATCCAGGACAGATGATCCTTTCAGGACCAGTGGTGAGAGTGGCGATACCAGGAGGGTGGAGGGAAGGTGGGGTAGGAAGGGGGAACCAATGACAAGGAGCTACATATAACCTCCTCCCTGGGGGATGGACAAGAAAAGAGTGGGTGAAGGGAGACATCGGACAGTGTAAGATATGACCAAATAATAATAATTTATAAATTATCAAGGGTTCATGAGGGAGGGGGAGCGGGGAGGGAGGGGGGAAATGAGGAGCTGATATCAAGGGCGCAAGTAGAAAGCAAGTGTTTTGAGAATGATGATGACAACAAATGTACAAATGTGCTTGACACAATGGATGTATATATGGATTGTGATAAGAATTGTACGAGCCCCCAATATTAAAAAAAAGATCACACTAGGAAATATTTAAAACTTAAAAAATTATCCTATATGATTGAACTGTTGAATTGTAATATACTTTAAATATATGCCAATAAAAATGTTTTATTAAAAAAAAAAAGGAATGGGACCGTGATGGGACATGTAATTTATAGTAGACATAAGAAGTCACAGATTGGTGCAGGGTTTTCCAACCAAGGCAGTCAAGGTACGACGGGACTACGGCCATGCCAGTGTGGTGGTCTCCATCAAATACACACCCAGGCAAGGCCATAAAAGAGTCTGCCCCTTCCTGAGTTGATTAGGGGAGTGATGGTAATCCACTTTGAAAAACATTCAGCTTGGGGGCAAGATTGTTCACATCCCTGGCCAACAGTCAGAGGAAGTTCACGACATGTACAGTCCACATGGGCACTCTGCAGAAGGACAGGCTTTTCCTGTTCCCCTTGGCTTTCCTGAACCGGAATCCTCGGAATGTAATTCATTTTCAACTGCTCAAGCTTCTGCTGACCCCATGAGCAATAGTTCAATGAAGTTTGGAAAAAGCATAGCTCATGGGCTGAAAGGCAAGGCTTGCTCAATAAACAATGGCTATTATGTCTTGGAGAAAATACAACCAGAGTGCTCCTTCAAAGCAAGCATAGTGAGACTTCGTCTCATGTGTTTTGGATATGTTAGCAAGAGAGACCAGTCTCTGAAGATGGCCATCATGCTTGGTAAAAAGAGAGCAGCAAATAAGAAGGCAGCCCGGCCAAGATGGATTGCCATAGTATGTGCATATGTGGGCCAAACAGAAGAAGAGCAGGGAGGAAGGTGCAGGCCTGGGTGATGCTGCATTCTGGTCCTCACAGAACCAACTCGCAACCACTGGGATGGACTTCACACATGACCCTCCTCCTGCAGGAAGGACCAGCGGTGGCGATTGCTTCTCTTTGCTTAATTTGATCATTTCTCTTATTTCATATGAAGCCAAGGTGTTAGAGGTGGGGTAGACCAGAGGAGGAAAAATCAACTGTATCAATTAGGTAGGTCTGTGAATCACCAGTCTTTTCCAGATTTGCTCTAAGGAGGCTGAGTTTCCCACAAAGAGTGACTGTCTTCTAAGCGCAGTTGGTTCTTTTTAACCTTTTTTTTTCTCCCTAAATATAAAATTGGCTCTAGTTTTCTTAAATGAAAAACAAAAAACAAAATAGCTGGAGTATAAAATGAAATTCACCTGTATCCCCCCCCCACCTGTAAACCAGAGGCACTCTTAAGAATTCAGAACATTTCTTTTTCTAATATATGCAAATACATGTAAGATAACACTGAAAATAATTGAGAACATTCTAAACATATTGTTTTGCATTTGCCTATTAGGCTGAGTGGGAAGTGTGTGTGTGTGTGTGTGTGTGTATGTTTTAAGTCATCTAAACTTGTCCTCCTTGGCCATTTTGTAACTCAAAGTCTAGGCTACCCCATCTATTTGATGGAAGTCTGCCTAGGAAGTTGGGAGACTGTCTTTATAATTGTACTCATGGTTATTTTAAAACCTTAATGTAGTAATTTATGTTTGAGAAAGACTATATAATCAATTTTTAGTTCTGGTAATTGATTTCCGTTCTTTCTCAAACTGCCTAATTGCTCTCTCTGGGAAATAACTATTTTCCAAAGATAAAACTTCTTCCCGTGGATCCCTGACAGAGCCTTCAGAAGGGGAAGATTCACCCCACAGCTTCCTTGCAGCTCCTTAGAGAAGAGACCGGAGGGCTTTGGCAGAGGCGGAGAAGCAAGTTGTTCCTTCTTGGGGCTGAGCGAGAAATCGGTGTAAAGGGTCTTTAGTCAGAGTAAGTAAGAGTTGTGGATGCAAGAATATATTTTATTAAATGTTACAATTAGTAATTTAATCCTGAAATCCAGAATAAAGCTACATTGCTAATATGGGTAGGTCCCAAACACATAATGTTGCCCTCCAAAATAAATGAATAGTTGAAGGAGACATACACTGAAGGTAGTGCATGTGTAAACATTGAAAATATACTACAGAACATGGGTGATTAGATATAGATGATGTAGCTATAGCTATCCAGGTGACACTTTGGGTTAAGCTTTGGGCTATGAACTGCAAGATCGCAGTTCAAAACCACTATCTGCTCTGAGATAAAAAGATGATTCTATCGCCTCCTGTCAAGTTTGAGATTCTCAGAAACCCTCTATAGGGGTGCTTGTGAGTCAGAATCACTTCAAAGGCTGTGGGGTTGGTGTTTTGGCTCTAGATCAGCGAAGTAAAAATGCATATCAACTTCAGGATCATTGTTCCTTCTGATGAGAAGGGAAATTGGTTATCTATGAAACATTTTATTTCTTACTGGGGTGGGGGGGTGGGGGAGATGGAAATGCCAAAGCAAATGTAAAGAAATTTGACATCGTTTCTATGTGAAGAAAGGCTTCCTGGTGTCTCTTATCAATGTTTCATGGTTTTAAAAATATTTCTAAAAAACTCAAGATTTAGACTTTCTAATCCAGTCTGGGAGCTTTGTTTCGGTCAGTGACAAATATCTGGTTTGGGGTGGGGGTGGGTGCAACTTGTTGGGGTTGAGAGCAAAGCAAGAGGGACACAGTTAGGTGACCTCCCAGCTACCGAACAGAGAGTAGTGAGGTGTCACAACTGCCTTTGACAAAATTCCTCTGGGGATACATGTCATCATGGGAGCAGGTACGGTAACAGTTTCATTCTCATGTACTGCTTGGCTCACGCTAAGACAGAACGATTCACTGTCACGGTCATTTGGACTCCTTGCCATTATCTCTTGAGCTGTGAGAAGCATTACCGGCAGAGCACAATGGCCTTTTGGAAAGGAGAAACCAGGCCCAGGGTCTCCAGCTTTTTGATGACAGAAAAGAAAGGTGGAGGAGTTCACTTCATGTTGAGCATCCCGGTCACCAGTATCCCTTTCTTATGGCTTCAATGACTATTTCGAGCCTTCTCCTTCTTTCAGTCATTTGAATAAGAACGAGTCGACAACTATTATTCAGGAAAAATTAGTTAGACCTCACACATAATGCGTAGGAATGTTTATTATACAATGCAGTTGACAGCTTTATGTCTGTACAAATGTACAGTACATTCCACTGAGTAATCCCATATTGCAGACAAAACACACACACATTTTTTATCACTTATGTTGTCTTGTTTAAGCAAGCTAATGGGGGGTGGACTACCAAAAAAGGCCATCATACATGTAAGCACTATAACAGGCGAGCTGGCAGACTAGGGCAGCTTGTTTTCAGAAAAGAAGCCTGAGCAGGAAGTTCTAAGTGCCTGGGCTAGAAATGTGGGTAGGAGTCAGCATGCTCCACAGGAAGGTTTGATTGGCACGGGGGCTGGTTTTAAATGATAATACCTTGCAATTTTCTGTGAATTAGAGTAAAATGATGGCAATTTTCTCTCTAGTAAATGTATTGCTGAAACATCTATAAATCCCTTAATTATTGAGGCTTGGGGACTTCTGTTGCTGAGTCTCTTGTATCATCTGCTAAGTCTTTAAATGGCCTGATTTGGCCTGCAGTATTTCTTTTAAAGGAGAAGGTCGCCTTTAAAAAGGTGATCATCACAAGTCACCTGCTTGCATTACTGTCACTTGTCATAGGAAGGGAGCTGTTTCTCATAAGAATTACGCTGAGAGGAATCTTTTTTATTTCATCAGTTCCTGAGGTGGTCTCTATTTCAAAGGTCAAAGCCTGCTTCTCTCTCTCTCTCTCTCACTCTCCCCCCTTAAAAAATGAACCAGCCTCCAGAGGGCCAGCTTGTATTCCAGGTGAGCAAGCCACCAAAACACAAACAATGGATGGAAGAAGGTATATGTGCGATTTCCTCTTTGAAACAATATCTTCTGTAGCTGAAGGCCTGTCACTTTTATCGATAGAAAAACAATGCCTACAAACTGCCTTGTGGGTCTTCCCCTCTTCTGTCCTCTAACGGTAAATTCAGAATCCGGGACTGAAATGCCTAGATGGTTAAGCAGAATGCTGGAGCTGCCCATAACTATTTAATGACTTAATAACATGTCAAACTTAACTCAAAGAAAGGCAATACACTGACTGACTATTTTAAATGACCTTCTAAAGTTTATAAAACAACAACAAAGCAAAGCAAAACAACAACAGCAACACACCGTAACAAAGAACTACAGGTCAGTGAACAGAAACAGAAAGTATGAATTTAGAAATTAATACACATGGGCTGGGACTTTGGGTATTAGGAAGACATGCTTGTATTTTTGTGAGCATAATCAGGAGTACAAGTCTAGGTCTATCTATTGTTGTGCACACGTATCTATTCTGTCCTACAAGGTCACTATGAGTCAGAGTCCGCTGGATGGTAGCGAGTGATATGTAAATGTGTATATAAATCCCCTATCAAACTCACAGGCCATGCCCTTGCCCAGTGTGTGCAGCCTGGATGCAAGCTTGGCTTCTGACTGATTCATCGCTCCGGTTTCTGCGCAGCACATCCCAGGAGGTGGGCAGGACAGTCATCTTGCCTAACAAGCCTGACTCCTTGTGTGCTGCTTCATTGCTCATTCCCCAGGCCTCACAGACAACACTGGGGGGAAGCAAAGTGGCTATCAGAAATCTAGACTCTCCTTCCCATCTTCATTGGACTGCCAGTGGCAAGACTTCTTTCTCTAAGGTCTTTATTCAAAAAGCTGGTTCCCTCGTTCATGCTACTGCAGTAGACAAGTGGCAGGGACATGTTGCTCTTCTCTGCCATCTGCAATATGCTTATATTGTGTTATCAGAGATTGTAATGATCAGATTTGAGTTTTGTTTATTTTAATTTTGTCTCCTTGCTTGCTTCCTTACATTAAAGAGACAGTTACTGGCATGGCTATTTTTACGTGTTTGAGGAATTGGTATTTTAATTTGATTGAGCTGTACTGTAATTTAAATGACAAATCTCCACTAAGTGATATGGTTGTAAGAAGAAAATTGGAGATTTTGCAGTAAGAGGAAATTGGATTATATGGTTTAATAAGTAAGGGTATTTGCTTTCAGACATAAATACATTTGTATCATCGACAGTGAGCCTGGAGATAATCCAGGAAGGCATCATTAGTAGTTGCTAATATACTTCCTACATACTGGGAACACTCAATAAGCTAAACTCACAGTTGTAGCACTCCCCCTTTCTCTCAATCAGCCATGTGGGACAAGTGTCAATTGTCAGGGAAGGTGATGAGAATATAATAAAACCAAGACAAAATAAAATGCTAATATTTTAACAGCACAAAGATAGCTCATAGAAGCTGTCAGTATTTTCATGTACATGTTCATTGATGTACACATTAATCTATTTATCATACCTAGGGGGTCCCTTGGTGGTGCAAACAGGTAAGCTTTCAGCCACTCACGGTAAGGTTGGGGGTTGATCCCAACCACAGGTGCCGTGGAAGACAGAGCTGGGTGTCTGTTTCTACAAGCCCACAGTCTTGAAAGCCCATCAGAGCAGTTCTGTTCTGTAAACTGAGGGTCACCATGAGTCAGAATCAATCTACAGCGCCCGAGAACAACTCTAGCCCAGGTACTGGAGGATTCTAAGTGACACTGAGGTGAGCCAAGCAGCGTTTGCTCCCCAGGAGCGACAGGTACATGGGAAAGGTGGGCAACGCTCCTGGGAAAGAGGCACCGGGTGGTCTTGGGACACAGAAAAAGGTAGCTAATCACAGAAGGAGGTATGAGGGAATTCCTGAAAGTCTGACAAAGAGAGGGAAAGCCTGAATGAATTTATACAAAACAGGACTTAGCCCAGGAGAAAGGAAATGGTTAGCTAGAGAAGGAACATTCCAGGAGGAGCAACGGCATGGCAGCAAATAAAAACAATGTGTTTGTACAAAGGCACATAGTTTGGTGTGTTCGGAGAGTAGGATAAGTAAAGGGAGAGGGAAAGGTAGGATCTAGAGATCACTTTTTTTTTCATTCCTCCCGTGATGAAGGAGCTTAGACTTTGTTTTCAGGTAGTGAAAGCCCCTGCAAACCTGAGTGTCGTGGCTTGCCATGGCCGTGTTTGTGTTTTGGACAGATCCCTCCGGTTATGTCGTGGATGATAGATTGGAAGAAGTTAAGTCTGGAGTCAGGAGACCAGTTATGGGGCCATTAACAAATCCAGAAGAAAAATGGTGCAAGACTGGCCCACGTCAGCAGCAGAGAAGATAAAGAGATGGGAAAGGGGGAGGGGGAGAAGGAGGAGGGTGGTCCAGAGACAAAAGCCACCCTCTAGGGCTGATTGAATATAGAAAATGAACGATTGGGGATAGTTAAGATGACTTCTGTGACTTGAGTGGGTGGGAAGGTGGTGACGATGCCATTCATGGAGATAAGGAATAGGAAGAAAACCAGGTTGTATCGGAGAAATATGAGGAATGTATTTTGGACAGGATGGTGCCTGGGGATTAAGAGAGTCAGAGATGCTAGATCTCCACTTCATCTTAAAACAGATGTGCCTGCCATAGAGACGGACGCATGGCTTTTGTACTGTTTCTGGTGGTGTTGTTTCCTTGCTTCCATTAAGGATATACATGTGTGTATCTAGGAGTCCTTGTGGTACCCTTGTTAAAGGTGCTTGACTAATAGCTGAAAGGTCAGTGGTTTGAACCCACCAGAGCCTCCGTGGGGGGAATATTTGGCTGTCTGCTTCTGTAAAGATTAAATATTTGAAAATGCGACAGGGCAGTTCTACTCTGTCCTACAGGGTTTCATTGAGTGGGAGTTACCCAGTAACAGTGGGTTTGGTTTGATTTTGGTTCTGTATCTATCATATAAACTCACTGCTGTTGAATCTATTCCCATTTATAGAAATCCTATAGGGCAGAGCAGAACTGTTCCATAGGTTTTCTGAAGCTTTAAATCATTATAGGAGCAGCCAGCCTAATATTTCTCCTGAGGACCAGCTGGTGGATTTGAGCCATTGACCATATAGTTGGCAGCTCAGTATTTGACTCACTATTCCATCCAGACTTCTTACATTTCAGATAGAGATGATAGAGGGAGATACCTACATTATTCAATACTCTAAGGCAAAGAGGCCCTGGTAGAGCAATAGTTAGACACTTGATTGCTAACATGAAAGGCCAGCACTGTGAACTCAGCAGTTCTTTTGCGAGAGACAAGACTGGAGTCAGATTCAATAACTATTCCATGTAGGAAGCCCGAGGTGGCTGTTCTACTCTTTCATGTAGCATTGCCCTAAGTCTGAATTGACTCCACAGTGCACAACATTGTAAGTTAAAATGCAAAACTTTGAAAACTCGTAGGCTGTATAAAGAAAGCTTTAAAGCAACAAATTTAAGACCCTCAAGAGATAGTAGATATAAAGCCAGGTGTCACTTAATATTCATGATATGTTCCAGGAAATGAATGTTATGTGACTTGGACATGTTGAATGTTGTGTGACCATCATGTCACCGTCTGGTCCTCCTTTAATGATCTTAGTTGAGTGTTGTACGGTAGCAGGAATCAACATGCTGACAGGGACTTATGTTTATTCCTCAATCGGCATCCTTAGCGATTTCTCCCTCTCTGACACAGACCTCTTTCACATTGTCAGTACTCTCAGAGTTTTCAGTGGAGCTCATTCTGTAACATTGTGGAGAATTTCTCTTTGCTTTGGAAGATCGTCAATATTGTGCAATGTGATATTCCTAAATTCTGAACAATACCCTTCACTGATTTTTCCACCCTCGCGTGGCTTCACTGGTAACCCTACACTCCTTGGCCTCTTTCTGCTGCTCTTCCCAGCGCTGCTGGTTGTGTGTTTGAGACTTGTGACACACTCCATGCTAATCTTGTCAAAAGAGAATTAAACACAGATATAAAGGCTGCCACTCTGGAGATGCACACGGCAGGAGACTGGATGTTGCTCGCTGTGAGTCCAATCGTCTCCTGTGAGGAAGCACGTATGGTACACACTGGTGAGTCAAAGGTTTCCAAGCAAGGAAAACACCCCTTCTATTCATTTATGTTGATGGTGTTGTTAGGGTGCCGTTCAGACAGCTTCAGCTCATCATGACCCCAGACTCTGCCACCACATCCTCTCAATGTTTGGAATATTGCAGCCCATTATTGCAGCCCCTGTGAAAATCCTTTGCATCGAGGGTCTTCTTCTGTTTTGTTGACCCTCTACATTACGAGGCAGGATATCCGTTTTGATAACATGTCCAAAGATGAAGACTCTCCATCTTCATTGCTAAGGAGGATTCTGACTTCCTGCAGAACAGATGTGTTTGTTCTTCTGGGGCCCACGATATAGTCAGTCATCTCACCCATGCCACACTTCTAAGGGAGTCCTTCCTCTCTGGTCTTCCTTTCTATTGTCCGACGTTCACATGTATCCAAGGAGATTACAAATATCACGGCTTGTAGCAGGTACACCTGAGTGCTCAAAGTCATATCTTTGCTTTTGAACATTTTACAGTGACCAACTGACTGAAATGACACATAAACACGCCCATTCCAAAGGAAGTTGAACAAATGGGTGGACGACCCAACGAGATCAAGACTATTAGACACGAGTACAATTTTGCTGAAGATAATTTAAAAATGGCTGTGGCCGTGAATTGACACAGTGCTGCCAGAAATGCAAGCCTGGTTTAGAAAGGGAGGTGTAAGCAGGGACATCATAGCTGGTCGCTCATGAATCTTGGCTAGAAGGAGATATCAGAAGGATGTTGTTCTGTGGGATGGGGAATTTCAGAACACATAGTACAATTATGTGTTCTGGAATTCCCATTACCCCCTAGGTTATCTATAGATTTAAAGTGATTCACACTGGACTGCGGTGGCTTGTGGTGCTGGAAGCATCAACTACCCACAGTGTCACCCACGTTGAAGAGTTTTCAGTGGGATGTCCAAATTAAGACTGGTATGAAGGACTTGGAGATATACTTCTGGACAAAAATAAAGGCAATGAAAACTCTGTAAAGCAGCAAAAATTTTTTTTATAGGGACAGGGAAAGACTTTTCTAGATCCTAGTCTAACTCTGTATGTGATTTGGGCAAATTTTAGCAGCCACAGGCATGTGCTCTTAAAAATATCCTGACCAAGAAAAACAATTGCAGAGAATTTGTCCATGTAGGATTATCTGGGGAGAGCTTGATCTTTTATTCATATGCCTTGATTGGGATGCTGCTGCTCTTCTTTTGAAGGCGATGTTACAAACATCACCTCGCTTCATTAACATCAGTAGCTGGGAATCAGAGATAGGGATATTTACAGGAACACCTGTGGGCAGTCAGAGGTAGACTCCATCACTCTATTCACCTGTCCTATTGAACTGATGATATATCTACACTTGAATCTAAACCTATGTACTCACACTATCTGGTGCCAGGCTTACTACAGAGTGTGCATTTATCAAGTATTTGTTAGGACTAAATTGATGAAGCATATGTGATAAGCTTGAACTCTGTTTGGTCCTGGTTTTTGCTTCCATGTAGGTGGTATATAGGGAGAATTTAGGAGCCCTCGTGGAACTTTTAGAAGCCCTGGTTATGCAGTCAGGTAAGCCTTTGACTGCTAAGGTCGTCATAGGCAGTTCAAACCCACCAACCACTCCTGGGGAAAGGTGAGGCTGTCTGTACACACACCCGCCCCCAAATTCACAGAAACTCTACATATGGTTGCTATGAGTCAGAATGAATTCGATGGTAGTGAGTTTTGAAATACAGGAAGAATAAAAAGAATAAAGTCAAAGAGACACCAAGACTCAGTGATTTAGGAGCAGCTGGTGGGCATCAGGGCTGGAAAACAGAGTTAAGAAAGGAAAATCAACATTCCAAGAACAGATGGGGCAGGCAGGATATGTGAAGCGATATTTGTAAGGAGAGTTTCAAATCAAGAACTAGCTGAAGCAAGGCAAGTAGCAGGAACTGGAGAACGGAGTGGGGGTGGGGCGAGAACTGTGGAGTGTGTCAACAATACCCTTGGCCATTGTTGTTGGCTCAGCCTGCTGATGTAAGGCTGAGCTTTCCCACACACCGAGTGGCCGCAACCAGCATCTGACAGTAATTAGCTGTTTTACCTTGCATTCTATAACCTCTCTGAACCTCAGTCGGCACAGCCATAAACCGAGCTCCTCGGAAGTCATAATATTTAGCATCTCTTCCAGCTCTCTTATTCTAATGGTTTTCTTCCTTCCATAAATAGTAAGTGTTCATTCAGATGCCCAAATGACAAATGGGATCCAAGTCACATAGGTCAGTACAGAAACGGTTTCAAGTGAAGCGAAATAGAGCTTCAGTGTAAAAGGACAATCCTACTTCTCTATTTAGTAAACGACAACAAGCCAGCAGTCTGGAAGTCCTCATCACAGAAATCCCTGCAACTAACATATTTGGTGTCAGGCATTGAAAAAAGCCATAAATTTAGCTATCGTTAGATTTTCAATATGGCATCTGATTTATAGAACTATGAAATTAGATAAAACCATCCACTTTTAAGGCATTTTCTGCAATGTTTTACCTTTTTATGGCTTTCCCATATTTGCCCTTTTCTTTACTTCACGGTTGTTTGGCATACCTGAGTAGGACCATATGGACCAGCATTCGGGAAGGTCCAGCTAATCCATAACATATTTTAAGCAAACAATGCCTTTGTGGATTTTTATAGGGTTTAAAATGTTATTTTCTGAAGAATCACATGAAGAAATTATAGTCTTTGTGCTTGAAGATATGCTCCAGAGACTCCTTGAAGTGGAACGACAGACGATGCATTTCACATGCGAGACACGCCGGGATCGCAGACAGGTTGTGGTTCTTGTGCACATGAAGTACCGAGCATTCTGAAAGCCCATGGAAAGAATTTCCCCAAAGCTCTTTCTCATAATAATAAGTAAAGATAACTAACATTAATTTTCCACTAATATTTGGGCAAAAGACACAGCCAACCAATAAATGAGTGTATTACAAATTGCTAATAGTCTTTTAAACATTTTTTTAAAGATCTTAGAAATGTTCATCTTACATTTTTGCCTTAGTCTATTTGTTAATAGTCTTTTATGTTTGGCTCAATACATTTGAAAAAGCACATTTTTATGTTCTTTACATAATTTAATTTGAAATAACAACTGGCAAGAATGACGTGATACCCGTTTGTTTCTCTTCATGAGTACTATAGATATATATTCATAGTTAGGCAATGAATAAATATTTTTTATCAAATCCATTGGTAAATCAGCATCAGATATATAATGGATATAAAAGATTTTTAAATGAATTCTAATGACAGCTCTGCTATTGACACATGTGATCCCCACTTCTTACCGTACTCTGATGCTCTGTTTTTGTAACAGTGACATGTGGGAATTAAGACCTACAGTGCACGTACAGTGCAATGAACTATACATCTCTCAAGGTACTTCGCCTTGCAAAACCAAAACCCACTGCTATCAACTACCATAAAAGAGACTGTGATTCACAGTGACCCTATACAGGGTTTCTAAGACGATACATCTTTTTTGGAGCAGAAAGCCTCATCTTTCGCCAGTGAAGCTGCTGGTGGAATTGATCCATCCACCTTGTAGTTAGCAACTTAAACCATACAGCATAAAACCACCAGGGCTCCTGGTAATGGGTTCATGTGCTTCTGATATTTCTGCTCCTTTTACTGTGTTTTGCTTTTTATTTTCTTAAGAAAGAAGATGACTGGAAGATATTAACTTATGTTTTAGGTTACATCCTAAGAAAAAGGATAGGAATGAGGAAGATCTTTTTGTTGTGTTTTGAATGATCTTGTAGGAAAGTGCTGTCAATGAAAACTTTCCACATACCTGGCCCTAAAACTTCTCACTTCAAACTCAATATAACTTGGCCTCTAATATGATGAGATGCACTGGAGCGGATATGGTATCAGGAGACGCAATTCCCTGGAAAATGTTTTGAGAAACGATGTACAAATGCGCTTTACACAATAGATGTGTGTATGGATTGGGATAACAGTTGTATGAGCCCCTAATAAAATGTTAAAAAAAAAAAAAAAGAACCTCAGGCCTAGTAACGTAGCCACGAACAAGATGGATTGACATGGTGGCAGCAACAATGGGCTCAACATAACAAGTGTGAGGATGGCACACACGGGACAGTATTTCCTTCAGTTGTCCTTAGGGTTGCTATGATTGAGAACTGACTCAACAGCACTTAACAACAACAAACAACAACATAGTGGAAGTAATACCTTTCTAGGAATGTATGTGCTGATTTCCACCTCTGCACCCTAAATGGGTAAACAAATAGCCAATGAACTGGCTGTAACAACCAACCAGTTAATCAGCTAGTTAACCAACACAACAGAGTTGTTCCCACAGTATGGGAACTGCTGGGAAATAAGCAGATAGAGTTGAGTACTTCTCTGGGATCTCCATTCAGTCACGTAAGGCCTCCGAGCCTCTTGCTCTTATCAGACAAGGGCATGATGCCCCTGAAAGCGTTGGCATAGGGTTAAGTAAGACGGTGTGTGTAAAATACCTTTAGAAATGCTAGACTAGTTTGTAATATAATACGGCATAACTTCTTGTCTTAACTTCCTTCATTATTGCACATTATTTCACTGCAAAGTACATCTACTTGTTAGTACTTTTGACAGATTCTTTATAAGACTCTAGAATCAGGGACAAAGAGTGGCAGTTGAGTTCAATAATTTTCTGATTAGAGTTGGGAGTGTCCTATGTTATAACTCATCAAGTACTGTGGTCAGCAACTTGGGGGCTTATATTTTACATCTTAGATGATTATAAATGACTTAACCTTAAGGTAGCCATTCATTTCTGTAACTGTGTTTTCAAAGCCAGTCTCTGAGTATGGGGGGAAGACAATCAAATTTGTTAGGAATCTTTCCTGAACCCAGCTGATATGGCACATCAAGATGGATTTCACAGTTATATATCTACAGAGGAATGTTTACAGATAAGATGAAAGCAGTCCTCCTTATTAATCACACATTGTGTATTTGACTTCTGCTTTCTCCCTCAGCCTTTAAATCAACTACATCTGGTTCTGCTACTTAAGTGTGCCATTACCTTTTTCATTGAAAGGCAGTTTCTCCGAGGGAGCGCAGCCCCATTTGATTAAAAAATAATTAACTAGAGTTATAGTTATGCTACTCATCATGGCAGTCCAACTGGGAATGTTGGGGTAGGTTAGAGACCGACTTTATGTCTACAGCAGGGCCAAAAGAACTGAGAGGCTCTTTATGGTTGTAATGAACGCTGGCATGAAGCAGTTATTTCATTTTGCTGGTGTTCACATTCCTAGTTAAAGAAGCTCCCAATGTGCAGAGTGATAAGCATCAGATTGTAGAAAGACTCACAGACATAGTGTGGCCATCCTGTATCCAAGGATCTCTCTCTGTACAGAGACCAGGGCACCAGAGGGTTAGGACCAAAGGGCCGGGTTCTGGGAACTCATGCTCACTAACCAACTGCATAAGAAATTGTACAATGATGTATGGAGTTCACCGATCAGTGGATACTCTTTCGTGAGTGACAGCTACACAATAAACCATGATGTTATTCGAAGCTTCTCAGTAGGCAGAGAATCTGACATATTGGATTATTATTTTTTAATCATTTTATTGGGGGCTTATACAATGCTTATCACAATCCATACATCCATCCATTGTGTCCAGCACATTTGTACATTTGTTGCCATCATCATTCTCAAAACATTGGCTTTCTATTTGAGCCCTTGGTATCAGCTTCTCATTTTTCCCCTCCCTCCTTCCTCGCTTCCCCCTCCCTCATGAACCCTTGATAATTTATAAATTATTATTATTTTATCATA
>NW_022103896.1:31925539-31927871 GCF_000313985.2 Echinops telfairi
AGCTTCTAAAATTACCGCATATAGAATATTTAGTCTATGTGCCCTGGGAATGCAGATGTAGGCTCCTAGGGTGTTATTCATTTATCTGAATTTCCAAAATGTTCCCCATGTGGTTTTGAAGAACACCCTAAATGTCTGGGTTACCTAGTATTGATGGAACTGGAATGCTGCACGTGGGTGGCGTCGAAGACTAGGAATTTATTTTCTCACAGATCAGGAGGCTCAAAGTCTAAATTCAGGAGTTCCTCTAGGGTGAGGTTGGTCTACTTCCATTTGTAAGTGCTGCCAGCCATCCTTGGCGTGCCTAGGCTTGTAGATGCAACTATCTTCATCGCCTGGCTCCCTCTCCGCCCGGTGCGTGTCTTGGTCTTTTAATAACTAAGAACTGATGAGGATCCACCCCAGGACAGCAGGACCCCAATTAATATAACAAGGGAAAATCTCTATTTCAACACAAGATCATAGAAGAGACTAGTAGTGCAACATTTGGGGGTGTGTGTGTGTGCATAATTCAAACGTGTATTTAATTGGAAGCATATTTTATAAGGTCTAGCACAATAAAGTCATGTTGGACTGAATAAGTTGGTAGATAAGGACATGGGTTTTAGAGTTGGGAGTTGAGTTCTGGTTTGACTTTGAGAGTATTGTGTGGGGGTTTCTAAGCTCAAAATGTTCATCATTATGTGGTTCTAGAATTCTAACTACAGTCACGTCAAGTCTGACTCACAGCAATCCTTGGACCGAGTGGAAATTCTCCCTAAGAGTTCTAAGATTGTCAATCTCTGTGGGAGGAGCTATTTTCATCTTTCTACAGCAGTCTAACTGCTGACCTTGTGGTTCCCAGGCCAGTGTATAACCCACTACACCAGCATGTCGTCTTAGCGATAGGGTTACCAGCTGGGCTACAAAATGCAAGGTCAGCAGTTTGAAACCACTAGCCACTCCACAGGACAGAAAAAATGAGGCTTTCTACTCCTAGTGTGTTACAGTCTTGGAAACCCACAGGGGCAGCTCTACCCTGTCCTACGGGGTCCCGTGAGTTGTAATCAACTCGATGGCAGTGAGCTTGCTTTTGGAACGTTGTAAAGTTTAAGTGAGGTCATCAAGAGAAAGTAACTCAGTACCTTCCATATCATAGGCAATCAAATACATACCAATTATAAATGGCATGTAGCATTTCTGAGATGAAGAACCCCCTGTCATGGTTGTTGCTATACACATTCATAATAGTCTCTGGTTACCACATCCAGCAAGGTTTGAGTGCTTGCCTCTTTTATTTTGTTAAACGTGTTATTACTCAGGACTCGTTTGGTCGCACATAAACCTACCTCAATATGAGTTCAGGGAAACGAAAAAGAATGGATGACTCAGGGAGATGATCAGATTATTCTACTTATAATTTAATGTCGTAGGGTAGAGTTGACTAAACATATGTCTGAATCCATAGGTTCAAAAGATGTTTTCATGTATCCTTCTACCTGTATCCTCTGGCTCACTTTGTTATGTATGCATTGATGCATGTGTTCATGCATGCATGTGTGTGTGTGTGTATGAAGGAGCCCTGTTGGTGCTGTGGATGAGACTTTGGAATGCTAACTGTCAGGTCAGTGCTTCCACACCCCCACTCCAATTTGCTCCTGTGAAGATTTATCATCTTGGGATCCCTACACAGCATCACGATGAGTGGAAATGAACTCAGTTGCAGTGGGTTTGGTTTTGTGTGTGTGTGTGTGTGTGTGTGTGTGTGTGTTTGCATGAGTCTATCTATCTATCATCTATCTATCTATCTAATCTTCTATTTCCTGGTTTAGCTTTATTCTCCAACTAGCTATGATGGCAAAATGAGATATCAATTTTATCAGACTTACGGATTACCAGCTTTGAAGTCACTTTTTTTTTTTTCTCATTAAATTTATGTTGCTCAGCTGGGGGGCAAGTCATGGATTAGGTAAAATTGCAATAAAAGAATAACATAAGTACATTTTGGACTGATTTGACATTTCACAAAATAATCTAAAATGCTATCAGTTGGATATTGCTCCTGGTGGTGTAGTGGTGACTCATCAGCATGGTCAGTGCTTCAAAACCAGCAGCAGCTCTCCAGAAGACAGACTGGGCTTTCTACTCCCATAAACAGTAGGACCTGGGAACACCCACAGGGAGTCACTATAAGTCAACATTGACTCAATGGCAGTACATTTGTTTTTTCCCCTGTTACTTTATTTTATTTTATTTTTTTTAGCATTTTATTAGGGGCTCATACAACTGTTATCCCAATCCATACACACATCAATTGTGTAAAGCGCATTTGTACATCGTTTCTCAAAACATT
>NW_022103896.1:31929922-31956611 GCF_000313985.2 Echinops telfairi
TTTTTTTTCTGTACCTGGGGACAGGGTCTTGTTTAAAAAACCAATGTAAATAATAAGTCATGTTTCAAATTGAACCGTGCAAGTTTCACAGAGGGGAATTTAGATTTAGGCTGTATTTATTACATGACGATTCCATTACTATGGATTATAAAACAGCAAATGCATTATGGTTCACTGAGTCAGTGAAAATCACGTAGTTGTTAATGATTTGGAAACCGGCTTGTGAAGCACGACTTGGCAGAGCTATCCGTGGTTAAGTGTGTCGGTAGGAGAGTTAAGGACCTCAGAGCTCAAATCCAAGTCTGACTGTTTTTGTGGTGTGTGGCCTTGGACTTGACTTTGCTGGGATGCAATTTCCCCTTATGTGTAATTGGGTAATGAAATGTAGTCACCAGGCAGTGGTGGAGAGATGTAAGCACCCTGACAGGGAGGTGCAAGCTTCTCCTGTTTATTTCAGGCAATGCCCACGCTCAGTCTTATTCACCAGGTACCTAACAGAATCCCCAGAGAAGTCACTTCAGAATTCTTCCTGCCCTGATGGGCACATGTATTTCACGCAGACAGTGTGGTCGAGAATGGCCCCACCAAGTATAAAATCTTCAGCCCAGACAAGGAGGCCACATGCCACTTTCCAGACTGCACTTCCAGGACCCAGGTTCGAGCCAGGAGGAAAGCACTGGCACTGGCTCTGTGGGATGTTCATGCTTGGCTGGTCGGGTCACACACTGTTGCCCATGTTTTAATATTCCCCTCAAGTCTCCTGTCTTAGTTTTACTTTGTTCCTCGCCATCCTTGCCCCAATCCAGAAGGGTTTATGATTTCTCTTCCCTGAGATGGATGCTGGCCGCTGATTTCTCTCCCTCATAGGTACAATGCAATGGACCGCGAAGAGCAGCGAGTTTCTCTGCTGGCTCTACTGCGTTCCTGCTGGGTGACGGGCTGCATCACCCTCTCTGATTCTGTTTCCTTGGTTACCAAAGACAGAGCAAGCGCCCTGAAGCCTCCTGGCCTAGCCTCACGTCGTCGCTGTCTGGGTTAAACAAAATGACGTCCAGTGTGGGAGAGCACTGTCCATGGGCAACCGCCCACGGGGAGGGTGCTTGCTGGATAGCTGTCCCGGCATTTCTCAGTGTGTGAGCATCTGGTGTGCGGTGCACTCTGCTCCCAGCTCCCCAAATCTCAGAGATGCTGAGGACGCCGGCCAGATGGCCGACTTGCCAGCTGTGTCTTGTTTCGCATTGTAAATATTACATGCCCCAAATGAGAGCTTTGCTTATAACATGCACTTCTTTGTCTTTTATCTCTTGCAGCTTGAGAATTACATTGTGGAAAATATGAAGTCGGAGATGGCTCAGCTACAGCAGAATGCTGTTCAGAACCACACGGCCACCATGCTTGAGATCGGGACCAGTCTCCTGTCTCAAACCGCAGAGCAGACCCGAAAGCTGACGGATGTTGAGACCCAGGTATGGCCCCGGGGCCACGTGACAAACTCTTAACCAGGAGGTTTGGTTTGGTGGTGGCGGTGTTTGTCTTTAGCTTATTCCATAAACGCAGAGCACATTTCAGTACTGCCACTGGGGATGCGCACCATTTTTGTTTATTGTTGTTAACAACAGTGATTGACTGACATGCTGTAGATGTTTCTTTGGATTTGAAGAGGGTTGGTACGCTGGTGTAATGTTCAGCTTTGTTTGTGTTTGCAAAAACTGCATAGCCAAAGGGCCCAATCAACATTTAAGCTGAAATAAACACCACAGCTACCAACTGCAACAGGATGGTGTGCGTCAAACAAAATAATCATTTGGATCCAATTGGAGTCTTGGGTGCATATTGGTGTCCTGTCTTGCTTGTCTCTGGTATTGGCCCCATTATAATGGCACCTTGTAGAAGTCTTATGTATTTAGTGGACAAGAGGCAAAATCCCAGGGAAACTTATGAGAAAGTGCACAATTTTGTATGTAGCATGATTCTATACTGAAAGGTAGATTTCAATACTTTAACATGGCTATGTATATGTGCATGTAGATCCACACCCGTAAACATACATCCCAAAGCCCACTGCTATCAAGTCAATTCCAGAACTGCTTCTGAGGGTTTAAAAAAATGTAAATCGTTACCGAAGCAGACAGCCTCATATATCTCCTTAGGGGGAACTGGTGGGTTAGAACCACTGACCTTGTAGATAAGCAGCCCAAGCTTTAAAACATTACGTTGTGAAAGCCTCACTCTTACTGTCTCATTTTGCCCCTCTATCTTTTCTTCTTTTTTAAAAAATAATTTTATTAGGGGCCAATACAACTGTTATCACAATCCATACACACATCAATTGTGTAAACCACATTTGTACATTCATTGCCCTCATCACTCTATCTTTTACCATATAAGTTCATGAAATTATGGTGGCAGAATGGGTTACACGTTGGGCTGCTCTTCACAAGGGAAGTAGTTCAAAGTAGTTCAGCTGCTCCTCAGGAGAAAGATGAAGCTTTCTGCATGTGTCAAGAATGAGTCTCAGAAACCCATGGAGGGCAATTCTACTCAATCCTACAGGGTCACCGTGAGCAGTCACATCAGGATCGACTAGTGGGAATAAGTTGAGTTTATGTATGTATCCATGCACAGAGGTGGATATGCATGCGTTATGCATGTATATTCAGAGATATGAATGTATGTATAAATACACTAAAACATGGAAACAGACACAAACACACAGACATGTACACACACACACACACACAGTGATCACTGTTTTTGTTGTTAGGGGCCATCAAATTGGTTCCAACTCCTAGCACTCCTATGTTCAGAAAAACAAAACAGTTCCTGGTCCTGCACCATCCTCCTCATCGGTGCTGTGCTGGAGCCCATTGCTGCAGCCACTGTGTCAATCCATCTCACCGAAGGGCTTCCTGGTTTAACTGACCCTCTGCTTTATCAAACACGATGTCCTTCTTCAGGGACAAGTCCCTCCTGATAACATGGACAAGTCCATGAATTGATGTTTCACAATCCTGCTTCTAAGGAACATCCTGGCCGTACATCTTCCAGGACATTTGTTTATTCTTATGGCAGTCCCTGGCAATTCCACTCTTCTTCGACAACACCATAATTCAAGCACATCAATTCTTGCTCAGTTTTACTTACTCACTATCCAGTTTGGGCTTACAAAAGGGGCAATGAAAAATACCATGGCTTGGGCCAGATACACTTTTTAGTCTTCAAAATGACATCTTTGTTTAAATAAGTCTTTTACTTATTTTACTGCAGATTTGTGCAATGTAATATATTGCTCACTTTCTTTACTGTAGCTTCCATGGATATTGATTATGTACCTAAGTAAAACAAAATCCTTGACCCTTTCAATATAATTGTCAGATATGACTCATTGTCTAGCTTTGAGAATTATTGGGGGTTTTTTCTTTACACACACACACACACACACAAACACACACACACAGCACTGGTAAGCCAGTGGTATAATTCTTGTCTTCCATGCAGAGATTGGAATTCAATTTCCAGCCAATATGCTTCGGGCATGGTCATCACTGGGCTCTCAGTGAGGCTGTCCGTGTATTGCTAAGATGCTAATCAGACTTCAAAGGGAGCTTCCTGAGTAGATAGACTGGGAAGAAAGGCATGGAAATCTAATTCTGAAAATTAGCCTTTGAAAATGCAATGGTTCATATATAATTTCAGATAACTGGAAGATGAATTTTAACCAGTACAATTGTTATTCCAATGACCTTCGGAATCCCAGAAATAAGTATATTAGATTTCTAAGGCAAAAGATAATTCTATAAATTAAAAAATAAATGAAAACACTACTTAGATTTTATCTATTAATGGCATCGTAGATGATAGGTTGACATTTAAAGAGATGTGGCACTGATAATTTAAATCGTTATAGCACAGGTTATGTTAGACAACCTACTTTTATAAGTATAATTGAATTTTATCACAACTCTCTGTAATAGATGTGCTCAGAAATTGGAGTGGCTTCTTTCACATTGATACAGCCAATGAGTAGCTATTCAAACGGAAGCCCCCTCACTTCTTTTTATTGCCCCTCCTATTAATAATAATAGTACTTAACTAATTGACTAAGAATGTACTATGATTGCATTGAAATAATAAATTATAAAGCATATAATGTTCTGTAATGGGAAGGAGGAGAACTTTATACTGGAACGTAAAAAAAACCAAGTTTTTGTTGAATAAGTTGCCAAGGTGCTAAGCAAACTTGATATGTGCAGTGACTGTGAAATTATATGAGTGTATTTTCCTTTGACTCGAAGAAAATTTTTGCCTTCTCTTTCATAACATTTTTCCGTATTCAAAGCTAAAGATCACAATTTGTAGAGATATACAATGTGTATTAAGCTTCTTTGCTGCACCTTTGCGATTCACATGTGTTCTCTAATAATACGTTTATAATAGATAAGGTAGGGTTTTTTCCCCCATTCTGCCCCCACCAAACATCTGATTGGTGATTTTTCCCTCTCTTCTCTACTAGGAATTAAAAAATAAAATAAAATAATATAAAACTCACTGGCATAGAGTCCATTTAGATTCATTGCAAGCTAACTGGACAGGGTAGAATTTCCCCCATGGGTGTCCAAGACTGTAACTCTTTACAAGAGTAGAAAGCGTCTTCTTTCTCCCTTCCTAGGAGTGGCAGGTGTGAAAAAAATAACTTATTGTTGGCAAGCGTTTCCCCATTATTTTAACAAGTAGTTAAAACACATGCTGTGTGACGTTGTCAGAGGTAACAGCTGATTTTGCATCTATCAGGTGAAAAGATCTATTTTTTAAAGAAAATTATAACAGAAAAAAATGTAGAAGAATTGTTTTACAGAGCAGCTAAGACTGAATAAGGAGCCCCGGTGGTATTTTAGGACTATAAAGGGGAGAGATGGGAGCGTATCTGCCGGGGCCTGCTGGCCAGGGTGGGGAGAATCAGCCGCCAGCACCGCGGCTTCTGTTATCACTTCGTTGCAGCGTCCCCCTTCTCCACGTTCCGCTTTTCAAGTGTCCAAGATGAAGGCGTTGGTTTCAGAGATGATTCATGCCCCTTCCCTGTTGTCTGGCTCTATTTTTAACATCTTCACACGGCCAATTTTGATTATGAATGAAGTAACAGACAAGCAAACTGCATGGACTTTTACTTTAAGACGACAATGCTCAGCTCTGCACCAAACAAGTTGATAAAAAATAATTCTGTGGGGTAGATACTACCACCACCACGATCCCGTACTTAAAGATGAGGGGACTAAACACTAGAGAGATCAAGCCATTGACCCAAGATCAAAGAACTAGTAAAGAGTGGAGATGGGATTTGAACCCACGAAGTCTGGAGTCAGAGTCTGATCAGCTCTAGGTCTCTCTTTCTACCTCTTGTTGCTTGCTTGCTTGCTCTTTCTCCCTTGGTCCTAATTCTCTTTTCTCCTTCTCGCCTTAAGGTTGTCAGATAATAGGTGGCTCTCTGGTTCATACTCACACCAATTCTACAACTAACAGTGTTTTCAAGTACAAATGCTCCATTTCATGCCCCACCATCCCTGCTTGCAGGACTGGACCTACTGTGTGACATGGTGAAACTTAATGGTGCCAGTGTGAGTCACATCCTGCCATTATTTGAAAAGCCGATATTCCGTTCATCGTGGCAATGCTTCATTAACTTGGGGTTTCATAAATGTTGCATTAAAATATTACTGGTTTTCTGAGTGTGTGTGTTTTTTCTAGAGGAAGGGAGCTCCTTTTGTGCCTAGACTGAGTGACTCTCTGAGTGCCCTCTTGTCCAGGGTCTTCCTCCATACAAATGCTTCCCCTTGTCTCACAACCTCCTTGAGCCCAAGTCCAGTCTTGGGCAGATCAATGTATCTGAGAAAGTCTCCTGGGTCCTTCCGATACAGACCCAGGATCAAACCTTGGGCGTGCGCGCTCACTATTGTCTTTTTGGAAGAAGATCTCTTAGGTGGCTACTCATCCCGCAGCCCGTGTTCCAGGTCTCTTTCTGTAAGGGTTTCTAAAAAAAAGGTGTAGCGTTTGGATATTCTCATACTGCTACCCTCTGCTGATGAATCTGTTGTGGCAACAGATACCCTCCTCTTTTGTGGAGCTGTGAGGGCCAGGAGGGGGTTCAAACTGCTGAGCTGTCAGTTGGGCACAGGACCCACTCCACCATCCGGGCTCCATCCACATAAGATAGGGACCCTTTAATCTAAGCCTACATCTTCCCCTTCGGAAGGGATAGGACAGAGAGAGAATCGAAGACATCTGCTAGGACCGGCAGGTAGAAGTGTTGGTTGGGGAATGGAAAGGTGTGCTTGCATGGGTCACAAACGTGTTACAAGATGATGCATCTATCCACACGGACACTGTGACTCAAGATGAATTGTGAGTGGAAAATGTACAGTTTCCTGCGGACCACGTGTGAGGGAGTTTCAAAGATAATGACAATCTGTCTGACACACAATCTGGCCCACTGGTCATGCTACCGTCTGCGATGAAGGTCCAGAATGGTTTGACTCTCCTTCTAGGCTTTGTCTCCCTCTGGGAGGGGAAAGAATTAGAGACAGTGACAAACTAATTATATTTGAAATTCATCTTTTCCCTTGGTTCCTGTGCGAATGTGAGTGTCTAATCCCATCTGAGAACACCTCACTTCTAAAGTGATGATAATGACCCCTTCTCAGTGGGGAGCTGTGAGCATTGTCTGACATGCACAAGGGCTGCTTGATGACGCTCAATAAATGGGTGCTCCGGACCAGGTATAAACTACATCCAGAGTTGTTTGCACATCACAAATTACATTTTCTAAAGGAAAGAATTGAGACAGGTGTATTTCACATCCATATTAGTCATCCTGAATTCTACACAGTATCTAAGACTTTGTACTAATACTACTTTTTACTTGTAAATATTGGAAGTAATTGTATAAGGCATTGTAGAGTAAAATATAGCATTTCTGGATGTTAATTGTAACTAGAAAAATAGATTCAACGATGCAATTTCTTCAATCAACTTCAATATCAAGCAAATATAATAGTTAACAATCATGTAAATCATGAAGTTGTAGAAAGCAGAATTTTTGATTAGCTATCCTGAAAAAATACAAGTAAATATAAACTAAATTAATTGTTATCTATTCTTTTATTTGAAATTATGTATGTTTAAAATGTCTGCATGTATTGTTTCCTCTTGAGGTATTAAATCAAACTTCTCGACTTGAAATACAATTGCTGGAGAATTCTTTATCAACATACAAGCTGGAGAAGCAGCTCCTTCAACAGACAAATGAAATCCTAAAAATTCATGAGAAAAACAGGTAAGAGGTTTTATATTCCAAAGTATCATGTATTTATATATCTATTCATATACCTCTTTGCCAGTTTTAAAAAAGTATTATTGTTCTTCCTTTTAAATGTTTTTTAATAAGAAATCCAGGCTAGGTAAATCTTTGGAAACAGTAACTGGATTGATGGTTTTTTGGGGGGTGAGTATGGCGGATGGAGCTTGGAGGAAAATGGCAGACATTAACAGTGAGTACAAGAATGAAGAAAAAGTTGCAAAACTGATTGTGGTGTTGACTACACAACTCTTCTTGGTGTGATTAAACTATTATATGATATGTGAATGATATGCCAATGAAACTGGTAAAAATACTTGCAATGATATACTTATTTGTAGTATATAAATAAATGATGGTTAAAGGTGAACTCAGAAAATATGTTAATAATCAGATCTCATACTATTGGTCACATTCCTGAAATATGTGCTTTTATTTTTTATAAAATTTAACACTAATTTACTGAATATTCAGTTTTTCCAATTTCTCTCTATCTACTCAATTTAATTCTAGAAATATAGTGAAACAAAATATTGGCCATTTTCAACAAAATCAACATGTATAGCAATAGAGAAGAAAGCTTCTTTGAAACTTTGTACCTTGAATTGTCATCCTCTTCCCCCTTGAGTTTGTACAACACTATAAAGTGATAGAATTCTGGATTCCAGAGAGGTCTTATTGCTATTTTTCAAGAAAATTATCTACTAAGGAAATTTGGTTTTTCCATTTAAAGCCACCCCACTGTACATAATCAAGGTCTTTGTTTAGCTAGGTAAATGTAATCATGTCACACTGCTTTATATAAATGGTGCATCATCTCAGACCAAGTGCCATGGGCCTCAGAGAGCTGGAGAGTTGCCCTAGCATGCAGCTCTTTTCTTTATAAATCATCAGCACTGAACTTTTCGATCAAAACCACTACACTCATAGGATTTGGACAGGAGTTTACAACCTTTTCCAAATCACAAAGGCCCCAAAATGGATGGCTGGTTCCCCAAGATTTAAGTTGACAGTTAAGAGGACAGAGCCATAGCAGAAGTACCTTCCCTGCCTAAGATCACACAGCTTCCCAGTGGCAGGGCTCGAATGGGATTCCATTTGCTTAGCTCCAAACCCTGCTCTCTCCATCATAACACATGGTCCCCCATTACTATGTACAACCTACAACCGTTTCCCAATTACATGCCAAAAGCAGAGCTAAATGGCATTGATGACAAATATACTTTGCCTGGTTTAGAGGCTGAAAAGGGCCACTCAAGCTCTCTGACTTTACCTTCACCGTTGCATACTTTTTATTTTTGAACTGTGTTTTGGGGGGAACTATATGTCTATGAGTAAACTTGGAAGGAGTTGACCCTGAACTGACCACATGATGAAATGTGCTAGAACTGAAAATGCTGTGGAAATGTACCCTTTATCCTGCTGAAATTTCACAATAGCCAGACACATGCGTATCACAGGTGTGTTGCTTCAACTGCCCTTGATGTGGGGTTCTCCCCTCAGGATGTCATGTGTTAATAAAAGTGAAGCTCATCAGTAGTCACACATTTCACGAGGCAATTGTGAAATGCCCACCCCCCGGCCCCAGGAATCATTAATAAGTAAAACAATGAGCTTATCATATTTTTCTAGTGTGTTCCTTGTTTTGATAATTATATGAAAAGTACATTTGTTACAGGAAAGGGAAATTTAAAATATCAAGATACTATTATCTGGAGAGCACTGCCTATGCTACTGCATATTATGCATCCAAAAATATATTTGTCACAAAAAAGTTGTTCATGTTATCAGGGTACTTCAAAATATGCATGGAGAATTGGAATTAAAAGACAAAGAAAATTCCCCACAAACTTGTTAAGCCCCCTTCATTTACACACTGTACTACAGTTTTCTTTTTAACAACTGCTTGGTGTTTAGTCTTGTAGATACAGCCTGTGGTGGGCTTAACTCCTCTCTCACCAGATATGTTACCACCTGTGACCTGTCTTTTAAAAAATTGTCAACATGGAGTTACATTCGTGAATTCTTCCTCTACTGATGTGTCTATTATCTCCTGGGCTATCGACACTTCAGCTGTCAGGATACCGTCAGAGAAATTGGGAGGCCAGCGAGGGCTTGTCCTCTTAGACACAAATGCAAAGCCTGTTGGCAGTTTTTATCCTTCTTTTATATCTAGCGCATCTTCTTCCTTTTTTCCATTCTTTCTCCTGTGTTTTTTTTTCTGTTTCTCCCTTTAAAAATTTTGCTCTTACAGTATACACAGCAGAATGTACAGCGATTCAGCCATTTCTCGGCATGTAATTCCATGACAACGGGTGCATTCTTTAAGTTGTGAAACCATTTTCACTCTCCTTTTCTGAATGGTTGCTCTCCCATGAACGTGAACTCATCGCTCCGCGTGCTTTTTATCCAGCCTCGCAAGTGGCTATTGTTCATTTTATCCCAGTAGGCACTTCCTCCTCGAGTCAGATCACTTAGGATGCTTCTGTTTTTCTCTATATTTCCATCATGATTTTCAAGATGCTGTCTTCTAGCTTTTCCCACTAAGAAATGTTCCCTATTAAACACTCATTATTTAAATTTCTTTCAATCAGTACAGCAGAGACTGAGTACTTACCTTTCAAATAGCTCCTACCCAGTCAAGGAGAATAGGTGCCCTGGTGGCACACTGGGGAAGAGTTTGGCTGCTAACCGAAAGACTGGTGGTTCCAACTTGCCCAGCTCCCCAGGAGACATATCTGGTGACCCGCTTCCATAACAAGTAAAGCTTTGAGTGCGGAGTGGGGCGTTTCTTCTCTGCCCTGTGGGATAGCTCAGAGTTGGTAAGGACCCATGACAACCATGCCCAGTAACAATCAAGTAGTAGGGACGTGTCCATAATACTACAGCCTTGAGATATTTCTAAGGACGAATCCCAAGCAATTTTATATGTATTTTGCTGCCGCAGTTGCTGGCGTTTATCCTTCATTAAACTTATGATTTCCAAGGGAAACCCAAGTTATCTAAAATAGTTAGCCTCCTATATTTATTGATGGTGATCTTTGTCTGTTCTTTTGTTTTCTTTAATCCACAATAAATTCAGAGGTTGTGGTTTTAATCTGAAATTCCTCTTCGTTTCCATGCTGATAGAAATGTGTGCGTTCCATACTCCTATTCCATATTCTTTTCTTTTTTGACCAGAAAGCCTTCAAGTATGAGATTACCTCAGCATGTGGTTCTTTGGGGTATTTTTCCCCCCAAACTCTGTATCTCCCTGCATTTCCATATACCTACAGTCATCGCTCTTATAGAAATATCCAGTGTATATAATAGAGTGTTGGAACATCTCTTCTTAAACCAGGCATGTGCTTCCATTAGCCACTTAGAAAACCAGTGTTTTCTTTATACAAGCCAAAGATATCCATTTGCGATGCACAGTATACTTCCCCTATTCTATTTATTGTTATTGTTTATTTTCATATGTGCAAAGGAATTAGAGGAAGTCTTCCCAATGCTTTCTAGAACAACAGAGACTTGTGTACCCCCCCACTCATCGAAGTGAATGAAAGGTTAGAGTGAATTCTGCAGCTGCTTGCTTATTGAAATTGTTTATTGATCACCTCTGCCAATTCCTGAAGTGAATCTCAATCCTTCAAATGCAACAAGAAGCTATTTCTGCACTGAGGCATCTCTGAAATGTCAGAACAACACGCCTGGAGTCTGCCAGCTCTGGCTTGGATCAGCTAATAGCACTTCGCAAGGGGATTATCTGAATGAAGCTTTGCTTCCTCCCAGGAATGTCAGGGGCTGTGTCCGCTGTTCGACTTGCCAACTTCAAATCTGAAGGGGCTTCAACAGGCACGTTGGTGAGCGGCCTGATGAGGGGCCACCGCCTCCCTGGCAGAACCAGGAGGAATACTTTTTGGGCCCCGGGATTATACTACACAATCACACGAGGGACACTGCTGATTTACATCCTGACTAATGAAAAGTGTCACTTCTAGGGCTGAAAATGGATTTTTTCCCCCTTATTAGCATCACGTCTTTATTCCCTAGAGGCCAAAGGCACAAAGCAGGCATAAGATCAGCTACATGTACTTCACTGTTTATTTTTTTTTATCCATCCAGTAGGGCTGAAACTAAGAAGTTTCCAGTTAGCTTCCTTTAGTCGTTCATTTTATTATTATTTAGTTTTTTGCTGACTGCTCCTCAATCAATAGGTAAAATCATGATGCCCAAAGAAAACTGAAGTTATCAAGGATCTCATCTATGTGGGATCCACAATCAATGCTCATAGAAGCAGCAGTCAAGAGAGCAAATGACACAGTTCTTTGGACCAACCTGCTGCACAAGACCTCTTTGGAGTATTGAAAGGCAAAGATGCCACCCTGAGGACTAAGGGCCACCCCACCCAAGCGACAGTACTTTCACTGACCTCAGATGCACGTGACAGGTGGACATCGAATAGAAGGAAGCCCTAAGAATGCATGTGCGTTCTGGTGCTGGTGACGAATACTGAACTTATCATCGACTGCAGAAAGAAGCAGCAGATCGGTCACTGAAGTACAGCTAGAGCAGTTCTTAGCCTCAAGGATGAGCAGACGTCATCTCCCGTACTTTGGACAGGGGTTCAGGAGCGCTCAGCGCCTGGAGAAGGACGTCCTGCTTGGAGAAGTGGGCAAGTAGTGAAAAGAGGAAGGCCCTCAACGAGGTGGATTCACAGAGTGGCTGCAACCAGAGGCTCAAATATAACACCATGAGGAGCATGGTACAGCGCCGGGCAGAGTTTCCTTCTGTGGTGGGAGTAAGAACTGGTCGTCAGGCTTCCAATACCAACAGCAACAACCCAAATCTTCAAAATCTGCTTTCCTTCTTACCTACAGGAAGCCAGGGACCAATGCCTGGCCCATGTTGTGGAACATACACAGCCATGTCAATTCAAGTCACTACAGTCAAGTCCATTCTGACTCGGAGCAACCCTGTGGGAGAGTAGAACTGCCCTGGTGGATTTCCGATAAGTCTTTATGGGAGTAGAAAGCTCCTGTGGAGCTGTTGGTGGTTTTGAACGGTTGACCATGAGGTTGGCAGCCTGACCCATAATCACTATACCATAAAGCTCCTTTATATAACCAAGGTCCCAAGTAAGTGGGGAGCATTACTATCTACCTTGCACATAACAGTCTAGGAGGTTGTATGGGCACAAAGTGGGACCATGCCATTGGACACTTTCTTCTCTGCTGTGTTTCCAGCTCATTCTGTTCAAACCCAGGGGAAGAGTAGGAGGCAGACAAAGATGTTATAACGGATAGTCTTTTGGAGGAAGTAAATATACACGGGATTGTTGTCTCCAGGCTTCGTCAACGGACAAGATTTAGGCCTTCGCCTGTTTCTGACTTACCCCTCATTGCTAACCACAAAGTCCAGGATTTAAAACCACCCACCACCGTGAAGGCAGAATTTGAAGCGATCTAGTCCTGTCAAAATGTGCAGCCTCAGAACCTCTGTCTCAGCCCCTGTTAATCAGTCAACTTGTGGGCAGTGCTCTTGCTGTTTTTCACTTCTTCACGAGAGGTGTACAGCCCAGGAAAAGAATATCACGCCCCACATCCCTCACCCTCTCCTCCTTGGTGCCCTCTTGATGGTATTGGAAAACCGGCTGTTGCAGAAGCAGTTAGGTTAAAATCAAACACCTTCTCATTTGATCTCCATTTGGACCCATTTTAAATTTGTTCTGTTTTGCATTACTGCCCACTTTCTTCGGATTGAGCTCATTCTCTGGCTTATTTTGCTATCGTTGTTCTTTCCCCTGGTGTTTTAGTTTTTGCTGGCTTTTTTTTTTTGGTATGTTTTCCAATACATTAAATCCAAGATAGATAATTATATAGGGACAATAACTGGATTAATGGATTGGTGGGGAGGGAATTGGAGAGAAGGCTGGAGGTAAATGAGAAGCTAATAACAATGATTTCAAGAAGGAAGAAAATGTTCTAGAACTGAGTCTAGTGATGACTGTACAACCTTCTTAATCTGATATAACTATTGAAGTGTGAGATGTGTGAATTATATGACAATAAACTATTTATAAAACAAATAAAGCTATTCTCCATTTGGTATATTTTGTATCAAATGCTAAACTGCCACCTTGCTAACGTCTCATGGTAGCTTAGGTAGAATTATGTTAGTTGTGCAGAGCAAGTATAAATGGAAAATAAAAATCACAAAAACTCATCCTGAACAGAGAAGGTGCAGTGTTTAGGGCATCAGATCACCACGTGTTTCTCGCAGGGATACCTGAGTATGTGAATATTCAACGACTGCACCAGCGGGCAGGGCTCCTTCTGGAAAAGTAAGAAAGCTGTCTTAACTTTTCTCTAATCCAGAGCCACCAGAACTCTGACAAAGTGAGCTTTCTAAAATGTAAGTCAGATGTTTCTTTGCTTGTTTGTTTGTTTTGCTTAAGCTTCTGCTAATGATTCTCTGTAACCAACTAAAGAAAGCTTCTGTTCTTAAGCAAAGGGCAGGATACAGGATTATCACAATCTTGAATTTCTACTATGACTTCTTGCAAATCTTGTATACAACATGGAGTAATAGCTAAGAGAAGGAGCTCTAAGGCCACATTAGCTGGCTTTCCAAAAATATTCCACCATAAATTATTTGTGTGATTTTAGACCAAACCAACAAACCAAACTCGCTGCTTTAGCGTCAATGCTGATTCACAGCGAGCCTCTAGGACAGAGTCAGTTTCTGACACTGCACCTCGTTACAGACGCAGAAAGCCCGGGTGTTCTACCCTGGGGCTCCTGGTGGGTTCAAACCACTCTCCTTGTGGATCGCAGCCTGACGCTGACCACTAATTAAACTTTTTTTTCCTGTGTCCTAATTTTTAACATAGAGGTGATCATGCAAGGACTCTATGAGGCGATATGAGAAGACTTAATAGTGTAACAGTTAATCATTTAGCTGCTAACCAAAAAGCTGCTGGTAAATCCCACCCAGCAGCTCTGAGGAAGAAAGGCCTGACCATCTGCTTCAATAAAGATAACAAGCAAGAGACCCTACAGGGCAGTTCTCCTATGTCCCATATGGTCATTATGGCTGGAAAACTGACCTCACGGCACCTTACACCAGCAGCAACGTGGGTTGAAATGGAAGTTAATTGAGCGAATGCATAGGAAGCACTGAGATCAGTCATTGGTCAATATAAGTATTGAATCAGTTAAACCATCATGCTAGTATCACACAGGATGCCTCCTGCTATTTGAGTTCGACGTGCCTTTTCTGGCATGTTCTGTCTCTTCTGATTCTGTTCACAAACTCAGGTGTAGATTGCACTCCTCCGGGAATTCTTCTGTGGTGGCATCCGTCTTCACAGTTGATGTGGTAGCGCTGTACCCTGTTTCCTCCCATTGATTCACTCATCACGATATTGTGTGTCTGTGTGTACATAGGGTTTTATAGTCATTGATCGCTCTACCTACTATTTGGAGCCCTGGTGACACAGCAGGCTATGAGTTGGGCTGCAAACCATAAGGAGTCGACAGTTCTAAAGCACCATCCCTTCCATGGGAGAAAGATGAGGCTTTCTAATGCTGCAAGCTTTGCTGCCTCAGAAACCCACAGGGGCAGTTCTGCCCAGTCCTGTAGGGTCATTAGGAGTCAGAATTGACTCCATGACAGTGAGTTATTGTTCTCCCCTATTAGGCTGTAACCTCTCTGGAAGTTATCAGCTATGTTTTATTTATCTTTGTCTTCTCACTTCCTTACACACGTCTTTACTTGTAGCATATGTAATTCTATACACTTTGTGAACATCGAATGAATGATAAGTTGGTAAACATGCCAATTTCTCTCACAATTCAGACCCTACAGCAGCCAAGAGAACTGCCCTTGTGGGTTTCCAAGACTGTAGCTCTTTGTGGAGTAGAAAGCCTCACCTTTCTCCAGTGGAGTAGCTGTTGGTTTTGAACTACTGACCTTACAGTAAGCAGTTCAATGTATAGCCACTATGCCACCAACATGCCTCCTAAGTGCTCTACTGTCCCCCAAAGAGATCATTGATTTACAAACACACAATTGCATATTCCCTACGAACAAAAACAACTTTAATGGAAACACAAATCACACTTAAAAAGCAAAACAAAGAAACTCGCTGCCATTGAGCCGATGAAGGCTCAGAGAGCTGCCGGGCAGGCCAGGGTCCTTCTGCTCCCTGAGGCTCTGAGCCTGTTGTCAGAGGAGAAGACAGGCTGGCGTTTCTTTGGCGAGGCAGCTGGTGGTCTGACTGAGATCGCAGTCCAATGCATAACCAAACGCACAGGGTATTTGAAATATCATACAGATGTCGTTCTGATCACCATCTTCCAAAGCCTGCATGGGATTGTCAATTTCCTAAGACTCTGTTGGCCAGTGTACTACTTCTGTCTACCTGAAAGGTCGGTTGTTCATCTTTCATGTTAATTAGCGTTTTTATTTCTTTCTTGGTAACTAGCCTATTCATGTTGATACTGGTTCTCATTTTTTTCTGTTAATGGCGTTTTTGTTAATGCACAGAGGCTCTTTAATAAACTTTACAACATTGTGATAGGTGTTATAAACATTTTTCAGGTTTGTTATTATTTGGTTTTTGGTTTTTCACGGAACTAAATTTTGATTTCATGAAATGCACCAATCTTTTTTTCTTCTGGATTTCTGGCTTTTGCAACCTAATTAGCTTATTCATCTTATTCCAAAACATTTTAAAAGCCAGTGTTTATTTGTTTTGAAATTTAAAAGATATTAACCAAAGGTTTTGAGAGAACACTGGACTGTTTTTAAATTAGAAACATAAGGTATATATCTTAAAATATACTTAAAAGTATACATTTAACCTGAACTTACCTTGTTTGAGCTTGGGGGGGAAATTGCTCACTATAAACCCATATTTGCAACACACGTTGGCACCATATTAAAAAAGAGACAAATGGAAACATCTGTAAGTAGGTTCACAGATAAAAACAAGAAGGTTTCTTCAGTATTTTCAACATCTTCCTACTTGTTTGAAGGGTTATAGTTACACGCATCTAGCTTAGGCAACTGTCACCACTGTGAATTCATTGGCTGCTATGTTAAGAACTCTATTGTGGGAAACAATTTGAAAGGGAGAGTTTATTCTGTGAAAGTTTCAAGATGTGTTCTATGATATGAAATGTTTCCAATAAGATACATTGGGGAAGACAGATAAAAAATCAGAAAGGCTATTTTGAAAAGAGAATATCAACGAAAATGTTCAAATAGGGATTAGCATACACTCATTGAAACCTTTTATGAAAATTCAGGACTCAATAATTTTGTTTATTTTACTCTTCATTAAAAGTGCACCTCTGCCTCAAACTAGGAAGCTAAGTGCCAAATTCTATGCATGTCTCGTCTCAAAGTGTTTCCAGAAAGATGGGAAACAGGAAGTACCCAGGATCCTGTGTGCAAATGGATTTCCAGCTTCGTTTGTATAGATTTCCATTTCCCAGTTTCTAAATTGTGATTCTATGGAACAGTAATTCTAAAAATTGTAACTTAATGAAAATAGTTTATTTCGTCGAGATTTAGCAAAAACTTAAAAATTGGACCTCTTGTTTTGCTAATAACATATTGAATACTCTCTAGAACACAATCTCACTCAAAATTCACTGCCATCGAGTCTCTCCCTACTCTTAGCAACTCTGTGGGACAGGGCAGAACTGTGAGTTTCCAAGATCGCAACTATTAACGGGGGTAGAAATTCCATCTTTCTCCAACAGAGCTGCTCATGGTTTTGAACTACCCACCTTGCAAATTGCAGCCCAATATGTATTCACTATGCCACCTAGGCTCCTTTTTGGACCACAGTAGTGTGTTACAATGAGCATCCGTGTTCTGAGTTATGTGTTGTACCTAAGCTGTACTTATTACCGAAGACCATCATCATTTAAACTCTCTTTTACTTACCTAATTTCAGGACACTGGGACTCTAATATTGTCCTTCAAATCAATTTCTTCACATAAAGGTCACCATCTGTAGCTGAACCATCCTCTCTTAATTGACCCGGGGAGGGCAAGGCTTAGAGAAGCTGGTATAGATTTGGAGATAACAGGTGATATGCTCGGTATCGCGGGTCAGACAGTTATAGAGCATGACAGAAGGGTTAGAGTAGAGTAAAGAGCAGCCCTTGAGGAGATTCCAGTTGAGGCAAAAGAAAACTGACTTCGGGAGGAGATTTGCGTTTTTAAGCAAGAGGAAAGATGGATAGGTCCAAAGACTTGTGAAAGACAAGCTCCCAAATTACTGATGGAGAATAGCAAATACTGGGAACACGGTAAGGTGAAGTCTGCATAATGGGTGTAATGTATGTGAGTGGGACTAAGCCCAACCCCAAACTCAGGGCCATGGAGGAATTCGATTTATAGTGACCCGATACCACAGGGTAGAGCCGCCTCTGTGGGCTTCTATCCACGTATGTGAATAGGAAGCCTCATCTTTCCTCTGCGGAGCCGCTGGTGGCTTCAAATTGCTGACCGTGCAGTTAGCAGCATAAGTAGAGATTCTACGTGATACCTTCAAATAATTGGCAGAAAAATTGGTGAAAGATACAAATATTTCCCATGCAGTTTGGAAGCTCTTTGTATGCATTGTACCAAATTCAGGAAATAAGACTATGTTTTTCTAGTTTCCAATCAGTGGTCTGTATGAGAAGCTTTCTAGTCTAACAATTCAGAGAACTTTTTTTATCCTTGCTTTACCCTTAATAACTGTACGACTTTGGGCCGGACATTTAGTTGCTTACCTACAAACTTACAGCACAGTCTCAGTGTCTATCACAGGATCGTGTAAGTGGAGCTAAGAATGGTGAGAGTGCAACTGCCATTATTATGGTGCATTTAAACAATGGGATGTTCAGTAAAGAAAGTCCATGGGTTTTTTGGGTTTTTTTCTGGTGAGAAACTCATGGATTCAAACATTTTGGAAGTAGTGAGGAAGGTGGGCTGAATTTTAAGTAGGTAATAAGACAATAGACAAGAAGTATAAAGGTAAAGATAATAGTCTTTTGGGGAACAAATTAAAGAAAAGACAGATGAGTAATGTCAAAGCAATGAAAGAGTCAGGAGTGAATTGGTCTTTTCTGGAGAAATCTAAAAAGGAATCATAAATATAAAGAAATCGTGTGATTAGGGACTTGATGAAACTGATAAGTTATCAAATGAGGAAATGAAATGGTACAATGACTGAAAGAGATAATTAATTGGTAAGACCTGCCATTTGAGATATAATATAATTGTTACCACTTTGCTTGTAGCTATTATATCCATTATGTGTATTTCGGAGTTCTATCAGTGAGCTGAGATGCAGAGGAAGTATATTGTATTAGTCTGGGTAGACTCAAGAAACAAATCCAGAGACACTCTTATACATATGTGCATAAGAAAGAGCTTTATATACAAGAGCAATGGAACATTGAGAAAACATCCCAGGCCAGTCCAGATCAAGTCCATAAGTCCGATATTAGCCATATGTCTGATACCAATCTATAAAGTCTTCTTCAGACTCATAAAATACAAGCAGTGATGCCAAATGCAGGAAGATCACAGGCCAGTGGGTGGGAAGTCTTGTGGATCCAGTGGCCTTGTAAACATCTCAGCACTGGCAGGGGTCACCATGTGGCTTCTCTGGCTCTCAGAGCACTGGCTATAATAGCATAGAGCCATGTGTCTTTGTCAGTAGAGCGTTTCTCAGGGAGTGAGTAGAGAGAGGTGTGTCTCCCACCTCTAAGGAGGAATACTGTAATTCGCAGAATCCTCAGGAGAAGGCCATGCCCACACAGAGGCCTCATTGATGATGACCTGATTGACAGCTTAGCCTCCACGACTTCACTCATAATCCTCTCAAATTGAAAACAGATTATATACCGTATATACTCAAGTATAAGCCAACCTGAATATCAGCCAAGGCACCTAATTTTACCACAAAAACTGCATTAAAACTGTGCTGAAAAAGTATGCTGATACACGAGTACATACAGTAACTACCACATGAGTGAATTCTGTGAGCACTCCCTTGATCGCTTTATTTGACTACGTATTCTAGAATGAAAAGCTATGCTGATGTCTTTTGATAACTTATTTTCAGGGTACATGAAAAGGTATGTAGTGAATTAGGGTAACTCGAGTACTCGGGCATTTTAAGCACATATTCCTTTTACTCAGGAAATAGAGGCCTACTCATCCACAAAACAATATTCAACATTGTTTCCTTTGGCTCCAGGACTTCATGATCTCCTGTCCATTTGCAGCACTTCACAGATTGTCTTCAACAACAAAAGCAGCAGCAACAACAACAACCCATGAAAACCCTTTCATTCGATCTCACACAGCAGCCATCTTTAAATATAAGGAGGAATCAAGGTGTTTGTGGGAAAAAGAATTTAAAAACAAATAGGTTTTTAAAATGAACTCCTAGGTATTTCCTTGAACAAATGTCTACTAAAAATCAGTGAAAAAACATCCTTGCAAGTGTGTGTGTGTGTGTGTGTGTGTGTGTGTGTGTGTAGCTTTTAAGAAGTTCATGGGGAAAAAATTAAGACAATGAAAATGTTCCACAAACTCTTTGAAGCACACACACATACACACACACATACACACACATGCACACACAAATACATATATATATAGTCTAAAATAGAAATTTCTTTCAAATGCTATTTTTACGTGGGGTTTTCGCTCCAGAAATAAAGCCTTAGAGTAAGAATAGTATCATTTTATATTTTACAAAGTGTTGCATGTACTAGCATTTATCAACAAATAAATACAAGTTACAACTATAATGGGTATTTTCCATACCAAGAACTTACCTACCTATCAGGAAAACGGAGTCTAGTGCTCATTATATTTCAAGGACAAACTGTGGGTTCAGGATTATTATCCAAGCTTATATGATTGTAATATGAAAATGTGTTCTTTACACGATTGTCCCTTCAGTAGTTCAAACAAATACATTACAGTGTAAACTGAAAATGAACCAAGACATTGGTCGTGGTAAAACCTCAGATCTGAAGTCAAGCACTTCCCTGGGCCCAGAGCAAACCTCCTCTGAGATCTGTAGCACACTAATCACTTAGCCACGGCATGAGATCATCCTTTTTTTTAACCAACAGAGATTTTTTAATAGTAAACATCTACCTCAATAAGTCATCGGCATCGAGGAAAATATTAAAAGATGATGAATCATACCTGTTCTGTACAGATAATTTATGATGACTTAGTTACCTAAAGTTTTCATTTAAAAAAAGGATTTAGAAAATATAACTGACATAATATAGTCCACAAAAACTATGTTCTCACGTCACTTTGGTGATTAGCTGCGGAGGTCTTGCAAACTCACGAAAGGCCTCTAAGAGGAAGCCATTGCTCTTTCTCCGTTTGGAAATAAGAAGCATGAAGAAAATGGAAGGTTCCTGGGAACAGTGGACTAAGGAGCCAGGCAAAGCTCCGCCTCTGTGACCTAGAACAGAACTGGATGGTGGAAGCCACCACTGCCAGCGGCTCAAAGAGGACTCACGATGGACGATCCCAGGTAGAGGGCCCGAAAAATGTGCACCAAGCCTAATCGTAAATCAGACGCGGCTTGTTGGTTAGATAACAGCTGAAGAAAACCTGAAGCCTATGGACCCCTAGTCATTGATTGTGCCTGGAAATAAACTTACCCAATTTTCAGCCAAGAATAGACAATAAGTGAAAGAAAAAAAACCACGAAGGAAGTACATACATCTTAAAATAATCAACCACTTGAAATTAAAAGGGCAATCTTTACACAAGAACAAAGTTCAGAATGTTTAGGAGAAATGGAACAAGAAACAAAGAGAAGTGAGTGTATTACATTATAAGGATTGCAATAAATAAATATATATGAATCGTTAAATGGAAAACTGATCTGTTCTGTAAACCTTCACCCAATTCACAACAAAAAGTAAAATATAACTTTTAACTTTTTTAATATGTAATTTTGTACATACACACAAAAGTTGATGATAGATAGATAGACAGGTAAATGATAGATAGATAGATAGATAGATAGATAGATAGATAGATAGATAGATAGATAGATAAATGTAAGTTGCTGTCCAGTCAGTTCCCTTGCATTGAGTCCCTATATGCAACAGACTGAAACACTGCCGACTCTAACACCGTCCTCATAATCATTATGATGTTTGAGCCCATTGTGTTAGTCCATCGCCTTGAGAGTTATCTTCTTTCTCAATTACCTTCTACTTTGCCAGGGACCGTCTCGCCTGTTAATGTATCCACATCCATATCACCACCTTCACTTCTAAGGCACATTCTGCCTGTACTTTTTCCAAGACAATTTTGTTTGTTATTCTAGAAGTTTGTGGGACTTTCAATAGTCTTCATCAACACCACAATGGGAATGCATCATTCTTCTGAGGTCTCCCTTATGCATTATCCCAGTTTCACATGCCGATGAGATCATAGAAAATACCACAATTTGACTCAAGCCCATCTTAGTCTTCAAAGCAATAGCCTTGTGCTTTAACACTTAAAGAAGTCTTGCGAAGTAACTTGCTCAGGGCAATGTGTTGCTTTGTCTTTTAACTACTGCTTCCATGAGCATTAATTGAAGATCCAAGCAAAATGAAATTCTTGACAACTTTAGTCTTTCCTCACTTTATCATGACGTTGTCTGTTGGTCCAGCTGTGTGATTTTGGGTTTCTTTCCACTGCTTTGTCATCCATACTGAAGATGGCAGTCCAGGATCTTCATCCGCCAGTGCTCCAAGTCCTCACTTTCAGCAAGCAAACTTGTGCTGTTTGCATATCCAGGTTCTAAACAAGCCTTCCTCCCACTCTGATGCCTTGCTCAGCAGACACATTAAATAGATACAGTCAGAGGGTGCAACCCTGAAGCACATCTCTTCTGATTTTAAATCATGCTGTATTCACCCACCCCACCACTTGAATGATTGCCTCTTGGTCCATGTACAAGTTCTGCATGAGCTTAATGAAGTTTCTTGAAATTTCCATATTTTGTTATGATGTTATCAATAATTAGTTATGATCTACACAGTCAAATGCCTCTGTATAGTAAATAAATCGCAAGTAAACATCTTGGTGGTATTCTCTGTTTTGAGCCAAGGTTCATCTGACATCAACAAGAATGTCCATCTTCCCATGCCCTCTTCTGAATCAGACTTTAATTTCTGGCAGCTTTATATACTGCTACAACCATCTTTTGAAATATCTTCAGCAAAATTGTACTTACATGTGATATTAATGATTGTGTTTCATAATGTCCACATTCTGTTGGGCCACTTTTCCTTGGAATTGGCACAAAAATGAATATATGCCAGTCACTTGGCCAGTTAGCTGTCTTCTAAACTTTTTGGCAAAGACAAATTAATAATTACAGTGCCTCATTAGTTTGTTTAAACATTTCAGTTGGTATTCTGCCAATTATTGGAGTTTTGCTTTTTGCTATGTCTCAGTGACCCATAGACATCTCTTTCTGGACCATGGGTTTTTGATCACTCACTATCTCTTGAAAGGATTGAAAGTTAACCCGTGTCTTTGATTCAGTGACTGTGTATTCCTTCCATCTCTTATTAGCATATCTTGTATCTTTAAATATTTTTCCCATGCATATATAATCACAATTTTTCTCAAACCACATAATTGTTATCTATTGAAATTACCTTTGCCTTATGATTAACTCCAGGCAGTATCATCTCTTATCTGTGTCCAGTGCAGAGACTTTATATTGTATTATAAAGACTTTACTTTGGTTAATGACCTAGAGTTAGAAAAATGCAAAGGAAGAAGGTTCTCGGGATTCCTAATGTTGAAAGAACTGAAGACAAAAACAATTCAAACATCAAGTTATAATATTGAACAAATCTGCAAGCAAAATAATAATGCAGGAAACATCGAAAGAAGATGAAGAGGCTACTCAGAGCCACTGTACTGAGAGAACTGGTCACTATTTAACCATTCCAGAGGTAGCATATAACCAAGAACCTGTGATCCTGTAAGAAGAATTCCAAGCTTCACTGATGGCATTAGCAACAAACTTCAAACATTGACAGAATACCATTTATGATATTTCAACAAATGGATGTGACACTGGAAGCACTCACTCACCTATGCCAAGAAATGTGAAAGGCAGCTACCTCACCAACTGTCTAGGATAATTTTCTGTATTTGTCTGGTCCAAATAAAGGTGAACCAGTATAATTTAGAAATTATCCTACTTTGTCATTAATACCAAACTAAAGTAAATTTGATCAAACATAGTTCAAAATTAGTGGCTTCCATAAATTTCCGTAGGATTCAGAGGAGAATGTTTTATTTCTGATACCAAATGGACTTTGGTTGAAAGCAGAGCATATAAGAGAAGTATATGCTTGTGTTATATTGACCAAAAATGCATGTGCTCTATAGAGCACACATTCTGAATAGCATTGCAAAGGATAAAATTATGTTAGTTATTGTTAATTGCCATTGACTCAGTGACCCTGGAAGCATTTGAGAAATTCCATTATGTTTATTAGTAAGCTTTAAAGAGGCAGTCGTTTGAACCGAACAAACGGGTACTGCAAGGCTTAAAATCAGGAAAATTTGTATCCTTTCACCATATTTATTCAATCTGCATACTGAGCAAATAATCTGAGAAGCTCAGCTATAAGAAGGTGGTGGCATCCTGATTGCAGAAAGACTCATTGACATTCTGGGATACAGAGATGACACAACCTTGCTTGCTAAAAACCAAGAGGACTGGAAACATGGAACATTGAAAATAAAAGATCCCAGCCTTCAATGGGGACTGCATCTCAGTATAAATCAAACAACCATTCTCACAACTGAACTCACCAGCAAAATCAAGACAAATTGAGAAAGGATGGAAGCTGTCAATAATTTCATTTTACTTGGCTCCACCATCAACAGCCATGGAAACACCATGCAATAAATTAAACTGCATATTACATCAGACAGTTCTGCCAAATATGCCTGTCAAGTCTTACGGAATAAAATATTACTTTGAGGACTACCACAGCCAAGGTATTTCCAATCAACTCATATGTGTACCAAGGCTAGACGATGACTGAAGAAGATCAGTGAAAAAGCAATACTACCAAATTAAGGTGTTGGTAAAGGATATCAGGTATACCATAATCTTTCAGTAGACATCTGAATGAAGCACCGTCTGATATCACTTAGAAGTGAGATGGGAAAATTTCATCTCATGAACATTGGGCCTTTCTTCAAGAAGTACCAATTCCTGAAAAAGAACATCATGCCCGATGCTGTAGAGCAGTGGTTCTCAACCCTCCTAATGCTGGGACCCTGTAATACAGGTCCTCATGTTGTCACGAACCCCAACCATAAAATTATTTTCATTACTACTTCATTACTGTAATTTTGCTACTGTTATGAATTGGGTGACCCATGTGAAAGGGTCGTTTGACCCCCAAAGAGGTCACGACCCACAGGTTGAGAACTGTTGCTGCAGAGGCTCAGCAATAAAATAAAATGATTCTAAAAGAGATGCTCCTAAATAAGATGACTTCACACAGTGGGTACTCAACATATCCTTGGCTGTGAGGATGGTATAGGAGGGGCAGTGCTTGGTGCTACTAACCATTGGGTCTCTCTGGGCTGGAACTGTCTCAAAACACCTAACAACAACACCTGAGTGAATGCAATTCAAGAGAGAGATGTGGCACTGCTACTCTTGCAGATAACACAGAAATACCCTTAACATGTCTTTATATAAATACTTCACATATGAATTGGGGCATCAACCCAAAGGGGTGTTAATTCATAGGGTCTGACACATGCCGAGCATTGTCCAGGTGTGATTCAGACTTGAATCAAGAGGCACATTCTCTGCCACATGCTGCTCTACACACTCTTGGAAGTCAAGTTTATGGGCAAGGAATTGAAATGACCATGAGCAGTTCAATGAAACTTACTATAAAGGAAAATAAGATATTCCAGCTTGTGGTACATTATATGAAGTTGGAAATGTTGGCTCTAGAAACACACCATATTTTATCATTTAAACATTACATTTAAAATACTCTCTGGTGTCCCCTTTTGGAAAACTTGTAGGAATGATTCAGTGTTACATTTCTCCAAGGTAATAAGTGCCTACCCTGGTATGTAACATTTGAATAACACCTTGTAAACTAAGGACTGGTTGAACCTTCTGAAAATGGAACTCAGAACACAGAGTAAGACTTACCCCTGAGGAATATTAGTCTATTAGACACTCTATAAAATGTAAATGCCCTTTATTCCTGTTTGATGACTAGGATTCAAGAGTGCTTCTGAAAAGGGAGTATTTTGAAAAATGTTGAGTGAAGAACTCAGTTCCTCAGTTAAAGTTTACATCAGCGAAAGCAAAGCCTCCCAAGTCCTTCTGTAAGGCATCAGCTTGTTGGCACTGTCACTGCATGAACCACTTCTAGGTATTGTGGTACCATTCAGCTTTATCCTCAAACCCAGGCTGAGAGAGAAATAAAACGAGTGCTTAGGATTTAGTGCCCAAAGTAAAAAACCCAAATATTCTAATTCATTATGACTTGTTTTTTAATAGATATTGTTAAGACAGCGCCAACTCCACATGACCCCATGTAAAACATAGGACTCACTGTTGAGTACTGCACAATGCTCACAGTTGTTGCTTTGTGTGAGTCCATGTGTCATCCCCTCTTTTATAGTGTCTTCCTCCTTTTTAATGAAGCTTTATCAAGTACCACCACTTGGCTGTCAGTTTTTATGATATCCTTCTACGACTCTCTTGTACAGCATAAATACATTTTCTGTTCTTGAAATAGTATCAATAGTTTGTTATCATTGACATAGCGGATTACCTTTGCATAGTCATTATAACACAAGTAAATGTTTTCCTGTTTTTCTCTGACTTCAGCCCAGATCCATCTGACATCACCAATGAGATCTCTCATTCTGTGTCTTCTTCTGAATCCAGCTTGAAATTCTGCCTGCTCTCAATGTGCTACTGAATCTGTTTTTTAAATTATCCACAGCAAAACTTTACTTGCATGTAATGTTGCAGATATTTTTAGAAAAATCCACATTTTGTTGGATCCCTTTTGGGGGGGGGATGGACACAAGTATAGGGCCCTTCCAGTCATTTGACCAAGTAGCTTCTTCCAAATTTCTTGGCATGAACTAGCGGTTGCTTCCAGCACTGCACCAGCTTTTTGAAGATTTTCATGGAAAAGTCTGTCAGTTCACAAAGTCTTGTTTTTCAGTATAGCCTTCAGTGCAACTTAGACGATTTCCTTAAACACAATTGGTTCTTGATCACATAGTACC
>NW_022103896.1:31956711-31965930 GCF_000313985.2 Echinops telfairi
TTTGTGCAGTGACTGTGTATGTATGTGTATGTATGTATTCAATCTCCTTTTAATGCTTCCTGCAGCATTGTTCAGTAATTTGCCTATCCAAAACCCAAACTAAACTCACTTCCACTGAGTCAATTCCCACGCATAGCTACCCTCTAGGAGAGCACATATTTTAGCTTTGTGATTTTGTTAAAATCAACTTCAACGTGAACTCACATATAAGCGACTGATGGTCTGTTCCACAATTTACTATTGGCTTTGTTTTGCTCATGATAATGTGCTTCCCAACATGTCTTTCAGCATACATACTTAATTTGATTTCTGTGGCTTTTATCTGGCCATGTCAAAGTATATAGTCATTGTTCATGTTGCTAAAAATAATATTTGCAATGAATAAGTCTTTGGTCTTGCAAAATTCTATCATGTGTTCTCTAGAGTTGTTTGTATCATCAAGGCCATGTTTTTCAAGTACATATCTGTCTTATTTCATTTTTAGATTTATTATTACAATAACCAGCAATTATCAATGTATCTTGGTTGTAGATTTGATCAATATCAGACTAAAGTAGTTGGCTCTACATTTCTTGCTTGATATGTACATTTGAATAAGTCATATTGTCTAGCCTTCTATGTAGGCATATGGATATGATTGTATCATTGATAGATTGTACTTCAAGATCATCTTGAAACATTTGTTTTGACTATGAATGCCATGTCCTTCTTCAATTTGTCATGCATGGCATAGGAGACAATATGACTGATTCAAAATATCCAATGCCTGTCCATTTCAGCTCACTAATGGCTATGATATTGATTTTTCTACAGCCCATTCATGCTTGGTGACTTTTTATTTTCTGGATTCATACTTCACATATTCCATGTTCTAATTATTAGTGAGTGTTTTCGTCTGCCCCAGTTTTAAATTTCAGATCTACAGTGTGAGCCGTGGTGTCTCTAATGGGTCATTGTCGGACAAAAAGCCTTAAGTTTCGTGGTTCGATCCACCAGCTTCTCTAAGGGATAAAAATGAGTTTCTCTCCTTCTGTAAAGATTTATAGTCTCAGAAGCCCTGAGTTGGAATCAACTTGGTTTATGGTACTGGATGTTGGCACTGCATCAGACAATCCTCTGTAATTGTTTAGAAGGTTTCCCATGACTAATACTTCAAATGTTGTCTGCCTGTCCTTTCACTTAAGCCTGTTGTTAGTAGGCTGAAAACACCATGGAAATCTGTCTACCATGGGTGATTCTGTGGGTAGTTGAAATATAGGGGCTTATTGTTCGTCTTAACAACATAGAAGTTATCACAGTATGACATGAATAGTCCTATGGTTTCTATATAAACATATTTCTTGAGTTCACATAAGTCATGTGATAATCAATTAATTTCGATGTTTTGCAAATATCCAATGAATGAAATAAAGTATATTAAAGTAGTTTCTATATTTTATTCTTAATTTTTCTGAATTACTGTATTCTATGTCTTATTGGACTCATTTCCTTAGTGAAAGTTATACTATTCCTTCCCCATACTGTAATTGTTTGAACTCAATCCAGGAAATAAATTATATTTAAAAAACAAAAACGACTTTAGCAACTACTGGTGTAATCTTTTTTTTGTGGTGGGGGGGGCGGGTAACATGTTATATATGTAAATCCTATTTCAAAAAATAAATAAAGCAACTATATTCTTCAGTCCATCACAGAGAATATTCTTATATTGAAAATATTTATTAAAATCTCGAATATTATATAAACCCAAGAATTAATTCAACTATGAATTTGTATAGTATGGTCCAAAGTAAGTCTTATTTTCACTTTCTTGTAGTTTATTAGAACACAAAATATTAGAAATGGAGGGAAAACACAAGGAAGAGTTGGATGCATTAAAAGAAGAGAAAGAAAACCTTCAAGGCTTGGTTAATCGTCAAACCTATGTAATTCAGGAGCTGGAGAAGCAATTAAGCAGAGCCACCAACAATAACAGTGTTCTGCAGAAGCAGCAGCTGGAGTTGATGGACACTGTGCATAACCTTGTCAACCTTTGCACAAAAGAAGGTGGTAAGAATTTCTTTTTCACTTTAGTATGGTAATATTTTTGTTTAACATGAAGAAAATATAAATTCAATGTGTTCTAAACTTTATATGGCTTGCTGTGTATAAGTAGCCCAAAGAGCTTTTGAACTAAAAGTTTCCATTGGCAAATTCTAAAATTTTCCCTTAGTAATTGCATATATTTTAACTTCAGGGAATGCATTTATAATTTGAACTCGTGAAATCCATTATATCGTTGTAAAGGAGTTTTCTGCATATTTCTATCTTTTTAAGTTTTCTTATTGTTTCTTAATCCATTTAACCATATGAGAGAAAATCTATTACACTGTGATATATCAGCATTTGGTGTTATATACATAATTATGTAGAAGAGAAATTAGCCAATGGAAAAATGTGTTAAAAGTCCCCAGGAACATCATGGGAAACATCTTATTTTAAGATATGTATATATTTGGGGGCTGGGGAGGTGTGGGGAGATAGGAGATTTGTTTGTAGAAAAATGGAGAGGAAAACAGTTCCCATAAGCTACTGTCAATGAGATATGACCATTGTTATTTAAAAGCATTCATTGAGATTTGTTTTGCTTCGTCGAGTGCAAAGAAGATTTAATAGAAATATCTAAACGTGCTTTTACTTTGGTGGCTTTAAGTTAGTTGAAAACTCATGTGTGTGAAAGTTGGACGTTGAATAAGGCAGCTGGAATGCATTTGATTTGGGTGCCAGTGAAAAATGCTGAGACTGCCATGGACTGTCAAGAACAAATTCTCTTGGCAGCAGTACAGCCAGAATGCACCTGAGCAGCAAGGAAGCGGACACTTCTTTGGGTATGTGATAGGGAGATATCAATCAATGAAGAGCATCATGGTTAGTAAAGTGGAAGGTCAGTGGTAAAGAGGAAGGCCTTCAACGAGATGGATTAACACAGTGGTTACAAGAGTGGGCCTCCAACATAACAATTACCATGAGGGTGGCACAGGACCAGGCAGTGTTTCTGTTGTGCATACGGTTGCTAAGAGGCAGAACCAACTCCACAACATCTTACAATAATAGCCTTAAATGTTTTGGAACCCTTTTACTATTGAAACTAGCTTACCGTATATACTAGAGTATAAGCTGACCCGAATATCAGCCAAGGCACCTAATTTTACCACAAAACCCGCATAAAAATGTGCTGAAAAACTCGGCTTATACATGAGTATATAGGGTATGTCTCTTTAGAAGACATTTATCCAAAAAGTTATCCATTCACTCAGCCATTATTTAACCAGTGTCTCCCGTTACACCAGCTGACTTCAAAGGGCGCCTCACCTGAGTTTCAGTAGAGCTCTAACAGCTTAGGACTTGATGTCATCTTTGTAGTTCTACTCTCTAATCAACCTTTAACGGAGTGAAAACGGTATTGCAAATGGTGATGAGTGTACCTCTTACATCTAACAGTTACAGTGGCCACCAGCTGTGGCTTTTGTGACCACTCATGTAATCATTCACTGTAGATAGGAAATGTACACATGTGGAGGCTCCTTTAGTTCAACCATTGAACTTCAGTTATATGAAAAATTAACTCAGTCGTACACTTTCATGTATAGATAGGAATAAGGAAGATAATTCCATACTAAGTGATCTTATTATAAAGACATTGCACATTTCTCTATTACACTCCATTACCTTGAGTTCTATCTCCTCTAGATAGTCTAAACAACCCTATAATATACTTCATAAAGTAATATATTTATACATACATATATATCTATTTTTAACAGTGAGTTCCCAGAGCTCCATTTGGGCGTGCTCAATAATGTGATTGAGAAGGGAAAAACCTGCTAATCAGTCAGAGCCTGCCAAAACTTTGAATTAGAGCCCATTGGAAGGGAAGCATGGTAGAGTTTTGCCAGAGAATTTTAATAGAGCTCATGAGTATTTAGAAATTAAGTCTTAATATGAGACATATCAATTCTCAAATTGAGCTCACTATATTCAGGGAAAGATTGAAAACACATTTTTCTTATCATCCAGAGACTTAAAGCATATGGGGTTGAATCGTTTTTTTCTTGATTTTCAAGATATTGAGTGCGGGTGATTCTCACAGAGCTCATATGTCTCCTGGTTATCATATTGTAACTTCCTTTCTTGCGTATTTGTTTAATAAATGTGTCTTCAGACTTTAAAGGCAGGGATGAGACTTTAAACGAGGATGCTCGACTAGGTTTGGAGTTTGAGTAGGTCAGGCAAGGAAGCCTCTGTTCAGGTTGCCTCTCGAGGAGTAGTATGAGGAAAAGAGGGTGCAGTTATGAAAACAAATTTTCTCTCTAATTTTAATGGCACACACATAAGTCATTACCAAAGTTTTATTTCTCACATGAACTTATTGTTTGGGGATTTTATAGGAATAGCTTACTTTTACATTCACTTATATGTAAAAATTCCAAAATCAATATGTATCACTTTTTCCCCTAAAATATATGTTTTAAAGTGCAAAGAGTGTACATTTGCAAGATGTTCCAAAAAATATCATCTGTCAAAAAGCTGAACATTTCAATTGATACCAAGGATCACAAGGATCACATGTCCATATTCGTGGATAGAACCCTGAATGGAATTGTACAGCAAAGTGAAGAATATTTTTAGTGAATTCCCTTTGCCATTATTGTCAATACACTTAACCTTTATAGAATTATTTCATCATTTATGAAACGAGGGTGATCGTATCTACTGCATAGCAATGAAGAAAAGATTAAATCAGACACAGAATATTAAATGGCACAATGCTGAAATCATAGTTAATATACTTTAGTTTTTGTTTTGATTTGTTTTCTCCTCATGACAAAATGCTTTCTTAAGTGTTCTCTATGAAAAAAAACTTATTTTATGGAAAATATCTCAATATCATGTCTTAGACACTTGAGATTAGAGCATCTGATTATTTATGGCCATCTCAGCAGGGTTTTTTTGAACATCAGTTTGTTAACTTTAAAATGGAATAATATTTAATTACTTGTTCTGCAGCAAAAATTGAAATAGATTTTAATAAAACACATAATATTTATGACATCCATAATACTCAATAAATTGACTTTTTAAAATGTTATGCTTTTTAGAATGCTTACAAAACATTAAAGGTGTATGATAAAAACATTTCTAGGAAATGTTTGCTTGAAATTTACCTTTTCTCCAAATGTTTGCTTGGATAAGGAACTATTCATTTATACTTGCATGTTGGGAGCAGTTTATTTAGGTACACAGGATTTTTTTTTCTACTAAAAATATCATGGTGTCACGAGATACAATGCAGTTAAGCACAATTAATAAACATTTTTTAAATGATGTATCATACTTTCCTCGTTTTGTTCTGAGTAGGTAATAAAAAGAATTTAGGCAAATAGTTATTTCAAACTTAATTGCATCCATTTTGAATGGCTTCCAGTAACACATTTATTTTGGGTTAACCTCTGTCTGCAAACATTTGGTCACATTATTCTTAGAACCTTTTACCCACTAGAGAAATATTGCCCTCAAAGATGAGCTGATGTCTTCATACTTTTGGCGATTTACAAAGACATCAAAATGTATTGCTGTAACATCCCAGAAGGCTTTAATAAACAAGAATATCAAAATACAAAATTGCTATTTCCTAACATGTCCTCCATCCAGGTCTATGCATGTCTAAAGGTAACGATTCCACCTCTCTACCACTTCACCCCCGTCAAAATGGCAGCACTGGCAGCCTTGAGGGCTCCAATTATGTTCTTTTAAAATGTCCCTTAAGTTTTGGGAAATCTGAAGGGGACAGTCCAAGACTATATGGTGGATGGGGTCAAGTTTTCCAAGGAAATTCCAGTAAGATGACCCTTGCTACCCCCAAAGAATGAGCAAATGCATTGTTGGGAGGGAAAATAATTCCTTGTTTCAATTTTCCTAAACTTTTACTCATAAGTGCAGTTTTCAATTCTCTTAAAACTTCTTGATAAATATCACCATGATTGTCCTGTGTCCTTCCAAAAAATCCATCAAATTACACTATGGAATCCTTAAAAGCACTGGCCACAAACATCTGAGCTGACCTCCTGCCTTGGATTGAACTGGCCAGAAGATGCCTTCAGAAGTCACTGTTTTGATTGGCCCTGTGGGGAGGAAAGAACCCTAAGGAGACAGAGAGGAGTGTATTATTAGAGGTCTTGTCTTCAACTATCAATTAATCGCAGAAATGTCTTTCAGTGGTTTGTTTTGAATAAACCTGTGTATGTCAGAACTGAAGCCCTAGTAGCCATACCTTTGACTTACGCTGTACACCATGGCTGGACATCCTCTACACTGACAATGGCATAGAGGTTCTCTTTGCTTGGGACAGTGGGAATACCTCAGATGCTTTGAATATCAACATTACCCTATTATCTAGGTTCATAGCTGGGTAAAACATTTGCACATGTGTTTCATACACATGAGGTAAACATTACATTATTTGGCAAATAATTTATTTGATGGAAAAGTATACAAAATGTAAAGGAAAAGAATGAACATGAAAAAGCAAGGAAGGAGAAAACAGAAAGAAAATAGCATTCTGCATCCATCATAAAATAACACAGAATTGTTGTCCAAATCAGCTTGAAGCACCTGAAGCACATTCGAATTATACTGTGATGTCATTCATTGAGTTACTCTTTCATTCAAAAACAACATCATAAAACAACTACTCTGCTTCAGATGCTCTTCTGGGAGATAAGGATATTAATCTACCTTAATTAAGAAATATTTGCTGAGTTCCTATAATGTGCAAGATCCTGCTCAAATCACTGGCGTGGGGGTAAAGACGTCATTTAGTCTGTGATGCAGAGCATAGTGGAAAGACAGCCAGACGTGTAAGGCATCATCAGAACAAAAAATCTTACCATAGTGAATGATGGGGGGAGTGCAGAGTGGAGATCCAAAGCCCATTAGTAGGCCACTGGAGATCCCCTTGCAGAGGGGTCTAGGGGAGGAGATGAGCCAGTCACGGTGCGATGTAACAATGATGAGAAATACAACCTTCCTCTAGTTCCTAAAGGTTTCCTCCCCGCTTCCACTACCATGACTCGAATTCTATCTTGCAAGACTGGCTAGACCAGAGGAGTTACACTGGTACAGATGGGAACTGAGAATACAGGGAATCCAGGACGGATGAGCCCTATAGGACCAGTGGTGTGAGTGGCAAAACAGGGAGGGTAAAGGGAGAATGGGTGGGGAAGAGGGAACCGATTGCATGGAACTGTGTGTGACCTCCTCCCTGGGGGACAGACAACCAAAAAGTGGATGAAGGGAGACTTTGGACAGGACAAGATATGACAAAATACCCATTTATGAACTATCAAGGGCTCATGCGGGAGAGGGGAGCCGGGAGGGAGGGGAAAAATGAGGACCTGATGTCGGGGGTTTAAGTGGAGAGAAAATGTTTTGAGAAACGATGTACAAATGCGCTTTACACAATTGATGTGTGTATGGATTGGGATAACAGTTGTATGAGCCCCTAATAAAATGTTAAAAAAAAAAAAAAAGAAAGACAGCCAGACAAACAGGAAATCGTATTTCAGAAGACGTTACTAAAGGTGGGGGTAAGCAAAGCTCCCCCCCCCCCGAAGCATATTAAATAATGTCAGAGGCAGAAAAACTGGGCAGAATTCAACATTTGTAGAGTCTTCTTGGGGATTCTTTTGGGCTGCTTATTGTCAGCCAGGCATTGTTCAAGCTTTGAGTGTATGAACTGTGTTCTCACAAAGCAGTGTGAAGGAGCTGCTATGTCTTCCCCCTCCATCTTCTAATTCCCATGGTGGGCCTGAATCATGTTCCCAAGGCCATATTCCTGGGAAAAACATGAACCCAGAATTGAAACATAAGATTGTGTTCGTTAGGTGCAATGAAATCAGCACGACTCACAGCAAGCCTGTGTTCAACAGAACAGAACATCCTGCTCCATCTTCGCCATGGTGGTTGGGTTTGAGCCCGTTCCTTTAGCTGCTGTATCAGTTCATCTTGTCAAGAGCCTTCCTCTTCTTTGCTGCCTTTCTACTTTACGAAGAATGATGTTCCCTTTCCGGGCCTTGTCTCTGCTGATAATAAGTCCAAAGTATATGAGACGAAGTTTCACCATTTTTGCTTCTCAGGAGCATCCTGCCCATATTTATTTCTTCCGAGACATGTGTATTTGATCTTTTGGCAGCCCATGATATTTAAACTATTCTTTGCAAACACACTAATCCAAATACACCAATTCCAGTTTCACTCTTCCTTCTCAATAACCAACGTTTACATGCATGAGAAGTAGGTCAGGGGCACCTAGGTTGTCAAAGTGAGTCAGAATTAAGTCGGTGGCAACTGGATTGGGGCAACTCAAGTGAGGTTTAAACCATAAAATAGATCGATTGGGCTGAGGGATGATAATAGATAAGCCTGCAAAACAAAGAAAGTGGAGATTACACGCCAGAGAATATAAACATATTTATATGTCAGAAATCTTGGGAGCTTGGAAAGGGAGCCGTTTGAGTAGATCCACAGAAGACAAGGCAGGAGGCAGCGAAAGATGCTGTCAGATGGGGAAAGGTAGGCAGAACAAGGTGGTGGCATTCCACCCCACCCCCACATCAATGGGTTGTAGACAATAGAAATCATCCTCGTCATGGTGTAGGAGAAGGTATAGAAAATGGACAAGTCTGGAGGTAAGGGTCAGGTGGATTTTTTCCCATTATTATGTACTAGCCTTCTGAGTGCTTTGCATATGTTAGTTCATTTCATGCTAACCCTACGCAACAGTAAGGAAACTAAACACAGAGAGGTAAATAATTACCCAAACTCTAGCAAGGGAGACAACTAATTGTAACCCATGGAATCTTTCTGGAGTCTGGTACCTTAGCAACTCTACAATGATGGGGAGGGAAGGTGGAGTGGATGGTTTTTATCACATTTTCAAAGAGGCTTCCAGGAAAAGAAATACTGTCAGGACCAAGCCAAGGCAGGTTGAAAGGAATCTGGGACAGAAAGAGAAAGTGGAGGGAAAGGGAGGGAAACCGAGAGAAGAATCAATAGGGAATAATGACATTAAAGGTACAGGTGAGTATCACACATTTCTGACATAAGTAAAGGTGTGTTAATGATATTCCTTCAATCAGCAACATCATGACAGGAGAGTATGTTTAAAGAACAATAACAAGT
>NW_022103896.1:31966089-32008621 GCF_000313985.2 Echinops telfairi
CTTTTGAAGATCTAACAAAACCTTTTTATTCTCTTTGCTCTGCACTTACACCCTTAGAGTGGAACAATGCAGGCACAGTTTTATGTACAAAGAAGTAAAAAGAATTACCATGCTCAACATGATTAACTCATTTCTTAAATTAATAAGAATGTAAACTCAGAGGAAAAGTTGGGAGTTCTTGAAGGGACAAAAATGAATGGGAGATTGAACGAAAGCATAAATTAGAAAAGGTGAGCAGTATTAAGGAATGGAGAAATTCTATCATGAAAGTTTTCATGTGTCAAATGAAAAGTAAGATCACATAATAAAAATAAAAGACTAAAGATAAATTTTGCAAATAAGATGTGAGCTTTCATAAGCAGAGCTTTAGTGGCGCATGTGGCTCAAGGACCTACGCTGAAGGCAAAAACAGATGAGAGGCGATAAAACCAGAAAACACAGTCTACCCACCTTCAAGACACACGAATGCACAAGACAGAAATTTCGATAGACAGCCACACAAAGTAGAAAAGAATCAAAGAAACTTAAAAACAAATACCAAGAGACTTGAGCCTGTTTATGTAGGTACTGAGTTCCCTAATACAAAGTTCAAATTTCAATTCATATGGAGTTTCTCATGAAGTTCATTAAAAAATAATCTTTCTCATTGTCTGACAGACATAATGACTGATACTGCTAATTTTTCAATGATCTAAATTATTTGGGCTAAAGCTTCTTTCCCAGGGGCTGATTGCAGTGGTACGGAACGTTTGATCATTATTTTCGGTCCTCTGGACTTCTTAGGAGGGGAAATGAGGCATTTGCTTCCTTCCCAGTGCTAAGGAGTCATTGGCTTTGTGCTCGGAATAATTCTGCCATCTGAAAGGAATTTACCTCCTGTGCAGCGTCTATTGCATTCAGAAAGTAAATCGTTCAGTCAAGGGAGGAGATAGTTTGAACTCCTGCAAATCCCTTGAGTTAAGAATGGCTGTAAAAACATCACACATGATAGGAGGAAATTAAAGCTTTTAAAATGTCACTCATATAAACATCGATAAAGACGGAAAATGTCATTTTCCTTGACTAACTAAAATATTTGTCTTTTTTATTGACTACTTGTAATGCACAATTTAACCTTAGATAGAAGGAAAATGAAAAATACAGGAAGTCATCTTCTGAACACCATAGTGAATATTTCTTTCCTTTTAATGAGGAAAATGCTTTATCTTGAAAATTATATGTCAAACATTTACAATTTCCTTAAAATGAACCACACTCTTTCTCCCTCTCTAGCACTTCCTTTCATAAAACCCAATGGCTTAAGGGGAAAGTGATCGTTTACTTTGGGGACTGGTATATTTCTCCTTTTTGATGGAGCATGTTATCTGCATTTTTAAAAGTCATAATTCCTGATTTTAAAAATGTAGGAATAGTGGAGAGTCAAACTAATGATAACAAAATAAAAAATAATACACTGCTTGACCTCTCCCATGAACTGTTTCTAAACCACATCTTTTGGGGAGTTTTGATATTTTGTGGTTGATTCTCTTAGAATTAGAGTTCCAACTTAAAAAACTAGACGATCTGAAAAGGAATATATGTATCCTGGTTCCAGCTGAGCCTGGCAGTTACCAGGGTGAAAGGCCACAAAAACTTGGCATTTTTCTGATATTACAGAATTGTTGGGAGCAAGCTCAATGCCTTCTCTTGCGATTTCATGGCCCAGTTCGCTGAAGCAGAGAAGCACCAACTAGTTTGAATAGAATCTCATCTAAGTTAGTTCTTGGGCTCATCCTCATTCAAGTCAAAGCCAACATATGTTTTCCAAATCTGGGCACAGCATGGCAGAGTTGACAGTTAAAAGTCAGACGGGGTACAGTGTATGCCGAATGCCTTTATAGTAACTCTAAGGTTAAGTAGCAACCGCAGCGACGCCAACATTTTATCAACATCATTGAATTTTTTATGAATAACATCCACTGGTCGTCTTTCTGTCAAGCAGCTGGTAGTTTTGTATTTCTAACCTTATAGTTAATAACCCAATGAGTAAAACCACTATGCCAACTCATACACACTGCCATGGCATCAATTCTGACTCATAGCCACCCTATAGGACAGAGTGGAACAGCCCGCTGAGGGCTTCTGGGACTAGGAACTCTTACAGGAGTAGAAAGGCAAGTGTTTCTCCCCTAGAGCAGCTGGTGGGTTCAAACTGCTGACCTTGGGGTCTAAACTTGTGGTTAGCAGCCCAACTCAGAACTACTAAACCAGTATTTATGTTAGCCATCAGCATTCGATTATTTAGATAAACTTTCAAAGTGAAGTTTTCTGTTTTGTTAGTTCTTAAAATCATCTAGTGACTACTTTCTGTAACTTCCATATCCTTGCCCAAGGACTTTAATTTTTAATGACTCTTGCAGAATTAATTCATTGTTTTCTCATCATAGGCCACAAAAGATACCTTTTAAGTTTATACATATGCATGGGATATGCAAAATCATGCAAGATCAATATAATCCAGAAACGTTAAAGTTCTCCATGGGAAATTAAAACACATGAATTATGTCAGATAGTACTCATAACTACTTATAATAGTTCCCAAAGGTAAAACATAGAAATGCATTTTATGAAAATGAAAAATTTGAATAAACAAATGTTATGATTAAATTCATTTTTTTCAACTATTAGGCAAGCTTTTTGTTTTCATTGTGTGAACTAACATCAGTTGTATACAGAATAGTCATTTCACTTTAATGAGCATTAGAAAATATATTTAAAAATACTAATCAAACTAAGTTCAGTAAACAAATATGCAAAATTACTCTTTGACTTATTAGTCTACCAAAACAAAATAAAAATACTTTTCCACATTAAAAACTGCTACTGCCAAATTAGAGATCCCTCTATGTTACAACAGGCTTTGCATGTCCACATAGTTTTATCATTTATGTACAATATGAATTTATCTCAGTATTATTGAAAATGAAAAGAACTTATTATTCTACATTATGGGTTTTATATTCTCTAGATAATTTTTTAATTATCACTGTAAAAATAGTACAGATTGGAGAAAAATTTTAAATATTATGATATTTCTACATTGTATTTATTCTCTCCTCTCATTTCCTACATAATTAAATAACAAAATTCTCCCTAGTGATTTAAGGCCATTAACTATTAAGTTGATTTAAATTCCATCATGATGTCTTGATGCCATTAATATATAAAAAATACATTATTTTTTAGGCTCTAGAGCACCCAAATTATCATCACTTCTTAGGGTTACCTACTTTTTACATACTCTGTTTTCCCAAAATGTTTTAATGGTCAGTTTTCATATTATCTTCTTCCATAGTCTGGAATAAGGACATACGCACACATTCACACCCTTACTGCATCCTCCCACCAGCGCTTTCTCTAAATTTGTAGTTTCCTGTAAATCATCCTCAGACTGAAGAACCATGTAAAAAGCTTATGAGAATACCTAGAGCCAATGGTAGCAAAGGAAGAGTCAAGAGCAAGACTTTCAGGTCATAGGCATTATGAAGCTAAACATGGCCGCTCAGATCTCTTGTAGCTTTTGAAGTTAAAGACCATCGCTGTTTCAAGTTTCTGCTGAGCACTCCAGTCTCACAGACAGTTCTACTTGCTGACACTCTCTTCTGTCACTATTTCAGTAATTTTCTTCTTTCCTTTCATTTCTGACTCTTTTCCCTTCCCTTATATATCTTTGTTTCTGTTCAAAGGGCCTGTGCCCTTGGATCGCTATTCAGAATTCAGGGTGTCCTGGGTCCCCCAGGATCTTGAGCATGACCTTCTGGCATGAAATCAATATTGCTGGTGGCTCTGGCATTGTGGTTGTAATTGGGCTTGGCTCTACTCCGTAGACAGCAAGTAAGAGGTAGCTGTGACACTCCACTTTATGGTTGGCAGTTTCAACAATGTGTGCTTACAAGTGCTGCTGAGTATCTCTGAATCTCGGTTTCCTCATATTGACAAAAGAGTGAGAATCCCACCTCATAAGATATTTGTGAGGGCGAAAGAGTAATGAAGCATGTAAAACACATTTGGTGTATCAAACTACGATTTTAACAGTAAGCATTCAAATAGTGATGGATTTTTTATTATGATCATGATTATTATAGTTTGATCAATTAAGTTACTGGATAAGCAGAATTTTGTGAAATATCTATGAAAATGTAAATGAGAGTATAAAACAGATCTTTTAAAAGTAATTAAGATTAATATTGCTGCAGGTCCAATTGATCCTTTATATAAGGGTGAAGGGGAGATCATAACTTTTAAAAGAGAGACTTATTGGCTATTAATTTAAAAGATTTTAGATTAAGGGTATTTAAAACTATAATAAATGCATTTGTTTGACTATGAAACATCAATATTCTGTTATCTTTCAGTTCTACTTTTTGAAGCCCCTTCATATAAATGCATTAGATTGAATACATGTAATCACCATTTTATACGTTAAAAACAGTCATGCTGAGAAACTGCCCTTAAATATTTATATTCTTGCGCACCTCTTTTAAATGTAATGAATTAACAACCTTGTTGAATTTTGTGGGTTTTAAAAAATTTAAATATAAAAGGATTTTACAAGTTTACCTTAATATACATGCAGGGGTATATAGATTCCCTCAAATCTACACTCTCTCAAAAAACTATTGGAAGTTAAGCTGTGCCTGTTCTTTTACTTTTTCTGTTCTCTTGAGATCCCAAATAGTACCTTCTTTCATGAAAAGTCTTTTCAGATGCATTAGAAGTCTAAGAGGTATCTCTAAAGTGGCCTTTCTATATAATAGCCACACACCTGGGTGAAGAGCAGTCTGATAGAGCTTTTGCACCTTGGCCAATGAGCTGTTTCATTCATCTGGGCACAGTTAACTCCGGTAAGAGGTTGGGTTGGAATCAGGCTTTGCATCCATTCTTACTGCTTTGACCTCCCAAATGATGGCTACAAAAGCTCCATCAGGGCTATCTTCAAACATATATTTTGATCCATATGTATTCTGTTGTATGCTAAATACTGGAAAGATATGAACCACTAGTCACACTGAGGTGCTAATCAGAAGATCAGTGGTTCGAACCTACTAATGACTCCACAAGATGAAAGATATGGCTCCTATTAAGATTCAAAGTCTTGGAAACCCAAAGAGGTAGTTCTACTCTGTCCTAAGGGGTTTTTAGGATTTGAAATCACCTCCACGGCAATGCATTTGGTTTGGAAGAGTTTAAGACGGAAAACAAATGTTTGAAGAATCAATCCCTTAAAACAAGCTGTTAGAAATGGGTAGGAACAAAGGCCTGGGCTTTTTATGCATCTCTAATGGAGATGTGAATTGCCTTTATCTTCTCTGTTAGAGTTGCTGAAACTCATTATTAGCAATCCTAAATACCAGGAAGTTTGCTCTTGAGGGGTCATTTGAATTGAAGTGACCCTATGCCCCGCTTTCATGGCCTTTCCTTGGTCAGACTGGTGGTGGACATACAATCTGGTTGTAATTCCTTGGACAGGTGAAGGAGGAACCAGGTGAAATAAACAGCTGCTGGGATTTGGTCTCAGGTTGCTTATTGGGGACTGGATGGTGAATGGCAAAAGACAGAGTATGCACCTGATTGTGTCCCTTTTCTTTCCCTTTTGATCACAAAGATTTGGTTGTCCAGATAACACTAAATGAAGAGAAAGGATCATGATTATTTTCTTAAGTATTTCTAGATGTATTTGCTGATGTCGGTGAAGAGGGATCTTTGAAATGACATTCCAGGCTCCTCCCCTTTAGATCAGATAGATGTTCTCCCATGTGTTTTTCTTTCAGGTAGTGTCTTTCCTAGGTGGTCTTCCCCCTTGGGAGATAAAGGTTTTTCTCTCTGCTTGCTCCCAATAAATCTGCAATGGTAGCACATCATAGCAATGGTCTGCCTTTTCTCTCTGTTGCTATATTTAACGCTAAAGTCTTCCACCCTTAAAAGCTGTTGGCAACCACCTTATGACAGGGTGGTGAACCAATACCCAGTGAGTCCAGAAAAAACATGAAAACAATTTTTAGCGAATCCTCAAAGTGTCTGAACTCAGCTAATGCTTTATCTAAAGCTGTGTCCTGGGTTGTTCATTTACAAGATACTATACTATACATTACCTATCCATTGGCTTAGACCAGACTGAGTTGAACAGTGATATCCTGATTTTTCCCCGTTAGATCTTTTTCTCATTACAGTGTGATCACTTTGATGGGCAAGAGGTTAAGTTTTCTCAGCTCTGTGTCTCCTGGGCATAGGAAAAGCCTTTTTTAAGAGCAAATATTAAGTCAGAGTAGAGACCATATAGCTTGGATTAAAAGATTAAGAAACATGAAAGAAATAGAAGTTAGAGTACTATAGGACCTTCCTGTAGACAAGTAGACCTGGAGATCAAAAGAGAGACAAATATTACTCATGCTCTAAACCTTCCCTGACACTACGGTTTATGATAGGTAATTTTCTACAATTAAATAATATTATTTGAAAGTGATTGTGTCATCATCTCTCTTAAATGTTTCTCATTTATGGTTGCATCATCAGTACTGTATCTGTGCAGTATGTACAATCAATGCTTATATCGCTTAGGAATCTTCTGGATAGTGGTTCAAAGACAGGCTCCATAGTTTGCTGAGAGAGCAAATGTCACAGGAAGAGAGAGTGAGGAATGAAAGAGGAGCCAGTCTAAAAGAAAGAGAAATAACGATTAGAGATGGAGAGCATGGATTATGAGAGGTCCACACGGAAGACGTGGTGGAAGGAAAGAGATCATCTGCACTAGAGTGGAGGGGGAGGAGGCAAATTAAATGGCTTTGAATTTAATAGAAAGAATAGAATAGAATAGATAAAGCAATGGTTATTAATGTAAGAGAGATGTGGGATTTCATATGGAAAATATTGGAAAGGTGTGAAATAAGTTATGCCAGAATTGTGAGAGAAAGGCCATCGCTACAGGTGATCAAAGGTTCGACTATACAGTGCACAAGTACAGGTGGAGAGCCTTAAGTAGTGGCACTTTAATATTTTAATAACTGTCCTGCCTGGGATCTGGACTGACCCCAGGAAAATGTCATGTTTATTTCATGCAAGCTCATTGACTCAAGAATATCGTGGATGCCTGATGGATCATTCTTGAGGCTGCAGTAGAGACTAAAGTCCAAAGAAGGCCCAGGTTGGGGCTTCTAGGAGTGAGCGATCTCTACACTCTATTAAAAAGACAAATCCAGGAAGAATGAAAGAGTAGGACAGTCAAAGAAAACAGAATGTGGTCTTTGAGATGTAAAGATGCAGCTATTAATCATTCTTTTCAGCCAGTCTAATGTTATCAAAGATCCATGCCAACTTTGCAGTTCGATGAAAGCTTCTAGCGGGGTTTCCATGTCATGCTCTGCAGGAGTGCTCACTGCATGCTCCTTGTAAGCTCCGTTTGTCTTCCTAGGACCTGATTATGATATGCAGGCTCACAGAGCGAATGCGTGCTTTATTCAGCACATTGTGTTTCGTGTCATTGGTTGCAAACCCTATAACGTTCTACCACTTACCCCACTTCCTCTCTGTTTGCTGTTTACATTCCTTATTATTCCCTAACCCTTCTGAATATTGTCCTTGGGTAACCCTCAAATGGGTGATGATTCTGAGGCATGCAGATTTCACTCATGTTATTATTCCATTTCAAGTCTTGTCTTTTGTTTGTAGAGATTTAATTTTCAGCGTGACTTTATTTCCAGACCTGAAGGGTGACCAAAGACCATAAGTCTTGAGCATTCCATCTTTCTTGATATGGCCAATCACCTGGGTATTTTTTGAATCTGAGGGGGTTTGGGGGGCATTTTTCTCCCAGTCTACCCAGGACCTTCTGATATGATCTCTCCCGAAAGCGTTGGCAGTGGCACTTGGGCAACATTTAGTTCCTCTGGTGTCAGAGCCACGGAGGCTGATGCCCCATGGTCCACTAGTCCAGCTGATTGCTTCCATGTGTCAGTGATGTTCTTCACTCTCCTTCCCTCCAGATGGAGAAAGACCAGTAATTGCATGCCTTTTAGATGACTGCTCGCAAGCTTAAAAATCTCTATCTCCGCTCACCAATGTCGGCCTATCCTTACTCGTTGCTATTTGCCACACAATCCTAGACACTCATGACCTACACATTTATTGACTTTGAGGATCTTTTTGAAAATCTATCATTAGTGCTAATGCCTGTATATTCAGTAAATTTATCTTTCCTGTTGTAACCTTCCTGTGTTTTAAAATGCATCCCATGTGTTCAACTTGACCCTATTTTAGAATGACAATTCCAACTGGAATCTCGCAGGGATTTAACAAAGAAAGTAATTAGCCTTGCAAACTAAATTTAAGAGATCCAAGACCATAACCCTGTACAATCAGTATGTTGATATATATTACTTAAGGTGAAATTATGTGTGTGTGTGTGTGTATGTGTGTGTACTCACACACGGGATACATACATAGTTGTAGCTGAAATAATCTTTAAATCTTATTCAGGTAAAGCTTAAACTAGAGAGCAAAATTACCACTCCTGTAGTTTTAGACTTAATTGTGGCATGACCTGATTTAGCAGAGTGGGAAGTAAACCAATTAGCAAACTTTGATTTTGATTGGCCCGTACAATAATATCCTAAATATAATCAGTCAACTGTAAGTGCTCTGTATTCAACCAGAGGCAATATTTGAATTTGAGCCTGAAAAACCACAGCCTCCACGCCTCCATTGACGGGAACTGGCTGACCTTCACACCCTGCTAGCATCCCTTTGAGAGAAGGAATAATAATATCATGTTTCTATTAATAATATTATTATAACAATAATAATAGTAACTGAGAATTATTGTGTATTCACTGGATTTCAGTCTCTCTGTTCTTTCTCACATTTTCAAACCCACGTCAGAGCTAGTCTTAATTAGCCCAGTTTATAGACTAAAACAATAATAACAAGAATAACTCTGAAAATCAGTTTCTCTGGCAAACCATAGCATGTAGTAAACATATCACATATGCATTGCAGATAAATCTATGATTTTAAGTATGCTAGTGATAAAAAATGTAGAACAGATTAAATTTCCCAGCATAATGCTTGCTAATGAATAATTAACTAAAAATAAGCAATCTATTAACAGTGGAAAGGATCATTATTTCAGCACAACTGTATGGATTTTTCAAAGGGATGAAATTATGTTTCAAAAAATGAAATTCACTATAAACTCAGACATGTAACCATCAGAAGAACATACATCCTATTGTGTAACATAGCCAATAAGTAATTGTGCCCCTTATCATAGAAGCTTCAGACAATTTTGCCAGGTTTAGGATTTACACTCATGTTTTTTACATCATTTTTGTAGTACTAGTTTCCAGAAGAATAAGTTAATATCCAACTTTTTTCCTTTCATCTCGGTTATTGAAAATGTGTGTGAAATAGCTTCCCTCTTCCCACAGGGGAGGCCCTTCACCCACACCTTCCTGGAGTGGAAGAGAAAAGAGAGGGAGATGTGGTCGAAAATTGGGGGAGGGAATACATCTTCTTTAAATAACGAATAAAGGAGGGCAGGAAGTGGTATGTGAAGGAGAAACATTTTCGCCTTAGATAAACGATTTACCCCAACTCTTCCATCAAAAATAAAAATGGGTTTCCCATTGGCTTCCTGTTGACCATATTTTCCTCTATGGGTATTTTTTCATGATCTCAAGGGATCCTACATTGTCACCGATGCTTCTTGACATTGCCTTTTTCTCTTCTATCAAATTCAATTATTTGTGTCTTTTCAATGGAAGACAATTTCAAGCATTTAGAACTTAAGAAGATTTTTGTCATAGAGAAATATAAGTCCGATAAGTTAAAATTAAACATGTGTGAACTACATTAGTATTTTTGGAAATTATATCATCTATTTACATGTGCGATACCATTAAAGATGACTTTTGACTAAGGAATTATGTATTCTTTTTTAAACTGATAATTTTATATTCACTACTTTGGTTCTTCCTTATCGCAGACTTTGCTTTCTCTGCATTAGTGTAAGTCATGCAGAAGTAAGTTAAAGTGATGCGACGTCTAGAGGTACTTATTTAAGTGAGATCACGTGTGCAAGGATATGAGCCATATTGAATATTGTGAGGCCATTCATGCTGCTATTTTGTTGTTATGGTGAAATATATAGCATGGGTATTTAATTTTCTTGAAACATCATTAATCAACATTAATAAACATCTCCAGTTTAAGTCAGCTTCACATTTTATATTATTAAAACATTTTAAAATCAGCTTAAAGGTATTCATAGATTCTCTGATATTTCTAGTATAAAAGATCAGTTTGACAAAGAAGGCATTGGAAACCGATATTTATCAAAGAACCATATATTTTGAAGAGCAAGATGATAAAATAGCCTTCACTCTAGTAGTAGTTTAAATGAAATCAATTGCTAATATACTTATTAGAAAGCATGAAATCATGAATATACTATATACTTCTCTAGCTTATAAGCACTGAACATGAGCCATTTTCCTACTTTGACTTTACTCATTCAGACTCTGACAGTGGGCCCAGCTCAATGAGCAAAGGCTTCTCTCTCAACAGTCTCTAGGGTTACATGTCTGAGCTGCTGCTCCTCTCTGGATAGACTTTAGTTTCAATGTGCATTTATGTGTTTGTGTGTTTTATTTACTTGCCACCTGCATGGTGGAATTAAATTCAAGGTATTGAAAGTTTTTTCAAAGTTTGATTATATTTTCCTTTTAGATAATTAAACCAAGGACTTGTTTTGCCTTTGCAAATCCAATTACTTTGAAAGCTGTAGGGTTTTGTGTAAAAATCTCTAGGAGTTATTCACAGCCTAAAGCCACAGGAAACCAGTGACTACATGCTATTAAGCCACTAAAGATAGTCTTTGTGCCTGAATTTGTCATCCTTGACTGTCCCTCCTCTAAAAAATGCTGTGGTATTCTTTTTTATTATTATTCCTTTTCAAAGGTATCTAAGGGTGTTTTAGAAATTTTACAGGAATTGCAGACATTAATTGGTGCCAACTGGAAGGAGGACCACATGATTAAGCTATTTATCCATTCGGCTGATGTTCTGGAAAATGTATACCAAAAGTTGAAAATGATGAAGAAAAAGTTTAAATGCACAAATACAAAAAATATTTAGTTAGAAATTGCCTTAGACCTTTTTCTTCAGCTTTGTAGTTGGCAAATGACCTCAAAGTCTAGTATTGTCTTGAAGATTGTTTTTCTCTGTAAATGTAATATTGACATCTGTTTGGAGGGAATGAACACGTGCTCGGACGAGTTTGGACTCCATTTGATTAGTAATGATGCTGGCATTCTTATTCACATCTTTCAACCTTTTTTTTTCTTCTCTCTTTTTGCAGTTTTACTAAAGGGAGGAAAAAAAGAGGAAGAGAAACCATTTAGAGACTGTGCAGATGTATATCAAGCTGGTTTTAATAAAAGTGGAATCTACACTATTTATATTAATAATATGCCAGAACCCAAAAAGGTAAAACCAGAAGTGTTTGTTTACGAGATGTAAAGCAGATCCTAGTAGAATTGCTGTATCAGACTGATTTGTGAGCTTGTTAAACCAGAAGGATATTTGCCTGAGCCCTTATCTCCCAGAACACTCTGTGTCGCAGGTCTCTAGTGGAGGCAAACCCTCCTACGTTGACTTCACCATCCCTCTGTCACACCCAGTCTGCTCTTGTACTGTGTCCTCAGCCTCCGTGCATTTCTGGACACCCCCTTGTCCGTGTGTGCTCAGCATGTGCAGATCCGTTTCTAGACCACACATGTCTGGAATGCAGTATATCCTCGACAATCCAAACACTGGGAGAAGGGAACAGAGGACATATTGCTATTTGTAACTCCTTCTTAGCTAACCAAATCCAATACCATCAAGCAGAGTCTAACACCACAGGGTGGAACTGCCTCATTGGGATCCCAAGGTTTCACATCTTTATAGGGACAGACTGCCAAATCTTTCTCCCAAGGAGCAGCTAGTGGGTTTGAACCACCAACCTTTCTGGTAGTAGCTGAGCTCTTCACCACTACACCACCAGGGCCCCTTTTGCTCCTATCTGGATAGGAAGACCACATACTATCCTTACCCATAATCTTGAAAGGTTTTTATTCTTGTATTTACAAAAAAAGTCTGAGTTGGGAGATCAGGTTCATCAGAGTGCTGAACAGGACCCAATGTGAACTTTGAAGTTAGTAAGCATCATCTTCCCTCTGTCACTTCTCCTTTCTGTATTCTTCCCATTTATTCAGAACCGCATCCACCCATACCTTCGTTCAATACATAGTAAGTGAGTATCATTCGTCAGTCACTGGCCAGGGACACATAGATAAAACAAACAGTGCCAAGTATCAGGGGAAGACAGACAGCTGCACAATGCCAAAGACATAGTGGTGAGGCATCTATGCCAATTTCAAACAAGGCAGATGGGAAACCCTGAGGTGAGACATTCAAGGAGAGTGGAATGAGAGACTAACACCTGATCCCTGATATGCCAAAACTCTTGCAAGATGCCCAGGGCTCAAAAGGTCCCTTTACTTTCTCTGCTCCATCTTCAAAGGGTTGGACAGCTCTCCCCCATCCCCCTCTCACATAGCCTGGTGGCATTGTCAGGTAAGGATTGGACTGTAAACAGCCAGGTTGGATGTTCAAACCCACCAATTGCTCCTCAATGCCGTTGAAGCCCTCTAGAAGGGCGCTGTGAGTCGAGCTTGACTTGTTGGGGGTAGATTTGGTTTTATGTCTCCATTTCTTCCAGGCTATGTGAAAAATGCTCTTGGGAGACCTTCCTTGATTTCTCCATACAACTTTGCATGGCTTTCTAGCAACTTCTACAACGAGGGACTGTGCTTTGAATCTTTCTTTCTCAGGAGCTTAGCATAGTCTCCGACACAAAGGAGAGTCTGTCAGGAAATATGTGCTGGGATTAATGAATGAATACATGACCAGTCAGAGCCGGGGTTCTCAACCTTCCCAAGGCTCTGACCCTTTCATACACTTCCTCACGTGGTGGCGACCCCCCAGCCATCCAATTATTTTTGTTGCTACTTTATCGCTGTCAGTTTGCTACTGTTATGAATTGGGTGAGCCCTGTGAAAGCGTTGTTCGACCCCCAGAAGGGTCACAACCCACAGGTAGAGAACTGCTGGGTTAGATGATAGGATCAATACTACTGCATAGTACAGTAGGCAAGCTCACCTTAACCCAAACTCACCGCCCTCGGGTCAATTGTCACTCATAGTGATCTCCAAGGAGAAAACAGAACTTCCAGTGGGTTCCTGTCAATGTTTCCATGAGAAAAAAGTCCTGCCTTTTCCCCAGGGAGCGGTTGGTGGTTTGTCACTACTGGCCTTTTGGAGAGAAGCACAATTCACTACCTATTATGACCCGGGCTTCGAAGCTTATCTTACTTCCTTTCATTGTGAGTCTTTGGCTAGATAAGGAAAATGTATCTTGGGGTCAGCTTGCCAAGTGTCACGTTGTCATTGTCCAAAGGAGGAGTGTGGTCTCTAACCGATATCATCTGATCAACTTCTTTTCACCACATCCTCTTTCTCCATAGTTTTCAACTCAGAAAGCAGACTCATGGCCATAGAGTGGATTCTAACTCGCAACAAACCTCTAGGGCAAAGGAGAACTATCCCTGTGGGTTTCTGAGACTATAACTCTTTAAAGTCTCATCTTTCTTCCCTGGAGCAGCTGGTGGTTTCGAACAGCTGACTTTGTCCTATATCACCTGGGGCTCCTTTGATTTCAACAAAATCCGGTGAAACCTGTGAGAACCGAATATCCTATCCCCCTTACCCACCCCCGACTCTGCTCTGGGCTGTCTGGTTGCCTTGAGTTTTTCAGGTCTTGAAACCCTTCTGCCTTTGACAGGCTACCCTGTCTGACCACTCTCTTGAGCAAAAAGAAAAAAAAGGAGTTTTCTTTCTCTGAGAAATGTTCATCTTGCACAGTTCACGACTTTCACAGATTTACTATATAAGTGACTTAAAGTAACGCACATTCCCCTCTTTTCTGAGAGCAATGTTTTGAAGGGTTTCTGTGTCCTTCTTACACGATGTTGCAGGCAAGAGCACGAGTGAGTGCAGGCAGGGGAAAAGATGGCAAACACATCCCGAAATTTGCCATCTACCAGAGATGCCTGGTTTTCACCGTGCGCTTCTTTGCAAGGTTTCATTGAATCAAATGTCACATGGCATTTTAAAAACCCAGCCAAACAGAAAAGAAACTGTAAAGGCAGAATAGTGAGGGCAGAAGGGAGATTTCCTTTATTTCAGAGGAACCCTTTGCATTCCCTCTTTATGAAAGAGATGCAGCTCTCTTAATTTGCTTGATTTTCTAATATCACATTTGGTATTATATTTCATTGTTCACTCATTCACTCAGTCCCCATGCTCACATTGTCACGCACTCACATATAACCTAGAAAGTATGTCTGGAATGATCCTAGGTAAGAGGCTTACAGTAAAAATAAACACTCCCTGCTTTGGTGGAATAAAGTTTATGAAGGACTACTAACGATGAGGTGGGCAGTTCAAAACCACAAGCTGCACTGCAAGAGAAAGGTGTGGCTTTCTACTCCCATAAAGAGTCAGAGTCTTGGAAAGTCACAGGGGCAGTTTTACCCTGTCCTGTAGGGTTGACACCGTCACAGTAGCAGTGTGTTTGCCTGTTTTTTTGTGAGGAGTGAGTGAGTGAGTGAGTGAGTGAGTGAGTGAGTGAGTGAGTTTGGTGTAACTTATTTGGGAGTCTCAAGATGGTATAAATATTTCAGCGCTAAACTGCTGGCTAGAAGGCTGGAGACTCCTGTCTAGCCAGAGGCACTTTTAAAGAAAGATCTAGCAATCTCCTTGTGAAAAGTTAGCCATTGGAAATGCTATGATGCACAGTTGACTCGCATTCACATAGGAGGGACCAAAGGTAGAATCCACCTGTGGGTAATGAGTTTAGTTTGTTGTTTGGTTTTTCTTATCCGTAATAATACCTAGGAGCTCTCAATGTTTCTAAGTTGTTCTTGATTATAAAATTAAAACTAGCAAGACATATTAAGTGAGGCCCATTTAATCTCCTAAAGATTCTAAGAATGTAAAAATAAAATAATGTCAGGTTTTCCCATGGAAAGCATTTATATTCTTGGTTTCTTGTATGTTTTATCACTAATACTACCCACGTGTCATTCCTGGGTTGGGAGATATTCCCACGAAATACAATTTTCATTATTCTACAAATATTTACTCAGGTATGGCCCTTGCTATTTTTCAAACCATTTTGAGATACAAAGGCTATGTGGTCCCTAGCGAGATGACAGCTCCCACATGGGTCTTATCAAGATAAACTCACTGCCATCAAGTCAAGCCTGACTCCTAGTGACCCTTTAGCTGAGGCTAGACCTGCCCCTGTGGGTTTCCTAGACTATAACTCTGTGGGAGGAGACAGTCTCCGCTTTCTCCCGCAGAGCAGCTGGTGGTTGATGGCTCAGCATGTAATCCATTATGCTCCCTGGGCTCCGAGAATGATTTAATTTTTTATTTCAATAAAATCAGATTTTTCATACCATGGGGCTTGAGAGTTGTTTTTGAATAAATTAAATTTAAAATATTAAATTGACAAATGTCAACTAGCTGCTGGATTAAATTCAGGGCTGAGAGAAAGTAGTAGCGGTCATGTTAGCAGTCACGTCAGTAAAGGCCTATGGGAGATGAATTTTGTCACAATAGACATGGCCCTTGTGGCTATTGAGAGGGAAGAAGGTGAAGTTCACAGGTTATCTAGTTAGGACTAGCTTTAGATAGCTTTGTTGGAAATCCTAGCAGAGCATGGTGGAAGGGGATAATTTTCTTATTTTATTTGCTATGTATTTGTGTCGTGTTAACTGGTAATTATTATTTATAAAAGGTGAAACTCTGATTATGGAGTCTCTCATAGGTAGTGATGGCATTCTTTATGTAGAAGAAAGATCCCACAGAGTGACAGACCTGCATTTGTTATAGTTTAGTGAACTCTGTTGCAAGTCCCATTTCCTAATCCCGTAGCATGGCATGACCAGTAAAACCATTTCACAACCATTGAGGATGCTGACCCATTGTGACTGTGTAAAACCAGCAGAAACAGCCCCTGTGAGTTTGCAAGGCTGTCATCACCATGGGAACAGAATGCCTCCTCTTTCTGCCACTTAGCAGCTGCTGAACTCCAACAGCTTCTTTTGCGGTTGGCTGCTGAGTGCATAGCCCTGTACCACCAGGGCTTCTTAGTAAGAGCCGACTCCTCAAAGTAAATCAGAAGTTAATCAATGCAATGGTTCAACTGTATTGTGCATTTATATTTTGCCAAGCTCTCTTCTACACACTTGGGGCACCCATACTCACCTTCTCTTTTCAACAACCCTGCACAATAGGTGCTCCTTCGATCCCTCGTAACTCACTCCAGTCATATCATGAATGATAGACAGAATTTGAGACCAAGCAACCTAAATCCAGGCCACCCATCTTAACTAGAGGGCTAAACAAGGTCATTATTTATACTTGTGGTGGTTGAAAGCACATCATTGATAAATCTCAGATATGAACCTATTGTCCATGGGGCAGAAAACATATGAGGGTATATAAGTGAAGTATCTGTGAAGGCTTATTACTATCAGAAAATCAATCCACATTCTGATTACAAAGCATTCTACTCTCTTATGTTTCTATAATTTCATTATCTCCTTCTCATTATATACTCGTTATTTCTGCTGTCCCAGTCTCATCAAAAGGGAACTAGAACCTCGGCTCTTCCTGGTGCCATGCACTTACTAGATAATAAAGGTTGGTGTTATTCTCGGATATGCTTACCAAGAGCTTTGATCACTCTAATGCTTTCAGAAGTTCTAGCAAATGAAAGAGATTAAGGCAGATTTACAAGCAAGCATACAAATTATATATTGTCTTTTTACTTTTCTTGATTTCAACTCATAGCAACTCTATAAGAGGGTAGAACTGCCCTTGTGGGTGTCAGAGGCAGTAACTGATTACAGAAGTAGATAGCATTGTCTTTTGCCTGCAAGATGGCTGGTGGCTTTTAACCGCTGACCTTGCAGTTGGCATCCCATCTATAACCACTGTGCAGCCAGGCTGACCCATACACACACCACGTCCAAATATCTATGATATATGATATGGACTCATTGATAAACTTAGATAATTTAAGATAACTGAGAGAAACTATTAACAGGAAAACATAAATCTCTTAATCAAAATTGTGAGTATAACAGATTTTTAAAATTATTAAACAGTTATTTATTATTTATTAAACAGATAATATATTATTGAAGTTGTTATTTTTTAAGCAACATATTGCATACAAAGAAGGATGTCTGCAAAATTAGAAAAGTACTATATTTTCAGGAGTGATGTGGAAATCAAGGGCAGTTCTCCAGAATCATTTAACTTTTTAATCAGAAAATGAGAATTAGGTCATGTATCTTTAAGACCTAATGTTTACTTTTCAGTTACTAACATCTTGTCGGCATCATCTTTCCTCAATTCCCTTCAATGCATGGAGTCAAGAAACAACGTTTGTTTTTTCTTCTACTTCATAAACATCTAACACCAAATACCCTACAGCCAGCATAGTTTCATCCACAAAGATAAAGTGTTCAATCATAACGTTTCTTACTGGGAACTACTAAAAATTTATTTCTGAACCCATAATGCCTCTAATTCTTGAGATGGGACTATAACAAATGCATTAAGCCTTTTTCACTTAACTTTATGGAAAAAAAATAATTAAGAACCACACGTGTAATCATTCCAGCTTGTATGGAACATGAAAGCATAAGAGCAATGTGAATCAAGTTTCCCCTTTTTGTTTGGGTTTAAACCTCCATATTATGTTAAAAGGTGTTTAATGCTTGAAAGCTTTGACCTTGCCTGGGATAGGAGCCAGTTCAATCTTTTCTTGCATAGCGTTAAGCCCAGGTCATATGATCAATGAATGTGACAGGCATAGTAAATGTAGCGAGCCTTTGCTCACAGGAAGGACACCGCCAGATAACGCAGACCACACAGTACTGGCAGAGAACTGTGTGAGTCATTTCATGTCTCAAATCTTTCTGAATCCAACCATCTATTTTCTTGAACTTCCTTCATCTATTAAATACGGGCTTTTATTTTTCTTCTGACTGGAAACAACAGTGTGTTCTGTTGTCATTGCTTTTGTTACAGTGAATCCAACTTTTCAAAGTCTAACTCACATAAAGTAAACGCTAGCGTGTTAGAGATTGTTGTTGGTGTGCTGTCCAGCTCATAGCAACCCTAGAGGAGAGGTTAGAGTAGAACTGCCCCATGGGCTCTCCGGGGGTTTAATCTTTACAAGGGCCCACAGCCACGTCTTTTTGCCAATGATTCAAACCACCGATCTTTCTGTGCGCAACCAAGCACTTAACCACTGTGCCACCAGGCATCCTTTTGAAAAGACTGTCTCACTCACTGCCATCCAGTTGAGTTGACGCCCAGTGATCCTATGGGACAAAGTCAAACTGGCCCTGGGATTCCCAAGGCTGTAAATCTTTGGCAGAACGCCTCATCTTTCTCCTGTGGAGCAGCTGGTGGTTTCAAACCTCTGAGTTTGGCCTTGGAAGCCCAACTCATAACCCAGTATACAACCAGATCCTTAGTAATATTGATATCAACAACTGCACGTTGGTAATAGCAACACAAAGGAGAATTGGTTTTATGTCTACATATGTCTTGTTTTATATATTAAGGTATATGAAAAAGAGGCAGACCGTCAATGGAGATGGGGTGACAGCATGGTGGCTGCAATGGGCTCACATATCACAATGACAAGGAGGGCACAGGGCTGGGAGTGTTTCATTCTGTTGTAAATATGGTCACAACCAGTCAGAACCAACTCCACATCCCCTAGCAATACCACCAGTGTATTTCACTTCATTTATTAGAGATTATAAATAGACTAGATGGCATGCAATGCCACATATAATAAATTGTAATGGGTTCTATGATATAGCATATTATAATATATTATATGAATGTATAGTATACATATATATTACCTCATCTATTAAGAGGGGAGGAAGCTGAAGCATTCAGAGGCAAAGTATTTCATGTAGTTGGGTCCCTAACATATCTCATTCCACAGCCCATTCTTTGTTATTCCTTGCTACAATACCTGACCACATCATACAACCTAGGACATACATATCATACAAATTATAATCAAATGAGAATAAATGATACTTTGAAGAATATTAAGTAATGCAGATACGTGCCCTTCAATCTTAGCACTGAAACTTAATAAACACTTAGAAAATATTTTGTCCTTTGACTTTCCAGAAGGCAAAGAGCTGTCTCTCTATTACTATACTTTATATCACTCTTCTATATTTGGATATTCGGGTGAATTTCACAGACCCCTATGCTAAGGACATAAAACTTTGGGACCTATAGCTGTAATTAATTAAGTGAACTGACTGATTCCTCTTCAAGACAAATGTTTTTTAAAACACCAATGATTGAAAAATTCAAGACACAGCTGTTTTCTGTTGTTAAAAATTAAATTCCTTCATCCATCGATGGCAGCAAACTTAGTAGTGATCGTGAATGGCCTTCCATGTCGGTATCTTCTCTGCCACTTACACTAGTCAGCTGATTTTGCACTACATTCACGGGCCACAGAGCCTTAGAGACAGCCTCTCGCTTTAATACGGGCTCTTTCTACAGCCTCTCCTTCAGGATGGGCCCACAGGTTACAAAGAGTATGGGGCCTGCCCAGGTTGGAAAATTTCTAGCTACATTTCTAGCTGTGTGAATTTGACTCACCACGCTGATCTTCAATCTATTCATATATTTGATAGGAGCCCTTGTAATGTTGTTGTAGAAATCTCTGTTTCAAACATAGCACAGTTATGACCATGCTTATTATGCACTGGACACTGGATTAAACACTCTACTCCGAATGACTCAATTAATCTTTAGAAGAACCTAAGAGATAGATTCAAAGATCAGAGGCAGGATATGGACCCAGAAAGTCTAGCATCCACACAGACATTGCATTCAGCTCCCTGTGTTCATACTCCATAACGGACAGCTGGGAGTCTTGCCTTTACTGAGTCCTTGCCAAGTAGATGTCAAAGCTTTGGCTTCTCTGTGCTTCAGTTTTCAACCTGGTCATCCATCTGCGTCATTTCTCTCACCCCACCCAAACCTGACTTCCCCTGAGCCGAGATTTAAGACACACTCTGGTACATCTTCCCATTGACACGTCACAGCATGCCACCTGGGCTTACAAGGATCTTTGATGTTCTTGTATTTGTGTGTGTGTGTGTGTGTGTGTGTAAGTGACTTTAAAACTCTAAGTGTGCAGAACATTAATAACATAGATAATGGTATTTTGGATTTTTGTTTGTTCTTTTAACCTGCACATGCACAGTTTCCCCCACACTATTTGCAATCGTTGTAACACCCTTCCCCGAGTTTGCAACTGGACTTTATAGTTTGGCAAACACAATTTGGCAAACTCCGAGGCAATTATTGTCCATTAAGAAGTAAAACTCCAGGAAAATATATCTTGGATTAGTTGGTTAAATCAGGATATAATTCAATGGAGGAATAATTGTAGTAGTCTAAACCAACACAAACTTTTCTTGACATTTTTACTTCTTGCATTGATTTAAATTTCACCTTTAAATGCTCCACCTGCGCCATTTCTCCTGCTTCATCACCTCTGCCCACTTCACGCTGTACCCTCTGGATTTATCTACAGGGTGATCCTTCACTTTCCCATCATCATGAATGTCTCTCCTCCTCTTAACATTGAAGGTTGTTATTTTCCTCGCCTTTATTCAGCTCGTCTTCTCTAGAGTATTTGATGAAGTAAATCACATCCCTAACTTAGAATCCATCTCCAACTTTCTTTGAACTCCATTATTCTAAGTTTTCTACTTTACTTTTCTTTATTCATCTTTATTCATTTAACACAAAGTTAGTGTCTATCACGGACTAGGGACATTCTACTAAGAGGGACAGAAGCAAATAAAACAAAGTCCTGGCCCACATCATGGTTACTGATGGGTTTTTAGCCCTATCAGTGATTTACCAAACTCATTCTAATATCCACCTGCCTCCCTGCATAACTGTCTCCATTTTTGTCTTCTTTATAATTCTTACGTTTTCATTTCATTGACTACTAATTTCAAATAGATTACTTTGAAAATAAATAGACCTGGGGTTTAAAACTTGGATCCAGTATTTATTATAAACAGGACCATTGATCACTTATTATGGTACTGCCTGAGGTTTTTTTTTTTCCTTTCACCTTTGAAATGAAGATAATGAGCACACTTAGGTGTGTTGTGAAATTAATCTTTGAAATGCATATAAAGAATTGAAATTATATGGCATTTAACAACCATAGCCTTGTTAATGGATTTTCCTTTTTAAATTAAATGATCTTAATCCCTATCAAGATTCTTATTCTTGGTCCACTTTCAAGATCATCTTTAACTTCTCAACAAAGGATTTAAAGAATAATATTTAAACACTGATTCTAAAAATGTGATGGCATGATTTTTAGAGTAGAGCTCTACTTCAATAATCACCCCCTTTAGGTACCTGTGCTACCTCACCTCAGACCCTAAGTGTCCAAAGTTAGGGTAATTTGATTTTTCTGTCATGCGTTAGCTCTACTTCTTAAATTTCTCCTTCTGATCACCACTTCTAACACTCTTATGTCACTGGGGTTGAATCCTGTCAATTCGTATGTGTCCTTACCCTTCCAGGAACAGTTAGTATTGAAACGTCTTGAGGACATGATCCATATTCACTCATCATAATAGTCCCAGTTTCAATATGAAATGGGTGTCCACAAATGCTTGTTGTTGGGGAAAAACGAACGAATGAACTGAAATTTAGGAGGACTAAAGACTAGCTACAGGTTGTGCTGAGGACAAAGATTAAATACAGAAGACTTAGGGAATTAGCCTGGGACAGGGAAGGGAACTTCAAATTGGTATAGTCTTGAATCCGGGGCAATTCCTAAGGATGATGAAGACCTCAGGTGGGTGGCTGTTGGCAAATTAGAGCAAGAACCCTCAGGGAATCATTTGACCTATTTTATATGTTCACAAATAGACATGTATCTCTTAGTTTCTTTTCATTTGAGGCAGTACGGGAACCATTTGTCTGTGAGTGACAGGTCTTCCCACTGCTTCCATACCCTTCAGCTACTCCTGCTCCAGCTTAAGTGCCTCGGGAGAACACTTGAGGTTTGTCCTCTAATTGAAGCTTAGCTCTTTGCCCACACACGCTGCCTGCTGTTGTTGCTGCATAGCCACACCTGAAGTCAGCTTCCAAAATGCCCCGTAGTCTACTGCCAAGGGAATGCTATTCCCTAAAGCCAGGCCCTTGAATAATCAAGCTGCCACATTTGCGCTACATTAATTACAGCGATTGGTTTCCAAAGGTAATCCCATTACAGTTATGTTTTTCTCCTTGGGTGGACTCTGGGGGAAATGATTCCATTTCTAAATGAATACTATTGTATTTGGAATAATTGAAATAAGCATAAGTCTTTAAGAGATTTGGATAACTTTCCCATATGGTAAAGAAATGTCACAGTCAGAAGAAATACAGTATGTCATATTTGCTTATTGTTCATGACTAAAATTCGTTCAAATAATGTGTTCCCCATATGCTGGGGACCACAGTTTGCCTCTAATGTAATATTGAGCCATCAAGAATAACTATTGTAGCATGTGAGTATGTAGTAAGTAATTTGCACTGAAACATGTAGTAGTTACATGTGATTTAAAAATATTATTTTTTCAAAACCATTATTATATTGCCATTTCAATTTACTAAATATTTTTACATTCTTAGTCTTATGTTTTGGCAATAAGATGATCTGTAATTGAGTAGCATTTTTAAAAAATTGAACACACACAAATGCCTATTCCCACTTGGCTGAATTATTTAAATATTTTATAAGCTGAGACTTAAACTTCAGCTGACTGATTTAAAAGTTTACAATGTATCTGCCATAGATGGAATTTAATCAAAAATAAGTCAAATATGAATCATAAGAAGAACTAACCAATACAATGTCTAATTTACCATTTTCTAACAGCAAATCTATTCTTTCTTATCTATAGACTTTCCTATCCTGTTTCTGGTTTGAAATATAGCTGATGTATACTTCTTTAAGATAGACATAACTGACTTTATTCTCCCTTTACCTGACAGGTATTTTGCAATATGGATGTTAATGGGGGAGGTTGGACAGTCATACAACATCGTGAGGATGGAAGTCTGGATTTCCAAAGAGGCTGGAAAGAATATAAAATGGTAAGAGGGAATAATTTATGGTAATTTTTTATGTTTTATCATAAGGTTATCAACACCACACTACACTCTTGCAATTCGGGGTGTTTTTGAGTTATGTTAAACATAACATGATACATTAATAGCATTATTTTCATTATACACATAGTACTCATAAATCATTTTCAGTAAATTATTTCCATGTGAGCATCAGAAAGAAAAACACATTACTGAAATTATTGGTGAATTGTTATGTATTGCTTGGACTTGATTCATATGTGAATGAGGGTGGGGCCAATTAGAACTCAGTGCTGGATTGGATGAAGGCTTACAGAGCAGATTCTCAGTTTTACATCCAGTGATTCCTACACATTCTGTTTCATCTCATGCATTACAATCCCATCGATAAAGCACCACCCATTCCATCACCTCCCATGTTTCCTGTCTCTATCCCGTTTCTTAACTCCTCTGAACTTTGACTCTAGGTAACTGTTGCCGTCTTGGTCCTCAGTGATTGATTATTCTGAGGTGTGTGTACCTCACTAGCGTGCTTGCTCTCCTGATAAACCTGTCTCTACTTTGGCTGGAAATTGAACCACTGCAGTGACTTCAGTTCCAGGACAGGGGGGTGACCAAGGCCCACAGCCTCGGTCAGCTCAGCAACCGTGGTCTGTTTCAGGATTTTGAGCTTCGTTTCACATTTGTCTCCCACTTTTTCCGGGATTTCCCAATGTGATCCCTTGCAGAAAAGGTTGTAGGGGTAGCCAGGCACCTAGTGATTCTGTTCTCAGGGAAATGGAGCCCACTGCTCATACGACCCATCAGTCCATTAGACACCCCGCCCCCGACATGGGTGTTAGACTTTCATCCCTACTCTTCCCAACAGGATGAGACCAATATTTTCACCTTGGATATTCACTCATGAGCTTTAAAGATACCAATTGCTAATTCTGTTTTGTAACCTATATTCATAAAGTCCTCTGGTGGCATAGTGGTTATGTGTTGCACTGCAAACGGAAAGGTCAGCAGTTTAAAACCACCAGCTTCGAGAGAAAGATAAGGCTTTCTAGTCCTACAAAGAGTTATATTCTACAAAATCCACAGAGGTAGTTCTATCCTATCGTATCCTATCCAATCCAAGCCTATAGTTCTATCCATTAGGGTCGCTATGAGTTGGAATTGACTCGATGGCAATGAGTTTGGTTTTTTGGTTATACATAAAGTACACACACACACACACACACACACGCATATACTCATGTACACATACACATGGAGAGCTTTCAAAGGTTCATAATGAACTTGAATGAAAAGATAATGGAATTTTTACAGACATTTATAAAGCACCTGTGTGTGTGCATGTGTGTGTGTATACAAACCTATGCAGGAGTTTAATTGATTGAGTGGAAGTGTATGCTATTCCAAGTGTAGTGCAGGAGCCAGCACCACTTGGGAATTTGTTAATATCTCAAGCTCTACACTAGATTTACTGAATTAGAATATTCATGTTAACAAGATTCCCAAGTGACTTGTGGGCATATTAATGTTTGGAAACAATTGCTTTGAAGGACAGATTCCGAATGGATGGTGAAACATCCTAGACAGGCCAAATATGACTAAGTCAGAACAAAACTTTCTAGAGGTGAATTTTATCCAACCATGAAAGGAATGGTTTATTAAGTGGCAAGGTTCTTGCTTCCGTACAGATATCCTAATGGAAGCCAAAGTACCATCTTTTAGGGATGTTGTAGACAACTGCAAAGTTAGGGATGATTCTAAGGCTTCTTTCAGCCTACGTTATTATAATATATGGGTAATAAGATGGTCTATAGTCAGAATCGATTTCACGACAGTGAGTTTAGTTTGAGTGGAAGCTCTAAAGGAAGGCTTTGAATGATATTTATATTAACAATTTGAGTCGTCACTCTACCATGTACTAGAATGAGCTTTGGCAAGTTATTTAACACATACCAGCATTATAATAGTTAAAAGGAGACCATAATAATTAAGTTGCCTTTCAGGGATGTTTCAAGGATTAGAAATCACAGAAGTATAGTACTTGGCACACAGTATGTTTTCAATAAATGGTTATTATTATTATCCACTATTAAGACATCAAAGACTGAAAAAAATCTTACCTAACTCTGCCAAAAATGTATGTACTTAGGTATATATCTTTGTGAGCCATTATAACTTATGGTTACTTTCACTCTTAAACTGGGATCTGAGGAGATTATCTGATAATCAAATTATAATACACACCCAGGAAAATCTGAAATACAGCGTTATTAATATTAAAATAACACCAGAAAATGAATATAAAGTTGTCTCTGAGGTACATTTCCCAAACAGTGGATTATTAGATGTAACCATCTGCTGCCTTGTCTAACAAGGCTCTCTAAGTAAGAGAAACTGACATTTGAAGTATAGAATTGATTCATCTAATTTAAATATTTACCAGATATATCTATGGGTGAGCATATCTTTTTGTTGTTGTTGTTATTGGAACAGGATTTTAGTTACTGCTTAGTTATAGCTGTGAGAGAACCTACCCCTCCATTTAAAACAATTAAAAACAATCATTTTATTAAACATAAAAACATATCAGCTCAATGCCAATTCTTCATGTCAAAAAAGAGACAAGACAAAGACTAAAGTCCTGAAACACTCTTGCAAAAAATGAATCCAGTGATTTTCTGTTTTTAATGAAAAGAATTCATCATCTGTTACAGCAATGCACGTGGTAGAATACATTTTAGTTTTTCCCTCCCAAACATTTTATTTGTTTGTTTGTTTTGACCACCAAAGACAAACTATCTTAACTTCACCAAGATTGGCCACAGATCTCCTCTGCCATTCTTATCACTCAAACCCATTTCTATCCCCTGGGTGAGAAGATCGGGCTCCCACTGCTCAGGGCAGGGTGTATGTCCTTCGGGAAAATAGGACTTCTTCCACATGTACCCATTCCTTCCCAATTTCGACTGATCTGCTTTTATATGCACTAAGACACCAGTGTCCCTGGGGAGACGCAAATGTTGAAGCGCGTGACTCTTCGCTAAAAGGCGGGCTGCTCAGCCCACGCAGAGCTATCTTAGAAGAGTCTTAGGCATGGCCACGTGCTTCTGAAAGATGACAGCTTTGGAAGCCCGATGGAGTAGCTGCCCTGTGCACATGGTCACCATAGGCAGAGTAGACCACAGCACTGAAGGGCAATAGGACACCATACTTCGTCTTCAGGCACTAGTACAGGTATCAGATTTCCCTTTCTGCCTTCCCTCCCTCCGTCCCTTAGTGCTGGATAATTTTTATGAACTGACTCCCACCTCATACAGTTTCCAGAGCTATATTTAAAGTTATCAACACAGAGAAATTGTAAGGATATATGATTTTGAAACTTCACCGAATGTGAAAAGATCCTCATTTATTTGAGTCCTCACACTGAAGCCTAGAGTGTCTCTCACCTGATCTTTGTTTCCCCTTAAGCCTTCCTCACGAGATTCGGGTAAATCTGGTTTATGGAATTGTCAAGGTGTTTGCCGAAAGGGAAGTCTGGAATAGGGCCTTTCATGAGGCACTTAGGGAACTAGGTTAACTCCTTCTAGCCAAGAGACCATTTAGTGGTCTCCAGCAATAACACTTATCAGCAGTGTTGTTCACATAAAGACCACTGAAGCTAGGCCTTCCAAACAGCACCCTAGTGCTCCAAGTTTATAGTAGGCCCTGTAGACATGCCAGCTTTGTATTGGAAACAATTACCCCCATAAACAGAACTTCCTATTGATGCAAGTATTTCCACCTGAGTACCATACTATCTGGGAGGTTTGGTTTTGTTTTGAGAAAGAAATTAAGAGTACATTTCAGCTGTGTTTTAGCATCTTCCTATTAAAAGGAGAAACATACACAAGAAATTTAAAGTGTTGAATTGGGTCACGTTTTGATCTTTCCTGTGCTGAGTCTCTCGGCAGTTCCAGGAGAGGGGGAATGTGTTGTGCCATAAAGCACCTTTGGAAAGCCACAGCTCAGCCTCCTTGGGTTCTTATCTGTTTCTTTCATCATTTGCACACAGAGATGAAACCCAGAATACACAGAGACTGTCTGCTTTAGATTTGATTTCATCTATAAAAGTCAACACCTTATATGACCATTATCAGACAAAATAAATAAAGCATTAGAGATAAGCATTTTATTCACTTGGGAAAACAAAGATTGAAATTAAAGATTTCTTTGGATTTGGGGGAACCTGAGATTAAAGATTTCTTTGGGTTTGGGTTGGGGGGACTTACAAATACAGGCTTTTCTCAGTATACATCTTTGTTTCCAGTAAAATGTAGCTTTTAAGGCCAGATTTAAGTCAGCATTAGTTTAATTCCAGTATTTTGTTCTGCTATTAAAGAACTAGAAGGGGAAAAAAAAGAGAGAGACAAGACAATCACGTTCTGAAACACTCTTGCAAAGCAAAGTGTTTGTTTTTCTTTTGCAAACGTCTCCAAATTATGGCATTCACATTTCCAGTGATGGACTGGTGATCATTAAACATAGTTTTCATGAGAAGTACTATGTAGTATTATATCCTCTATATTACTAAGACCTACAATTTTGTTAGGCGCTTCTGGTATATCAGCTTCTGGTATATCAGTTAAGTGCTTTAGGTATATTATCCCATCCCACTGTCACAACACTATGGAAGCTACTTTTAAAACTCCCTGTTTTGTAGAGAAGGAAATTAAGGCTTCCAAGTCCAGTAGAACATTTCATGGTGGGTAAAATATGAGCAGAGCCAAGGTTTTAATTGGAGCACAGAAAAGAAGCAGGGGCGATTTTACCCCCAAATCCTCCTCTCCTATGCATCAGATTCTTCAGTGCCTAAAAAACTACCCAGTAGGCAGGTTACTAATGTGGGAACCCACTTCCCCTTCTTTCACTTAATTTTCCTCTGCGTGATAAAATACTAATGTCTGCCTCACTGTTCTTGGTATTAGCAGGTTTCCTCCCTGCACTACCTCTCTGACAGCCACTCTGATGCACGGTCCTCGGTGCCTGCTCCCCCAGTAGAGCCTGTCTGGACAACATTGGGGGAAGGTGCATGGAACAGAAGCTTGACTTCTTACAGCGGATGTCATTGCTTTCTCTCCAGTCGTTTCTTCCTCTATTTCCAGTCAGATAAAGCAAACTGTTTTGGAAGGGATATTTATCTCTTCTTTAGGGAGGTGCAGGCTGCAAGCCTGGATGGCCCGGATGGAGTCAGTCTGTGGCCAGAAAGATGCTGATGTTCGTCCGTGTCAGGGGTTTCCTGGGGATGCTGCGCTTTCCCCTGGGGAAGCCGGAGAGCTTTATCCACATGCTTTCAACAGTAGGAAATGATGCAGCCTAAAACTTAACACCTCATCATTCTCAGCCTGCTTACTCACACTGAGGACAATTCATGCATCCCTCCTCACCGACTACCCAGAAGAGGGAATTGTCAAGTGGCCGGAGGGAGAGCTGAGGAGGGTCTGAACTGAGAAGTACAAGGAAAGGGCCACTGCTCTTCTTCCATGTGGCTTCCGCAACTGAGAAGGTGCTAATTCTTTTGGCTTTCAGCCCCCTGTAGCTTTCTTGGTGCTTATTGACAAAGGTCTGCTCTCCTCCCTAGTATATAGCAAGGGCTGCCATAACAATGTGTAAAATGCTTTGTACATCCTTAATTGCAGTAGTATACCCTGCCACTGTGGAGCTTCAGCAAAAGGTGACTGAGAGCAGCTCCGGAAGAGAGAAGGAAGAAGCCACTTATGCATTCATTTCAACACGTCTTCTCTGTTTGCGCTGAGCTCTCGCTCTGCCTTCAGAGAAATACGTACCCGGTGCAATCGAGATTAAGGCTGTACACCTAATGAGAAACACATTTTTAAAAAATAATTAAATTGAAAAATAACTTATAAGCATACTCAAATACAGTAATACATTTCGGTTTAATTTTACTTATAAAAATATACATTCATGTGTTCCTTTTTCTAATACATGGCCAAGAAATCAGATTCTGGGCCAATGGTTCTTACATAAACATTCCCCCTACTGGATTGCACTCAATTTCTGGTTTTATATTTTGTTTTGTTTTTTAAGGAAGAAAATACTTGAGAGAGATGCAACTAACTAAAGACTTACCTGGAAGTGCATCACTTTTTCAAATATTTTAATGTTGTTTCAACAACGCATAATTCAAGAATATTTTTTCCTCACATGATTTGTTTTGTTGGATAAAACTAACATTTAAATTAGGATTTATTTTTTAAAAAATCACCCTCTTTCTTCACTATTATTTAAGTCACTACATTACTACCATTTTATAAAGATTGTCCTTACGTGAACAGAGTTGGCATAACCAGGTGTGGGGTCAACCTCATCTTGCTTTTGGCAAGAATGTAATTTTGTTGAGCAAATAGCACTGCACAGATCCACTGAATACATTCCCATGTGTTCTGGTGGTGCCCTTGGTTGGACTGATAGCCTCAAAGTCAGGATTTCAAAACCACCAGCTGCTCTTTGCGAGAAAAATGGGCTATCCACTCCTGTAGAGATTACATCCTCAGAAATACTATATAAGATCACTATGCATTGAAATTAAGATTGACTCATCATAGTAGGTTGCTTTTTATGGGACAGGGCATCAATATACTTTAAAGAACGAATGAAGAGCTTTCTTTTTGTTATGTTGTGAAAAGGAAAATGCAGTTTAGAGAATTTTCTATAGTTATAGCGTGTAAAATCTATTTTCATTTAAATAGAAAATGAGGCATAGATTTTCCAAAACATAACACCTGTGTGGAGTCTTGGTGTCACTGAGCTGCTAACAGCAACATTGGCTGTTCAAACCCACCAGCTACTTAGCTCAAGAAAGGTGAAGCTACTTGTTGCCCTAAAGACTGGTCAACTGGAAACCCTATATCTGGTTGCTCTGAGTCAACTTGGTGGAAATGAGTATGGTTTGGGGTATTATCTATGTTAAGAAAATAAAGATGTTTTTGTTTTCTACCAATAGTTAAAAAAATATTATTAATTGGGAGTGAATATATATACACCATATCATTCCATAGTGTAATCACATCAATCTAGCTCTAATGAAACCTTTATTAGTGACAGCATTATGAGTCAGAACTTCTTCCTCATAAGGCAGCAGAGTCTGTCTGGTCGGTGGTTTCTGGAGATGTACCTTTCCAATACGAAAGAGCTCAAGCCAAGGTAGGGTACTTGTTCCAATGCCGAGGGGGATACTCTCAGATGTTTGGACTCAGTGCTGGGCTAGGAAGGATGAATTTTGACCAGAATTCCAGTGACTATTGATATGAGTGCACATCAACTCCATGGCAGTGATTTTTTTGAGCTTATGAGTCAATTGAATACTTTTAGTAACACATCCCTTGGATTCAACCAAATTGCCTCCAAGAATTATGGTTTAATGTTATTTCTGTGAGTGGTAGGGCAGTTCTATTGTGCCTATGGGGTCCCAATAAGTTAGACTCCACTGAGTGGAAGTGAGTTTGATTTTTATTTTGAATATTTTGCACAGCCCTTGATGGCTCACTGGTGAAGCACTCAGTGACTGAGAAAGATATAGCAGTCTACCTGCATATGAATTTACAGCTTTGGAAGTCTTATAAGGTAGTTCTACTCTGCCCTACAGGGTTCCTATGGCTCGGGATTACTTGACAGCAACTGGTTCCATTAGAGTATTTTGCTTCTTTCCGCCCTCTCTTCCTACCTTGCTTCTTCCTCTGCACGCCCATGTTCTCTGTCCTCCAGTAAACACATCTACAGGGCCAGCACTCCAGTCTAGGAACATTCACAAACACAACCTGCACAGTCTGTTCAGGAAGGAAACACATGGGCCAAGCTTTAGGATGGACTCCAAGCATTGTCAAGGCCACATCCCACAGCCCATGAGAAGATCCGAGGTCGGAATGCCTGCCGTTTGTCAGAACTCCATATGTTGCTCTCACTAACATCACCAACAATGAGAATCATTTTTCCTTATGGATACTACTTTCTTTTCCCTTCACACATTACACTGAATACTTACAAACCATGACTGGAATTGTCCTTAACAAAACTAAAAGGCCACTTCAATGCTCCGGAACAGAGCACCCAGCTAGGTTCATGCACTAGCTCATGCATGTCAGAGCACACCTATCATTTACTAACATCACAAAACAAAAACTGTAAAATAACAAAATGGTCTCATACTAACCTGTATGTGGATTATAATTGAACCCCCAAATAATAATAATAGCAGCAGCAGCAACAACAACAAACCTAATAATAGTATTGATAAATAACTGGCTAGATACTATCCTGGTAATACTTAATGATATTTCATTAACCAGTATTTTAGTAATATCTTCAAAAACAATCTCTTCATTGAGGCATATTGTCTAGTTAAACTTATTAACTAGACTCAGTTCATCCAAAACTAACCCATCGATCAGCACTTCAATAATAGAAGTTATACTGCAGCTAAGAATTGGACTTCAACTTAACAGGACACAGAACAGAAAAACACTAAGGGAAGGCAGCCAATGAAAAAAATTAAGAATGTGAAAATGGAAAAGCTCTATACTTATTGGTTTTTCAATTACTTAAATTGTTACATAGGAAGAGAGCTTTTCTATAAACTAATGACTGCATTTTTATCTTCTTCCTCAGGGCTTTGGAAATCCCTCTGGCGAGTACTGGCTGGGGAATGAGTTTATTTTTGCTATAACCAGTCAGAGGCAGTACATGCTAAGAATTGAGCTAATGGACTGGGAAGGAAGCCGTGCCTATTCACAGTATGACCGGTTCCACATAGGAAACGAAAAGCAAAACTACAGGTAAGTCATGGTGCAGGGTAATGTTCTTGTACCTTTGATCTAGCCCCGTGATTGTTTGGGTGGAAAGTAGTGTAAGAAAATGATGAAACTCGTCCTTCAAAATGACAATGATTTGGCTGTGCCTACGTCAAAGAGAAAGAAGGAGCTGTGGTGGCAGAGTGAGTGGTGAGCTGAGCTGCGAACTACAAGGTCAACAGTTTCAAACCAAGTGAGACAGGTGAGGCAGTCTGCTCCTTGAAAGACTGGCAGCCTCTGAAACCCACCTGAGCAGTTCAACTCTATATTATGGCATGGCAATGAGTCAGAATTGACCCATTGGCAGTGCGTTTGAGTTTGCTTTGATGTCAAAAAGAAGAAAGCTTAGTAGTTGTAATAGGTTTAGGGTTGAGCTGCTAGCAACAAGGTTAGCATTCAAATGCACCAGAAATTCAAACCCACCAGCTGTTTCCACCAGAGAAAAATATGGTTTTCTGCCCCCATGGAGATTCACAGCCTGAAGTTCTGCTTGGCCTCATAGAGTGACTGTGAGTCAAATCAACTTGATACCGGTGGTAAGTTTGGGTTTGGGTTTTTTGTTCGTTTGGGTTTTTATTTTGGTTTTTAGTTTATAACAAAGAGCTATGAGAAGGCCTGCAAATTCTTGTCCGAGTGACTGTCTTGATATTGATTCAACATCAAACAGATAATGAATTAAAGTGCATTGTTCTTGTTATAAATGAATAGTGAATTCATACATAAAAAAGCTGATCTTCATTATTAATGATTTATGTCAAAGAAAAGGTAGGGAATAATTGGGAACTTTATTTTCTAACTTTTTATTGTAAACTGGGTGAAAGAGCACATCAGAAGGTAATACAACAATCCCTACACATTTTGCTTCATGTCACTGATTGCAAGCCCCACAAAGAGTCATCCCTCATACCAATTCTACCCTGTGTTCCTGCTTCCCTCTTCTTTCCCATCCCCCCTGCCTTCCTAACGCAGCCTGGCTTTGAGCAAACGCTGCATTTTGACAGTGGATGGTTGCTTGATCTGAAGCATGCATTGCTGCCTGGTGTGAGTGTCTCCCTATTGGAGGTGACCTCACTTCCATTTTGAAGGGTGACTAAGGGCCGTAATCACAGTGGGTTCCACTAGTCACTATTGAACCAGAGAGCCTTGGTCATTTTGATGATTTTGAGTTTAGGTCCATATGTTTCTCTTACCCTATCCAGTACCTCTAACATGATTCCTTTCAGAGCAGTTGGTGGTGGTGGCCAGCACCAACCAGTTCTGGTCTCAAAGTCATTGGACGCTGAGGGTTTTGGTGGTCTAGTCCATTGGATTGTTTCCATTCATCCTTGGTCAGGGTATGGAGAACGAACACTTGCATCTTAATTGACTACTCCCACTTTTAAGATGTTAGTTGCCACTCACCAGTGTAGGGTATTTTCTAACTTTGTCTTTGCATATTTTACTACAATATCACATGCAAGTAAAATTTGGCTGAAAATCAACTAAAACAACAGTTGCAACAGTACAGGGACTACCAGAGGTTCAGACCAGATTCAGAAATAGAGGAACATCATTGCTCATGTCAGATGAATTTTGGCTAAAAGCAGAATATTCAAAAAGATATTTATTTGTCTTTTGTTGACTATGAAAAGACATTCTACTGTGTTGCCCATGAAAAACTATGGATAGGCAAGAGAACAATGGTGATTCCAGCAATTTTCATTGTGCTCATGCAGAAACTGTATATGGATCATGAGGCAGCTGTGCAAACAGAACAAGGGACTACTATATGGTTTCAAATTAACAGAGGTATGTGTCGGGATTATATCTTCTCACCATACTTATTCAATATGTATGTTGAGCAAGTAATCAGAGAAGCTGAATTAGAGGAGGAAGAATGCAGCAACAAGATTGGAGGAAGGCTCATTAACAACCGATGATAAGCAGATGATCCAACCTTGCTTGCTGAAATTGAGGAAGACTTGAAGCATTTGGGTGATGATGACTAAGGAGTGCATCCTTCATGATGGATTACAGCTCAATGTAAAAATGACTAACAGCCTCACAACTGGACCAATAGTTTTGTTTGTTTTTTAAAAGGAAGGAAAAAACTCATCAACATAGAATTGAAGCTGACTCATAGGTACCTTAAAAGACCAGCTAGAACTACCCTGTGGATTTCCAAGACAGGAGCTCGACAGGCGTAGAAAGGCCCACCTTTCTCTCTTGGAGCTCCTGGTGGTTTCAAACTACTGACACTTTGGAACAATAGTAGCATCATGAGGAGTGGAGAAAAGATTGCCATTGCCAAGAATTTCATCTTGTTAGGATCCACCGGCAATGCTCATGGAAGCAGCAGTCCAGAGAACAGATGATGCGCTCTCTTAGGCAAATCTGCTGGACAAGATCTCTTTAAAGTGGTGAAAGCAAGACTGTTACTTTGAGTTCTAAGATGTGCCTGATCCAGCCCTTGGTATTTTTTATCACCTCCTATATGCATATGAAAGTTGAACACTGAGGAAGGAAGAGCACAGAAGAATTGTGCATTTGAATTATGGTGCTAGAGAAGAAAATTGAAAATACCATAGACTAACAAAGAACTAACAAACCCATTTGGGACAAAGGATAGCCAGAACCCTCTTTGTAAGTAAGGATGGTGATACTTTGTCTCACATACTTTAGACATATTGCAAGGAGAGACTGGTCCCTTGAGAAGCACATCATGTTTGGCAAAGTCAAGCGGCAGTGAAAAAAGGGAAGCTCTCAACAAGATGGATTCCCGGAATGGCTGCAACAATGGGCACCAACATAACGGCATCTATGAGAATGGGACAGGACCTGGAAGTGTTTGATTCTGTTGTGCACAGTGTCACTGAGAATCAGAACCGACTTGATGGCGCCTACCAACCACCACAAAGTAGCATGTAGAACTTAGTGTGTGTGGACTATGTTGTGCCAATTGGCCTCGAACTGATCTGAGACTACGCACCACAGACCCCAGGCTCAGGGACTCAATCTCTCGAAGGGTGGCTAAGACGTTTTCAAAGCTTTGTTCCTCGTACAGTCTATTTATAAATATACTTGCAGCATATGTAAATACAAAGGTGGAGACATCCTGTGCCAAGCCTATATCTATTTGTGCATCTGTTCCCATACTCTTTCCCGTACATGTTCAACTTGTATGTCTATGTATCCAGAAATTATTGTTATCATGGGAATGGATCAACAGTCATGTGTCATGTGTACCTGTGTAGCCTATAGAGCTTGATATCAATAACCTAAAATATAAAAAATAAATCAAGATAACATATATATGTATGTAGAATGTATTGTTGCACAATTAAAATCGATAAAATCTGCAATTAACTTAGAAAGATTCTGATTTTTTTGTTTTACAATGAGTAGCTTATATCTCAGGGGGGTGGGAGGATACATGAATATTCAGCTAAGGGTATTACACGAGGTGACTACTTCATCCCACATTTATTATGTTACTTCTGTATTCTGGGGTGTACACTAAGCACTAGCAATTTAGCGGTCAGTGACAAGATCTTTAGTCTCACCAATCTCACAGCCAACTTTGCTACAGAGCAGGGTACTAAACTACAGGTAGACATCCCTTGAGAATAGTGGGTGTATTTCAATTCTATATTATTATCTCTTCCCCTGATGCTGAGCACATTGAAGGTTCCCAGTATCTGGGTGCTTCTCAATTTCATAAGCAGCAATGATCCTTGGAAGCATGACTGTGTACCTTACAGAGCTGCCGTGCTGCTTCAAGTGCAATGCGTTGATGACAACCAGTCCTATACTTGTTTCCAGCCCGGGATGTTACCACCTCATAGTTCACCCGCCCCTGCTGCTTATTTGGCTTTCGAAGTCATATCCTTCTTCAGGGGCTTGAACCTGCATCTCTTTCCCGGGCACACTCATTTGATTTTAATGGATTGCATGTGGGACTTGAGCCTTGGAGGCATCATAATCATTTTCTTAACAAATAATGATGATGTCATTCCAACAGAAGACGAGAAATAGATCTAAAGCGTTGAACTCATAGGGAGGTGGGGGTACCCTTAATGACAATTCAAGTAACCAAAGAAAAGACATTTATAAAATTCAATGGAGTGTAAGAAGAAATGTTTCCAAGGAGGTCAATATTTTGAGCGTTTTATAACAAGAAAACCCCTGTAAAACATCAGGGGTACTCTTATGTAAATGAAACTTGAAACTATATGAAACTTGGCTAACGTCAAACAGCCTGACAATAGGACTAGCAAATAATTAGTCTCGTCTTTTTCTAGGCTCCTGACGAATTTGTGTTGGTTTCTTTTCAAAATGTCTCAGTTCTTCCTAGGTGGCTGTGTGGGGGGGTGTGGGAGTAGGAGGTGGCTGGGGGGCGGGCGGGCTTCAGGGTTCATGGTAGGAATGTTCATTCTGGCAATTCATTGAGAATAGCACTTCCCGTCTTTGACACGCTCCCTTGTGCAATACCTACTTTGTACGATTCTGTATCTTCCCAATCCCGTGCTACAGGGGTCGATGAACCAGAAAATGCATCTGAATTCGGGTACGACTTGCTCTCAAGATCCCCTTTCTTTTATCTTGAAGTATTTGTGAACCTTACAACTCAGAATAAGAGGTAGCACAATTTAATCCCAACTTTTTGCTTTAAGCAAGAGAAAGCCAAGATTCAGAAATGCAGAGTAGTTTGCTCAAACAGGGAGAGAGCCTGGAATGTCTGACATTTGACCCGGTTCATTCTGTCTTGCTGCCCTAAGAGAAGTCACGGTGTTGGCTCATAGGTCTTGCGAGTCTCTCATCAACACCTACTCAGAGGAATTAGGTCTCAGATTCATGTCGGCATCAGATGGTAAATTAGAACTCATTGAAACCTAGTGCCTCTCCAGTGGGAGCCGAAATTAAAACACACACACCATAGAATGGTGTGACTCGTGTTGTCGAAGAGAACGAACCAGGAGCTGGAGGAGGGAAACGAACCCTTGAGATTCCCCCTCTTGACCTGCATTACCCTTCGACCCAGGCCTGGTTCTCCCAGCTCCATAATGACCGAGTAGCTTGAAGAAAGATATCCAGCATTACCTCCCTGTATTTTTTTCCACTCAACCCTTTCCCCTCTGTTATACTTCTTTGTGATACATTATTAGTACTATATTTTATAAGGCATGGAATGACTATAAACACATTGATGATCATGCTCAAAGCTTTCTTGAGGTAGATATTATTAGGCCCATTTTAAAGAGGAAGATTCCCGAGTACTTATCTGTCTGTGTTCACCTGTGATGGTGAGTATTACTGTGATGCTTGACAGTAAGATTCCAGGATGGCTGAGTAACAACTTTTGATACACAGATTATACAATCTTGCTTGCATTTATTAAGAGGACTGGAGGCACTTGTTGTTCAGGATTGACAACTGCCAGCTTCAGTCAGCATGGATCACACTTCAATATAAAGAAACTCAGATTTGTCACAACTAGACCAATAGCCAATGTGATAAACAGAGAAAAGATGGACTTTGTCAAGGATTGCATCTTGCATGGATACACAAACAGTACTCATGGAAGCAGCGGGCAAGACACGGAAAGAGAAATTGCATTTGGCATATCTGCTATATCTCTTTAAATTGTTGAAGAGCAAGGATGTTACTTTGCGTGTGCCTGACCCAGGACATGATATTTTCAGTTGTCTCATATGCAAGTGAAAGAGAGACAATGGAAAGCCAATGAAAAGTGGTATATTTGAATGATGGTGCTGGCAAAGGATATTGGAAGTACCACGATGGCCAGAAGAACAAATAAACCTATCTTGGAAGATGTACAGCCAGGATGCTCCTTAGAAGGGAGAAAGACAAGACTTTTATCCAACACACCTTGGACGTGTTGTCGGAGAGACGAGTCCCTGGGGAAGGAAAAGTGGAAGGGCAGTGGAAAAGAGGAAGACCCTCAGCCAGACGGATTTATACCAGTGACTGCAATAATGAACAGTGACCATGGTGAGGATGGCACTGGACCAGGCAGTGTTTCATTTCCTCATACGTCGGGCCACTATGAGTAGGATTGGATTCGACAACCCCCACCAACAGGTTAACGATAAAGATGAAGGAACTGAGATTTGGTCAATTAACCTGCATTGAGTTATTAAACGTCTTATCAAAATTCAGAACTATGGAATGCATGACAAGTTTGGGGTGATCGTTTTACCTTTTCTATATCTTTCCTCTTTGATGTAGATTTCAGAGTTCTTTTGATAAATTTATTTTATTACATTTTTTCCGTCATCACAAATCTTTTTAAAAACTCTTCTTATAGCTGTAGTTACAGTGGCTTAGCCTAATTATTTCTAATGTCCTGGTGGTCTGGAAAAATATTGATTAACAGTGAGTGCTGAGAATAGATGACCTAAATATATCTACATTAAATACTCATACTCATATTTTCCTTTTAGCCTCTGAGGCAACTCCAAGTTATTTTCTCAGAAAGTCTAATCTGTAGCGCTCAGGAGAATATAAATAAGGAAAAACAATAATGCGAGGGTGTTGTGACAAACATATCATATGAAATCACACACCATCACTGTGGAACTATTGACTAGTGCCTCTGGAGAGAGAGTGTTAGTCAGACCCTTGTCCGCTAACACCAGATATTATAGGGTCTGGCTGCCTCCTGTCTTGATACAAATATAGCTCTCAAATATATCTTCCACACTCCTCTTTGGGTGTTTTCTCTAAAAAATAATCTGATTTGTTATCTCCTCTCCTTCTTGTATTCCTACAGTATTTACCGTGCACTGGGTAAAGCCTACCACTTGACCACCTCCTCCTCCAGTATTGCTATTCTACTCTTTCTCCCACCTCCTCCTGACCACATTCTACCCTCATTATATCTTCTCTCAGTAGCTGCAGTATTTCTAAATCCTCCATGCCTTCATTAAAAATATGTCATTTTTCCTAAATACTTAAGCTCATGTTTGTCACATGGTTACATCTAAATCTTTAAGCTTCATCCTTGTTCTGTTCTCATCCAAGTTCTGCAGCCATTTTGCACAGACATGCTTCACCTTCCCGCTCTGGAAGGTGACTAGATACAAACTCAAACGTTTGGACAAGGATGCCATATAAACGATACTCTGTTTTTATCATCGCTGAAGTCATGGAGGGCCAGTTTGCCTCATTATTGGTTGTTGGATTTTGTGTCTTTTGTGTATGATTTCACAATGCTGTGTATGCCCTTACAGCAAATCATTCCAAAGGCTCATGACATATGGGACAGAGCTGGTGCCTTTTGGTTGCTACTAGAACTCGGATATTTGTAGACCACAGTCTAAAAGCTTCCTAAGAAGCACCAATTGAAAATGAATTTAGTGTACTCCTTTCAAGTATCGGGAAAAACTTATGTGAAATGTTCCAGTCTTAATATTAAGGAGGCATTGTTTTAGCAAAAATATTTCTTTAGATAAAGCAATTCTATATGGACTTTTTTCAGACCTTGGTAGAGTTGTCTCACTAAAGATGTTTTTGCCTTTTACAGTATTAATTGATTAGTAAATCCTTTATCACAGACAGTATAATGATAAGTTTAAAGAACTTTGAACTGGTGAAACCCTTGTATTGGTTAAGTCTGAATAATAATATGTGATCATTGATAGGTCAATCATGTTTTGGGGTCATTCCCATGTTTTATTATCTTTATGTGATTTTTAGGGATTAATGAAACATAAGGTTAGAATGTACTAATTGATGACTGATCATAAAGCTTTCTTCTGGAAAGCATTCCTATAGAATGTTTAAAATCAAATGACAAAAAAACAAGTACAAACAAAACCTGAAAAAAACATGGCTATTACATATCTTGGTGCACAATGCTTGTTTCTCTCTAAGATCTTTATTGAGGAGCAATTTTATGTCATGAGTTAAACACTGTACTGGAATTGAGAGACATGAACTCTAGATTTGGATCTGTTGCTACTTTTCTGAATGACCTTGGACAAGTTAGTGTATTTTTCCAAGTCACCGGTCCTCATGAGTAAAATGAGGAGGTAAAGCTGAAGCTCCTTCCAATTCCACAATCCACTTTTTATTTTTAATTGCTATTAAAGTATCCCCATGTCGTGTATGTATTTCAAGGACAAAACAAATTAGTGTGGATTGAGAAGAATTCTCATGAGCCTCCCACATTACTTTGAGCCCTGCATTTTTGTAGGTATTGCAAAACTGGCTTCACTTTTTTTTAGTGAAATGTTTCTCATTTCTCTGATCCTCTGGCTACATGATCCTGGCTGGAACAAGTAGCAGATGTGTTGAAATACTAAGAGGCAAGTTATTTTTTTAAAGCACTTCTGCACTGAGTGAGATAGGAAAGGGAAAAACATATGTGTGCCTGTGTGTGTGTGTTCTGATCATTTTCACCTTTTGGAATTTCTGGTCTAAGTTTTATAACTCAAGGTTTTAAGTAATTTTATGTTTTCAAGTAATTTTTCTGACTTAAAGTGTATGTTGTGGGAACTGGTAATCATTTTTTATTATGCTGAGATTTTTGTTATGTTTACATCCATAGACAAGGAATGATTTTGTTCTGAAATATTTTTATTTTTATATTCCTTAACTGAGACAAAATATTCAAGAGTAAAAAGGTTTCCTGGGTCTTCAAAGGCACAGCTAGTGTCAGAGACCCCAAAACACTTTGTCCCATCGTCAGGGCTTCTAAGGTCTGCAAAAGAAAACCTCCTGACTTTCATGAAGATTTATGACTCTCTCTAGAGCGTTGGATTTTTCTAAGCCGACAAACAAAAATGCTTCAATGCATTTAGGTCTAAAGATTCCCAGAGAATTCCTGCTATAGGATGAGTAATGCCTGGATCAGGCAACACTTGGCCTGGAAACTCTCAGGTTGGCAAAGATTGCTAGAACAAGGAGCACTCTCTTCCTCAGACAGTCTAAGGGCTGTGCTGGGATATCCATAGCTCTAGGTTTCCCAAACACTGTCCACCACCCAAAAGTTTGACTCTATAAGTTCAGTGAAAGAAATATTTGCCAAGTACCTATTCACTTGGGTAAAAGTATACACAGATATTTTAATCCAGTAGTATATCTAGTTGCTTATACACTCACATACATGTGTTTAATGGGGATAAAAGAAAGAATGGATAGTAGACAACCAAACAGGTGATTACAAGGCCACAAATATCATCAGTTCACTAATAAAGACAAGTGGTATAGAAAGAAGGATTTCATTGAATTTAAGAAATCAGAGGAAGCTTCCAAGGATTAGTCTAAATTGACATAAAAGTGTAAAGATGGCGAATTGAAATCAAGTGAGGAATAATGCGTGGTTGGGAGTGGAAGATGGACTAACACAGCAGTTCTCAACCTGTGGGTCGAACGACCCTTTCACAGGGGTCACCTGATTCATAACAGTAGCAAAATTACAGGTATGAAATAGCAATGAAAATAATTTAGGGTTGGGGTCACCACAACATGAGGAACTGTATTAAAGGGCGGCGCCATTAGGAAGGTTGAGAGCCAGTGAACTAACATATGTGAACTTCAGAAGTGAGAGGTAGCACGGCACGTTAAAAACTCTCAAACTCTATGCTGTCAAGTCAATTCAATCTTATAGCCACAGTACAGGCTAGAGTAGGACTGCCCCTGTGAGTTTTCAAAGCTAAAAAATCTGCCCAAGAGCAAAAAGTCTCACCATCTCCTCAATCACCTTTGAGTGGTTTCAAATAGCTGATCTTAGGATTCAAATCCCGACTCATAATCTACTTTGCTGCCAGGCCTTCCTTATACGTCATGTTAGGAGGCTATAAATGGTTAGGTAGTCTGTACGAGCGGGTACCAAAAAAACTCCACTGGGTGGAGCTTTCATAGTCCACATTTTTCCCACTAGCTGGGTATCTAGCAACTAGCTCTGAGTTAGTGCACTCAGTGGAGTCACCGGGAAAGGTTCTCTCTGGTCACAGTGAATTTTTTCATAAAAGCAGTTTCTCTTGAATCTTGTTTTCTGTGATGGCTGATTTAAGAGAACGACGTTCGATTGTGAAATTTTTTCTCCTGCTCAGGGTAAAATGCCACAGAAACCATTGTGATGTTGAACACAACTTACAAAGACAGAGCTATGGAGAAAACTCATGTAGGAGTGGTTTACTCATTTCAAAATAGGTGAAATGTTGATTGATGACAAACCTTGTTCTTTTTTTCCCCTATTATCTTCTATTTTTAAAATTATTTTATTGGGGGCTCTTATAACTCTTATAACATTCCATACATCAATTGTATCAATCATATTTGTACATATATTGCCATCATCATTTC
>NW_022103896.1:32010242-32011337 GCF_000313985.2 Echinops telfairi
CAGTGATGAGAGGGGGATGATCTAGGGGTATACATGCAACAGGAAAGGGAGGGATTGGGCACACACATGTGACAAGATGGGCAGATCCTAGATTCAGGATGGCAGCCTAATTTTGCATGTAACTGAGCAGGTTTGGCCTGTTCTCTGGCTCTCCATAGAAACCATTATCAGTAGGGTGTGAACCCCACCTACAGTGGACCTGACTAATGGCTGAAAGCCTTCAGGGAGAAGTTATTCATTGTCCTTAACAGCAGGGAGTGGGTGCCACCTCCAGTGGGATCAGACTGAAGGCTGAATGCATCTGACCTCCCACCATGTGCTGGCAAATAGCCTCAAATGTTTGGCTTATCTTTGGGGGAGACAAAGCTGGGGAAAAGTCTTTTTAAATCCCACAATTCCCCCTCTTGTTTTATAAATAAAATTCAAAAAAGCCATAGGGGCAAAGTTCTATACATTGAAAGCTGTTACGGCAAATTTAATTACCAAATTAATATCCCCCAAAATTCAGGCTTATGGTAAATATTTGGAATCCAGGAGTGGGGGATAAAGCCTTCCCATGCCCATCTACTATTGGGCAAAGGTATGAGAGGAGTTGGATTCTGCAGCGGGAAGAAATAGGGAAAATAGGAATGTCTGCTTCTATAAGGAGATAGAATCAACCATTTGCTTACTTTAAGGCAGCACAGCTTTAAGGGGAGAAACTGTGGAAATGAAAAAATTCTGCAGGAACATGTATTTGGACTATAATGCCAACCACCAAAGTGGCGGCTTTCCTACCATGGAACACTGCCTTCCAGATTCCCTTCATACCAGTCAGGGAATAAGTCCCAGTTCTATTTCCCTCAGTGTTAGTTTCCCACACAATAGATAGTTCCAGGTCTGTCTGCTGACCTTTACATATATTTTTCTGATCAAGTCTGTTGAGATGCGCTGTCCCTCAAATTAGAAGTCTATTTTCAGGATTCCTTGGGGACTTGGTTACTTTGCCCCCCTTGCTGCCCTGTTTCACACCATTGGCATTTCACTCCGCTGTGCATGGGGCAGATCAACTATCTGCACAATGTCTCCAGTGCTGTCCCTGTGGCACTATGGGTC
>NW_022103896.1:32012039-32013533 GCF_000313985.2 Echinops telfairi
TGTGTGTGTGTGTGTCTCTTTCTCTTCTTCTCTCTCCCCTCTCTTTCACATATTTTCAGTGCTGTCCTCTGTATTGACTTCTTCTGGGAAGGAGGTCAACAGAGCTCAGCTTAGTCCAAGCCCCATCATCCTCTCTGTAAGTTCGCTGCCCATCAACTTCCCGAATGCACAGGGATCAACAATGGAGACAGAGTGTGGGAATTGTGCCCAATCTAACCCTATCACACTGCAGTGAAACACCAAGGGCATGCAACAGAGCAGCAAGGGGAGCAAAGCAATGAAATCCCGGGGAATATAAAAAAATAGACTTTGGAGACAGAGTATGGTACCCCATCAGACTTGACTGGAAAACACTCCTAATTGTCAATTGGCTTTCTTTTTGTTGTTCTTATTTTGTTTTTTATTGTTGTTATTATTTTGTTGTTTTTTTCTTCCTTTGTTGTTTTGTTTGGCTTTGCCTGTTTTTTGCACTTATTAATGTCTTTGCATGTCTATCTAGATAAGATAGGTGGGATAAACAATTTGGAGACAGAAACAATAGAACCAACAGTTCCCGGAGGATATGAGAGAAGGGGAGCTGGGAGAAAGGAAGGGGATGGGCAACCAGCTCAGGGACAAGGGAACAACAAGTGAACTAAAATCAATGGGGGAAAGGGAGTAGGATGCCTAGTGGGGCTCAATCAAGGGCAATGTAGCAGCGAGGAGTTTTTATACATGAATGAAGGCCGAACATGATGGTGGGACAAGAGGAAAGTAAAAGGAAATAGAGGAAAGGACCAGGAGGCAAAGGACATTTATAAAGGCCTAAATACAGGCATGTACACATGTAAATATATTTATATATAACAAGAAGGGAACAGATCTATGTACTTATATCTATATGTTAAGAATTAATGTTGTAGATAGACATTGGGCCCCGACTCAATTACTCCCTCAATGCAAGAACACTCTGTTCTAATAATCCGGCATTCTGTGATGCTCACCTTCCTGACATGATCGTTAAAGACAAAATGGGTGCATAAGCAAATGTGGTAAAGAAAGCTGATGGTTCCTGGTTATCAAAAGATATAGCATCTGGGTCTTAAAGGCTTGAATATAAACCAGCGACCATCTAGCTGAGAAGCAACAAAGCTCACATGGAAGCACACCAGCCTGTGTGATTCGATGGGACCAGGTATCAGGCATCTAAGACCCAGAACAAAATCTTTCTCAATGAGAATTGGGGGGGGAGGGGGGGGGAGGGCATGGAGACCCAAAGCCTATCTCTAAACAATTGGACATCTCCTCACAGAAGGGTCACAAGGAAGAGATGAGACAGTCAGGGTACAGTATAGCACAGATGAAACATACAACTTTCCTCTAATTCCTACATGCTTCCTTCCCCGAGTATCCTGACCTTAATTCTACCTTACAAATTGGATTAGACCAGATCATGCACACTGCTACAGATAAGAGCCAGGATAGATAAATACCTCAGGGTCAACAATGAGAGTA
>NW_022103896.1:32014408-32018036 GCF_000313985.2 Echinops telfairi
GCAGGCATCTCATTGTGCCAGTTTTTGGCAAAAAACACTATGCCTCTCTAACTCCTCGCATCTATGAGTGAGGTCACTTGACCTCACTCTGTATGACTTCTTTTTGTTTCCATGAATGCAGAGGGACATAAAAGGACAGAGATTTGACAAAATAGAAGAGGTGAAGAAAAAAAAGGAGGGAGGTGCTGTCAGCCATCCAAACAGATGAGTTTGAAAAATGTTTTCAAGAATGGAATTGCTAATTTTACAAATATATTAAGTATAATGGAGAGTACTTTGAAGGTGATGACGTTGTTTGGTAAAAAAAAAGTAAATACATAGCTTTGAAAACAATTCCATTTTTTTTCTCAGTACCCCCTCGTACGTCCTTTAAAGAGATAATGACCAATCATGGAGTTGACATCTATTGAGGGTTAGACAACTGTACACATATAGATGACACCAAAACCAAAACCCATTTTCACTGGCATTGAGTCAATACTGACTCATGAGGGTAGAAGTGCCCCTGTGAGTTTTCAAGACTATACATTTTCATGGGAGTACAAAACCCATCTTTCTTCAGCTGAGTGGCTTGTGGTTTCAAACTGCTGACCTTGCAGTTAGCAGCCCAATGCGTAAGCCATGACACCCCCAGGCTTCACTCGGCAAATAGTGATGGTCCCTGAAGCAACTCCATTGTTTCATTCACCCTGATTAATCTTTTTTACTTAATGTTTTCATTACTGTATTTATTAAATATGAATTACTACAATATGCAAGACAAAAATCCCACAGAAAGAGCATAACCTCTTCATCTGACTTGCTTTCTTTATTCTCACCCTTTTAAAATTTCCATTCAATCTATAGGTTTCTGGGTTTTTTTGATTGAGTAAGGATCCTTTCATATGTTCTTGCTGTCTATGTGCATATCTTTATCATAGTCTTATGAGTGGGTTATAATTCATTGCTTTCTGGAGGGCAGGAACTTCTCCATAATGCTTTGTGCATTTCTAGAAACAAGGCATTTCCTAATAAACTTGAGGAAGGCACATATACAAAGATATTCTTTTATGCATTCAATAAACACAGCTGTCTACTCCCTGTCATTACTGATCTACACACTGGCAATTCAGAGAACAAGAAGTAAACATCCCTGCCCTTAAAGTCCTGTGGTATTGGATGACAGGGCGTTTTTAACTAAAAGACTATGTCTTTGTATTGTTGCTTAGGTGAGATTCATTGTGAGATCTATTCAACTTCAGGTGCTTCTGTTTATTTATCTTTACCAGTAAGGGCTTCTCAATTGCCTGGGACAAAATAAGTAAAATGTGTTAATACAACAGACACAAGCTATCTTTTTCCCTAGGCCAATGGAATAGGATGATATGTTGCTGTAATACTAATAACTAGTCTGTGGGTTACAAAAATTAAGGACTCTGCCTACAATTTTGATAGTTGCCAGTAGGTGACAGTAAACTGAGATTTTATAAGGTTGATAATGGGTGAAGAATGCTTTGGGCTGCTAGCTGCAAGGTCAGCAGTTTGAAACTACTAGCCATTCTTCGGGAGGACAGGGCTTTCTACTCTTGTGAAGATTTAGTCTCAGCAACACAGGGGCAGTTCTACCTTGTCCTATATAGAATCTCTATAAAGTATAAATAGATATGGATTCAATAGCTGTGAGTTTGTTCGATAAAAGTACAAAATTAAGTTAAACTTATTTGAGTCATTTTTTAAATTATGAAATTTCATTATAAAATATAATCTCGTAACATATCCAGTACCTTTTCTCTCTAGTATATTTATTTCTTTTTTCATAGTCTTTACCCATTCCAATCATAACTATTTTAAAGCATTTAAAATAAAATGTCATCTGTCAAATGTCAATATCAAGTGCATCAATGGCAAACCTTCTGTTGACAGTAGAATTAGAACATTTAGTTTAAATTATTATTGAGTGTTCACTCCATGCCAAGCACTTGCAAAGTACGTGCACGTCTTTGGGGGTGCTAATTTCATACATGCTAATGTTTATACTGGTCTCTTTCCCTATGGAAAGCCTCAAAGGAACAATTGCAGGATAGGGCTTGCTTAGGAGCTTGGTAAACAGCAAATGTGAGTCAGGTATTACTTTAGGACACAAATGACAAACAAGTGGAGTCCCGGTGGGTTAGTGACTCAGAATGAGGCTGCTCACTGCAAGGTCAGCAGTTTGAAACCACTAGTCAACAACCAGACATCAGGAGAAAGACAGGGCTTTCTGCGGGGGGTGGTAGGAGGGGGGACGGGGTGGTGGTGGCTACTCTCAGAAAGAGCCAGTCTCAGAAACTACCCGGTCCCCCAGGGTCACTATGAATCAGGATTGACTCAAGGGCCAGGAGTTGGGTTTGGTTCATGTACCCTCAAGGAGCCTGGTGGTGCAACAAGTGTACCCTTTGAACTGCTAACCACAAGGTCAGCAGTTTGAAACCACCAGCTTGCTCTTTAAGTAAAACAACGAGGCTTCCTACTTCCATTTCGGGCTACCATCTCAGAAACCGACGAGGGCACTTCTACCCTGCCTCATCACCATGAGTCATAATTGACTCGGCGGTAATAAGTGTGGCTTTTTGTTCACATACCCGAAAAATCACTTCTAGGGCAATCTGTCCAGACTTGTAGACAGGAGAATTAATTCTAATTAATATGTAAATAATATTTTAAATAGCATATTTATTTTTAAATGATAGGTTCTGTTGTGGATCAAAGAAACAGCTTATTCCTATTCATACCCTGTTTTTTACAGTATATGTAGAGTTCTTAGCAAGAAATTATACCTAAAAATTGTGTACTTCCTTATCAACTTCTAACCTAGAAGATATGCTAGTAATTAAACTTGTTTTGGAACTGAAAAATGATTATTGAACATACAGGAGTTCTGATGGCACAGTGTGTTACGCATTGGTCTGTTCACCCAAGGTCCGCAATGTGAAACCAGCAGCCGCTCCATAGGTGAGAGATAAGAAGGTTTTACATGCTTGTAAAAAGTTGTCCTCGTAGAAATCCATGGGGGCAATTCAATTCTGTCCTATAGAGTCAGTATGGGTTGGAATCAGCTCAATGGCACTGAGTTTGAGTTTGAGTTTTTATTTCATATATAGTTTATAACAAGCATAAATGCTTTTTTGTTTAACTTGTTCCAATTTTGCCTTCAGTACATAACTCCATTAACATGACTCTCATAAAAGTTTTTACAATTCTTTGAAACCAGAATCTACAGGTATGCTTTATCCCTCCAGACAGCTACTGTGCTGATATTATTTCCCAGGCACAATGTCATGAGCCTGACCTTGAGCATGTGTAAGATCAACTAGAGTGCTCTCTTCAATACAAAGATCCAGGTATATTACATACACGTGGTGGTGCTGATGCAAAAATAACTTTTCTGTGACACTAAGATGCTTTGTTTGCTGCTTTGGGGGGCGGATTACAGTTTAGGGCAGCAGTTCTCAACCTGCGGGTCATAACCCCTTTGGGAGTCGAATAACCCTTTCACAGGGGTCGCCCGATTCATAACAGTAGCAAAATTAGAGTTATGAAGTAGCAACGAAAATAATTTCATGGTTGGGGGCGCACCACAACATGAGGTACTGTATTAAAGAGGCGTAGC
>NW_022103896.1:32018804-32025988 GCF_000313985.2 Echinops telfairi
CCTTCCAGCCCTCGGCGTGATCCCCGGCTTTGAAACATAAATGAAAACTGAGAACCAACCAACCTTTGTTGATCTTTTTTACGCTGAGCCATTCGTTTCAATACCAAATTTTCCAAGGTCCTGACTTCAGTTTTGGTAAAAATTAAAACTCATAAACCCCTTCACATAGCTTTTGGCCCGCTCTGATAGGGACCAGAGAGGATCTGGTCAGTGAGCCTTGGGCATCCTAGCTAACCGTGATGCCAAAAGAATTGAAATATGTTGAAGGGACTTGTATTTGTATTTGTATTATGAACAAAGGATCTAACTGCCTCAGGAGGGAGTCCTGGTGGTGGAGTGGTTCAGGGCTCTGTAGTCAACCGAAAGGTCAAGAGTTCAAACCTACCAAGAGCTCCAGGGGAATGAAAACTGGGAATCCACCCCAGTCAAGATGATAGCCTACGAAACCCTAAAACCCTACGGGGCAGTTCTGCTTGGTTTTCCTACACCACTATGAGTCAGAATGGACTTCCAGGCACCCAACAAGTGCCCCGTGATTCATTTTTGTACCCATAGTTTGATGTTTTCTTAGAAAGGGGAAGCAATACAGAAAGGACAGTTTACTTTATTTTGAACAAAAAAAACAGGAAACGTTACAGCGCATATTTCTGAACTTTGGGAAATATGGGTTTATTGTCAGGGATCTCACGAGGATAGTGTTTTGTTTCCAATAGAGAATAAAGTGTACTTTCTCACCACGGTGCAAAGGCACCCAAAGATACCAATATTTGGATCTGCTATTTCCTTGGGAGGAAATGTTCATCGTGGATTTTTAACAACCCTTTGTAGTTTCGTAGGGTGGCTATAACAGAAACACGACAAGGTGTCGGCTTTGATGGAGGGAAGTCTATTTTCTCATAGTTGAGGAGGCCCGTTTCACGGGGACAGCTCCATAAAGAGAAGACTGTGTCTCTTGGCTCTGGAGAGAATATCCTATCCTTTCAGATTCTATTCCTTGCTTCCTTAGGAGCCCCCACATGTGATGTGGACCTCCCTTCTAGTCTTTCTTCCTACCCTCTGGTTTATCTGTTCCTTTTATATTTCAAAGGCGATTGTCCTAAGGCACACCCTACCCTGATATTGGGGTCACACCCACGGGTGCTGTATGGCAGTGTAGGATTTACAGCACCAATGTTGAAGGGGATAATATCCGTGTTTCACATCCCTATGGAACAATGGCAATGCTACAGATACTGAGCAGTCACTAGTAACAGCCTGACAAGATCCGGGTGGCTGATGATCTTACCGTCTTATTAAAGTGCCATGTTATTTTCAATGAGAGGGAAAAATCAAATCTCTCTTCTCTGACACCAAATGTGTAGGTCAAATGAATGCATCCTATCTTCCATTGTGTTTGGCTATGCTCCCCTGCGTCTGAACCATGAACTTTCTCTTGTCCTGACTACTCAGAGCTAGGTCACACTACGTGCCTTGGAAGGGCACAGTACTTCAACTTGTCAACTTGGCCCAAGATCTCAGCTATTAATGACAAGCTGGGAGTTCTCACAACACCAACACTTCACCTGCAGGTCCCATTACTCACTCAGGATAGCAACCATCAGCTCAAGGTCCCCCCACCCCGGCTCCTCATCATTCCCCATCAACTGGCTCCCATTATTCCCTCAGATACAAACATTTGCTAGAATGATTCATAGAAGAGGATATAAATGAAGAACTGCACTGGGTAAGGTCTGGGAGGATGTCAACCATGGACTATCTATGTTCTTACTTTCATGTAAGAAGTGCTCAGCAGCTAACAGAAGGGTTTGTGGTTGGAATCCACCCAGCAGTTCGGTGGGAGAGAACACATAGTGGACTGCTCCCATAAAGAATATTGGTTAGGAAACTCTTCGGGATAGTTCTACTCAGTCACATGGGGTCACTATCAGACAAATTGATTAGAGGACAGCTAATCACAACAGCAGCACCTCTGGGAGAGCAATGCCAGTGAGTAGGTTTGATTGACTGAAGCATGCCCTGGGCCCGGAGGTGGAGGGATATGAAGAAGTGGTCTTTTTATCTTAGACAGCCTCCATCTCCTTAGCTGGTCTGAGGCCTCATCGAAGACACTTTAATCAATGAGAAATGTCCAAAGGTCTAAAAGTTGTCTCTAAGAATTCAGTACAAAGACCAGATAGTGTGGGAAATGTTAATCCTACATGTAATAATTATAAGTCAAAGGTGAAACATTAAAAATATAAATTGTCAAAAGTTAAGTAAAAAATAATGTACAATTTATATAGGTATAAAGAACACACGTGCATGTAACATTGATCAATTAATTTGGATTCTCTGATGTTTCTCATTAATTGTGATATATATGTATTTTAATCTCAGCATGGATTCCAAGGACCTTCTCGGTCTAAAATATCTTCCACACTTGCTCATCTACTAGTACTCAGGTTTAAAGTAACATAGCAGCTCTACCTCAGGGCACCTGAGACTTAAGAAACAGATCAGATAATGTCTGATTTTCTAGCATAACATTTAAGAGATTCACAACTTCTGGTGATTTTCCCGATTATCCAATCAATTGAATAAAAGCTCCTAATTTAGTAACACTTACTGTACTGGCATTACACCTCAACCTAAAGAAAACAACATTTTTTTTCATAAAAACAACACATCAGAATAAATAAGCAAAATAATTACAAATAGGAAAACAACAAAGTTGTTAAAAATTTCATTTTACTTAGACCCAGAAGTAATGCAGAAGGAAGTAGCAATCAAGAAATCAAATGACATTGCACTGGACAAACCTACTTTTAAAATAAGCATCTTTCGTGTGTAAAACAACAAAAACAAGGATGTTACTTTGAAATTTAAGGTGTGCCCAACCCAAGCTATGAAATTGTCAGCCACTTGATGTGCATGTTAAATCTGGGCACTGAATATGGACAATCAGAGAAGAAGTGATGCCTTTGAATTATGGGGCTGGGACAGAATATCAAATAAATATGGTCTGCCAGAAAAAATAAATCTGTCCTCAAAGATGTGCAGTCAGAATGCTCCTTAGATGGGCAGAGGTGGCTACTAGACTTTTTCAGAGATACAATTGATCGATTATCAGGAGGGACCAGTCTCTGGAAAAGGACATCATGCTTGGAAGGGTAGAAAGAGTCCATGAAAAAGCCTTCAAGGAGATTGATTGGACACAGTGGCTGCACCACTGGACTCAAACACAGGACCCCTGCTGAGGATGGTGCAGGACGGGCAATGGTCACTCTGCTGTACTTAGAATTCCTATGAGTCAGAGCCCACTCAAAAGTGCCTACAATAACAACAAGGCCCTGGTGATGGTTGAGGTCAAGCTCTCAGCTGCTGAAGACAGGTTGGTGGTTTGAAAGAGCAGGTGATCTGCTCCTGGGAAGAATACAGCCGAGAACAGACTAAGGGGTGCTTCTCTGTCACAGGGTGTTGGCATAAGTTGAAGGGTGCTGTGAACTCAGCACTGGGCTAATAACCAATGGGTTGGCGTTTTCAAAACCTACCGACTGCACTGCAGGAGACAGGTGAGGCTGTTTTCTCCCCAAAAGACTTACTAGTTTCAGGAACTCCAAATAGAACCACATTGGTCAGAATTGACTTAAAGAATTTGGATGTTTTGGATTTAACAAAAATAACAATGTGATTAAAAGAAGCATATGTATAACAAGCAGTTTACAGTTCCCTACTAAACCAGAGGCCGACTGTTCTAATCCAACCAGCTGGTCCTCAGAAAGGAAAGCTCCTATAAAGATTCTAAAAGACAAACTCAAGGCCTCCAGTCAATTTGGAATAAATAGGGGGCATATAGGACAGGGTAGAACTGGCCTCCCTGGGTTTCAGAGAGAATAACTCTTTATAGGAGTAGAAAGCCTCTTCTTTCTTGCTTGGAGAAACTGGAGTTTTCAAACTACTGACCTTGCAGTTAGTGATCCAAAGTGTAGCAATTGCGGCTGCAGGGCTCCTCATGTAGACCCAAGAATCTCTAGGAAGCAATACTACCCTGTCATACAGGGGTGGGCATGAGTTGGAATCCACTCCCGGGCAATAGATTTGTTTTTGAGGGTTCAATGTGATAAAGAACACTTTGAGAAGTGTGTTAGGCAGGGTTCTCTAGAAAAGCAAAACCAGGACACTTATGATTTTATAGATAGATATTGATAGATATAGAGATAGCTATAGATATATACAATACGAAGAAATATACAACTACTTAGTCCACATAGCAGTACAGAGGTCTCAGTTCAACTCACTTCCGTGAGACAGTTAATATACTGCAGTCCTTCAAGCCAAGGAAGCAGACAGCCGAGTCTTTTGTAGAGCAATACAGGCAGTCTGGTCACAGGCAACAAACAGCATGGCGGGTCACCAAGACTGAGCTAGATGACAGGGTCTGACTATCCCCAGTTCAAGTAATATATACACCCGCAGTGTGGTGAAGCAGGTCTCGAAGGAGCCTCAAACTATAGCGACACAGTCCACTGGTTGTGTGTCTCACAGGCAGTGTCGCTCGCAAGTTGAGGCAGAGAACTAGCTATGGCAGATGCACACTGTCCAATCATCAGAGAGCAAAAGACAGAAAGGGGAGGCTCGCTGAGCCATTTAACTCTTTGTCCTACAATTAAACAGATCTTATTAATCCCATATGTTTTCTTTGGCCAGGTTGGCGCAATAATCCTACCTATCACAAGAAGTAAAGATGAAAACTGAAGGAAGGATTAGTACCAGTAAACTTTTCAAGAATTTTTTTCTCAGTTTTAATTGTGATAAAGACAGGATGCAAGCATGCACTGAATCAGCCAATAGAGAGCCTTATAACAGTATAGTATGAAAAAACAAAGGTTTTTTAAAGATGTGAATTTTAATTTAATTAAAAAATAAATATTTGAATTGTAAACTTATCTTTAGGCTACTGAATTAAAATAGTGAAGCCCTTAAACTAACTAAGGGCGTCTTTGTGATGTAATGGTTACACATCGAGCAAGGTCAACAGTTTGAAACTACTATCAGGACAGTGGAGAAAGATGGGACTTGCTATTCCCATAAAGAGGTACAGTCTTGGAAACCCACAGGGGCAGTTCCACCCTGTCCTATAAGGTCACTATGAGTCAGCATTGAGTAGATGGCAGTGACTTTTTGGAAGACTAAGTGGTCATCCAGCAAAGAAACTCTACCTCCTTCTTTTGATAATTAGTACTCTCAAGGAGATAAAATGAGAATTTGAGATTTTTTTTTAATCTCCCACTTCTCCAGTTTATTGCCCACGTGCATGTTTCTATCTAGCTATTTTTCTACCTCATCATTTTCATCACTCTCTCCGATTATATATTTCTATCAAGATGATATGAATTTACACTTAATTTCATGTTATTTATTCATATAACTCATGTCCACTAAGCTAAGGTATGTTGTATGATTATTGATTAGGGATATTTGGTTTCTTTACATTTTTATTAATATGCATGAAGTGCTGACTCTCCATGAGACAATGCTCCTATGGACTTTACATGCATTACCTCATTCAATCTTCACAAGAACACAGAAGGGTAGGGAAGAAATGGGGAGCTGATGTCAGGGGCTCAAATGGGAAGAGAATACTTTGACAATCATGTTGGCAGCATATGTACAAATGTGCTTGACACACTGGATGATTGTACGGATTGTGATAAGTAAGAGACCCCAATAAAAGTATTTAATAATCTTTTTTAAATCTCTGTGGGGCTGGCTGAAAGGTTGGGGGTGGAGCCTACTCAGAGGCACCATGGAAGAAAGTGTTGGTGATCTGCTTTTTAAAAATCAGCTACAGAAAACCCTTTGGAGCACAGTTCTGTGCTGACACACACGGTGCATGATAGTTACAATCTACTTAATAGCAACTGGTTTTGATGGTTGGTGCTGTTAACAGAGCTAATCAATGAAGGAAGTCACTGAACATCAGAAAGGATATGAGTTACAATGTGAATTAGATAGGAAAATCCAATTTCTCATATGGTTTCTCCAGGACAGTAGTGTGGTATGATGTAGTCAGCACTAGAAGCTAATGGGTTTTATAGTTCTTGTTTGTTTGTTTAATTTATTTTTAATTTTTCATTGGGACTAGAAAGTAAGGATATATGATCGAATTTGGGTTAATGATTTTATGGTTGTGTCTGTCTTTCATTCATATTTGTTTTGTACCAAATCACTTGTATCTGCTCAATCTTCGTATTGTTCAGATGCCTGTAAATCTCTAACACATCAAGATTTGATTAATCAAGCTGTTCATTTGTAGTTATGTTAGTCTCCATCCTCAAGTTTTGTTGATTAATCAAGCTGTTCATTATTAGTCATATCAATCTCCTCACCCACACTGCAAGTTGATTTGAAAGTTCTTTTTCCTTCTACTTATAGGAATGTAGATCCTCATGATCACACAATAGTGACATGTAGTCACTACTTTTCATATGTGACTTGACTATGACTCATCTCATTTTCCTGTTGTTTTCTCACCTCCTCAGAGAACATATCCAACCAAACACTGGCATCCTCTCGAGTCCAGCTCCTGTTGACCCTATAGGACTGACTAGAACTGCCTCTGGGAGCTTCCAAGGTTGCAAATCTTTATGGGAGTTGAACTTTTCCTCTTTTTCCTGAGCAGAGCCTGGTGGTTTTGAACTACTGACCTTGTGGTCAGCAGCCCAACTCATAGCCCAGGACACCACCAAGGCCACTTCTCCCATAGACAGGCTCTTGAAAATAAGCAAAACTCCTGCTCTTTTTTCAGACAATAGAGTAAAGAATATGATTTCTTAGTGGTACCCTAATATGTGGGAAATACTGTTAGACCTAAAGAGACCAACTTTAACAGCCGCCTTTCCAATAGGCCCCAGAGTTCTAAGAACTGATAACCAAGTAAAGCAAACCCTCTACCCTGGAAGAAAGCTAGGATTGAACATTTAACTGCTAATGAAAGGGTAGCAGTTTGAACTCTCCCAAAGGCTCCACAGCAGAAAGGACTGGCTACCGGCTCCCCAGGAAACTGTATTGGAAGTTCTCCTGGGTCGCCTGGGATCACTGGGCATCTCAATCTATTGACATGGCATCTAAGAACAACGTCCTCCAGTTATGAAAATAAAACTTTTGAAACAGTTCCCCCCAATTATCCAATAGAAAAGCCATAC
>NW_022103896.1:32027395-32040423 GCF_000313985.2 Echinops telfairi
TTGAAAAGACGCTCCTTGTCCCGCTTTTAAAATTCAAAATTCCACATCCTCCACAGCTTCCAAAACAAATCTCCTTCAAGAAACTTTTAAAGAAACGTTTTGCGTCTCCTGAAATGTTCCTACAGTTTCCTTAGCAGTTTCTTCCAGTGCTATTGATTTGCAAACCTCTTGAGGAGGTCTCCCTAATACCTAACAAATACCTTTCCTAGGAAAAGTCTAAAGTAAGGCAAATACTATTTCCTGTCTCCATAGATTCATAAGAGAAACGCTGCCTGTATTTTCAGCCAAAGCTGACACAAGTGTCATGTAAACTCAGGGCTAAAAGGTGTTCTGTGAAATCCCTCTTTACTGATGGTGCCTTTCAATGGGGTGGAAGAAGGTAACTTAAAGAAGACACCAGGCTGGAAGAGCAGCCAGGAGGCATAGCAGTGGTGGGAAGCTTGGGCAGATTGAGTCATTGCTACCACACTCTGAAAGAAAACCATGGGGGTCATTTTCCTTTTTGCCCAAATAATTGTGAGAAAGACAAACTAATGCCATATGGTGGCAGGGGGAGAGTTCAGAGCCAAAATACAAATCTGTTCAGCTCGTCAGTACCTAAGACCTACAAGCATAGCTATCTGAGAGTCTGTTTACTGTTTAAAAGAGCCAAGGCCAAACTTCAATTTGTCATACATACGTCTCCCACACCCTTGGATAATGAAAAAGCCTCTTTCTTCTCCAAAGATAGTGAAGATTGAATGATGTGAGCAGTAGGATAATTTCTTTTTTTATATATACAAATTAGTAATTTTTTAAAACAATATCAGTGAGAAAATCAATTAATGAGATTGGGCTAACTAATTTAAAGAAAGGAAAGTCACATAATTAATACATGGGTATAATTGGGAAGCTTGTTCTCCGAGATAGCATGCACCATTATCCTGTTTTTCTTACCACATCTAGTTATTCAAATGTCTGACAGAGAAAACAGGTAATCATGATTTCGTCAGGGATGACGGGAGAATTATCACCGGTGTTAATGTGCATCTATCGTCTTAAAATTTTGCCCTTAAGACGTTGACTGGGAGAAAAATGCTAACTGTCCTTGAGGTTGTGACTTCAGTGCTACTGATACATGTTTTTTGTTTATTTGCTTTTCCTCTCTTAATTACGAAAAAATTTAGGTAAAGGAATGAATTCCATGTTTCTACTTTGCGCCTGCCCTTTGGTCACATCTAATTGCATTCTCGGCAGCTTTGTGGCCGCTTCTTGATTTCTGCCCCTCAGCCAAATGCTTAGCTCCGGAGGGAGCATTTGGTTTTGATCTCACAGCACATCATTCTTCACGCAGACCACATCTACACTGGCCGAACACAGGAGTACTTATCCCGGATCCCCATGGTGTTCCTTCGGGGAAGGATTTTCTCTAATGACTTGCACTTCAAGTTCCTTCCAGTCATACTCAGATGCAGTCTGTTTTGGTCACCAGTGTATTAAATGTCTGTTAGGGAAACTATTAACCGAATAGGAAAAAAATCACGCATAGTTCATTACCCAACCAATTTTAGAAAACAGCCCGAACCACCATTCAAAAGAACCACCTATGTATTCTGTGCGAGCCTCCCTTTAACTAACTGTTTCTGTCGTTGCTCCTTGGTTGGTTGGTTTATTTCATGACAGGAATGCCCTTGTTGGCTCAGGGCCATTGAGTTGATTCGGCGTCACAGTGACCACCTGGGACGGAGGGAGGATTTTTATGACTGTTCCCCAGGAAGCATCCAGTCTTTCTGCTGCGGAGCCACTCTGGGGGTTTGAACCTTTCACTTAGCAGAAAAATGCTTTACAACTCTGCCATTGGGCCCTTCCATTCCCTGAATAAATAGCACTAATGAATGAGCATCCCTTCCCTGACCTATAGCCCACTATAGTTGTTCAAAATAAGCAAATACACCAAACTCACTGCTGGCAAGTCCCTTCTGCCTCAGAGGGAGCTGCTGAGGCTAAGTGGAAGTGCTCCACTGGGTTTCTGAAGCTGCAAATTGTCGAGGGCATGGAAAGCCTCATCTTTCTCCTCTGGAGCAATGGATGGTTCTGAACCACCAGTCTTGAGGTTAACCCAAGACTTAACTCACTGTACCATCAGGGGCCCTAAGGAGCTCTGAGCATAGTAGGTTATGTGAGGGGTTTCAAACCACAAAGTCAACAGTTCGAAAGCATCAGATGCTCCGAGGCAGAAAGAGGAGGCTTTCTACTCCTATAGAGTTAGACATTCAGAAACCCAAGGGAGCAGTTCTGGTCTGTCCTTGAGGGTTGAGCTGAGGCAGAATTGGCTTGATGATCAGTAATTGACTCCAAACAAAAATCCCATGTGAAAGTTGGATATTAAATATGGAAGATCAAAGAATAGTTGTGTTTTAATTAAGGGACTGGAACACTGTAAGCCCTATGGACTGCCAAAAGAACAAACAAACCTTTCTTGGAAGAAGTAGAGTCAGAATGCTCTTTAGAGGCAAACAAAGATGGTGAAACTGCATCTCGTATTATTTGGACATGTTATCAGGAAAGGTCGGTCCTTGGAGAAGGACATCATGCTTGGTACAACAGAGGGGCAGCACAAAAGAAGAAGGCGCTCAACAAGATGGATGGACACAGTGGCTACGACAATGGGCACAGACATAAGGATTTGACAGCATTTCACTCTTTTGTCCTTAAGGTTGCTGAGAATGATAACTGACTTGATGGCATCTAACAAGAACAACCACCACCACAACCCAAGCCTACTGCCATTGCGTCAATTCCAACTCAGAGGGACGCTATACATTTTTTTCAGAGACTATAAATCTTTAAAGTAGCAGATAACCTCATCTTTCTCCACAGAGCAGCTAGGGGGTTTAAACCGCTGGCCTTGCAGTTACCAATCCAATACCTAACAAAACCACGAAAACCCAAAACAAACCAAAGTCAGTGCCATAGAGTCAATCCTGACCTAGCAACCAAGTAGGACAGGCAAGAAGAATTGCCCCTATATGTTTCTGAGACGGTAACCCTTTACAAGAATAGAAAGCCTTTGTTTTCGCCAATGCAGCAGGCTGGTGGTTTTGAACTGCTGATCTTGTGATTAGCAGCCCAAAGTGTCACAACTACATCACCAGGGCTCCCAACAACAGCGTCACCAAGGTTCCTTAAATAATGGACCCAGTGCTGGCAAAATAGATAGATTACCTGCAAAGACACCGCGGGGTGGGGGGATCATTGTGCTACAGAGCCTTGCTATGAAGGAGCTTGCCCCTTTAGGGACAAGGTGAATGACTTGTCCTAGGAGGAAAGAAGGAAGGCCATCGTGGAGTGAGCACAGCTCATCAAGAGCTGTGAGCTGTGAGCTACACGCACCTGGCTATTTTGATAGCCCTCTGAAGCCTCTTCCTTTTGCAATCCTTCATCTTGCTACCTCCCCTCTGATTGTGTCTGTGTTCACCAAACAAGGGATAGTCTGATGGTGACTTGTCTTCCAAGGGGAACCTCTTTCTAATATGATCACGAGGCTGAGCCCCATGGAGCTTCTATTCTGACTCTAAATGGAGGCTGGAGGAGTGTCTGGGAGCTGTGGAGGGCAGTCGTCCTGGAAGGGCTAGGAACCTCAGGGGAGGACACCAAATTAAAAGCCCAGATCAGATCTGGAAGGTGACACGGATAGGGGTCGCCTTGGTAGCCTGCCATCTGACTTGCCTGTGGTGAATTCCATCTATGCATGGCCTCACTAAAATCTAAAATGTGAATCAACATTTTAAAATGCTACACTTTCTGCATTGCTAGGAATTTTTAGCTGATCTCTCATTTAAGCCTCTTGGTGATAATCCAGCATTAGAAGTTCTCCTGATAACTAGAAATTCTATTAATCATTAAAACCAATAGCACTTGTGTAGGGTGTAATTGTGTATCTTATGCTGGCTCAAAAATCCCTTCAGGCTATTTGGAAAAACCTGTTTAATAGCACACATGTAGCATGCTGTCCATTAATAAAAATATCAAGCCTCACAGAATATTAGTGGGGCTTCTAAATATACTTAGATGCAAATGCAAGTCAAAAATATACCCACATATCCCTTGCTCTTTTTGTTTCTGCTGAATAGTCTTGGAAAAGTTGGTTCAAAGCTGGCACGGATCTTACAAGTCGCTCATTTGCACAGATAGTAACCAACCATCACTATACTGTTGTTCAAAAGCAAAAACAAAACAAACAAAACCCCTCCAACTCACTGCCATCGAGTCATGCCGATCCCTTAGGACAGACTAGAGCTGCCCTATGGGTTTCTTAGGCTATACTGCTTTACGAGGAGAAACCCTCATCTTTCTCCTTTGCAGCAACTTGTGATTTCAAACTGCGGATGGTTTGGTTCCCAACCTGACTCAGAACCACTATGCCACCCTGGCTTTCCTGTGGTGATGGGCTCATAAATCAGATCCTGGCACAGAAAGAAGTGATCATGCAGAGGATTTGGAGAGAGTACTGAGAGAAGACTTTGGCAAGAACGTGGCATTGATAAAAAGAAGCACTGCTAATTGAGTTAGAAAATCATGCTCCAGAGACTTTATGAATGAACTGGAAACTGACAACAGAGTTACAGTCTAAGAAACCCACGTGGCAGTTCTATAGCTGATTTCAGACAGGGAACCATATTGGACCACTGTGATGATGTGTCAAGTAGTGTTTTCTTTTAATTCTAGGAGCCCTAGTGGCATAGTGGGTTACACAATGGGGTGCTAACCACAAGGTCAGGAGTTTGAACCCACCAGCTGCTCTTCACAATAAAGATAGAGCTTTCTGCTCACGTAAAGATTTACAGCCTGGAAAACCCACAGGGACCATTCCATTGCACCCAAGGATTCCTAGCCATCAGACCAGACTGGATGGCAGTGAACTTGGGTTTTGCTATTTAACATTTTGGACAGTATTCTCCAAAAGTTCTCCTTCTCCTCGGATGCTCTGCAGAGTCATCCGAGATACTCATTGGAAAAGTAGCCTCCTCGGCCCGCTGCAAACCTCCAAATTTGAGGGCTTGAGATTAGAACCCAGGAATCTCATCTTCTAAAAGATGGGGTGCTTTTTTATATGTTCATTTAGGTGAGTGCCACTAACGAGGTTCATATAATTTGTACATGAGAGATAGAGCTTAAAGTAGGTACTTTGAGGAATATCATATATTATATTAAAGAGTTAAGATTTTATATTTAATTTTAGAGACATGCAAACCCCTCAAGGGCATGTAAGTTGTCTCCTTTGTATGCTCAAACTACACGGAGGACTTTATAGTACTTGCTCAACACACTTTTGTCCTGGGAATGTATAATTAAGATAGGAGCCGGTTTTTTTGTTTTTTGTTTTTAAGTCAAAGGGAATTAATTTGTAGCTTACTTAGCCATTTAAATCTTAGGGATCAAAAATGCAAACTTGCTGCCATCCAGCACACTCCTACTCATAGTGATTCAATGGAACAGAGCTGAATTGACCTCATAGGATCTTTGAGGCTGTGAGCCCATAGGGAAAGAGACTGCCCCACATTTCCCCAGACCTTTCAGTTAGCAGGCTAGTACTTACCCCTGTGCACCTAGGGTTCCTGGTGTATGGAAAACGAAGAGGGTCAAACCCATTGCCCTTGAGTTGATTCTACCTCAAAGCAACTCAAAACAAAAACCCTACCACACACCACAACAATATTCCACACCCCACAATCTGGTTTGCAAGACTGTAAATCTTTATGGAAGCAAACAGCTTTGTCCTCCTCCCCTGGGGTGGCAGGTGGGTTTGAACAACTTACCTTGGTGGTTTGCTTACCCTACAGCACTGCCAAGACTCCTTGACAAATGGTAAATCAGGTTAGAAATGTCTGCATCATAGATTTAACAGAAAATTAAGCGAGAGAGCAGCTGGAATGCATTTAGTAGAGTGCCTGGCACAGAACAAGTCCTCAATCAACGAGACTTCTTATTGGTATGGCTATTAATAATCGTATTTAGCACATCATCAGTACTAAATATTGCCTGCGTGACTTATGCTGCATTGACACTCTAAAAGTTACTTTGGATTCAAGATTAATATGGATAGGAATAAAATAAACCCACATGCCTCTTTAAGAATCCTTTTCAGAGATCTTTATGAGTTTGAGCAGGCCAAGTGAAAGAATTACCAAGCACTCAGATCATAGGGAATATTTTCTTTGTAAGAATCTGTTAGACTCATTTTTTCCTTCTCTTTTATTTCCCCTTGCTCGCTTTGAGCCTTCCTTTATTTCATTCCATATCTCTCTTTCTTTCAGACTTTTGATTTTTTTTACGTTTTGGGATGAACTGAGTCCAAAGAAAGTAGAAAATGATGAAAAAAAGTTGACGTTCAGTGAGTCAGTCTTCCAGGCTCTGTTCATTCTGTTGAATGGCTTATGGTTTTTGTTTTGTTTTGTTTTAAACTTCAGGTTGTATTTAAAGGGTCACTCTGGGACAGCTGGAAAACAGAGCAGCCTGATCTTACACGGAGCTGACTTCAGCACTAAAGATGCTGATAATGACAACTGCATGTGCAAATGTGCCCTCATGCTAACAGGAGGTAAGTCCTAGGGGGCTCTTCTCCAAGTTAGGTTTCATTGGTGGGAGACTTGAGGTTTCTTATCTAGGAGAAAGGGGTATGATCTTCTGGATAGGAAACTTCAGAGCAAGTCCCTAGAGATAATTTTGTTCTGCCCACGAATTTACCATGTGTTCTTGTGCAAGACATTGCTAGCATACTTAGAGGTTTACGTCCAGCCCCGACACTTGTAGGGGAATAGGCTAAACTCAATCGGAATAATCCTTTAGCCTCTGGAAGTCTCCGCGATTCCACCTCCTGAATGATTAGCGCGGTGGTGGTGTTAGGTGCTGCCAAGTTGGTTGTGACTCATTGCGATGCTATGCACAACAGAACAAGACACAGCCTGGTCCTGCACCGTTCCCATCTTTATTGTTAGTAGTTGAGCACTGACCCTATACCACGCAGGGGCTTTATGCATTGTTGATATTATGTAATATAATATTAGATGTTGCTATAATATATAATATTGAATTGGTTACACCTCATAACCACCCTATATACAACAGAAGGAAATACTGCCCAGGCCTGCAGCATCCACACAATTATCACTGTGGTTAAGCCCATTATTGCAGCCACTGTGTCAATCCATCTCTTGGAGGGTTGCCTTCTTTTTCTATTCCTCTCTACTTTGCCAAGCATAATGCCCTTTTCCAGAACCTTCCAGGGAACTTCTATAAAGGATGTGCCTTGAGGTTTTATCATGGTCACTTTGAAGGGGCATTCTGGCCATACTTCTTCCGAGATGACCGTTGCATTAGATTATATACAACTTCCCATGTGATACCATGCTATTTGAACTCCAAATCCATAGAAACAAGGAAGAATCCTCTAATCTCTCCTTTGTCCATGAGACAGACTAAAATAAGTTCATGTACTCTTTTATCCTGAGCACCTAGTGAAGTAGGTCATGGCAAATAGGGCATGAAGCCTAACTATGATGTGTGAACGAATGACTATAAATATCTGAATGGTTGTAGACTGGTAATCTTGGACTTCACTCTCAAAATCTCAAACTAAGGAAATAAATCTGCAGGTTGAAACATCTCTCATTAGTAAACAGAGCACAGCAATGTATAAAAGGAAGCTTCCATCTTCCTCTCCCCGCCCTCCCCAACCACTACTGTCGCCAGTACAGCCTAGTCCACTGATGCCCACTCACTGCACTCATAACTAGCTTCTCAGGGTGGGAACCCCTGCAGAACTGTCGAAGCCAGCCTACTGGTGTGCCTCTGATCATGTCCTTCAACTTCAACATTCCATTTTGTCCTAGAATAATTGTGGATTCCCATATGTAATTTTGTGACCCCATCACCATGTTAAAAATTAATTGTTCAAATTTAGAGTTAAAAAGCTCAAACCCTCACAGCTATTGAGTCAATTCTGACTCGCACGTGGAGAAGAATTGCCCCTGTGGGTTTCTGAGATTATAATTCTTAACAGGAATAGAAAGCTACCTTTTGGTACTTAATTTTTTTTCTTGAGAGAGGAACTTCATTTTCTCCCTGACTGCATAAATGAAATTGTCATCAACTTTATGCAGACAAAAGGATTTTACTTTTCTGCTTGCCTGCCCATGTTATTATGGAGACATGCTTCATTTTCCCCCTGTATATTTTTACAGTTAATTTTTCTTACCAAATACAACACATGGAAGATCAACAGTAAAAATCTTTCTCTTCTTTCCTGAGAAGTGTGCTCCAATATGTTCATATTCCTGTCAGAATAATGGAAATATGGAGCAAAGCAAAGAGGAAAAGGCACCTCTTTTTTGTCAATGAAAAATGCCACTGCTTAGATTTATGATTTTATTTCTGCTTCACACGATTGAACTTTGCCGTGTTCTTTCATCTGTAATCACTCTTGGACCTGCTTCTTTTTTTTTTTTTGGACCTGCTTCTTTTTTTTTTTTTGGACCTGCTTCTTACTGACCAATAAACACATATGTTGGGGAGAAAAAAGAATCTACTTGTTTCCTAGGCTGGCATGGTGTAAGTTAATGTGTTTTTGTAACAAATGCTATTTCCTTATCAAATACCCTTTAGACAGACCCCAGGTCTGCAACACTATTCGCTTTGCAAAGCCGGCCTGTGGGCTGGAGATAGCTACCGGCTGGGAATATGAGGATGAGGTCGGTGGCAGGCAGGTGAAGGAGGGGTGCCTGGAACTAAAGTGCTAATAAATTACCCCATACTATCCTCATTTGAGCTGTCATTTTTTTCCTTCTAATCATTTTCCTTCATTCTTCTCTTATATCATATTTGAGCTCCTTGCTTATTAAAAATAGTCTCTCTTAAGTGGTGGTGCTTCCTACCCTTTTGAGTTAATACCTCCTAGTTCTCTGCCTCTAAGGCTTTCCTTATCTTTGTTTCTTCCTACAGGAAGTAAGAGTAAATTAAGCTGGATTGTTCACCAGTAATGTCCAAGTAGGCTTTTCTTAAATACATGGAAGGTATTTAATTAGATAATACAGTATCATTATTACCCACATCTGTCAAAAACGAAGCCACAGGAGTACAGATTTAATTAAAAACAGAAGATATTTCGGCTAGACATAAGAGAGACTGTTTGACCCCTTTTCCCTTCTAACTTCTTACATTCCTTCTGTCAGTTGTTAAGCAAATGTTAATGGGCTTGTATGGGTCCACGTGAGTCAGAATAGAGTCAATAACACCACTAGCTACTAAGGCCAGTTACTGCAGAAGAGAGAAGGTGGCCTGCCTTCAGAGAACTTTCATCTCCTGGGGGAAGATGCTCAAAAAAAGGTAATCAGTAAGTCACACTCTTTTTTGAACTGTAAACACTTTCTATTGACAACAGAGATAGCTATTGGAAGAAAGAGAGGCAACTTTCAATGGAGTGTCCCAGGATCAAAGACTCCACTGAGTTGCCGGGGAAGCTCCTGCATCTCTCCTTGTGGACAACCTCAGAAAGAGCCCAGTCTTGTCTTTGCAAGAGTTTAGTTACATGCTTTCCTGCCATTGTGGGGCTAGAGTTAGAGGGTCTCAACATTTCTCGTGGTTCTGTGCTCTTTGCAGCTGCCCTTAGGGCACAGACAAAATGCTCGCGATGTCGGCAGTCATTCATAGCAAGGGGTAAAGTGGGAGAGTGATGGAGTGAGCCGAGAAAGCACCGTGCAGACATCTTTATAAAGACACTGCAACATCCTACTCCCCCTTTTCTAGAAGTATGTGTACTTCTTCCTTCTTCCTTCCATTCAAATGAAACGTTGAATAAGCTAATGTTTTATTACCCGTCTGATGGAACCAGAGCATATATTTCAAGAGGAAAATTGCCACCCACGCTTTCTATGGAACTGACCCCTTAATTAATCATTAAATAGAGATGACTTGTCAGCAGAGATTTGGAAGCCAGAAATATCTGTGCTCTGCAACTGCCACTGACCTTGGGAAAATGTCTAAAGTGTACACCAAAGGTATCCCCTAATAGATGGGCCATTATTGCAAAATTGTATATTTTATCACTAGGAGAAAAGCATTTCAAAGGTGATTGTAGAAAGTATTTTCATAGCCTCTCCTCTTACCCCAGCCTCAAGAGAGTATCTACTGTGCCCTCGTGAGCTCAAAGAAAGGAACCACTTTCATGAAATAAAACAGTTAGAAGTGCTATTTAACATTCAGAAAACGACAGTGTAAATTCCTTCAATGTGAGCTTGTGTTTATCCTGGTTAACACTCATGAAGAAGTAACCATGCAGCCTCTTACTCCAGCATTATAAAAGTGTGATGCCTGATTTCTTATCACACTGTCATATTCTACGTAAACTTACCTGCCAAACACACATGATTTGAGTACCAAAGGAATAGTCTTCAAAATACAGTTTTTCAAAAATCTTCTAGAAATTGCATTTATTAATGGTTGCCAATAACAACAACTACAAAAAAAAAAAGAGTTCATGGTATTGTTTTACATACCTGTCCTTACCTTACTTTTCTTTCCAGGCAATTTCCATATTTAACTCATAATATAAAAGCAATGTAAAATATGACATAACCTTCTGCAGCAGGAATCTGCTGTGGCAGAGACCCCCACCTCTTTTCCCACACATAAACTATGTCAGCCGACAGACAGGCTTTCTAAAGCTAACAAAGGGTAGTTCTCAGTTCAGTCCTTAAAAAAGGAATAAAGCCATCCCCATAAATTTTTCACTTCACCCTAGAACTTGCCGATGCTAACAGCAGAGCGTTGATAAGTGCCTGCCTGGCTTGCTGTGGAATCCTGAAGATGACAGAGAAAATTAAATTAAAAACTGGTGGATGATGTTGACATGACAAGATCTTTGGGGAAATGTTCCTAGAGTTTGGAATAACCTGAGAAACCAAGCCAGACAGAGTTGGATAATGAACAGTCCCTAAAGATTAAGGCAAAGTGGTTGCAAGAAAATACCCCTATGGATAATTTCAAGTTGGCCGTCTACTTTGCGAGGAGCTCTGCAGGAGGACGTCCGGGAGTCTTCCCCTAAAGATTGACAGCCTCAGGAACCCTGTGGGGCGTGGTCCTCTGCTCTAGGGGAGTCGCCCAGAGTCAGAATGGACGTGACGACAGTGGGTTGTCTAGCAATTAAGTGACTTTGATTTTGAATGACATTGATTTATACGATGAAAGCTTATGTCACAAAAGGTAGGCATTCGTGGAAGGCAGACACGTTGTACTATCTACTACTGTCACACAGTGCCAAGAACACAGTATAAGTAAACATTATTATAGGATAGCACATGTTCCCAGGTGCTCTGAAGGATTATGTAAAATCACAAGTGATTATGGGAGTACATATGTAAAGCAAGGAGGGCTTCCAACTGGTTGGTTCTAGCCCCTCCCACCCCCACTCCCCACACCTAGCTGAGGATTTGCATTTCCACTCCAGAGATCCTGAATCAGAATTTTCAGTGGGACAAGAAGCCCAGCTGATTCTTATGTATGCACAAGGCCTGGGGATTTATACTCCACCTAGGGATGTTACACTGTAGATTCTGATTCAGTATATCTGCAGGAGATAAGCAAATTATCAGCAGGGGGTGTCAAACCAAAGTGAACCACCTGGAAGCTCTGATGTTGAGAAATCAATGTTGAATATGAACGTAACCCTAACATGAGCTTAGATGTAACATATGGAAATGCACGCAAGTAGTCCCATATACACAGATCGAGCAAAGGGATAAATCCCAACAACTGGATCTGATTTTGAAGACTAGTTAAATTCCAGAAGACTGAACCCCAGAATTGGAAATATTTGAGAATTAGACTCCTGAATTGCAAATAAAGATCATCTTTCTGAATATAAGTTTAAGAATTCAATTTTTAGTTTCTGAGTGAAGTTGCATATATTGGATAAAAGAGTGGAGGATGTCAGAAAATGTCTCAAAAGACATGTTTAGAAAAAGATGCACTAAGATCTGATAGGCCTAGAGCCTCAGACTGCAATCATAGGTTAGTTAATGAAGGACAGGAGATGTAGAATACAATAATCAGACTCTTTTGCTTGTAATTTCCCCTAGTAATAATATTGCTAATATCTATTTAGCTCTCATGGTCTAGTAGGCACTTTTACATTATTCTTAATGTCTTACCCTTAATATCCTACAAGCACTTCCAAAACACTATTTAAAGCGGGGATCACAAGAATACTGTGGGCAAGAACAGAGATCCAGAGGGGTTAGATAATTTGCCAGACACCACCTAATTAAGTATCATAACCAGGATTTGAATGAAGGTACTCAATCTCTAAGGGTCATGGCCTTATCTCCTCTTTTTACTGCATTCATTAGAAGAAGTGGAGTTCAAAGAGAAAGGGAGAGCTCTCTTTTATTGTTTGCAGGCCCCGTGGTCATGAGTATTTTCTCACTTAAACCTAGTTAAAAGGGATGTGAGGCCCAAGAGAAAGGAGAGACAGTAAGGGAATACCTAGAAGTTTTCAATGAATTCAAGATTACTGGCCAGGATAAACAACTTTTCATCTTTGGAACAAGAAGAAGACCAAGAAGGGGGTTGGGGAGTGGGGAGGTCTTGGCCTGAAGGGGTTATAGTAAGAGATGACTGAAGGAATGCAGACCTCTGCAAAGGTCCTTAGCCCCCCTGCACAGAGGATCCACACAGCTGCTCCGTGAAGCCAGCTGGGAGCAGGGACAAATTTGTACATGAGAACCCAGCGAATGGCTTTCAGGATGAGCACACTGATAATGATGGCACCCATGAGCTTAGGGTGGGCTCGCCCTTCCTGAGTGATAGAAGAATAAAGTCTTACTGCTTATGCAAGCCTTTTGGAACATTACTAATTAGAACGTGATGCATTGAAAATGCTTGCCAGATTCTATGATGCTCATCTTCCCAACACAACCGCTGAAGACAAAGCGGGTGAATAAGCAAATGTGGTGAAGAAAGCTGATGGTGCCCAGCTATCAAAAGATATAGCA
>NW_022103896.1:32041206-32042763 GCF_000313985.2 Echinops telfairi
AAGAAGAAGAAAGAAAATGCATGCAAGAGTCACACAAGAACAGGAAATGTTCTTGTGCTTTTCCTCTACTTTCTACCTTAGAAAAGGGTTTTGAGAGACATTTTTATTTAGGATTAGAAGACTTGAGAGTTAGGTTCCCTGAATATGAAATAAATTTAAACTTCAAGCATGCAAAGCTACAAATCAAATTCCTATTTTCTGGGCAAAGTTTCACTTCTTGGTGATAAAACGGGAATTTTCTGCTTCGAAGATAAAAGACTCAAATGGCTTTGAAAGGCCTGGGAAGCCCTGGATCATTGTTGCAAAACTAAATTTTAATGAGCTAAGTGTAAATGAATTAGAAACATGCCTCTTGGATTTCTTATTAAAATATACAGGAGGTTACAGGTTATGAAGAAAAATGCTTGGCAAAGTACTTCTTGGCAGTTGCCAACCTTAAAACATTTGAGACATGTTATCAGTCCTCCAATGAGCTGCTTTCTTCCATCGTTAGCTCGCATCACTGAATCCTTTTCAGGTGAAGGTGCCTTCTATAGGTTAACATCTTTAGCACATTTCTCACTTACTATTCCCAGTCACGTACAGAGCAAAGACCAGGTTAATGGTTCCCTAGGATTTCAGGGAATATATCATGTATATATATTTGGACCTTGCCAGAGAGAAACAGCAAAATATGCCTCCTCTGTGTGAGTCTGGGCATGGAGAGCATGTCCCTTGCAACCTCACATATGTACTAAGTAGTTCTGATTACTTTCGATTACCAAGGCAGAGCAGACACGTGACCTGTGTACTCTGGTTTTGCCTGGTGTATCCAAGCCTAATTTGAAACCACATTGCCCTAATTTCATCCAAAATGTGTGGCTTCCAACAACAGAAATGCATTTTCTCACAGATCCTGATACTAGAAATCCAAATTCAGGGCATCAGCAGCCTATCCGTCCTCTTTGTGGAGGCTAAACCAAGTTGACCCTTGCCTCTCTACTGTAGTTTACCTAGTTGCCATCAAGGTGACTCTGAGTCCCGGGACCCTGTGTGTGTGAACACAGAACTGTGCTGCTCCACAGGGTTTGCAAAGGCTGACTTTTCAGAATTAAGACCCCAGTCTTTTCTTCTGAGGCACCTCTGGGTGGACTGGGAGCTACAACCTTTGGGTTAGGTATCAAGTAGTCCTGGGTATTTCTCGGTGTTCCTTGACTGATCCTTGCGGGCCCTCTAATCTATCTGTCTGACTTGTATCCATGTTTCTTCTCCCCTTTTATACTACTCAGAAGGGATTAGAATAGGACTTACCTCATTCCAGTATGATTTAATGGATATTGTCTCCAATGGAAGGCTCTTTCTGCAAACAAGGTCAAATTCACAGGCACAGGGGTCGAGGCATCATCTTTTTGCAGGAAGGAGCCACAATTCAATCCATGGCCTGGATCTTCTCAGGATTCATCTTTAAAATACTTGATAGGCTTTACTATTTTCAAGGAAAAACAGAAATGTGCAAATTGATGAAAATACTTCATTTATTGTTGTGTAAGTATCAGAGAAAGCATAGACAATAACTTA
>NW_022103896.1:32044917-32056616 GCF_000313985.2 Echinops telfairi
TGCGCTTGACACATTGGGTGTATGTATAGATTGTGATAAGCATTATAAGAACACCCAATAAAATGATTAAAAAACTAGTCTCTTCAGTCCCTACCATATACTTTATGCTTTCCCAGAAAACTTACACCAAGCAATTTGGATAGGATGATACAATCCCCGCTAGTTCACACATCACATTTTTTGATCCGTACAACTGTGCTGTGGATTTGAATACATCGACATAATTTCTATGTTTTACAAATAAGGAGTCTAAATGCCTATGTGACCTTATAACACTTCCTTAAACTCTGCATATTTGAAGATTTGTCGTGGTGTCTGACCCCTCAGGGCTATTTTAAGATTAATATCTACAAGCCAATGCATGTAAATATTTTTAGCAACATCCCTGACACATAATAACCGTTCAATAAATGTCATTTATTATTGTCTAGAATCTCTTGGTCATACATTGGCAAAATTGAAATCAATGTCTCGGTCTTCTGACTTCTGCCCTAGACTCCAATTGCACCCCCCAAGAAAATTTCCAAATATATAATAAAATCCTCCATGCTCTTCTTCCTGCTTGTTTTGCTTGCCCCGTGTTTGACATTATTTTTCTAGCCCAATGTTCTACAACCTCTTGTCCAGCGGCACCCTAGCCAAGCCAAGCTTCTGGCATAGGCACCCACTGCTCTTCCCATTACATATCATGTTTATGTCTCTCTGTGTCCCCGCCTGCCTGCCCAGGGAGCTCCTCCCCAGCCTCAGTAGCCATCACAGGTGAAAATGGGGAAATCTTGCCGCCCAAGGCAGTGTAGCTTCTGCCTCTCTTCCACAGGTTTCCATGTCTCTGCTTCACCTGTTAACATCTTATGAAGCATTTGTGTATCTCTCTCCTTTAGGAAGCTGGGGAATTCTTAAAGTTAGGGATTCATTTTACTCAAATCTGCCTCTGTCTGGCCTTTGGTTAATACTTGTCGAATTGCTTATGGATTCAATTTTCTCCCTTCATCATGCTCAAAATATGCTTTGGCAGACCAAATTTATAGGCTGAGAGCTCAAAATAACGCCTGATTAAACATTTAGCCAGGCAGATCTGGTTCCCCTGGTTAAATATTGGTTTCCTTGTCCAGTGAATGTTTTCCTTGTTCACGTGATGATGGACAAGGCAGCTGGCTGGAGTAGGGATCTTCCACAAATATTCAGGGCCTCCTTCTCCACCTTCATTTCCTGCAATCTCCCCCCTTGCTCACCATCTACCAGCTACACTGCCGTCTTCTAGTCTCTAAATCCATGAAGCCTTTGCTGCTTCGGGGCATTGCCAGGGCAGTACTCTGGGCAGAAGACTCTTTCCCCCAAATCCCCCTCTCTCTCATCCTTCTGGTCTTATTAAATATCACCTTCTACCATGCACACCAAAACCCAAGTAGGTTTTCTGTTTTTCCTCCTTCATAACACTCTGATTATTTTTCCTTTGGCTACGTTTTTTTTCCCTATTTATTTACTTCTTTGTTTACTCTCCCACCTCCTTCCTGCTACTGCTTCCTCTAGCCTAGTTCACTACTGGACCTGTCTCAAAGCACTTTATAATGACAATTAATGACTAATAAAACTAATTTTTTAAAATAAAAATATTTGCACAATTAGCTCAGATGTTCTATAGTGGGGAGGCTAACCAGCACATTTTTTATGAACGAAGTTACTTCAGATGTGAGAGACACCCTGAGGAACTGCAGTCAGTCAGTCAGTCAGTCAGTCAGTCAGTCATTCCGTGAGAAATCTGGCATCGCTCGCCAGTCGTTTGGGAAGCAGACTCTGTTAGGTACAGTGCTAACTCAGAGAGACGGATGGAAAATAAACCACAGCATTCTATCCCTCTTAGGATAATGAAGGAGCACCATGAATTTTTAGTCTTTGACCCTCTCAGTTCCAGGTGACCGCATTGCTCAGTGAAGAGTCCATGAGAGCTACAAATTGTTAAGCACTCAACCAATAATAATGGTAGAGGTTTGATACTACCAAAAATGCCTTGAGAGGAGGCCATTTGCTTCCAAAAGTCTTGGCTTTGAACGTCCTATGGAATTTGGTTCCACTTGGCTCACCTGGTGTCCCCATTGGTCTGAGTTGACTGGTAGCAAATGATAACAGCCCTCCTTTCCTTGTTTATTGTAAACCTGCCATATCGGTCTTCTTTCAAGGCTCCAAACACCTTCTCTTTACCAAAAATGTTATACCACTTTTGTTCATTAACAAGAAACACAAAATAAATGTATTCGAGTCTTCACAGGCACCCACTGTCTCTCCCCAATGACTGTATCCATCAGCCAAAGCCCTTAATTAACACGTCCTTGTTACAAAAGCTGCCTTCCCACAATTTCCCCAGACTTCCATTGCTTTCAAATAAACAAGAGCACACATTTTTACCATAAGTACCCTAATGCTCCTTGGACGAACCTTTTATGAATCCTAGCAGTTCTCAGCAATAGAGCTGAGTGTGTGTTTCAAAAACTGGAGCCAAAGTTTCAAGGTAGCAGATGGACATTGGGCCTCCACTCAAGTACTCCCTCAATGCAAGAACACTTCATTCTATTAAACTGGCATTCCATGATGCTTACCTTCCCAACACTATCGCTGAAGACAATGCGGGTGCATAAGCAAATGTGGTGAAGAAAACTGATGGTGCCTGGCTATCAAAAAATATAGCATCTGGGGTCTTAAAGGCTTAAAGATAAACAAATGGCCATCTAGCTGAGAAGCAACAAAGCCCACAGGGAAGAAGCACACCAACTTGTGTGATCACGAGGTGTTGATAGGATCAGATATTAGGCATCAAAGAACAAAAAAATCATATCAACGTGAAAGAGGGTGAGTGCGGAGTGGAGACCCAAAGCCCATCTGTAGGCAACTGGACATCCCCTAACAGAAGGGTTGCAGGGAGGAGACAAGCCAGTCAGGGTGCAGTATAGGAATGATCAAACATACAACTTACCTCTAGTTCTTTAATGCTCCCCCCTGCCCCTACTGTCATTATCCCAATTGCACCATACAAATCTGGCTAGACCAGAGGATATACACTGGTATAGATAAGAACTGGGAACACAGATAATCCAGAACAGATAAACCTCTCAGGACCAATAGTGAGTGTAGAGATACCAGGAGGGTAAGGGGAAGGTGGGGGAGAAAGAGGGAACTGATCACAATGATCTACATATTACCCTTCCCTGAGGACAACAGAAAAGTGGGTGAAGGGAGACACTGGACAGTGTAAGATATGAAAAAATAATAATACTTTGTAAATTATCAAGGGTTCGTGCGGGAGGGAGGGGAAAAAGGAGGAGCTGATATCAAGGGCTCAAGTAGAGAGAAAATGTTTTGAGAATGATGATGGCAACAAACGTACAAATGTGCTTGAAACAATGGGTGGATATATGATTGTGATAAGAGTTGTACGAGCCCCAATAAAATGATTTATTATATAAAATGGAAAAGTGCCTTGAAGAAGTTCATAGAAAAAGAAATGGAAAATTAAAACACTGAAGCAATAAAGTTTGTTTATTTTGTCCATTAGAAGTCTTCTGGTTCAATGATTTCCTTGATATTAGAATGACTTTTGTAATACAAGTAACTTATTTTTTCTAGTTGTACTTATCAAAAATTAAAAGGATTATTCTTAAGAGAAAACAGAATTTTACAGTGTCTCCTTCATGTTATGAAAAAATAACCTTCTTGTCCCCCTCCCTTTGATTATGTTAACATTTATACAGTTTGCATCCTGTTGGTAAAACAGCATTAAATGGGTGTCTTTCTAAATGTATTGAGACCTAGCTCACTGTTCTCCAGTATAAATTGGTGATTACTGCAGTCTGCTATTTCTCTAGCTTGACTTTATAAACACAGCCTGGCTGGATTCATCTTCCAGAATTGAAAAATGAAGACTAGATTTCCCCCATTTAGCTTTTGCTAAAAATTTCTGCAAGATAATGCTCATGTTACAGCTAAACATCAGCTGTGCAGCTTTCTCTTTGTTTAGCTATTAGTCTCTTAGGTATATGTCTGTAAGCAAAGGGAGGTCAATTGTATCCAAATAAAAGTATGCCAGAATGTCTCTGGCATAAATCTTTCCCTGAAGATTGCAGTCATGTTACTTCAGGAGGGAAGAAAAAGTACTGTTTTATCTGAAAACCTAGGAATTTGATTCATTAAAAAACTTTTTAAAAAATTACTGATACCGTACAGAGAACTGTGTAAGCATCGGATTCACGTGCGCATCATCACAAACTCTTTTTGTTTTTTGTTTTTTTCCTACCTTCAGATAACACTGGAACAACCACAGACAAGTCCTGCTGTATAGTGTTACAAAGTCGTCCCAAGTTAGGGGTCTATTCCAACTATTCTGTCCTAATCGATCTTGACATAAATTGAATACCTCTTAAAAATATTTTCATTGTCACTTCCTTTTATTTTTAGTGTCTTTATAGAGCTGATCTTCATTCGTCTTTGGAGGTTGGAAATATAAATCTATGGATTTGTTTTAATACTTACACACATACGAAGGTACAAAACAAATGGTAGTCTAGCGAGGGAGAACACTGAAACGGCACTGGCCTTTGGTCAGTCGCGGCAATAACTTCCCTAGTGAAAAGTTTTGTATCATCTGGATTATAACTGGAACAGGGCTCAAGTTTCAGGTCAGAAAATTAGTGACCCTTGCACATATGATCCTTTATTTTCTTCATCTATTTCATAGTATTTTGTTCTGCCTACCAACAGTTCTGAGGTTCATGTTTTCAAGCAACTGAAACCTTTGATGTAGTTTAGAAAACAAAATCTGTACAGCAATACTTTGCACAGTAATTTGTAAAAAGGAACATCTTCAAATGCAGGCTGAATGATATCATCAGTAAGTCCTATGCTGCAACTGTGTATGTGGTACACATTACTGACAGTATGTCGTAATGAAATAAATAAAATAAAGGATGGTAGTAAGTCCATTCATCATAACTTGAATACCTCCTAAATCAGGAACCATTATTGATAAGCGCTCCCTATATTGTTAGAAACCCGAGGGAGGCCATACTAAGTCAAACTCAGTCTGGATGTCACTCTGCTTTGCCAGTATCTAGTTAATTTCAGGAAGAGTTGAGGAAGAGCTTGGTAAAAGAATAACGTGAATGTAAGAGATCCCGTTGCATCTCAACAGGTTAAGCTTCTGAACATCTTTACTAGTAATTATTCTGTCCCAAGTAAAATGTATTGTTTAATTAATTACTCTGTTCCAAGTAAAAACTGTGCTCCACGCTTAGAATGGAGGTCTCTGAAGGTATCTGTATTTTTCCTGGCCTGTGTACCCTGGTGGTATTGTCGGGTAAGCATTGGACTGCTAACCACAAAGTGGGTGGTTCAAACCCACCATCTGCTCTTAGGGAGAATAAAGATTCACAACATTTTGGAAACTGTGTGTTGGAATCCACTTGGTGGCAGTGAGTTTAGTTTTAGTTTGGGGACTTGTAAAGCCAGGCCTGATGTAGCCCTCTCTTGATGCCCAGGGGCTACCCATCCTTACAGTGGAAATGAGTCGGACTGGAGTCATAGTGAAGGCCATGGGCATGCCTCTATACTTATTTGCATTGCCTGATCATTTAAAATGATTCCACGCCTGAGAAGACATTCATTGAATGTCTCTCCGTGTGAACATAAGCATAACAAGTTAACAAATGTGGACAATTTCCCTTTCGGTTAATGTATCAGTTCCCGAAAGTTTAATTGACTTATCTTTGTTTCTTCTCTTTTTCATTTGTAACTATCATTTTAGGTTGGTGGTTTGATGCGTGTGGCCCCTCCAATCTAAATGGAATGTTCTATACTGCTGGACAGAACCATGGAAAACTGAATGGGATAAAGTGGCACTACTTCAAAGGGCCCAGTTACTCCTTACGTTCCACAACGATGATGATCCGGCCATTGGACTTTGGAGAGCACATTGTCAGAAGCAATTAGGAAGACAACAGAGAAATCTGGGAAAGCCACCAAATGAGAAACTGCTTGAAAATCCCTGGAGTAAACTCTATTGTCTCCTTTCCAGCAGCAAGTGGTAGTTACGTGAAATCATCAAGGTTCCTGACTGTGGATTTGGGGCTTTCTTGTGTGTTCACAGAAGTCTCTCTGTGGGGTCCCTGTGTGCTTGTGGTGTGGACATAGAGAAGGCCACTCCCATCGTGTTCGAGAGGGGAAGAAACTGCTCAGCGCGCTGTGCTTCAAACTACTACTGGATCTTATTTTGGAACTATGGCAGCCAGATGATAAATGTGGTTTCTTTCATGTAAAACCGAGGAAGGAGGAAAAGCACGATGGAGGGAAAAAAAGATATACATGAAGAACGAAAACAGGCCTTTCGTAGTCCTTCGGAGAAGATGAGGGGAAATGTTATGTCTATGCAAACCTACTAACAGATGAACTTCTACCAGTGTACAGTTTTAATAGATATTCAGGAAGGATGACAGTGCTCCCTGCGTCAGGAAATTATAAATGGCTTTCAGAAGCCTAATTTCATGATCATATTCAACAGTTTACATCAGTTAGCCCATCTGGAAATTTAACTCTGTTTGGGTAAGCCATGATGAATTTTCTAGTGCACAAAGAATAACAGTGAGAGGTAACAAGCACACTTTATTATCTCTTACACATTTCCAAAAAATGGACCTAAGTTGGGATGACTGAGGTATAAAAAAATTTTAAATGACCTGTTCCCCTCACCCTATGTTGCAGTTTTCATTTATTGTAAAAACTGACTGACTGATATATAAATATATTTATAACCTGAGAAAAGTTTAAAGAATGTGAAATATATCACTAAGGGGTTTTTTATATACATGCATTTAATATTTCCTTTGTACTACACAGGAAGCAGTATTTTTGTGTGTGTTAAACTGAAGTAAACCGTAGTAAACTGGAACAGGTAATTTTGTAGTGTCTTCTTCCATATGTTCACTTAAATATACTTCTTTACTTTAAAAAAGGTTTTAGATCTTCAATTCTATACTCTGTTAATCCGTGTGATTTAATATTTGTTAATTAACCGAAGTGTGCTTACCATGTCTACCCTGTTCCAGTTTCTATAAAGATACACTTTGAAGTATATGAGAAATTAAAGAGGAATTATGAATATCATTGTACATAGCTTGTTTATATCCATGGTCAGCCTAGTAGCTGCTTAATCTGGACTGTGCAACACTATCCCTGATTCATGAGAATAAACACCGCTTCTGAAAGAAACCTGTATTTCTTTGTGAAATACATTTCTCTATGGTTTTCTCCTTCAGGCTCTGTTTCCTTAAACTATTTCTGATTTTTTAAAAAGCATTACTAGGAGAGAAACTTGGACAAACTATCAATGTTATATGCAAGAAAAATACATATGAGAGAAGCAACCGCAGTCATCCAGCTGACTGATAACATTATGAACCGTGGAACAACGATCCTTTGGGATCATCCATTTTGCAGGACTACTTGGCAGCGTAGTAATGACAATTGGAAGTCATTGCAGTTTTCCATCAAGCAGTGTTCTCTGCTTCTTTAAAAAAGTGGTGCAAAGACCTGATTTGTCCTCCTCTAGCTTCGCTCTAGCCATGAAGCAGAAGTCAAGCATGCATTCTCTCTCCCCACTTCCTTCCCCTGACACCAACCACTCCTTCCACACTTGCTTCCTTTTATGCTGGGTTTAATCATTCTTTGCAAAGGCAACAGAGAACTCACAGAAGATACTCATAATTAAGGGGGCTTATTAGAGGAGTTAAAAGATGACCACAAGCCAGAATCAGAAAGCCTTAAGGAGAAAGGCTTTGGTCCACAGCAGCACCTCTGGTCAGCCAGAACCAAGTCTCTCTCCCGTCCACACCCTTGTCCAAGTCCAAGTCCCTCTCCCGTCCACATGGTCCCTCGTCCACATGGTCCCTCATCCAAATCCAAGTCTCTCTCCCGTCCACATGGCCCCTTGGCCTCAGCCTCTGGGGGCCAGGAAGCCAACCCCACCCCTCATCCTCCCCTTCTTGGTCTGGGGGCTGTTTCTGTGTCCCCTCTCATGGCCTCCCTCCCTCCGCCTCAGGGGCCTTTAGCCGCGGCCTCCACCACGTCTGCTCAGGATCTTGAAGGGGATTCGCCCTCTGCCGCTGCTTCGGAGATGGTGCCTTTCAGTCAGTGGGTGGTGACTAAAACTAACCACTTCCCTCTATTAGTGTGACGCACACCTCATTTGCATAGTGTCACCCAATCATTTGGCCAGATGTACAGAAACATGGGTAGAAGAGTTATATTCAGAAAGCTCATTCTACCACACGTAAAAGAGTTATTGGCTCTTTCATAAAAATCAAAAAGCAAATTTCAAGGCAATAAATTATTTCAAATTTAGTGACTTGATTCATTTATGCCTTGGTGGTTTTTCTCTTTTTGAGAGAATAAACCTAGTCAAAATTTTCAGAAAATATTTTTAATATTATTGTATCATTTTTATAATTTTGTATCTTTATATACAATCCCATGTTGCTGATGTTATACAATATTTCTATTCTTGGTGGCTCCATCATAACCTCTGTTTCTAAAATTCTTGATTAGTTTCATTTAAGTAATATAAGTAAATGTTGTGTTCTCTTATGCTCTGTAAGAATTTTTAATATTTTTAAACTAGTTTGGATAAGACTATTTCCCATCTTGTATTAAAATAAAAAAAGAAAAAGAAAAAAGAATGCATGATACTGTTTTGTTATCTAGTTACAAAAATGAAATATTGTTTTTAATTATTTATATTAAAGCAATATAAAGTGTTTTATAATGCCATTTTGTGTATTGTATAAGGCCTACAGGTTTGCTTCAATTTAACATGTATATCTTTTGCATTTAATTATTTCAGGATAAAATGATTAGGTATTAGAGTTTGTCTTTTAAATTTTCAATAAAAGTCATGTGGTCTCTATACAAATGTCTTCATGTCAATACCAACATTATTTGATTTAAACAAAACTGAAAATGAGATACTTAGGCAACTTTATCTCATTTTAAGTCATTTTTAAAATAAAATATAAAACTAGAATGTATGGAAGTAAGCAATCTCTGAGGGGAAAGGGAACTAGATAAGCTAAAGCTCTGTCTTTTCAGAAACTCCTAGTTTGGCATGGACAAAGAAAGCATCACGCCCAGTAGAGTGGTAGGCTCCAGCCTCCCGGGTCTGTGCCCCTCCCATCCTGACAATGCTGTAATACCATGTAACCACACCTGCTGCAAACTCCGAATGTGTAACTTGCGAGTATGTGTTGAGAATCTGAATTTGGCCTGAAGGAACAATGGAAAACCCTAAAGGAGCTCTTTAGGATTGCCCCTCTGCCCACCTCAGATCCCATTAGGGGGCCTTTGTTTCGTTTATGTGAGGAAGTGTCTGGCCATTATCCCATTGATCCTCCTCTTGTGGCTCTCACATTATATCTCCGAACCCTCATTGACATCCACCTGGATGAAGAAGAAAGAGACTCTTTCCATTTGCAGCTTTCTCTCCCTATTCACCTTAACACGCTCGATTAGTCTTCCCCCAAACAGACTTTCAAAGGTGGTTCTTCCCTGCCCAAAGCCTTCAGGTGGTTTCTCACTACTTCCTAAATTTGAAGTAAGCATGTCAGTTTAAGCCCAGCCTCATCCCCACACAGCTCCATTCCACCCTCTTAGTGTTTCAAGCAAGATGAAAATTACCCTGTGGCAGGCATGTAGCAAAAAAAGTATTCCTCTTTCTCTAACCATGCCCCATACCCTGTCACTATGCATTTCCTCCTATACGGACCGCAACTCAATGCTGTGGAATCAATTCCGGCTCATAGCAACCCTCTCAGATAAAGTAGAACTGCCCCACAGAATTTCTAAAACGACACATTTTTATGGAAGCACACTGCCGTATTTTTCTCTCTCTGAGCTGCTATTGGGTTAGCGGCTAAGTGCTTAACCACTGCACCACCAGGGTTATTTTTCCCATAAAATGTAAACTCTACTCCCCCCACCCCTACCCCAAACTTCAGCTGACTTGGGACTTGGTTTGGCCAATAGAATTCAATAGCACTGGTAGTGTGCCAGTTCTGACTCCCCTCTCAGAGCTTGTGGGTTACACCTTAACTCTGCCATGGGAAAAAAAAAAAAAAAATCCCAGGGCAGCCGAGTGGAGGATGAGAAAGGCAAGGGAGTAAGATTAAGTTGACCAGCTGAGACCACCTTAGACCAGCAAGCTACCAGTTGACCTACCCGAGGACATCAGATAACAGCAGTGAATTCAGCTGAGATCAGCAGAGCCCTTCTACACGCATAGTCCTGAAAACAATACATCTTCCTGGTTGTTATTTTAAGCTACTACATTTTGGGTTGTCTTGTTAGAGAGATCTTTGTGGCAGTAGCTAACTGATATGAACTGTTACATGGCATTACTCTGCCATTTCATGTTGTCTCCTTTTACCCTGACCAGTGATTCTCAAAGCAAAAAGTAACCACAATTTGAATTTCTAGGAATAAGGCCTGGTAATTTGCATTTTTATTAGTCCTCAGCCCCACCCTAGTGATTTTTACATAGCCTCAAGTTTCAGAACCACTCTTTATGTGTTTATGATAACTATTCTCTTCCTTCCACTTGGACTGACAAAAATTCTAACAATCTTCTATTACTGTTTCATCTATTTACATAGTTTTAAAATTAGAAGAAACATTTATACTTTCCTTAATTTAAGCCATAAAGCAGCTCATTGCCATCAAGTCAATTCCAACTCATAGCAATCCGACCAGCAGGGAAGACTTCTTTGGCTTCCCAAGGCTGTAAATCTTTCAAAAGCTGAAAGCCTCCTCTCTCTTCCAAGGAGTGACTGTTGAATTCCATGCAGACCTTGTGGTTAGCAACCCAGAGTAGAGTCCACTCCACCACAAGGCTCCAATTTAAGGCATGCATGTCTGTACAGATGGCATTTGAGTTTTATTTTGAAATTGTATTGTGAGTTAGCAGAAAGACAGACGAGAGGCATACAGGCATAAAGATGTCAGGAAGTGTGGAGTAATGGAGAACTCCGTCACTCAAGTCTACTTGGGGGAGGGGCACTAGGAAATAAGGGTGGAGAATGACCAGATAAAGGAGTTTAAATCATGGCCTTAAGTGAGATATTATCTCCTTATTCTGCATTTAAAAGATACACTGGAAAGGTAAAAGACTAGAGAAATTTGAGTCTTAGAGGAGACTGTTACTCAGGACAGCTGTAGTTAGATCCTGACCCATACAGCAGGAATGGAGTACAGAAGGTTAGATTTTGAGAAATCGAGAAAGGGAAAAATGAACAAAACAAAAACAAACTACAATGATTCAATGGGAAGAGTAAAACAGATCAAGATCATTTCAGATTTTTGATTTGCTTAATTGATGATTCAAATGACCAAATTAGGGAGCATAGATTTTTGAGGAGTGTCTAATGAATGTATTTTACCTGCTGACTTTGAAATATTTGTGATTCAAATTTGTATTTTGATATAGGAATCTGAGGTCAAGTTAATATGCAGACTGATATGACAATTACTAGCTGAAATTATTGCCTTATTTGATTTAAATAAAACTTAAAATGAGATATTTAGGCAACTTTATCTGATTTTAAGTAATTTTAAAAATGAAATATAAAACTAGAATGTATGGAAGTAAGGGAATATAGGCAAAACTAGAG
>NW_022103896.1:32057620-32058629 GCF_000313985.2 Echinops telfairi
TATGAATGCTGATCATGATAAATTGACCAACCTGCTTTTCCCAATGATTTCCGTGTTTATGGAAATAATGAAATGAATATCACCATGCAGCTTAAAAACTTCACTCTATTACGCTTCAGACACTTCATAATATTTAGTACATTGCTCAGCCCACAACAGTTATGCCAGTGAACATTCACACAGAGGGAAATGCTTCTCCATTCGAAGGCTTCTTCTAATCCCCTAAACTCAATCACTCATTCATCTTTGTTTCTATGGCATTTTCCTTCTACTTGTGTTACAGAATTTTCACAGTCTGACTGGTGTCCTAATCAGCTGTTAACATTCCTGTTCCCCATCCAAACAATGAACGTTTTCAGTCCGGGATCAAATTTAATTGATTTTTATATCACTAGAACCTAATATTGTGTTTGGCACATTCTAGAATCTCAGTTAGGTGATTTTTCAAGATGATACAATGTTTTAGTTCTTTTTCTTTGTCCTATTTTTCTTTACATTGACAGCAACTGGAAAAATACCTGATATAACCTTAAAAATAAATTTTGCTTGACTGCGTCAATGAATGTGTGTGTGTGTTGTGTGTATATTATAAAACAGGAAATAAAAATATCAAACCAAGATATTTTTACTGAGATTTTTTTAATGAAAAATTCCTTTCTGCATTCAAGAGAAAGATTATAAAGACACATGTTTTTCAAACACCAAAGAGTTCCTTTTAAAAAGATATGAAAATAATAATAATTTATATAGGGTTCGTGTGGGAGGGGAAAATGAGGGCTCAAATAGAAAATATTTTGAAAATGGCTGATGGCAATATATGTATAAAAGTGCTTGACCTGGTGGATGGATGTATGGATCGTGATAAGAGCTGTAAAAGCTCCAATAAAATGATTTTTTAAAAAGTACTTCTTCAATATTCCTTATTAATATACAACTTTTACATATGTATGAGGGGACTGAGTTAGTTGTACCTTCATCCTCAATGTAATATCCCTGGTTTTCAACACTT
>NW_022103896.1:32059941-32064377 GCF_000313985.2 Echinops telfairi
TATTCATCGGCAAGTGCTTCAAGTCCTCTTAACCTTTGCCAAGCAAGGTTTTATCATCAGCATATCACAGGTTGTTAATAAACACATTCTTTCTCATATAATCCAGTGTTACTGATAATTTGCTTAACATACAAAAGAAACAAGTCTAGTGAGAAGATACAACTCGGATGCACACCCTTCTTGATTTTAGACCACACAGTATTCTCTTTTTGTGTTTGCACAACTGCCTCTTGAGCCGTGTACAGGTTCTGCAGGAACATAATGAAGTGTTCTGGAATTCCTATTCTTAAAGCTGCCCACAGTTTGTTAGGACACACACAGTTAAAGGCATTTACATAGTCAATAAAACACAAGTAAACATCTTTCTGGTATTCTTTGCTTTCAGCCAAGATCCATCTGACATAGGCAATGATAGTCCTTATTCTATGTCCTTTTCTAAATCTGGTCTGGACCTCTGGTAGATCCCTGTCAAGGTATTGGTACAACCATTGTTGGATGATCTTCAGCAAAATTTTACTTGCATATCATAGCAATGATGACTCACTCACTCACTACTCACTCACTCACTCACTCACTCACTACTCAATCACTCACTCACTCACTCACTCACTCACTCACTCATTCACTGCCTTCTATTCAATACCAAGTCATAGAGAACCCATAAAACTGGGTAAAATTGGTCCTATGAGTTTCCAAGCCTGTAACTCCATGAGAGCAGAAAGTCCTGTCTTTCTCCCACAGAGCGGCCGGTGGTTTTGAACAACTGAACTTTTAATTTGCATGCCAATATGTAACTGGTACACCAACAGGGCTCCCTTATATTAATGATATTTAGGTATAATTTGAACATTTTGTTGGGTTACTCTTCTTTGGAATGGGTCAATTAGACAAGTAGCTGTTTTCTAATGTTTGGGCTTAAAACAGTGAAACCTATAGCTAGCACCTATATTGAAAATTGATATTACTATTATTACATTTAGTTTTTCAGAATTAAAATATTCACATTTTGGAAAAAAATAGAATTTTGAATGAAAAAAATTGTTTTAAATCAATGTAATTATTTTTAAAGAATTCATTTAAATGATTATTATTACTACTATTAAAGGCAATACTGCTGCCATTAATAGTTAACATGCACTTAGGGTTCCACCCTTATGCCACTGTTACAATGATGTCCTTCCAGGGACAGGAGAGGTAAAGGACCTATCCCGGATAACAGAGCCGCTGCACGTTGGTGCTGAGACTTAACCCATCAATCAGACTCCAGCACTGGTTCTCACTTTTCAGAGCCACTCCCCACATGTGGCCGCCGGGCACTGAAAAGTGGCCCGTCAAGTGTGAGACACGCTGTCATGTCAAAGGCATACCAGATTTAGAAGCCTTTGTGTATATGTTTAAAAGATGTAACATAGCTTGCTAATAATTTTCTCTTTCTTCTAGCCCCTGATTACGGCATGTTTCTGCGACCATGGACTGAGCTGAGGAGCATCTGTTTGGGTGGTTTGTTTGTTTGGCCCTTCTCTCATTAGCAAAAGGCTGGAGCACATGCTTTGCTGATGTCACCATTCTCAGAGGTTCGCTCGCAGATGTTCAATGTCACGATTTAATATTGAAAACATGGAAGGGGTAGTAAAGACACAGAGAGTAAAAAGCAATACTAACAAAAGGACAACAATAAAGGCAGGTCCTCAACTGGCAGCAGAACTGATTTACAACTAAGTTAGCAGAGTAGACTTCCTATAAATTACGTATTGAACTGTTGGATTGAGGGGGTTGTTAGGGCAAGCTGAGTAAAATATCTATAGTTTATTCTAGGAGAACATTTTAAATGATGCATGCAGAGTGCATTTTGTTAGACAGCACGGCTCCAGACGGCACATGTACACTAACACAGCATCAGAACGGCTGTTAACTATGCTGCCCAGGCTACTTTATTCAGACTCCCAATAACCTTGAAATGTAGGTGTTTCTTTTTCTTTTGCCCAATTAAAAAACCAAGTCAGCTGCCCATCAGTTAAGACCTTTGCCAAGGACCACCCCACGAACAAACTTGGGTCTCATGATTTCTGGCCCAGAGCTCTTGACTGAATTTATGAAAATTTCTTGTGATCTGTAACCATGCTGAGGAGTTTCTTTGAGCCTGTTAGTGTTTCCTGCTTTCTAGCTTCCATGTTAGCTCCAATAAAGCAGTTCATCAAGCAAGCAATCTTCTAAAGAAAGAGCTGTGTAAGATCAGTCATAAAATGCTCTTATAAACATAACAGATCATATCAGTTCACCCCTGGATCTCAGGACCCTCATTCCCCGTTCTGCACAAAGACCTCCTGGTTTATGTCCTGGGTTATGTGGTCTCTGTGTAAGTATTCTCAACACCAAACTGAAACATCTTCTTTACACTGGTTTCTCATATGAATGTCATTAAATAGGAATGACTGCATCGATATTTTCAGTCTACTGAACTGTCATTCACTAGTGGAAGAAGTTCCGTATAACTTTATGTCCCCATGCATTGGGGAAAGAATGAAACGAACAGTGTTGGAGTTTGTAATCATCTGTACTATAGAAGGACTTCGTTTTAGGATTTGAGTCTGTCTGATGCTCTGAAAAGCTGTCATATGGTCTTACATTTCTCACCATTTAAAATAAATTATTCCCAACAATCTATTTCTACCCTGTCCTCTGCCCAGAGGGACCATCAGATAGAAGACTCTGGGATGCCAAAGGTCTGAAAACTGGAGCTGAAATGTACCACAGACAGGATCTTCCAAATTCTGTTTCTAAAACACAAAAGCCTTTACTCTTTCCAAATCCTGCATCTGTGTGTATTTGATTCCCATGTTTTGGAATGCCTTTCATTTCTCATCTTGTTCCTGTGGCCATGAGCAGTGTCCAAAATGTGCTTCAAAATTTGCTGAAACGTTAATCATTTTACACTTTCTCTGATCCACAATGTGTGTGCACCCATAATATTGTTAAATGTCTATAAAGACATTGCAAATTAGACATGACAATGACTTGTTTGTGACTGGTTTTCTTCTGCACTAGACCAGGAGCATCCTAGGGTAAATAGACTCCATTAATTGTCTTATCCTTTAAACTTAGTGCAAATTCCTGGTCTGTTAAACATCATGCATCAGAGTAAATATTTGTTGAAAGAAATGCAATCTACTCTTGTCCTTTTATGCTCAGTATACCACGTCTAAGGTGTCTTGATGAATCGGTGGTTAAGCACGTAGATACTAACCGGAGAGCAAGGGTTCTAATGCACCAATTGTTCTGTGGGAGTGACATGTGGCAAGATGCTCCCCCAAATCACAGCGTTGGAAACTCAAGGGGCCGCTTCAGTCTTCCCTATAGGGTAACTATGACTCAGACTCATCCGGAAGGCAATGGGTACTCCACTTCCATTCAGCTCACCCTATAGATTTGGTCCCTTCCTACCTCCGTGTACCTTCCATAGCCCCACTCTCCATTTCAGCTTATTGGCTTCTGCTATTGTTAGCGGTCATTAAATTGATTCTAAACCATGGCACTCTTATACGTCAGAGGATGAAATTGCCAAGTTCTATATCACTCTCACAACATCCAGCGTCTCCAGGGCTCTTGTTCCATTCATTGTGCCCATCCAGCACACTAAACGTCTCTCCCTCTATTCTTGGGCATATCCAAGGCAAGCATGCTGGAAAATGTTCTCCTAGGATTGGCTAAGTTTTGGACGGTAATTAACAGGCCTTTCTTCCTTGTCTTCCGAAGTGAGCCTGATGGCATGTCAAATACCAGTGTCATAGCTACCCATATCATAGCAATATACAAAGAACCGCAATATAACAAACTGAAAGATGTATGATGTGACTGGCTCCCACTTATCTTGTGTTCTTCCTTTGGAATGTTTTCCTGACCTCTTGCCCAAAGAGCTTACCCTTATATACATCTCATGACTCCTTCTAATTTCCCCAATATTACACTCTGCACATGTTTATGAATCTCAGTGACCCGGGGTGGAGATCTGGTTTGCCTTGCTTATGTCTACATCCCCTATGCCGAGGATTTTCATGACGGGAAGTGGATACTGGATAAATAGTTCTAGAATAAACGGATGAATGCATTTTCTTTAAACCTAGGCTTGACATTTTTACACTTGGTTTAGCACTTCAATGTGCTTTCAGTACATAATTTAGTCATTTGAAGAGATGATACAGTGTTAGGGAACGCCAGGAGCCAAGCATAATACAGCTAGAAATGCTTTCTAAGGAGTTCATTTTCCAGTGGCAGAACTGGTGGTTATCAGTGTGGCTACGTACACAGACACCGGCAGGGTAAAGCTTAGGATGAACTAGCCTGTCAGTGTGGCTTCTCTTATCATTCCCTAGATCGCGAAAAGCGAAGGTACCATCCTGTCTGAGCAAGCAAATCACAATCTGATAGGGGCCATTCTC
>NW_022103896.1:32065834-32070233 GCF_000313985.2 Echinops telfairi
TACAGGGTCAAAGAATGATCACATCTGCTTATTGTGAGAGGGTGCAGAGAAAGGTACCCAACGTTTCATCAGAAAAACCTGCTGAAAAGCCTCACCAGCGGGTCCTTCTCCACCAAGGCACTGCTCCCACTCTCCCAAAGGCTATTTTGTGGGAGTTCCAGAGGAAAATCATTCGGCATCTGCTTGATCCTCTGTATTGAGTTCCTTCTCGCTTTAAAAATTTTCTAATCTTAAATATTTTTTCATGGACCCCACCCCCATTAAAGAGGATACAAAAGATGACATTGGCATGCCTCAATTCTCAGGACCCTCAGCAGGCTTTGAGGTTTAGGTTATATGGTCAGTATTGTTTACAAAGGTTTAGAGCTTGATGAAACTTATGTTGATGAATGAAGTTTTTATTTTTATCTTGTGATTCAATTATTCCACGAACATTTTGAATCCCCCTCAAATTTGTCCATTGTCATGAGAGTGAGCTACTGGAATTCTTAAAATACTCCAATGAGGGACATTGGGCCTCTATCTACTCAAGCACTCCTTCAATGCTAGAGCACTTTCTTCTAATAACCTGGCATTGCTTGATGCTCACCTTCCTGAAACGATTACTGAAGACAAAATGGGTGCATAAGCAAATGTGGTGAAGAAAGCTGATGGTGCCCAGCCATAAAAATATATAGCATGTGGGGTCTTAAAGGCTTGAAGATTAAACAAGCAGCCATCTATCTGAAAAGCAACAAAGTCCACATGGAAGAAGCACACCAGCCTGTGTGATCATGAGGTGTCAATGGGATCAGGTATCAGGCATCAAAGACCCAGAACAAAAAAAATCATATAAATGTGAATGAGGGGAATACGATGTAGAGACGCAAAGCCCATCTGTGGACAATTGAACATTTCTGGTCACAAGGAAAAGAGGAGACAGTCAGGGCGCAGTATAGCACCAATGTAGCATACAACTTTCCTCCAGTTCTTTAATGCTTCCTCCCCACCCCACCCCCTATCATAACCCCATTTTTACCTTACAAATCTGCCTAGACCAGAGCATGTACACTGGTACAGATAAGAGCTATAAACACAGGGAATTCAAAACAGATAAACTCCTCAGGACCAATAAGCAATACCAGGAGGGGAAGGGGAAGGTGTGGGGAGAAAGGTGGAGCCCATCACAATAATCTATATATAACCCCTCCCAGGAGCACGGACAACAGAAAAGTGGCTAAAGGGATACATCAGTCAGTGTAAGACATTGAAAAAGCAATAATAATTTATAAACTAGCAAGCATTCATCAGGGAGGGGAAGTGAGGGCAGGAGGGGGAAATTGAAGAGTTGATACCAAGGGCGCAAATAGAAAGAAAATGTTTTGAAAATGATGCTGGCAACATGTGGACAGATGTGATTGAGGCAATGGATGGATGCTGGATTTTGATCAGAGCTGCACGAGCCCCCAAGAAAATGATAAAAAATATAAATAAATAAAAATAAAACAAATACTCCAGTGAGTAGCTCCCTGTCAGAGTAAAGTCGACCCTCTTCAGCCAGCCAAACGATACCCTCTATCACACAGCCCCTGCCTGCCCTTAATGCTTTCACCGCTGTCTGTTGGGCCCAAGAATCGAATGCATTACAGTTACCTCCACAAACCTCAGCGCCATCGAGTTGGCTCCGCCTCATGGCAACCCAACAGGACAGAGTAGAACTGCCCCATGGGGCTTTGTAGACAACCCAGTTTCACAGAACGTGAAAGCCTCACCTTTCTCCCACAAAACGGCTGGTGGTTTCAAGCTGCGGACCTGGCAGTAGCAGCCCCCCAATAAAAAGTCTTTGGTTCAAAATAGTCTTCCAAATTTCCTGTGTGGCTAAACATTTCTGGATTGATCTACCCCTTTGCCTACATGCTTGCTTATGAAGCATTCAGACAATGGTCTCACCTGGTCAACATTTCCCTGAATTGTCAGAATTCCAGCGACCAGCACCGACCCCATCAGCGGTTCCCCATCACACTTATTTCCATAGAATATTGTTTCTATTAAGAAAGTGATTTTCTGTTGAGGATATAGCATCTGTGGTGAATCTTTCCTTTGGTGGTTTGTAAAAATAAGTAGTTCTTCATGTATTCCATGATTGAAACAGAATAGAGAAAATATCATCATCTGAGGAACGTTCCTTACATTTGTGCTTTTTTTCAACAGCCTTGCAAAATTCCCCACATTGGGGGTCTACTTTCTAACATGCCTTGCTAGTCATCTATGTCAATGCTGTGCAGCTTCATGATTTCATAACAAAGGGATACACTTTAATATGTAGCTACATTGTTTATATTGTTTTCTCTGTATTATTTTACCCATTTGCACGGGTGGGATTAGAGCAGGAAGATTAGCATTTTCCTAAAAGTTTTTGGCTTTCTGTTTTTCATCATTCAGTAGCAAACTTCAAAAGTGTTTTGTAACATTGTTCAGAGTTGGATAGTTTTTTTCCCAAATCAGGTTTGTTTATTTTCTGTCAGATCACAGTTATTAGTAAGTCTTAAATTGTCTGCATTTGGTACATTTGCATTTAGATTTTATTTATTTATTGGTTTAGGTATATTTTAAAATAAACAGAAACTGCTTTAATACTAAATTACCAATTTCTCCCTAGAACTAAAGTCTTGGCTTGCAGCCTTCTTCCCACCTCCTAGATTTAGGAGCCCCACCGGGAAATTGTTATTATAAGACAGGGACCGTGTTTTATGCCTGTTGGTAAATCTAGATTCTAGTTTGACTCTCAGCACATGCTACAAACAACTAAAATACTAGATCTTTAATAAATTATGAATTTTCCTAATCTTTAAGAAAGGGTTATTTTGTCTCATTTATTGTGCTTTGGTTGTTCTTTAAGGCTTACCTTTTATGATATTGATTATAGATATATTTGTAGTTAATAATAACACCAATTTCATTCATGTGAGCCATATTCTATCATAGTTCTTAAACTAGTCTGTCACCAATGATCTGGAATCAGATTCAGAATGCTTCAAATCCATGCTATCCTGAAAAGCAGGCTCTCGAGGTAAAGAAGCTATTGTACTATTCGCAGGGTCATTCCCTACATTCGGAGAGCAACAGTCAAACCACAAGGCCATTACTGAAGTGTGGTGTGTGTACTCCTCTTTGACACAGTGACGATGACCAAAACACATAATATTTCTTTGCCTCCAATTAATAATATTATTAGATTTAGTACCTAAATACATGCCTGAACATGTTTTCATTATTAACCATTGATTATTGGTCCTAAATAATCGACTCAAAGTTATTTCTTTAAAACGATAATTTCTACCTTAAGGGTTGGCTGTGTAACTTATATCAGAAGCTCAATGGAAATGTCTTCAGGTGGACATCCAATTTTAGCTGTTTTTATAGTTCACAAAGGCAATTAAATGGAGCTAATAATCCTAAAATATGATGATTAGAATTTGGAATTTCCACCAGTCAATATTTATGGATCATCCACTGTGTGGAAAATGTGATGGTGGTACCATACATAGCTAAAAACAAAATAAGTGTTTTATTCCAAGGAATGAAAAATTCCATCGGGGAACCACTGTGTCAGGTCCTCAAACCCATGCTAAACAACTCTTATAAAATCAAAGGACATATTGATCATTTAATTTATTCAAGGATGTATTTTTTTGTCTGTCTGCTTACACAATCATTTGTTTATACAGGCCTTATCAAGGAACCCTGATGGCACAGTGTTTAAGAGCTCAGATGCTAACTAAAAAGTCAGTGGTTTGAACCTACCAGCTGTGCTGTGGGAGAAAGATGTGCTAGCCAGCTCTGCTAAAGATTCCTACCAAACCAACTCACTGCAGAGAAACTGCCTCTGACTCATGGACACTCGATTGGACAGAGCAGAACAGCTTTGGTTGTATAGACATCATCACACTCAGGTCTAGTGTTCCCTCTCCCTCCCACATTTATTGTGTGCTGCCCAAATCTCTTCAATCTCCCCACCCCCTATCCCTGATAAACCATTGCATCTGTTATTGTCTCTATGCATTCATGCCTTCTGGGCTTCATAAACTACAGAATCTAACAGAAACCATAAAAATATTAAACATAAAATAATATTATAAACTTAAAAATAAAGAGGAAGAAAAAAAGACCATCAGCATTAATTTTTAAAGCCAGAAAAGAAATTTTGGGCGTGGAACAAGTGAGAAGTATTTAAGCCTAACACAAATTCGGATAGGGTCAAGAGGGAGGTCAACTGACCAAGCAAGTATATTATGCGGAGGCTTGATCCACCATAATCCAGTTTACAATCATCTCTGTCTGACAGTAAAGCTGTTTGAGTCTCTTCCCTTTGTCCTGAAGTGATCAACTATAGACTTATTCTGACTAGTTAGTCTGCCGG
>NW_022103896.1:32070413-32074142 GCF_000313985.2 Echinops telfairi
CCTCACTTAGACGGCAGCTTGTTTGAATACAAGCCTTTAAGACCCCAGACACTATTCCCATTGATAGCCAGGCACCATCTACTTTCTTCACCACACTTTGCTCTAGCACCCTTTTCGTTAGTATAAAGGAAGGCCATGTTATCAAAATTAACTGTTCTTGGATTGGGGTTAGTCTTAAGTGGGAGCACAGAATCTATCTGCTTGTCTATGATTTGTGAGTGACTCTGGTTTACTTTAGAGGCCATATTATGACAAAAACAAAAACAATAACAAAATATTTTTTAAAAAGAAAGAAAAACATTGTCAATCATCCCCCTGGGGTATAAGGCTACTGCATTCATAGCATCAGTAATTTAGCCAATGGCACCACATTTAAGGTACTGTTGATATAAGGAGTTTATGCCAGTATAATCCAACTGTGATCTGAAATCCACGAGTTGTTCCTTTATACAGATTGATTCCTTAATTGATTAAGGTCTGTTTATGTTGAGCATGGGGGTTGGGGCTAGGGGAAATTTTTCTGTAACATTCCTCACAATGGTAGATCCTTGCCTATCAAATTAAAACCTACTATATTAATGCAAGGGGAGCATTGAGTTACCTAAATAAATGGTGGTCCTGCATCCCCTTTCATTGGATGCTCCTCAAGCCAAGGGTTTTACACAAGGTCCACGAGCCACCATTTCCACAGTCTTGGCGTGGCCATCCTTGGCTCCCTTTCCCATCAGGGAGTTTCAGTCCTAAGTCCAAGGGCCACAGGTAGTTTTGAGGTAGGGCCCTTTGATTAATTGAGCTTCCACATTGAGTCCTTCAGGTTCAGCCCTGGAGGGATGCCACCTTCCCTGTAAGGCCAGCATCAAAGGTCATCCTAGTCCATGGCCTGGTTCACTGAGGGTTGGCTAGAAACTTATTAAAAATATCTACACAGGAACGTAGAACTGGGTCCATTCTCCTCTTAGGTTCCCCGTAATTATTGTTCAACATAACGTCCCGATGTGAGCTTGCTCCTCTCCACTTATTTACCATACCCTCCAACAGAAATACCAGTGCCTCCTCTGAAATGTGCATGCTCCCCTCCCTTGGCCTTAACTTGGTTTTCAGGGTCTCCCCTCATTCTTGGGGAGGATCCATTGATTTGTTGCAGCCTTGTCTCAATGTAGCATGGAATCGAGTGAATGGTCTTCTCCTTTGCCCCCTTTTGAAGGAGTTACCCCAGCCAATGTCAGGTCTCCTCTTCTGAGCCACCTCTTATGAAGTGGATATAAGGAGGGTGATGTATATGGTTCAGGGCCAGGAGGGCGATGTGTGTGGTTCTACCACTCTGAGAATTGGTCTCTAAGATTTGTTTAACTGGAGTTTCTCCTCATAGTAGTGGACTCAGACACTCTGTCCTTTTGTGATTGACTAACTTCACTCAGCATAATGACTTCCAGGTCTTTCCAGATCATTTGCTGTTTCATGCTTTCATCGCTGTTTTTCAGGGGCAAATAGTATTCCACTGTGTATACACATCATAGTTTCTTTATGCATTCTTCCACTGCTGGGCATATGAGTTGCTTCCAGTTTCTTGCAATTGTGAACTCTGCTGCTATGGACATGGGAGAGCATATATACACTTGTGTTCTGTCTCATTTCTTTGGGGCAGGGGTCCTCAACCTACAACCCGCAGGCCACATGTGGTCCGCCGAGGACATTTATGCAGCCCACCGGGTGTTTTTGCCCTGTTTTTTTTTACTTCAAAATAAGTTACATGCAGTGTGCATAGGAATTTTTTCATAGTTTTTTTAAAACTATAGACCGGCCCTCCAAAGGGTCTGAGGGACAGTGAACTGGCCCCCTGTTTGAGAAGTTTGAGGACCCCTGTTTGGGGGTATATGCCTAATAGTGGCATTGCTGGATCACAGGGGATTTCAATTCCCAGTTGTTTTAGTATCACCATATTGTTTTCCATGGTGAATGTATGTTTAAAAATCCACCAACACACCTATCCAACATTTGTTGTTTTTTGTTTTTTGATTGGACTAGCATTTTGGGTGTAAGGTGGTGTCTCCTGGTGGTTTTAATTTGTATCTCCTGGATAGCTAGTGAGCATGAGCATTTGTTCATGTATTTGCTAGCCATTTATCTGCCCATGTCTTTTTCCCATTTCTTAATGGAGTCATTTGTTATTCTCTTATTTAACTATTGCAGAGTTCTGTAGATTTGGGTGATTAGACCCTTGTCTGATATGTACTTGGTAAAAGATTTTCTTTTGATGTACATAAGTGGTGTAATTCAGCATGATTCATTCATCTATTTTGTCTCCTGAAGTGTGTGATTGTTGTACCATACACGATAACTCTAGACCAGTGGTTCTCAACCTTCCTAATGCTGCGACCCTTTAATATAGTTCCTCATGATGTGGTCACCCCCCCAACCATAATATTATTTTCATTTCTACTTCATCACTGTCATTTTGCTACTGCTATGAATCGGGCAACCCTTGTGAAAGGGTCATTTGACTGCCACAGGGGTCATGACCCACAGGTTGAGAACCAGTGCTCGACTGTAATTGCTTTGAGGCTCTCAATTCCCCTCTAAAAAGTAGTGAAGGCAAATTAGACCTGGATCCCAAGTAGCAGACTGAGCAATTTTATAAAGGGAAAGGAACAGTATTCCAATATCTTAAAGAGGGCATTTCAGAAATAAAGGGAATATCCAGTGACAGATGAAGGAGGATCCCCAACAAGTGGTTTATATACATCAGTGAGCTGCTAGAACAAATATCAAGTATGCTCAAAATAGTGGAGATCCTGGTTAAGTTTTCATTCTTAATGAGACTCTTATTAAGTTCATACAAAACTAACCTAGCCAATTGTCAGTGTGCCAACTTCCCTCATGGCAATCCTTTATGTGGCGAAGTGGACTTCACTCCACCGGGCTTTCTATGGCTTACTTTTCACCAAGCCCATCTTCAGAGGCAGCTCTTGGTGGACTCAAAGGATAGCCTTTGAGGTAGTTGCTGAGGGACTTAACCATTGCACCACCAAGGGAATCCTCAGGTAGATCCCAGTGACTGCCATCAAGTAAATTTTTGACTCATTGAAACCCGATATAGAAAAGAATAGAACTGTTTCCGAGGATTTCTGCTCCTATAAATCTTTATGAGAGCAGAAAGTCTCATCGGTCTCCCATGGAAGGCTGGTGGGCTTGAATGCTGACCTTGCAGTTGACAATCCAACAAGTAATCCACTAAGGCACCAGGGCTCGCAAGTTAGTATAGCAATAAATGAATAATATACTTTCATGTAACAAGACATGCAATTAAGTAATTAAAGAATAAAGGGATAGTGCCGACCAGGGACAAAATAAAAGATTCCAGATAGAATGGAATAAAATATAGAACAAAATTCAATTTTGTAAGTAAGGGTAGACTTATTGAACCTATAGAGGCTAGAGGAAGCCCCAACACTATAATTTTACACTACCCTTTGAACTTGAGCCTGAAGTTACTCCTGGAAGTCCCCTTTCAGTCAAATAATAGAATGGCTTCTAAAAGAAACAATGTCACCTTTAAAGACTGTTCTACTTTAAGTAACCAAGTATATGAGGCTGCATGGTCAACATTTAGCTTAAAAGCAAGGATGAAGAGATAAGACAGGAGCTAGATTAATGGAATATAGGGGGGGTAACTGAATCGAAATAATGAGCATGGTAACACATTGTGTAGAATGCAGCCAATAGGGAAAA
>NW_022103896.1:32075243-32111793 GCF_000313985.2 Echinops telfairi
CTTGTATGTTTGCCCGTTTGAAACCACCTGTCTGCTCCCAGAAGGAGTTCCACCCTCTTCTCCAGGCCACATTGAGGAGGAATCGACCCCACAGCAGTGAGGTTTCACACTCACAGGACTTTAGGATAAACAAAAGAGCGTTGGGAGACAGCTTTTCTACAGGTTTGGGAAGGGTTGGAAACCTCCTACGGGAAGCTGTGGGACCGCGGGCTAAAGGGCTCTGTGTCCGGGCCTCATTTTCTCAGGAGAGTCAGCCCCTCTCCCAGGGCTATGAAGCCACTGGCAGTGAGTCCACTCAGAGCCCGAAGACCTTAGAGACCCACGTCTGAGTGCCTTTCAGGGTTTCCAAGGCTGTGAACCTTTCAGAAGCAGACGGCCACATCCTTCTCCTGAGGAGCGGCCAGGAGAGTCTCACCATGGTTACCATGGGGACACCGAGGCTCCTTCCTAAGGGTGTTACATAAAACAGTCCATTGCCATCCGATCTATTCCATACAGCGGTTATAGACGGTAAACCACAGCGGACAGCCTCACCTACCGACTTTGCAGCTAGCGTCTAGTGCCTAACTCACGGGGCCAAGAGGACTCCTTCCTAAGACTATTCCATCCTCTCAAACCCCACTGCCCTCCAGTCAATTTCCACTCAACCAACCCGGTTCGACCGAGAACTGTCCCTTCGGGATTCAGAGGGATAGCCCACTAGGCTGCAGGATTGCTCGCAGAGCTATTGTGTGCTGTTAGTGCTCAGGAGTCACTGCGGAATCATAGCGACCCTTTGCACCCAGAAGGAAACACTGCCTGGCCCTGCGCCATCCTCACAACTGTTGTCATGTTTGAGCCCGTGTTGCAGCCACTGTGTTCATCCAGCTCCTAGGCTATTAGGCGGGTTAAGGGGAAGCAGGCGTAAGCCCTCCCGTGGTTCAGCAGAAGGCACACGGTTGCTACAACAAATGGTAGCTTCCTTATCAGAATTATTGAAATGAAAATGACTCCACAAAAATATCTAGTTATCCTACCACCATTCTGTCCCTTTTCCTACCTAAACAGATGCAACAACCACAGGAGAGGGGCTTGTAAGGAAGCTCAAGCCGTTGTTCGAACACAGAAACCATGTTCAATAAAATGGATAAAATCTGCGACAGAAGAGCTCAGTATCTAAATGTAAGTGCTAAGTAGGAGTTCAAAGAACATGAAAAATGATGACATGAAGTACTATGCTTACATTTTTGTGAAACAGAATCTCTCACAAAAATGTCTCTATGATCACTAATTTAATCCTCTGTTGGGCATATGTAAACAAAACCCTGAAATATCCAATAGATTGTTTTTCCAAGGATTGGCATGTAGACTAAAAAAAAAAAGACCTTCCTTATTTCTTTAAAAAATTTAACTTATTTTTCCAAATGAGTAAAACAGTTGGCCTTTACCTCTGAACTCTGACCTTCCCAAAAGGCATCCCCGACAATCTACAAATCCCTCCAGATGGAATGATTTAATTTGGCAAAGGACAAAAATACCAATTAACTTTATTTCAATAGACTCAACTGTGTGATGTCTGGAAAAGTCGATGACTCAGAAGAAAATCTGACAAGAATGTTTTTAGATCAGAGGGAACTGCAAACTGTGAGCTGAGGACCAAACTGGCAAACTTTGGCAACATTCTGTAATAAACACCAGGAAAAAATGGATAGGTATGCAACAATTTACCCAGGACAATGTTTGAAAGATTCCCATTGGGTGAAAGAGCTTTCTTTCTTTATTTTTCATTTAATCTTGAGTGCCTGTCCGTGTTTGGGATTTGTCACAATGAACTACTAATTAGAGCCAGACCTACTATAAATGTCTCTGAAATTGTCCTCAACTCACTGCTGGCCTGTAGCACACTAATAATTTCCACTGTGGGACACTAATATGCATGTTCTTGTATTAGGGGGTGGGGAAGCAAACAAAACAAAATTTCCTATCTCAGCTAATAGCAGTAAATTACAAATTTGACTTTTTCATTCAGTATGGAGTTTCCAGAAAGTGTTATGCTGTTAGCTGACCTAAGGAGACTGTGTGAATGGCATCTGACCATTTGATCTATAAGGCTTTTCATTGGTTTAATTTGGGGGAAGTAGAATGCCAGATCTTTCTTCTTAGCTTGTCTGAGTCAGGAAGCTCTGATGAAACCTACTCAACACCATAGCAACACATGAGCCTTCACTGAGGGATGGGAATTGAGCAGGGCATTCGGACTGAACCACCGCTTCACCATGTCAAAGGGCCCTGGGCTCACAAGCACCTCACCTCTATGCCAGGGGCAATTACCAAGAAGCTCTGTGGGCCGATGGTTCTGCTTTCAGGCTCTCACACTCCTTTAGACCTCCATTTTCATCTCTAAATTTTCATTGATTAGCTAGGTCATCTTGGTTTCGTTAGCTAACCTTTTCAAGTCTCGGTTTCCCATCTGCAAATCTAACTTAGATTTGTGTACAATGTCATGTAAAATGGTAGGAAAATTAGGGACATAGCTAAATGAAGTTTTAAAGCCTTGTCAACCTAGGAGGAAAAAATACTGCTAGTTATTTATACACAGTGGGTGAGATATACAACCATTAATTTTAGTCATTGGACAAATTAATGTGGCACAAAAATGGATACCTTGTGGCAAACCTTGGTCAGTTTTAATTTGTAAAATTAATATGAATACAGCCAGTCTTTAGAATATGAATGAGTTCTGTTCCTATGTTTATCTTTAAGTTGAATTTGTACCTAATTCAAAGAAGAGTTTATATCTTGGTCAAATGGCTTTCCTAGTATAGAGCGTATATAGTATATAGTGTATACTGAATTTTCTGTGTAAGGAAAACACTAAAGAAGCACTTCCAGATGCACTAAAACATCTTCGTCATAATTATACAGTAATAATAACAATAATTTTATGTACATCACAAATATCACCTGTTTGTTATTATGAACTCTATGCACCTTGAAATTTTCATAGAATAAGCTTTATGAAGGTTAGTTGATAACTACAGGTTGTACTTGTCAGTCATAACTGTATAATTCTAGGTATTAAATCAGTTAAAATAATCAGACTAATTACGTGTGTAAGCATTACTTAGGCCAAGTCGCTTCTTAAACCATATAATTTTGTCTTTGTTTCTGGAGCCTAGTTCATTCGGAGTCAGGGGTGGTGATGTACCAACTGCAGAAATAACAATAACGTATTTCTCTTCTCTTTCCTGTACTATCAAAATTATTTGAGATTTCTCCGTTGTGGTATCGCTACTTGATCATTTATCAAACCTTTTCAGCATCTCCTCACTCCTGAATGGCCATTGTTGCCGTCACTGTGTCTGTCCATCTCATCAATGTTCTTCCTCTTTTTCTGGTAAGCTCTCATTTTCCAAGTATGATGTCCTTTACCAGGCATCGGTCTCTCCTGCCACCATGCTCAAAGTATGTGAGAGGAAGTCTCACCATCTTCATATACAAGGAGCAATCTGGCTCTTTTTTTTCTGACATATTTGTTTATTCAATTGAGAGACCATGGTACCACCTTCAATATTCTTCACCGGCACCACACTTCAAACGCATGGATTCATTTCTATTTTCCTTATTCATTGACCAACTTCTGAATTTGCATGAAGTAATTGAATGCATCATGGTTTGGGTCAGGCACACTTTAGTCCTCAAAGTGACATCCGTGCTTTATAGGCCTTTGAGGAGGTGTTGCCCTGCGGATTTGCCTAATGCAAGTCAGAGTACTTAGCATCTATTATGTGTGTGTTTGAATGTATGTGTGTGCAAATGTGAGTAATGTATATTTGTGTGCAATAATTTTAATGAAATCAAGATAGAAGATTATGAAGAAAGAAGGCAGGGAGGTAGAAAGGAAGGAAAGGGTGGGGAGGGGGGAGGAAAGACAAGAAAATATGGATACTTTAAATTTAGATCATTTTCCTTGGTTGTATCCCATGATCAAACCTCCCACAAAGGAGGTTTCCAGAGGGAATTCTAAAGTTCTATCCATGACTGATGATGTTATGTCAGTCCTGGTTAGCCGTACTTTAGATGACAGGAAGTAGAGAAGGCTATCTAAACTCTTGGCCATCTGTCAGATAACTACCCTCTACTACAAACCCACCCCTACACCGACACACAGAGATAAATGGGGTGAGGATATGAATTTTATAAGATGCTTTAAATTGCATTTGTAATTACAATTAAATTTTTCATGAATAAGGTGGAAAGGCTTAGTTTAAAGAAATAAGTTAGAAATGAGAATGGGACAAATAGAAAATTTCTAGAATTCTACTCAGATATAGAATCACTGTTCAATGTTACTTAACTATTCTTTTAAACATTTTCTGTGCATATATAGACATCTTTTATATACACTTTCTTTATGTTTACATACATGAATCAAGTTATAAATGCCATTTTACAATTTGTTTCCCTTAATAAAATCTCCTAGAAATTTTTCTCTCCTATTTTTATGTATTTGCATATGTATGTATATGTGTGGTACTTAATTTTTAGCAGTTGCCAAGTAATCTATTATATATGGCAGCATTTAATTTCCTATATGCCTAATTTTATACGGTTTACATATAATGCTGAAATAAGCATCATTACATACATTACAGAAGTACATTAATATCTTTCTGCACTCAAATAAATTTTCAAAAATAAAATTATTGGATTATACTGTATAGATTTATATAAACTATTGCTAACTACTAGACAAGCCTTAGAACTGTCCAAACTCAGCTGAAAAGGAGCAACAATGTCTCAATAGAACCAGTTGTGGCAATTACATAATCTCCTGTCAACTTGAGCAAAGGGATGGAGTCTAGCCTGTCAATCAGATCACAGCCAATCATGCCTCTGTATGTGTATGGCTTTCTCCTGAGGATTCTGGGAACCTGTCTTCTTCACTGCAGGGGGCCATACTCTCTGCTTTATCTTCCTGCTGGCAAGCACATGGATCTATGTTGATGGTGCCAAGCCCTGGAATTAGAGAAGTCACGTGGAGAACCACGTCAACGCTGAGATGCTTCCATCACCACGGAATCCACAAGACTTTCCACCCATGGGCCTGTGATCTTCCTGCATTTGATGTCATTGCCTATGTTGTGTAAGTCTGAAGAGGAATTTATAGACTGGTATCAGATATATGGGCTAATATTGGACTTAAGGACTTGATCTGGACTGGGCTGGGATGGTTGCTTAATGTACAATTACTCTTTATACAAAGCTCTTTTTTATATACCTATGAGTGTCTATGAATTTGTTTCTCTAGTCAACCCAGAATAACACGCCAGTATAAATCTGCATAAACTGCTCAGAATAAAAAATAAACCAAAGAAACGATATAAAATGAAACATGAAGAGATGTTGAACACATAGAGAATATGATGCAATGATCCAATATGTTATATTGGTGAATCAGAAAAAGGAAAATTCAGGGATGACAGGAGAGGTAAACTTTGAAAAGACGGCTGGTAAATTTACAAATTCAATTAAAAATATGAATCCTTCGGCTCAGGAAAACAACAAATTCATACCTACACTTATCATAATAAAACTGCAGAACACTACAAATAAAGAGATGTTTTAAACTGACGGGACAGAAAAGGATGGTAGTGTAGAAGGAGAGGAGCATGCACACTGGGCTGACAATACAGTCTCAGCAGTTGCATTGAAGGTGACCCTGAGGACAGAAAGCCAGCGTGCGAAGAAGATCGAATATAAATCTGAGAAGCTAGACTTGAGTGTAAACTCAGGGTAGGCCAACAATAAGAAGGGAATTCCAAAATAAACTTACATGAACTTAGGCTTTATTTATAGAAATATGATGGCTGTATTAGAATAAATAGGATATTAGAACGGATTGCTATTTACTTGTCAAATTATATTTGGAATATGGGGTATATTTCCACATACGACTTTTGTTTCAGGTAAAGAAACACCCAGTGCTGTTGTCCCCCCAAAAGGGGCAGGGATTGGAATGAAGTAGCATTTAGGGAATTTAAATGACTACTACTTTGGAAAAAAATCACGTGTGTTCTGTGGGGGATAAATGTGAATAACTTTTGTGAATTCTAAGAATGAAATATGTTTTATATCTGGGAACTATAAAGAAAGGTTTTTCATATTTTGAGGGGAATTGGTCTGATTAGGAGAATGACTAAAAGATGGACAAAACCCAAAACCAAACTCATTGCCATTGAAGTCAGTGCTGATTTGCAGCGACCCCAGAGGACAGCGTAGACTTGCCTCTGTCCCTTTCCCAGACTGTGACTCTTCATGGGAGCAGGAAGCTCACACTAGCGACCTGACCGGTGAGCAGCACTGGCATAGCCACTTTGCCACCAGGGCTCTTTCACAGCTGGACCAGGATTCTTCAAAAGGTTGGTAAGCACCTCATAGTTGAAGATAATTCACAAGAAAAACTAAAACATTTAGCAAGTATGTTATAGAGTCAGTTCAGTAAGCAGACAAAAAACCAAAAACTTTTCTTGGTTTTTTTTTTTCCCTTTTCCCACTAAGATAGCAGGTATGCCACCACATATCATATATACTTGGGTATAAGCTGGCCTGAGTATCAGCTGATCCACTTAATTTTACCACAAACACTGCATTACAAATGTGCTGAGAAACTTGGGTTATCCATGAGCATATATAGTTAGTTGTATTTTCTTAGATTCAAATGTAAGAGGCCAAACAACAGAATCACTTTAGAGGACAAGCCAAATCGTTAAGAGCATTAGTATCTGACTTTGTGACTGACGAAAGCTGCCTTTGAAGGGTGTGTGTATTTGTCAATGTCATTAAAAAACTCAACCTCCCATTTAGCGTAAGACCATATGTTCAACAAAATTCATCTGGTTCGTGTTTTACTTTCGGATTCAAGACTAGGTCTGTGTAGGTATGCTTCATGTATATTTAACCTTACAGGGAAAAAGGACTGCAAGACATGGAATGATGTGAACCAGTTTAATAGCACAGAACCCTGGTGGCATAGCGGGTTATGCACTGGGCTAAAAACGGCAAAGTCAGTTGTTTGAAACCACTGGCTGCTTTATGGGAAAAAAGAGAGGATTTTTGAATCCAAAAAGGGTTACAGTCTTGGAAACTCACAGGCACAGTGCTACCTTATTCTACAGGGTCACGTGAATCCAACAACTCCATGGTAGTGAGGGTTTTTTATTTATTTTTTGTTTTGTTTGTTTAATTAATAGCACAGATAAAGAATATGCCAGAAAAAAAATTACTTCTTGTTATGCTCTTGTCTCTGTAATTCTGTTAAAAACAAGCACCAAATCCATCGCCATGTAGACAATTATGACCATAAGAGATGAGCAGAGGGTTGCCAGGGCCAGGAGCTCTAAGGAAGCAAACTCTCCCTTCCTTCTTGGGAGCGTTGCTGGTGGGGGCCGTACTCTCTGCTTTATCTTCCTGCTGACAAGCCACATGGCTCTATGTTGATGGTGCCAAGCCCTGGAATTAGAGGAGTCACGTGGAGAACCACATCAGCGCTGAGATGCTTCCACCACCACTGAATCCACAAAACTTGTTAGCAGTCATGTGCTTAACTTTCTGTAGCATCATGACACTGATTTAAAATATCCCTTCACATTGTAGGCTTGTAAGTACAGAGACATTCATAGCTGAACACTGCCTGCACTCATGAGGATTTCAGACAGCCTCGCCCCCTAAAAAAAGAGAGAGAGACGATCCTTCCCTAAAATCTGAAACAATTAGTCATCTTTGGGAAATGTGGTTCGATTTCTTTGGTAGTATGAAGTGTAAACAACAGAACGATGATTTCACTAGTTAGAGAAATGAAGCTGCCTTGCTGTCTTTAGGGAAATCTTTGTGGTCAAAGGCACATTCGTCTCCTTGTACACACAGTGCTATAAAGTGATTTCCATTGGGAGAGGAAGTCTACTTTTAATTTAAGAGAATTGATGCTATGAGTTCATGCGTAGTGTTTTATCCCTCACTCATCAGAAAATAACCAATCATATGCAATTCTCTGGTTATTAAAGGGCATCTGAAGTTTAGATGCTAAAATAAGTATATGTCACCGAATAAACCAATTCAAGAGAAATCCCTCATCCTAAAGGTTCACTAATATTCAGACAGCAATTTAAATTTTTTTGTTGGAAAAAAGTCAGTAATGATTTTTCTTGAACACTAACAATATAGAATGGTCACTTATGTGGAATTAAGATAATAAATGATAAGTTTACATTAATTACATAAAATAATTAGCTAACATATAGGAAGACTACATAAACACAACCTTTATGTCTTTGTTACTTAGTTGAAAGATGATTCTTTTTAGCATGAAAAATATGTACAGGTCAAATGGACCAGGTATAATGATTAGTTTTAGTTCTTAAAAACTATTTCATCACCATAATATAACTTGATATTTTAAATCCCTTCCCTTTAAAAATTTTATTATATGCTTTACTAATAGTCATATAATAAAATGAGTAAAGAGACAGAAAATTTTATATATATATATATATATATATATGTATATATGTATACACACACACACACACACACACATATATGTAAGAGTTAAGAGCCCTAGTGTCATAGGGTGGTATGCCATACTTAAGGTCAACAGTTCAAAATCACAAACCACTCCAAGGGAGAAAGATGGGGCTTTCTATAGAGAAAGTGTGGAGAAGCATTACAGTCTCAGAAACCCACAGTGATAATTCTACTCTGTCCAATAGGCTGGCTATGAGTCAGCATCGACTTGGTCGTGATTTTTGTCATTTGCTGGACAGGCTAACACACCTTCTTGCATTAGCTGGTTCATGGTCATAGGTTCCCATGGGAACTTCTACATTTTCCTCTTGGATGTATCAGCAGATCAGACCCAGACATCCGGGTACCGATGACGCCCACAACCAGCAGCCTTTCAGGAAGGCCCGTTTTGTGTTCAAAGTGTTCATGGAATGGAGGTTCCTGGGTTTAGTAAATGGGGAATGCTGAGAAATAACTTCGTCCCTTTGAAGTTCCACAGTAAGACATTTGAACAATGCATTGCATACACCTAGCTCACTGTCTAATCTAGAGTAGGCTATTTATTACTATTATTTCTATTAAACAATCCAAGAGGAGGATTTTTATTTGATGAGTTAGGGTGGAAGTTCTTAGGCAGCACGAGCAGTTACCGTATTTACTTGTGTATAAGCCAAGGTTTTCAATACATTGTTAATGCAGTTTTTGTGGTAACATTAGGTGCCTCGGCTGATATTCGAGTCGGCTTATACTCAAGTATATACTGCAAGTGCTAGTCTAACAGCCAAAAGATTCACAGTTCAAATTCACCCAGAAGCACTTCAAAAGAAAGCCCTGGTGGTATATTTACAGGGGGTGGTGGTGGTGGAAATCACAACCATTGAAAACCCAGTTCTTGTTTGAAACCCCTGGGGTTGTCATTAGTCAGAATCAACTTGAAGGCAACTTGTTGGTCATCATAGAGTGCACAGAGTCAAGTACAAGGTCTGTCAAGCAAAAACAGACATTTCAGTTATGTTGGAATTAGAGACTAAAGAAACATACTCCTACAAGCTGATGAAGATTAAGGACCACATTTTCCCTTAACAAAAAACAGGAATAAATTGGTCTTTGTGTGTATGCGTGTATATCCCAGCTTATCATCTGATAAGCCTTATTAAAATACAGTAACTAATGGCTTTTAATTTATTTGATTTATTCAGATTTAAAAAAATCAGGGAGATGCACATCCTGAACTTATTATGTATCCCAAATCCTGTACTACAGAGGGAAGGAGAGAAGCATTATCTTCCACTCACTAAAAGAAGAACCAAGGCTTTAAAACCTGAGAGAATTGCCTTATACTCTAACACATGATGTATTTTTTGCCCAGTGAAACTGTAAATATTTGAAAATAGAAATGTTGCACAGCACAGCTTTAGGCTGAACTTGATGGATAAGATCGGATTCCAAACGAGAGTTAAGTTATTTCCTTATGATTTGATTTTCCACCTACCTAAGGCCCTGAAGGATCTGTGGAACTTGTACCAGTAAACGGGCAAGGGCGGGTTGGTGATTAAATGTATCCGTTCAATACATATTTATTCAGTGTCTCTCCCATGCTGTTGCTGTTCAGTGTGGTCGAGTAGATTCTGAGTCAGTGAGGTAATAGAGCAGATCAAGCCCATAATGCTAGGATTTAAATGTTATGGAAACATAAGGCTAAGTTCCCCCCCCCCTCCCCACTCCCATCCTGATCATCCTTGGAAAGTGACTGCTGGGTTTGAGCCAAAAACTATTCTGTTATCAGTCATATGCTTAACAATTGTCACCCGGTTTCTTATACTGGGCGGGGGAAATACAAAGACTAAGGTAGTGTGGATGGCTTTGAGTCCTTCAGAGTCCAGTGGCTCTAGCTAGAAACATGCAAACAGTGAATTACTGTATGGTACATGAACAATAGCTATTGGAGACCTACCATGATGCTCAAAGTGTTATGCACATGTGGAGGTTGGGGCCCTCTGTTCTAAGCAAGGGAGGGAATAGGCTTCCCTTAGGCCTAACACCTGCACCAGTAGAAACTGAAGTCTTAGTTGCTAGGGCTGCCGTAGAAAACACCACAATGTGATGTCTTTAGAAAAGAGAGATTGATTTTCTCAGTTTTGGAAGGCAGATGTCCAAATTTAGCATATTAGCCTTGTCTGTTCCCGTTAAGTTCGCTGAAAGAGAAAATGTGCCATGGCTTTCTGACTGGCTACTGGCAATCCTTGACATTCTTTGGCTGCTACTAGGTAAATCTGTGTCATCCTGACATCATGCCTTCTCCTGTGTGTGGCTGACCCTATTTCTGTCTTTCTGACTCTAAGGAGTCACTTGGAATCAATAACATTACATCATACCCGACTCCACTATGATTTCCTAAATTTAATTGATAGCATTTGAAGAGAAAACCCAATTTCCCCAAATAAGGTCATATTCACCTGTGCAAAAGTTATGACTTCAACTTATTTTCGGGGCAAAACACAATTCCATCCGTAATAACTGCCTAGGACAGGCTCAGGGGCAGCCCAATTACATGGGGCTAGCTTGAAACTGTTTACATAACATTTCCCCCCCCCAATCATTTTATTAGGAGCTAATCCAGACATAATAACATTCAATAGTTCAATCATACCAAGCAGTATTGTACAATTGCTATCAAAATCAGATTATTCCTTCTTGAACTTCTTGATATCAGCTCCCCCCTAACCTCCTTCCCCCACCTTCCCCACTATACCCCCCAGCAACACTTATTCTAGCTGTTGTCTCTATAGGCTCATGTATCCTGGGTTTCATATATCGAAACATTTAGAAAAACAATAGCAAAATTCAAACAAGCTATGAACAATGACAAAATACAACAGAGATAAACTTCACTACGGAAAACACACACACACAATGGATTAAAAACCATATCTAAAAAAAGAAAAACACAGATCCAGTCCAAAGTGTATCAAAGAGGAGATAAATTGACAAGGTTTGAACCATTCAAGTCAGACGTAACATTTTAATCTCCAACAGTTGTCTCTCCAACACTCTCTGTCTGATAACCAGGCTAGTCCCATCCCTCAATCATGGGTGGAGGGAAATCTTTGGAGGTTTGCAGATCCTGCAAATGTGTTTTGGGTTTCCATTGTCATCCATAGCCTTCTGCACAACAGAATCTGTGCAGAAATGACGCTCTGATTTACGGTAAATTCTGATTCTCACAATTTAACTTCTGATACTATTCCTTTCTTTGGATTTGGATTATATAATTTATAAACCTTAGATCACACGTTGCAGTGCTTTTTCTGTGTGGGCTTAGTTGATAGCACACTTACATGGCTGCTTATTTGGAAATGAGCCTTTAAGACCCCAGACACTATTCTATCTGATAGGTGGGCACCACTTTATTTCTTCACCACACTTTGCTATAGCACCCATATCTTTTGTGCATAGCATTTTATATGATATTGAAAAAATGTCCACTGTTCACAAGAGAGAAAATATGAAGGGGGAATGGACAGGTATTATGAGAAGGGTGTCAACATGGTTGCAAGTTTCTCTCCCCTCTCCATGACACAACAAATTTCAACTAAGTGTTAAAAGATGAATAGAGATTTGTAAGACTGAAGAGGTGAAGTCATCCTTAGTATATAGATAAATTAGGAAAAAGAATGGAGGAGATCATAGATTTATCTAGTGAGAAATGAGCCTCATTTCCAGCATCACATTAGAATTCCTTGGCATACTGTTTGAAAATACCAATGTCAAATCCCACCCTTGTCTAACTAAATTATAGGCTCTAGGAGTGGGGTCTTGGCATTCATCTTTGTTAAAAGCACCCAAAATGAGTCAAGCGCTCTGGAGATCCATTGTTCTAGAACGGTGGGGGAAGTCGTGAAGGGTTGAGTTATAGTAGTGGGTGTGTGATGCTGGGTAAGTGGCCACTCCCATTCAGATCATGGAAACCAAGACTTGTCATAATAGCAAAGTAGAAAACTCATCCTGTACATTAATTTTTTTATTGAACATTTTATTGGGGGCTCTTACAGATATTATAATAATCCATAAATCAATTATATCCAGCAAAGTTGTACAGATGCTGCCATCATCATTTTCAAAACATTTTCTTTCTACTTGGGCCTTAGATATCAGCTCCTCTTTATTCCCGCCCTCCCCAACCCTACCACCCTCATGGACACTTAATAAATTAGATATTGGTTTTTTTTTTCATATCTTACACGTCTGATGTATCCCTTCACCCACAGTTCTGTTATTTGTCCCCCTAGAGGGGGTTATACATCCATAATTGCTGTCAGTTTCTCATCCCCCCACCTTTCTGTACCCTCATAGAATCATTACTCCCATTATCATTCCTGAGGGGTTTATCTATGCTGCATTCTGCATGTTAAAAGCGCTTATCTATACCAATGTAAATATTCTAGCTTAGCAGAATTTGTGAGGTTGGACTAGGGCCATGATAGTAGGGGGAAGAAGCATTTAAGAAATAGAGGAAAGTTATGTGTTTCATTGGTGTTACACTGCACCCCGGATGAGTCATCCCTTCCATGTGTCCCTGCTGTAAGGGAATGTCCCATTATCTACAGATGGGCTTTGGGTCTCCATTATGACCCCTCTCCTTCACAACAAAGCAATGGTTTGTTTTTGATCTTCTGAAACCTGATCCCATGGACACCTCATGATCACACAGGCTGGTATGCTTTTTCCATGTGGACTTTGTTGCTTCCCTGCTAGATGGTGCTTATTTAATTTCAAGTTTTTAAGATCCCAGATGCTATATCTTTTAATAGCCAGGCACCCTCAGCCTTCTTCACCACATTTGCTTATGCACCCATTTTGTCTTTAGCAATTGTGTCAGGAAGGTGAGTATCACACAGAGCCACATTGTTAGAACAAAGTGTTCTTGGGTTGAAGGAAGACTTAATTAGAGCCCTAAAGTCCATCTGCTACCTTAGTGCTTTAAAATTTAAATATATATACATAGATCAATACTCCTATCTTTATATATTGATATATTTACATATATATACATCTCTATATTCACACCTTTACATATAGATTTTGCCTACTAGTTCTTTCCTCTATTTCCTTTTACTCTCCTTCTGCCTGACTATCATGCTGACCCTTCATTTAGCTCTCAGTAATTCCTCTCAGCTACATTATAATTGATCACGCACCAACAAGCACTCTATACCCTCCTCACTGTTGATTTTATATCTCTTGATGTTTCCCAGTCCCTAAATCTGTTGGCTGACCACTCCCTTCCCGCTCTGCGCCCACCCTCCCCCTACCTGTCTCCTCCTCTCCCATGTCTCCCCAGAACCATCAGTCCCATTGTTTTCTCTTCGGGATTGTGGGATTGTTTACACTGCCTATCTTATATGGATAGACACAATAATAATAAATAATAATGCCTATGTGTAGTTGCAGGTCTATCGGCTCACCATTGTGAATGTCTGCCAGCCATGTCAGGTGAGGTGAAAAGTAGTGCTCCCTGAGTCAGATGTCCGTTTTCAGGATTCCTCAGGGACTTCATGACTGTTCATCCAGCTGATATGTTAAAAGCCCTTCATGATTTGCCCTATGGAGGAAGGGGGTCAGGCTGGACATATGTCCTGCATTGTGTTTCTGGGGCTGTCCTGTGTAGCCCTGTGGGCCAGTGTGTGTGTGTGGGGGGGCAACATCTCTCGAGCTGGGATTGGCCCTATGGTTCTTTCTGTGCACTGTCTGCTCTGAGCAGGAGAGTCACCTTCAAGGCTTAGTAAAGCAGGATGAGGTCCACTCTCTCTCTTTCCTTTTTAGTGTTTTCTCATGTGGATAGGACAGACTGGCCACTCTCCTCAGTCTATATCTTCAGTGCTGCTCATCATAAATATTTAAATAGAGGTGGTGAGTATAATGGGCATATTCAGTCATTTGGGGACTAGTGAAAAAATTGAATAAACTAGATAGGAGGCAGGCAGACCACTAAAGAGTTTATTGATTCTATCACAATAAATAGAAACTCAATTTCTAAACAAATCCCTGTCCTAATGTTCAAACTTTCCTTCATAGCATGAACACAACCAATAGTGTAGTTCTACATTTTGCTTCTCACTTACTATCATCTTCCAAATAAATTAGGACATGGATATGGATTTAGTGAAAGCTAGAAAAAGATGTTTGGACAAGTAAATTCCATAAATAATGAACAAAATATAAATTTGTTATAGAATCACTTGCTTTCATATGGTGATATAAAATATGAGATTGTAATAATATTGCCCAATGTCAGGCTTCTTTTCTTACTGAACTAGTTAAAAGTTTCCAAGTTCATGATACCTAGAAGAGTTAATAACAAAACACAGTATATTGTACAACATAGCATCTATAAGCAAGAAAGAGTATGGTGCTCATGGATATAATGTGAAGCATGTCTTGATTTCTCCTATTTTTTAGCATTATTGAATGTTGTCCACAGTGAGGTACAGATAGCAGTTTGCTTTTATGAATTCAAAATTCCCACCTGAAAGTGGGTGTGAAATTGTTCAGCAACCATGGTCCTGAAGCAACTACAATGATCTATTTATGGGCTACGCAAGGGGGAATTCAGCTTTTGACATTGAACCTGATAAAGAAGTGAGAAGCCCTTCCCATCTAAGGGAGGGAAAAGTCACCATCCTCTCTATGACTAGAGCAAAGAGAATAGAAAAAGAACAGAGGGTTGGGGTCGCAGAAGATGCCTGAGTGAAGCCAAAAGACAAAGACCATGACTGGAAAAATGGGCAAAGCCCAAGTAATCGTCAGAAGACAAAAAGCAGAAAGACTTAGATGATTTTTAGAAGGTAAGCAAATAAAACCAGAAAATAAAGGCTCTCAAAGGAAAAGGTTGCAATATTAACATGAAGGGTGATATTTTATGAGCTACAACTGTCATGGGTTATAAAAAAGAGTTCCAGCAAATGTTGAAAGATTAACACACTGTTGGGCAGACTCTATGCCATTAGATAGATTGACAAAGAATGTTCGCCAGTTGTGATAAAAGACAGCAACTTTTTAGAATCACTCTGAGTCAAAAGAAAGATACAAAAGTCCCAAGCGTTCACCAGATCCTTTGCTTACCATTGGCCCTTGACAGGGATGCTTCTCTTTGCGATGAGCATGATTTTCGCCCTAAGGCTCCTTAATCCTCTGTGTGGCAAACAGTAGGACTCCTGTGAAAGGACAAAAGGATTCCTTGGCTACTCTTGCCTGTGGCTTATCGGAATGAACTCTTCAGCATCCTTAGTCTCCGATATGAACTCAACCCTTGAGGCCACATCAGTTGAAATGACCAGAAGAGGAATGGAGAGAGAAACCCAAATGCAAATAAGTGCCTTGTCGTAAAGCCTAAAATAGACCCATCTAAGTAACTCCCTAGACAGTTTCTTTTGTCATGTGCATTATGAGGAGTAAATAGGTGGGGTAGTGGTTACACATTGGGCTTCCAACTGCAAGGTCAGCAGTTCAAAACCACCAGCTGCCCTTCGGGAGAAAGATAAGGCTATCAACTACCGTAAGAAGTTGCCATTTTGGAAACTCACAGGTGCAATTCTACCATGCCCTAAAGGGTCACTATCAGTGGGCATTGACTCCATGGGATTGAGTTGTTTGTTTGTTTGTTAATTTTTCATGTAGGTGGGTGAGAGTCTTGTTACAAATGTCACCTTTACTGCCTCACACTGCAGCTGATGGGGTCTCTGAGGTTTGAGTATGAAATACTCAGAACACATGAAATAACTGTGTTTGTATCATAGATGGGGCAGTTTATTATTCCTATGAGGTACAAAGGAATAAATTAATTAGTGACACACTCAATTCGTCCTGTGCAGTACCCCCACACACTGCTTGTTCTATGAGTGAGAGAATAAGATATACTTCCTTCCATCCAAGTTCTGAAACAACCTTGCAGGATGGTACCTGAGCATGGAATAGTGAATTTCCTAACGATGGTCCACAAAATCAGACAGGTTCACACAGTTAATGGCAGGCCACAACGGACAACTGTAGAACTCTCTGCCCCATCTCATTGAAGACACTTCTCTAAACCCACCCCATCTGCTGTACTTAAAAAGAAGAGTACAACTCAGTGTAAAGAAAAACATAATCTCACAACTGGATCAATAAGTAATATCATGATAAACGGAGTAAAGATTAAAATCGTCAAGGATTTCATCTTGCTTGGGTCTCATGGAAGCAGCGATCAGAGATCAGACAATGCATTGCACTTGGTGAATTTGTTGCACGCGTCTTCTTTAAAAGCAAGGATGATGAAAATTAAGCATGTAACTTTGAGGACAAATGGGCACCTGACCCAAAGCTATAGTATTTCGTCCCTCACATGCATGTGATCACTGAATACTTAATAAGGAAGAATGAAGAAGATTCGGTGCATTTGAATGGTGCTGTTGCTGAGGGGGTGAAGAATATTTAAAGTACTTAAAGTAAATATTTAAAGAATCTTTGAGTACCATTGAATGCCAATAGAACAAACAAATCTGTCTAAGAAGTTTAGCCAGAATGCTCCATAGCGGCAAAGAGCGTGAAGCTGCATCGCACATCCACAGGGCACGCTGTCAGGAGAGACAAGTCCCCAGGGAAGGACACTGAGCTGGGTAAAGTAAAGCAACAGCGAAAAAGATGAAGACCTTGGACACATGGATCAACAGAGTGGTCGCAACACACGGCTCAACCAGAAGAGCAATTGTAGGATGGTGTAGTCTTTTGTTCGGTTCAACATGGAGTCAGAACCAACCGCTTCGAACCTAACAACAACACAAACATCTAAGACATTTTCACTATAAAGGGACAGAGAAAACAATTTTCTTTATTTGTGTCCTATAAGGTCTCTGTCCCAACTCCTCAGTTCTTTTATTGTATATAAGCAGCCATAAACTTTATGGAAGTATAGGAAAAAATATAGCTACGCTCCAATAAAACTTGGTGTCTCTATGAGTGCTGAGATACCTATCTCACATGCATAAAAATACAAACAAGCAGCAATCGCTATGTGATCGCCATAGATGTCATCAGTCAGTTCAGAAAATGAAAAATATTTGATAAAAATTCAAATATTTAATTAACATTTCTCACTCAAAAATAGATATTAAAAAACCTCCAGATTAAAAAATAATAATGGAACCAATCTTGCATTATTAAATCACAATGATTGAAAATGAAAATTCATTGGGACAGCCAAAAATTATGTTTCTTTTTTGCATTACTGTGCTAAAAAACACTGTTTTATCTATGAAAGGAAAATACAATTTTGTATTTGATGGTTGTTTTCCTTTTAGTCAAAACAAGTCTTTTTGGCTACACAAGAGGATGTCAAGAATAATGAAATAATCTATTGTCACATCATCACAGCTAGTTATTGAGTATCTTGATTTTCTATCTATGGAAAGCAAAAACCGAAGCATTCCCCCGGTGGTTTTTTTCTCCCTAGTGTTTCCACAGCTAGTTTACAAAGCTGTCACTTGCCAAAGAAGCAAAAGAACATACATTATAATAAGCAAAGTATGTCAAAACATGGTATGCATCGTCAGAAGTATCGCATGTACGAAAGACCTTCACAAGCCTGCCAGTTGATTATGGGATTTATGCCCCATGGGGAAAACAATTTGTATTCCATCAGAAAATATCATATTACTGTGTTGGTTCCACTGTATTTATCTTCAGCAAGCATTTGGACAACAACATCCTAGATAATTATACAATAAGGGTTTCACACTTTTAGTAAAAAATTAAATATTTTCATTTTCTCTGAAATTAACCTAGCGTACAATTAATTTTTATTTCCAGAGACACAGAAAATTCCCTATTAAGTTTATCTTAAATGTTTATTTTTCCCTGTCCTGGTTTTTGAAAGTTAAGTTGTTATGTTGATTAAATAATTTGTATAATTTGAGGAAAATTATTTTGCAAATAACTACTAATATTAAATACTATGGATTAAAATGATTCATATTAATTCATCCTACTCTCCAAAAATTCAGATTTACTTATATTACTTTGATTTGTTTTTACCTTGAACTCATCTATGTTTCTTTTTCCATATTCTCCTATTAGAAGTATTCTGTATCAATGAAAGTTGATTGGTTACTGGAAATAAGTATTTACTGTCATGCATCTCATGTTTTCATTGGAAACAGGCCACATAAATATAAGTTATCACCAAACAATACAGAAAGAAAGGAATGAATGGCCCTAGAGTCTTTAAGAACTGGGTTTTCAAATAATGCTTCAAGAGGTCAGAATGGTCAGGGGGATTTAATGTTAAAAGAAGATGAATAAAAATTTATTGACAAAATAGGACTTTTCAACCTATTCACTATACTCTTCAAGCCATATATTAAAAGTGAACTGAAAGTGAGGAAATTGTCAATAAAATGTATTTCTTTTATATCCTTCCAATTGCCTTCTTGTTATCCAACACATGTTTTTCATATGAAGGAATCAATGCTAAGTAAATGTGGATGTATGCATATTCTCACTATGAAATGCTATGTGTATTTATCAAAAAGTCTATAAAAACAAGAAAAGTAGGATAAGAATTATTTTCACAAAGTTATTTAATACCACAAGTGAGCAGCTACACACTTGCAAGTACAGTTCTAAAAGAAATTCTTCCACCACCATGGATATACTCCTAACCAAATCATTGAGGCAAGGCTGGCTCATAGCAACCCCCACCCAGTGAGTTCCCAAGACTGTAACTGGGGATGGGAGTAGAAAGCCAAGCCTTCCTTCCTTGGAGCTGCTAGAGGTTTAGAATAGCCAACCATGCGGATCACAGCTCAATGCATAATTAATATATTAGGTCACCAAATTCTGAACCTACCATAAGTGGTCTATTGTAACCTTCTCTCTAAGACTCATTACAAGACAATCAATGGTTTTCTTCATGGAAAGCATGGGCTCCAACATGAGTGTCTGTTTTTCTATTACTTTTGGGATATCATCAATCCACTCTGAAATTCAGTCTCTTCGTTTATAAAATGAAGATAAGTATATCTCCTGCAGGAGTCTTCAGAGCAGAATCAACAGAACCATAGATGTACAAATACTGTTCAACCTGGAAAGCACATGGAGTAAATCATTTTAAAAAATCTCCTGTAATGCCCCTCTTACCCTGTCCTTGGACATTTTCCACTCCCCATTATCACTCCCATAATGGCAGTGGCTAAGATTATTGAACAATGAGTAACCCTTAGTCCCCTTCAGGTATCACTCTGAAAATGTTTTCCATACTTTTAATTCAGTTGGTAAAAACCAACCAGGAGAACTTTCACCACATTTATGGAACCAAAATAGGGCCAGATCAGGCTGGAAAGTTTCAGAAGTCTTAAGTCCTTAGAGGAACATATCATGGATACACCATATCCATTATATAGAAAAGAAAAGTGATGTTCAGGATACAAGGGAGGGTATTAGAACATGAGTTCTCTCTCTCCATCATGTGGGATTGAAACAAAGCAATACAAAACAAATTACTGCCATCCAGGCAATGCAAACTCATAATGACCTGTTAGGACAGAGTAGACCAGCTCTTTTGGTTTCTGAAACAATACTTATTTACTAGAGCAGAAGGTCTTACCCTTCTCCCATGAAGCACCTGGTGCATTTGCACTACACACCTCTTGCTTCACAGCCTAACATGCGCCCCCACTCATGCCCCTGAGCCACCAGGACTCCTTCTGAGTTCTTCACCAACCCCTACCCCCCAAATCCCTCAGTCGACAGCCTCCCTACTCCCTATCTATGTGAAGAAATCAGATGTACTGGCAAAGATGGCTGTGAAATGTTTAAAAGGGGGTTGGGGGAATAAGAAGAAAGTAGCCCTTAATGAATGACCAGCACAGGTGATTCAGTGACCAAAAGAAAAGAGCCACATATCATTATGAAATAGCATGCACCATCACCCACAATTTCATTCTTCTTTAAAATTTTTATTTCTTTCCCTGTTTCTTTTCACAAGTTCATTCTTACCCAAATCCCTTTCTTCAGGCCACTCTCCTTCGACCTGAGCCTGGCTCTGATGCACAACAAACGTTCCCCTTGATGGTCCACATACTGGCAGTCACATATCTTTCATCTCCAGTGGAATGAGTTATTTTTCAAAACAACATAGCTACTGTAATAAGGTGGCCATGGGGTTAGGGTAGCACAGAGAGTTTTTGTGAAGAATAGATCTACTTTGTTCCTATATGTTATATAACCAACATTCATTACCAAGGCCTTAATTTAAAAGTTTAGACTTGTAAGCAAAAATTTCAGAAAGGGTTTCATTTATCTAATTTTCCCTTCCTTTTTTAATTGTCCTTACCCTATTTAATTAAAAAACAACGCAAAACAAAAACCCAACAGTCTTCTAGTGGGAGAAGTCTCTTTTCTGACTTCTTTTAATACAGAAAGAGTTGTAAAAAGAACACAGGTTTTCAAGACAGTAGATTACGATGACTACCCAGTATCTATATGATCTTGGACAGAAGCTTCAACGTAAAAGCCCCCATTTCCTCATGGGGTTGAAAATGACAGCCTTTACTTGTCCCTTGCTTCTGGGAAAAGTAAATTTGATACTTATAAAAGAAACTACTCTTTAAATGGTCATTTTTTTCACACCATTTCCCACTATGTCTTGTTATCATTCAACAATTTCATTCGGAGCAAGAAATATTTCCAGAGTGCTCATTGTGTGTCAGGCACTATGCTAAGAGGAGTAAGGGAAAATTAATACTTCTATTAATACTTCTTCAGAATCACCATAAGAGAACTAGATTGAGGTCTTTAACCTTGCACAAGTTTTATAGGGTGGAAAGAAAACTAGGCTTGGGGAATTAGCAAAGAAACCGAAGAAGATCCTTATAGAACATTGAAGGGATGAAGAATCTGGATCTATGTTCTGATATGAAAGATCAATAGCTTTGACAAAGAGAGCAGCCTGAGGCTCTAGGCACAGCAGACTTGCTCTGCTCGAACTACGGTAGTGCCATGTGGAGTAATTACACACGGCACAGAAAACCACAGTTACAGATTTTACATTCCTAGGAAATCAGAAGCCTGTAAATTGTTTGCATGTAACAATGATATGATCAGAGCTGGGTTGCCAGAATGGTGGTATGAGGAGGCCAGAGAGCTCTCTCTTTAGGGTGAACTACTTACTGATAAGAACTATAAATCAATGATAGCAAAACAACTCATGTGTTTCCATAACAACCATGTACAGTCTGTGCTAACTATCCTAAGGTTATACACCAAAGGAAGAGACCTAAGCTTTTAAGACATAATAAAATGTCAATCCATCAGGAAACTATATTTATAAAAACATATATGTACCTAACAACAGTGTGGAATGTATTTTATGTTAATCTTTTAAACATCACTTTGAGTCAATGGGTTGTATGTTTTGTGAATCACATGTCAATAAAGCTATTGAATATTAAATTCTGACCAAGGCTCTAGAAGGAGGATTATAGCAGGAAGAAATTAAATTCATTGAAGAAGTTGAGGGTCTTCTAATAGCTCAATCAAGAAGTAGCAATAAGTTAAGAAAGGAGGAATATAATCATTTATTTAATAGGAATTGAGCATGTATCTTGTTTGACATGGCTCAAACTTTAATTAGCAATCTCCAGCCCGCTACTCCTCTTCACATATCCAATAAAAACAAAGACCAAAGTTGTGTCCGTAAGTCCACAGAACTGCCCCTTAGTTATATAATATACAGGAATAAATAAATAAAATAAACTAAATAAAAAGGGGATGCGGATGTCCGGGATGCGGAGGGACCGGGCAGCCCAGGCCCACGTCTGTGGAGGGGGGAGAATAAATAGACCATGGATCCCATGGTGGGTTCGGAGGGCCTCACGCTGGCACGAGGGAGGGGCAGGTGCGGGAGGCGGCCCGGAGCAGGGCCAGGAACCTGCCTGCAGCTGGCAGGGGCCCAGCGGTGTGGCAGGGTGGGTCCCCAGCAGCGGCTTCCTGGTCGAGCTTGCCCTGGTCAAGTCCTGTCACGAGAGCCTGGGCACTTCCCCCACCAAGACCACCATCTTCCCTCGCCCCCTGGGAAAGCTGCCTTCTCGGGCCAGGCAGGTTGTCCTCAGTCCCCTGCCAGGCCGGAGGGAAGCCGAGTCTCTGGATAGAGGAGGGGTGGAGGGGCTAAGCTCCGCTCTCCTCTTGTGGGAACTCTAGCTCTGACCCCCAGAGGTGGCCACCTGGGCCGTAAGCCGCTGGAGGGAGACCTCCTTAGCCCCCTGCGTGCCCTGTAACCGGCGCAGCCCCAGCTCCTCCAGGCCATGGCCCAGCTCCTGGCGCGTCTGGGCCTTCTGCTGCTCCTGCTGCTTCTCCAGCTTGGAGGAGGCCGTGAGCTCCTCAAACAGCTCCCCGTCCATCTCCATGACGGTCTTGAGCACGTTGTAGATCAGAGACACGATGGATGGATTCCAGTGCTCCTTGGAGACCTGGTAGAGGGTCCCGAACACGGCAGGCAGCACTGTGTGGCAGTTGTCCTCGATGAGGCTCAGGATCTACTCATTGTTCCAGAAGTACAGAGCCCGCAATGCCACCTGGAAGTCGGGGCTGGAGACACAGCGAAGAGCTTGAAGAGCGGCTCCAGAATCTTGACGAACTGGGAGGGCTCGATGATATCGAGAACCTCCCCCATCTCCCCCAGAAACATCACCTCCTTCTGGGTGCAGGTCTTGGGCCAGTACTTGAGCAGCCCTCGGATGACCTGCTCCGTCAGCGTGGTATCCTTCTCAAGAACTGCACCACGCAGTTACATAACATATAGGAACAAAGTAGATCAATTCTTCACAAAAACTCACGAGATGGTCACATCTTTCTCTCTTGGAATGGCCATGGATTTCAATGACCAACTTTTCAGCCCACAGCCAACCACTTAACCCTGGTACCACCAGCGCCCCCTCGCATATTCTATACCGCAACTAGCCTCACTGTCCCTCAAGCAGAGGTGGCAGTAGAACAATGGTAAAGGTTGTCGCTCACAGGCACCATCAGGTTCCTGTCAGCTCACAGTGAGCCTGTGGACACCGTGTGCACAGCAGAACTGAGCACCGCTCGGGCCTGCACCAACCTTACCATGGTTCTTTCGAGTCCTTCACTGTAGCCACTGGTCACTCCGTGTCACCGAGGGCCTTCTCTTGTGGGCCGCCCTTCTTTGACCAAGCATGAGTGGTTTGGTCAATTAGACAGTGTCAAGTAGTCAATGTACCAAGTTCTCTTAGTGCCTTTCCCACTTACTTTCTACCAGCACTGTGGTCTAGGAGTTGGGCTGCTAACTGAAGGGCAAGCAGTTCACACCCACCAATTGCCAGGAAGGAGAGAGATGATGTGTGTGCTCTGGTAAAGAGTTACGTTCGGGAAACCTACGGAGCCATTCTGCACTCTTCCTGAGGGCTTCGGTGGATTGTAGTCTATGTGGTGGTTGTAGGTCCGGTATACACAGGCTAGACTTAATTATTCAACAAGTTTGAAAAAAGAGAAAGGTCTCAAACTCTCTCACTGCCCTGGAGTCACTATGGATTCACAGTGACCTCACTGTGGATTTCCAAGACTGTAACTGTTTGGGGGAGTAAAAAGCCAGTCTTTCTCCCGTGGAGCTGCTGGTGGTTTCAAACTGATGGCCAAGGGGATTGCAGACCAAAGTGTAACCACTATGCCCCCAGGGATCCAGGTCTAGCAACAAGCAGTACACAGGAGAGACTGGAATAGTCTGCTACAGTGGTGCTCAATCTTTAGCTTTTATCAAGGGACCTGGGAGGGCAGGAAGTAGCAGATTGGGTTAACGTTCCAATCGCCAGGCTACATTCTCAGGTTTCTGGCTCACTCTGTCTAGAGCAGTGCTTTTTAACCTTCCTAATACCACGACCCTTTAATAAAGTTTCTTGTGTTGTGGTGAGCCCCAACCATAAAATTATTTTTGTTGCTATTCCATAATTGTCATTTTGCTACAGTTATAAATCTGGCAGCCCCTGTGAAATGGTCATTTGACCCCCAAAGGGGTCATGAGCCACAGGTTAAGAACCTGTGGTCTAGAGTAAGGCCTATAATTTTCATTTCTAATCCTACCCTTGTGGAAATTAGTGTTCTTATCCAGAAATGCCAATTTGAGAGACATTGCTATATTAAAAAAATATGCCCCCAAATTCCTGCGGCTTACCACAGCAAAAGATCATTTGAAATGCGTATTATTTGTCCATCAGGCCAGCTGGCATGGGGTGGCAGTGGGGTCTCTGTTCCATCATGTCATCCCTCAGGGACACAGGCTGTGTTCAATATCTGTAGCGGCATGATCCAGGGACCCCCCCACCCCGACCCCCATCCACTCCTTGATAACCAGATCAGGAGAAGGGTGATACAGAGATATCATAGCGAGTTTGCTACACTCTGTGACCCATGTAGGGCTTTTGAACCTCAACCAAACATAATGATGACATATGTCATTGTAAAACCACAAAGCCCAAACAGAAAACAAACAAACAAAAAACCCTCACAGACATGCTATTTTAAACTAATTATCAAAACTTGTCTGTCTAGTAAAATTTATACTAGAACATGGACCACTGCCTTTAACTAATACAAATAAATATATTAATGTTGTGATTTGTATTAGTATTAATCTATTAGTAATAAAATCATTTACCCTATCACTACCTTTTTTATCATTCATGGCAAAGGTTAACTCTTAAGCTGCCTTGACAAACAAGCTAGAATGAGGAAGGGTGGTCAAGAGCCCAGACTTTAATTGGACTATGGTGGTTAGGGGTTACACATTGGGCGGGGATCTGCATAGTCGGCAGTTCAAAACCACCAGCAGCTCCTCAGCATAAACACTGGACTTTCTACTCCTGCAGACAGTTAGAGTCTCAGAAACCCACAGTGGGTCTCTGGGAGTCAGCACAGACTTGATGGCAGTGAGTATCTGGACCACCTGGGTTCCTCTGAACTGAAATGACCTGTCGGAGCTTTCTGGGTCTCACATGCCTTATTTTAGAGTAGAGTGAATAATGGTACCTAGCTCTTGCATGATTTTAAAAATTAGATGAATTAATACTTATGAAGTATGCAAAACCGTGCCTGACTCATGGCAAATGCTACATGGATTTGTTGAATATCATAGCCTCTTTGTACTGCGGTAAGTATAATAACTCTGAAATAGCCCGTATATTTCCAAAATAATGCTGATGTGTTAACAGCACTGTCATAGCCTTTTAGGACTTGAAATCCTAATTTCATAGTTGGTATTACATATTGAAAGGGTTTTGGATGGCACTTGTATGTTGCATATTTCATGGGAAATCCTAATACCTGATAAAAGGAAGACAAAATATTTCTCCATCTGAGAAGGATCCAATGATAACACAGTTTCTTCTGGCCCTTTTTACCTAAACAAGTGGGGGATGATGTCCAACTCTCTCTTTCCCTCAAGAATGAAGGAACTGAACAGTGGGCCTCCGAGGCTGCACTCTTTACAGAAAATGATTGCCAAAATCTTTCTTCCCTAGGACATCTGATGAATTCCAGCCTCCAATCCTTGGATTAGCAGTTACACATTTGAACCACTGTACCTCTAGAGCTCCCAAAAGTCTATAACCCAAACAACTAAGGCCATTGTCACCAAATCAATGCTTTCTCCTGGCTATCAGATAGGCCAGAGTAGAACTTTACCGAAGTAGGACATCTCATCTTTCTCCCAAGGAGTGACCGGTGGAGACTGGGCTACCCAACTTTCAGTTATCATCCAAGTATTGAACTACTACTGTACCAGGACACTGAAATCCCAGGAGCCAAATGTGCAATGAGCTCGGAAGGAGTCCCAACACCAATTAGCCAAAAGCCCAGGAGGTGGAGGGGTGAAGCCAGAACTCAGAAGCCAAGAAATGTTACCACAAACAACCATCCAGTGGTTACCAGGAAGAAGTCTCAGGCACCTTCCTGTCATTTTCTTGTGATCTAGAACTTGCCTCTCTGGGCAAAGCACAGCTATGGAGCTAGGAGCCAGACTCAGTCACTCATTCATTCAACAAACATTTAGGCTTATATCGTACTCTGCAATGAGCACTGTGCTGCCTATGAAATGAGATAGGGTGCCTCCCAATATACCGGTACATTGTGGTTCAAAATGAAAAGAAACTTTGAGACTTTCTGGGACCCTGGGGAACGCTTACATGATTGCTCTTGTTTTTAAAAGGAAGTGAAAAAGGATACCAAATATTTCTCGCATGATGTCTCAGCAAGGAAATTCTTACACCTAGTTGGCGGGTAGGGGGTGGGGAGGAAGATTAAATCAACTGTGGGAATAAAACTCTTTTGACCTAGTGACTTATGCTAAGCAAAAGTCACCTCCCTTGATGGTGGTTGAAATGCCTTGTTTGTACTCACTTGATCTCTGGACTCCTCAACCCTCCCCCCAAGGCCCACTGGCTAGAGAACAGTTAAAAGGCAAGGCAGTAAATCAGGAGTCCCCAAACACAGCAGGGTTCAGTTTACAGTCCAGCAGGGCGAGGGCTGAAAACTGAAGTCGTCTAATTCCATTTTCAAAGCTGAACATCTAATGGGGGATTATCATTAATGACAGACAGTGTGGTGTCAAAGGGTTGTGTTGGGCTCCAGACCTTTTCATGCTTTAAATTCCTCTGTTTACCAAAGGTTAACCAAATCCTTGCTGGTAGCAATCCGCTGCTCCAGGGTACTGTGGGTGGGCAGATTTTGCCTCCCAGTCACAAACTGCGATAGAGACAAGGGTACATATACAGGATATATACATGCACGCACACACATATTCGCATAGACACACACACACATTCCTGGTTGTTCACCACTTTAAAAAAAAACTGTAATCCTCAGTTTATGAGAAGTTTGAGCCTGAAGAACTATGCCATTGTATTTTGAACCAGAAACTAATTTTGGCTATTTGAATATATAATTATTGACTTGCTAAATCATTTGACTAATTTTTCTAGTCAAAGACTCATTGTTGCATTTCAGCAATGTGTCTCACACTGATTAATGCTTTAGTACTCAGCAGCCTTGAATACAATTTCCTATCCTTAAGGTTAGACAGACACATAAACAGATTATTCAATTGACTTTGTTAATTATATACTATCAGGGGAGGCAGGGAGCTTTGAGACTCTAAGGGAAAGTGACCGCTAGCTTGGGTCAGGTCTTCAACTAAGGGGTAGTCCTAAGGGTGGACTTGGAAGGAAATGTAGGCACTTACCAACCTGAGGCCAGTGGCCTCTGGAATGTATTGTGTGAGCACCCGGTCAATTCTGGCTTGTGACAGCCCTAAAGGACAGAGTAAACTGCCCCGTAAGGTTTCCTGAGCTGAATACTTGTGGCCGCATACTGCCAGGTCTTTCACCATCAGAATGGCTAGTGGGTCCAAACCTGAAGCAAAGACCTTTAGGCTGGCAGTCGAGCACTCAAGCATTGCCCCGCGGGGTCCCTTCACAATCTAGTCTAGAATGATGAGTGAGATTACAGGAGCAGAAGTGTATTAAAGCCAAGAAGCTCGTAGATTGTGCATGCGCCTATTATGCATGTGTGTTCGTTGTAGGGTGAGGGTGGCTGCAGGCCAGGTTGAGAGTGGAGTCATCTATATTACGTGCCTCCTTTGGCATTCTAAGGAGTCATTATTGCATCCTGTAGAGTAGTAACTCTAAACTTTAGCACGCGTGAGGAACGCCTGATGACACTAAAAACAGATTTGGCATCTCCATCTGAAGCGTTCATGATTAAGCAGGCAGGGGTCTGAGGGGTGGGGAGTGGGGGCTGGCTAGTATGTACATTTCTACCAAGTTCCTAGGTGATACTAATACTGCCGTTGTGGTAGATATACAATCGTCCGTCAATTTGAGGATTAAGCGTGTAGGGGTGGAGTCTAGCTTGTCAATCAGATCATAGCCAATGAGACCTCTGTGTGGGCATGGCCTTCTGAGAATTCTGGGTAATCCGGTACTTCCTCCTTGGAGGTGGGAGACTCTCGGCTCACACCCTGGGAGACATAGCAGCTGACAAGACACATGGACCCACCCTGATGCAGAGACCCCTGAGCTGAGATGTTTCCAATGACAAGGGATCCAAGAACTTTCTACCCACTGGCCTGTGATCTTCCTGCATTCAATGTCATTGCATGTATTTCGTGAGTCTGAAGACTTTGTAGATTGGTATTGGACATATGGACTAGTGTTGGATTTAAGGACTTGATCTGGACTGGGCTGGGATGTTTTCTCAATGTTCAATTGCTCTTGTATATAAATCTCTTTCTTGTACATGTAGGTGTGTCCGTGGATTTGTTTCTCTAGTCTACCCAGACTGACACAGCCATTCAGAGGACCACACTTTTCAAACCACGGTTGTAAGTGATGGGGAGTTTGGAGCACCTTATAGAAAACAAACCTAATGGTACCTCTGTATTTCATCTTGTGCCATTTGCTATATGCAAATACTGTGTTAAAATATAAACGTCAGTTATGAGTGGAAATAGGATCAAATTCCCACTTTTCACTTCTCTGAAACCAACATGTATCAATCAGCGCTAATCTGGTAATTAATTGTCAGTTCTGTTCCTTCTTTTACACTCTGTACTGACACCAGCTGCACATAGTTTCTTCCTCTGATCCTATATGCCTAACCCTAATGAGAGACCCAATCCTGGTGCCCAATTCTTCTTCTTGTAACCCAGTTATCTAACTATTTACTTAGCACACAGATTTTAAACCATGCCATATTCCCTTGTTTTGTTCACACAGGTGCCTCTTAATCCACTGACAAGTTACGCCTTTGGGGTAAGTGTTCTTCTCAAGGTTCGTTATGATCAACACAGTATAGTTCCTTTGCGTGGTCAACAAAACACAAGTGAACGTTTCTTCTGGTAGTCTCTGTTTTCAATCAATATCCTTCTAATGTCAGCAATGATATCCCTTCTCTCATGTCCTGTTATGAATCTGACCTGAACCTCGGGCAGTTCCATAGCAATGTGCTGGCTGCTACGACTGTTGTTGGATGATCATCAGGAAAAATGTACTTGTATGTGATATCAATGATACTGTTTCATACTTTGAGCCTTTTGTTAGGTTGCCTTTCTTTGGAATGAATACAAATATGGATCTTTTCCAGTCAATTGGCCAAGTAGCTGTCTTCCCAATGTATTGGCATAACTGTGAGTTCTTCCAGTGCTTTATCAGCTTGTTGAACTATTTCAATAGGTCTTCCATCAATTGCTGAAGCCAGGGGTATAGGGGTTATGTGTTGGACTGTGATCCTAATGGTCAGTAGTTTGAAACCACCAGCATCCTCAAAGGTGGAAAACGAGGCTTTCTACTCCCATAAATAGTGAAAATCTCCCGAAACTCACAGAGGGTCACTATGAGTCAGTATGGACTCGATGGCAGTATATTGTTTTGAGAAGGGGTTGTATTTTTGGCTAATACTGTCAGTGTACCTTGAAATTCTTCCTTCACTACCATTGATTCTTGCTCATGTGCTACCTCTTGGAATAGTTGAATGGTTGAATATTTGGTACAGTGCCTATGTATTCTTTCTATCTTCCTTTTATGATTCCTGCATCATTCAATATTTTTCCCATAGAATATTTCATGTTTAGCATGTTCCTCCTTTTTGGTTTTCTAACTCCATTTATTTGCACATTTTCATTACGCATTTTACTTTGTCTTTTCAAGCTATACAATTTTCTGTTCAGCTCTTTGATTTCACCACCCCTTCCATGTATGGTGTTAGCTACTGTATGATTAAGAACAGGTTTCAGAGTCAGAATCTCTTGACATCCACTTTGATGTTTTCTTTTGTTCCTGTCTTTTAAATGACCCTTTGCTTCTTCATGTGAGTGTGCTTGATGTCATCCCACAGCTCTTCAGATCATGTCGTTAGTTTTCAATGCATCAAATCTGTTCTCCAGGTGGGATAGACCCAAGGTTGTGTCTGGCTCCCGTGGACTTGCTTTAATTTTCTATAGCTTCCACCTGAACTAACTTATGAGCAATTGGTAGTTTGTTCTACAGTCATCCAGTGGCCTTATTTTAGGTGCTGACATTGAGCTTCTCCATTGTCTCTTCCCACAGATATAGTCTATTTGGTTTCTGTGTATTCCATCTGGAGAAGTCTGGGTGTATAGTTGCCCGTTGTGTTCTTGAAAAAAAAGGTATTTGTGATGCAGAAGTCATGGGTCTTGCAAGATTCTACTATGCAACACTCAGCTTCATTTCTGTCACCAAGACCATATTTTCCAATTATAATCCCTTCCTATTTGTTTCCAACTTTGCATTCCAATTACCAATAATTATCAATGCTTTTTGATTCCATGATTGATCAATTTCATGCTGAAGAAATTGGTAGAATTGTTGAAGTTCTACATCATTAGCTTTAGTGGTTGGAGCATAACTTTGAATAACAGTTGTATTGATTGAATTTCCTTGTATTCATATACATATTATCCTGTCACAGATAGTATAGTACTTCTAGATGGATCTTGAAATGTTCTTTTAGAAGATAAACAAGACCTCATTCTTCTTGAATATGCCATTCCCAGCAGAGTAAACCAAATGTTTTTTCTGCTTCAGAATGGTCAATAACTGTCCATTTCAGCTCACTAACATCTAGATTTTACTTTGAAAACTAAGGTATGCCTGACCCAAGTCATGATATTTTCAATTGCCATATATTCATGCAAATATTGGACATTGAATAAGGAAGATCAAAGAATTGATGCCTCTGAATTAAGGTGCTGGAAAATATTATTGAAAGTACTGTGGACTTCAAAGGAAAAATGAATCTGTCTTGGAAGAATATAGCCAGAATGTTCCTTAAAGGCAAGGATAGTGCGACTTAATCTCACATATTTTGCATTTGTCATGGGAGACTACTCCTTGGAGAATAATTAATGCTTGAAAAAGTAGATAGGCAGCAAAACGTAAAGGCCCTTAACAAGATGGATTGACATAGTGGCTGTAACAATGGGCTCAGGCATAAGGATGGCACAGGACCTCACAGTATTTTGTTGTGCTGTGCATAAGATCCTTATAAGTTAGAACATACTCAATGGCAATTAAAAACAACAACGACAAAAAGACTGAACAAGTTGTGAGACATAGTTTTACAGAATGTCAAGTCCACCCAAATTCTTAGACACCAGATGCAAGATGTTTACTTGCATTCAACTCTGTGGATCACAGAAAACTATGGATAACATTAAAGATGATGAGAATTCCAGAACACTACATCACGCTCATGCTACACCGGTATATGGACCAAAAGGCAGATGTTCAAACAGAACAAGAGGATATTTCATGGCTTAAAATCAGGAAAGTTGTGTTGGGTCTATACCCTTTCATCATATGTATTCAATTTGTATATTAAGCATTTAATCCAAGAAGTTGGACCACATGGATAAGAAGAAGGCATCAGAGTGGGAAGCAGGCTCATTAACAATCCGTAATGTGCAGATGACACAACCTCACTTACTGAAAGTCAAGGAGACTTGAAATACCATTCATGAGAATCAAAGATTGCTACCGTCAGTATGGATTACAACTCTGTAAGAAAAGCAAATCCTAAAATATACCAATAGATAATGAACAATATAAAAATAAAATATTGAACTTGTCAAGGCCTTAATTTTACTTGGATCCAAGAGCACTGCTCATAGAAGCATCCATCAAGAAATCAAAGGACAAATTTCATGGGTAAAACTGCTGCACAAGACCTCTTCAAAGTGTTAAAGAGCAGAGATGTCCCTTTGGGGAGTAGGGAGCTTGGGCTGAACGAGGTCATAGTATTTTCTCTTACAAACGTTAAACATGTCATCAGGAGTAATCAATGTCTGGAAAATGATATAATGTTTGGAAGAGGATCAGTGAAAAAGAGGAGACCCTTGATGAGACAGGGTGACTTAATGGCTATAAAAATAGGTTCAAAGATAATAACAATATGCAGTGGTGTTTCACTGTTATGCATTGGGTCACTAGGAGTGGAGATGAATGAATGGTGCCTAACACCAATAAAGTTCATAAGTCTTTATTTGCTTTTATTTGGCTGAATTAAAATCACAGCTGACGGAGAAGAAGGGTAAATTGATGTTTTATTCTGGCCCTGGAAGAATTACCTGATCAGCTCAAATAAAATATATTTCCATTCCTGGTGAATAGAGGTTTGATATAGCCAATGGAAACATTGGCTAGGGCCTGGGAGGGAGACTAGGTCCCCACCACCTCTTCTAAGTCCCATCGTTTCTCCACAGTGGAAAGGCTCATACTTGAAAAGGGATCTCTCTGTCCAAATACAAAGACAGGCAAGTCATCTAGATATAGCATAAACTCCAAGTTTCTCATCTCAGCGTTCCAAGTTCTCCTGGCTCTAAGTAACATTTATTGCCACAGCTTAGTCCCTGGGTGGTGCAAATAGTTAACGCATGTTAACTGAAAAGTTAACTGAAAAGTCAGAGCTTGCAGGCCACCCAGAAGCATTTAGAATTATAAGGCTGGCCATTTATTTCTGAAAGTCAGCCATTGAAAGGCCTCCTGGGCACAGTTTTACACTGACACACATGGGCTCACTGTGAGTCAGCATTGATTAGTTGCCAACTGGTAGTGGCTCTATTCTTGGGAATCTGTACATCTGCACATCTTACTGGATTCCCATATTTAACCCCAACTTCATGGCATTGTTAACCCCAACTTCAATCCATTTCCGGACCTAGTGATGGCTCCTTCCTTTCCTTTCATGACAGGCTCTGCACACGCTTCATAGCCCAGAGCTCCTCATGCTCCTCCATGAGCCTTTGCTTCCTTTTTGCTAATCAGAATTTATTTCCATATCGTGAGCTTCTTTAACCACAATCAACGTTTAATTCACAATTTACTACTTTGTTTCGTGCATATATTTCGATGTCTTCTCAACCTTTCTTCATCTCCTGTCTTAGCCAGAATGCCAAATCCTCTAAGGCACCTTGTATGCCACCCAGGAAATTAAAAGGGTGACTTATACAGAGTAGAGAAGTTAGAACCTCAAATGTTGATCAATACTGTTATTGGTAAAATAAAATGATCAAAACCTGAATTAAAATGTATTTCAGGCTAACAAATATATCTGATAGACTTTCTATTTGTCTGTGCTCGCAGGGATTATTCTATGTTGGCATTTTTACTTTTGACTTGCTTATTCCTACAGGTATTTCTCTTCTTTTGGTGTTTATGCATATGTATATTTAAGTATAAGACATATATCTTGTGTGTGTGTGTGTGTGTGTGTGTGTGTGTGTGTTTCTTTGGCTTGTTTCAACCTTCTGAATTAGAACCACTGCCTAGCTATACGGAGAGGTAAGATTAGCATAGATACAATTTCTTGCAACTCCAGACTCCTTGAAAGTGCCCTCTGAACTCTTACCCAGCCTTTCACTCCCTGTGTCTGGGCCTGGCTCCAAGTGAGCTTGGGCCCTGGATTATGTGGCGCCCAGAGCTCCCTTCCCCCACTGACGCCTCCACTCTCCCAGCTATCACAGCAGTGCTTTGTAGATCATGCCCAGATCTACCTTCCTAAACCATCTTTACTACTCCCCCTGTCTAGACCTGCACTTTAAGCTCTCAGATATTTCTGCTCAAATGATTCACTGTCCGCAGCAGTTGTTGCACAGATAGAGACGCAATGCAGGACATTTCTCCAAAGGCCATGCTTGCTTCCCTTGTTATCACTTAACAGGAGGATCACACTTCTGCAATGTCCACGGGCAGTCAGCACGGAGAACCTTCCATTCAATCTCTCTCCTCTTTGTAGTCCCCCATACCTGACTTACTATATTTGCAAAATTCCTCCTTTTACCAGAAAAGGACAAATCTAAGCCTTGCTAATCACTGTGGAACTTTTTAACTGATTCTGGTAGCATAGTGGTTACATGGTGGCTTGTGATCCAAAGGGTCAGTAGTTTGAAACCCCCAACTACTACTCCAGACTTTCTACTTTGCAAGCAGTTATAATCTCAGACACTCGTGGGGGCAGGTCTCCTCTCCTCTACAGGGTCTCTGTGAGTGGGCCTCAACTCCATGGCACAGTGAGTCTTTTATTCAGTCCTTTCTCATTCATCCATTGAATTTGAATTACCATATATACTCGAGTATATGCTGACCTGAATATCAGCCGAGGCACCTAGTTTTACCCCAAAAACTGCATTTGAAAATGGGCTGAAAATCTCGGCCTATCCATGAGTATATGCTGTTCTCTTTCCACAATGGATGTGGCTATCAAAGACTCAAACAAAATTAGATCCACATACAGAAAGACCATTTCTCTGTTGAGATTTTTGGACTCTTGAAAGACGAGTGGCTTCTTTGGTTGCACATATGTTCTTATTTAGACCCCCTATGGTTTTCATTCTGACTCCTCAAGGCCCTTCCATTCCCTTAAATGACTTCTAGTCCTTATTTGGGGGCTGTGGCCATTCAAAGGGAGAATCACTGCCTTCCAAGCAGGAGACTTAAGTTTCACTCCTGTTGATGCATCTCCCATGTCACAACTCTGTCAGTGAAGGCTTGTACGTTGTTGTGATACTGAACGGGCTTTGCTGAGCAGGGTAGGAAGGCCTAGCCACCTACTTCCCAAATTGAACCAAATCAATCCCTTGGAGCACCACTGTGCAATTGATAACCAATCTTGTGGATGGCAAGGGGCCTCCAGCATTTTGATTTCTTTGTGCCTGGGGTCCTCCCGAGTTGGGAGCTGACTCAAGAGAAGCTAACAACAGCAAAGACGACATATTTCATAATGCCTGGACCCTGTTCTAGTCTTTTTCTAATTAGAAGCTATTCTGGACCACGGACTCTTCAAAGTAGGTTAAGAATGACTGAGTATAGTAACACCGATCTTAAAAGATTAGCGGTACAAGTTGATTATTTCTAACTTTTGAAGCATAATAAGCCTTGACTGATAACCTATACATCTAGCTAAACTTCTATTTAAATTGTTTGTGGACAAATGAGTAGCATCAGTCTCAAAAACATGAAGGAATGCCTTGAGATAAAAAGGATAGCATGGGAACCTCCCAAATAGTTGTTCCTCTCCTTTTTCTTGGTGGGCTCACACCAGCCCCAGGCTGTGAGGTGTAACCTGAACTGAGTAATATATTGACGTAAATCAATGCATAAAGCATTGTGGTTTATGGACGCGTCCTTATGGACTGCAAGCTCTCAGTTCAATGTGCTGTAATTTAACTTCTGTTTTGAAAACATCACCGGGGCTGCAGACAAACTATGTTGTGCAATCTACTTTGAACACCTTGCTAATTCATGATTCATTTCAGGAGAATGGAATTTCTTATTTATTTCCCAGGATCTTCTCAAAGGGGTGGTATTGATTACAATGCTTTACTTACACGTTGGACCATTCTAAGATGTCAACTCAGCAGGGTCATAAATCCTTTTTAAGTTTAAGGTAAAGTCGCTCTGGTCAGCTGATGTTAGTATTCACGTTAAATAAATAAAAACTGCTCCAATGTCATTTTAAGTAGGCAGCTTCATCTGTCTCCCCTGAGTCTGCTTAAATAATTGTACTTGAACATTTCTGAAACTTTGATTGATGTGTTGATAAATTGTTTCTTCTGTTTCAGATAAAGAAGAAACTATTGACTAGAACTGAGGTCAAGGATTGCCTTTAAAAACTCTCTAGCGAATGTCAAACTATATCAAAGTCTAATTCACACTGCAAAACATTTCGTGAATATTGTGCTGACCATAAATCCCAACTGTAAATCCACATCTGACAGTGACATCTCTGTTTCCAAGCAGTCGTGTTCTTTCCAAGGTTTCTCTGAAGACAAGCGCTGGGGATTGTAGGGTTGTCTTTGATTCCAGTGACTTTCAAAAACTTGTGAAGAAGAAGTCTTTGTTTTAAGCGCCATGAAAAGGAATGGAATATGTCGACAAGCGGATCTCTGAGC
>NW_022103896.1:32113210-32151607 GCF_000313985.2 Echinops telfairi
CGTGTTTAAACCAATCTTTCTCATGAGGCGCCATAACACGTTTGTCTCAGTCGCGTCAGTGTAGCTTCAAAATAAACGGGTCCACTTAAGCGAGTGGTTGACAAGTGGATCGTGTAACTTAGGTGGTGGTTTACACATATTTCAGAACATTAACTTTGTATCCGACTGTATTCCAGAGTCTAAACTGCTAATCACACCCCACCTCGCTTTACTCAGTGCCTGCTTGCTGATTTCCCTTCCTCCCTGGTAGGTCACCATCTTCCACTTCCCCTCAGTCAACACCCATCCACTGTCTAGCCCACGAGACCACAGTTTTATTCTCTCTCGCTTGTCCTCCCCGCTTCCACAGATGCCAAAATCTGTTTGTGTCTGCCCACCCCCCTCCCTGGTTACCAGTCATTTGAGATTGCACCTATCTGGAAGCATCTTGCCCAAACACAGAAGGAGGAAATTTAGAAAATTGATTCATCCTCAGGCTGGTGATCATGTTTGGTTTTATTAAGGATCACAATTTATGATGTGAGTCTGAGATAAAGGAATATTTTTAGCATAGAGATATGACTTGAAATAAAGTGCCTACCTATAAAATTGCAAACACAGAGAGTCAGGAAATTGTGTCTGCTGGATGCTTTGCATCCGATCTTTCTAGCTGAGCCCTTTCTAAATGATTTTCAATGAGTGGAGTTCCACTTGCTCTTGGGGGTCATTCCCTGCAGGTCTCTCTAAGCCTGGCATTACTGTTTCCTGGTCCTGGTAATGCAGCAGAAACTGGCTGCTGAATTAAAGGGAACTGAAACCAAAGGCTTCCCGAGTCACACCTATTAATGACCAAAATGAAAGGCCAATTCAGAGATGAAATTCAACACTGTTGATCGAGCAAAACTGCTTACACGACCACAAATTCACTTACGACTCTCCAGGGAGCATCACATCCATAAAACCCATCGGATTAGAAACTCCCCCCAAATCCTTCTCAGTGGACAATGCGCACACAGTTCCCTCCATGGCACTTGTTTGTCAAATGAGCAAGGGCAGGGAAATAGATGAGGGAACTAATTATACTTGAAAGAGGCAGAAAGGGGTGGAGAGCATTCAAAGACTTCATAATGATGTGAGGAACAAGAGAATGAATTTTCCCAAACATTGAAAGGCTTCAGATTCACAGACAGCAGGCCAGGGGAACGGCACCGGGCTCTTTGAATTAAAAACAGACCCTCCTCCTCTCGGCAATCCTATTTCCCTTGTGGATTAAGACAGCTGGGGTGTACATTGGAGACAATGGTGACTTTTCCTATTTTTCTTTTCAGTATCTAAGCATAATAGAAGGATCTGGACCTCAAGTGCTTCGACCAATGTCTTCTCCTAGATGTGAAAGAGGAGCACCACAGCAGTTCAATCTTTGGAGCTTTTCAGAGAAAGACTCTGTTACTCATACATCCAGTTAACTACACATATGAGTTCCATTCCAGATCTAAGTAAAATTACTCTGCACTTTTAAAAGAGCTAGTATAATTTTAAGCCATAGATGTTTGCTATATCAAATTTATAAGTCAAAGTTTTCAAAAGGAGTCAGTATACAATTTTTAAACATAACACACTTATGGAAAGTGGCTTTTATTTGAGCTACTTGAATGGGAAAATAAAATATCCATACGACCTTCTTTATCCAGATACCAAAGAAGAACATGGACAACAAGAAGCTGCATAGGTGAAAAACACTACAAGCAAGAGGTGCATGCTTGGCCATAGAGGAGACCTTTCTGATACTAAGGGCTCAAGTAGAAAGAAAATGTCTTGAAAAGGATGATGGCAACAAATGTACAAATGTGCTTGACACCAAGGAGGTATGGATGGATTGTGATAAGAGCTGTAGGAGCCCCCAGTAAAATGATTTTAAGAAAAGGAGACCTTTGCTTTATCAATCATAGACATAGACATAGACTTAACTGAACACAGTTAAAGCTTGATTGCCCCACCCTCCCCAAGGTGACATAGTAGTTACCAGTAGAACCCTGGTGACACAAGGTGACATAGTAGTTACCAGTAGAACCCTGGTGACACAAGGTGGCGTAGTAGTTACCTGTTGGGCTGCAAACTGCATGGTAGGCAGTTCTCAACTACTAGCAGCTCTGCAGGAGAAAGGCTGGGTTTCACTTCCAGTCCCAGAAGCCCACAGTGGGTTGCTGTGAGTCAGCATTTACTGAAAGGCAGTAAGACCTAAGAGTGTATGCATTTTTAACTAGACAGAGTGAAAGACCATTCAGAACCTAAAGAAATGAAACCCGATTGTTTGTAAATTAAGTAACAGGATTGGCGTCTAGGAGAGAAAATACTGAAGTTTATTAAGGATGAGCTAGAAGAGGAAACATCTGTAAAGGCATACCACAAAGACATAAGAACATTTGTCAGTGAAAGTTCACCATTTTCAAAGCATGATGTAAATGCTTTGGGTCCTGTGTTTGCCTTCAAATAGCTTCTAATCCTGTGGATTCATAAACACACATGGCAATCTCATGAGCAAATGTTGGTTTCAGATACAAAATAGAATAAAATTGATAGCATGTGAATAGGAAAACCAATTCTCCATGATGCGGTGGTCAAAATAGTATAACTAACAGACCTTTGTTCTTTGCTGTCACTTCTAAAGGAACCCTGGTGACACATGGGAACATAGTTGGAACTCGGTTGCAAAGCAAGTAGCAGGTGGGTCAAACTCAGCCACTGACTCTGGGACAGACATGGAGATGACCACAGAGAGAGCACCACCATTCTGCCACGTGGGGTCACTTGAAATGGAAAAAGACTTGACAGCACTTCATCACGACATCTCAGGTCCTGACCGTCATGATTCTCACCAACAATGGTTGACATCATGGAAGTTTGTTTAGTACAGTGTCCATAAAGCCTTTTTGTTAGCTACTAAAAAATGTGCAAATGACTCCACCCCCAGGAACTCAGGCAGACTTGGGCTCTTCCAGACACAAGGTCAGTTTGGGATATCAAAAGATGCTACCATGAGGAGTTATGGTTGTCTGACCCCATTTGATCTCAGGAAATATTTTGGAAACAATTCAGCAGGAACAGATAAAGCATGCTCTTCTTAAAGGATTGCCAAAGCTTGGCCTTGTGACAACGAGGACTGTGATGCAATAAAATGGAGTTGACCGTCCCTGGTTCCCCCATATAAATTGAAATTGTGGATACCATCTTGGAATGTAGGTGCAAGCAAGGTCTTCTCCATCTTGTGTCAATTATGTCAGAGCGTCATGCTCTGTCCAGAGACTGAACAAAATCGGGAATTAGTTTTACAGAGAAGAAAGTTTATTCAAAGGACTTTTAAATGGGCTGTGATTACTAAATTTCACACCCACTAGGACTGATTACCAGGAGTTCTGGTGGTGCTGATGGATAAGCATTGGACTGCTAACATCAAGGTTTGTGGTTCAAACCCATTAGCTGCTACATGGCAGAAAGCTAAGGCTATCTGCTCCTGCAAAGATTTACAAAGCCTGGAAAAGCCTAATGGAGTCCCTATGAGCCAGAATCAGGTCCTCAGCAGTAGGTTTGGTTTGGCTGAGGCCTGTTTATAGCTAGATCAGGACAATGTCTAGTTCTATATCTGGAGGAGGATGCTTAAGGTGGTTTTGTTTTAATTTGTGATCTGTTTACATTAGCCAAACCTGGGTCTATGGGATAGCTTTGTGCATCCTTTCTCTCAGGCAGATTTCTCTGCATTTCTTTTTTCTTTCTCTTCTCCCACATGACAACACATCATTCTTTTCAAATGGAAATTTAAAAGTTAACTTCATGTGCCCTGCCTCTGTCCTCCCAGCCAGGTCTAAAACAAGAAAAGGTAAGCCTTTTTCTGGCTGTCTCATTGCAGCTCAAAAGAGGAATGTCAAGGAGCTTCTTGCCTCAGAATATGTAGGACCTGATTTTGTGGGCCCAGAGGACCTTAGCTACTTAAAAACCACAATAATAACCTTAAACTGAGAGTGGTTAAGAGAACACTGCCCTTAGAAGGCTTCCAGAGTGAGTTATTGGTTATATGACATCTATTTACTACCATTTAAGTCCTTCCCTCTCTAGCCTATTCTTTCCTTTCTTTGACCATCTTTGAATTTGGGCCACCATTGACCCTTCATGGCATCCTGCTCGAAAGCCCCCTGAGTTACAGAAGTCTGTATATGTAGACTGCCTACAAAGCTCCTCCCAGGGTTTCGGCACAGTAGCCTGTCCATTCTTCAGACTGCCACGTTTTCAGTCACCTTTAAAGAAGGGTCATTCCATTGACTGGGAGAAGATTTTTCCTCACATGAACTTTGGACAGTCAAAAAAAAAAACCAACCCCACACAAACCACTGCAGAAGAACTCAAGTCCTGTACAACATGAACATGATTGCAAGTTAAGACTGCTCTCAGGAGACATTTCAGTCTCCGTTCAAAGCAGTGACAGCACACTGCCTAGACTTCCTCTTCCCTTCTACAGAAAGTGACTTGGTACTTTTATGGCGATGATATCTGAGACAAGTCTAATGAACCAATGAAAGCATGGAAGGGCTTTCCAGCAGGACTTTGAGACAGTCCCTTCCAGTTCTCCTGAGAGGTTGCTTTACCCTTCCAGAAATAATAATCAGCTCCTCATTTTTACACACATCCAAATTTTAGATGATGCTTATAGCTCTCTGGTGAGTCTTACACATAAAATATTGTTAAAATGGATATTTGAATTCAGTATATCTGGGACATGAATACAAATTCTCAACAGGGGTTGAACCCAGAAATGAACTGGGTCAAAGCCCTGCTTTCTAAGTGTAGCTCTCTATAGGATTGTTCAAGAGGCTTGGGCAGTTTCTTTCCTAAACAGTCTTAGATTGGATTGAAATATAATTTCAGAGTACTTCTTTCTATTTTCTTTTCACATGTCTTGGAAATCATACCTTGGACTTGAGGGATCCCTTTTTGAGCTAAACAAAGTTGTGAAAATACTGACTAACAATTCTCTAGTTTCTAAACTAACTTCTTTTATGTCTTGGGTGTATATTTGGCTTGGTTCCTCAATTACACCATATTATAATACTTCCAGAGTTCCAACCAAAGGGGTTAGTAAACTCTTCCTCTTTCATATTCATATTAAGAGAAATGTAATCCCCACTTTGGGCACATCTCATTTTTCACTGTCTGTCCACTACTGATTTTGGAAGAGGAATTATTGTTCCTTAATTTTCCTATTTCCTTAGGGTTTATTTTTCTCATTTCAAAATTTTGCTCTCATGTAATCAATCTGTTCTATCATTATACATCCATTGTATATAAGAAAAACCTGACAAATGCAAAGTTTAACCACAATAACAATATCAAAAACATCTTTCAGCATATTAACAACCACATGTTATCTCAAGATGTTAGGAGAAGTGCAAATTAAAAGAATGATTACAAGGATCTACATATAACCTCCTCCCTGAAGGATGGACAACAGAAAGGTGGGTGAAAGGAGACGTCAGACAGTATAAGATATGACAAAATAATAGTAATTTATAAATTATCAAGGGTTCATGAGGGAGAGGGAGTAGGGAGGGAGGGGACAAATGAGGAGCTGATAGCAAGGGCTCAAGTAGAAAGCAAATGTTTTGAGAATGATGATGGCAACAAATGTACAAATGTGCTTGACACAATGGATAGATGGATGGATGGATGGATTGTGATAAGAGTTCTATGAGCTCCCAATAAGATGATCAGAAAAAAAAAGAAGTAAACTATAATCAGTATACTATTTCTAAGGGGGGGAAAAGAAAATGTTTGTCAAAAGTCTTAAAGTTCATTTATTTTAAGCAACTTCACCTAAAAACTGTCAATATCAACATCATGGGTAAAGAGACTGATGAAATGAGAGGTTTGCACAGATCTTATATGCCCGTTCAGTATCTTACATTAGGAGATTCATCAAATAAGCTAACTACCCTCATGAGACAAAATGTTATATAAAAACCATATTTTAAGGAATTCTTACAATTTTAAGTAAAAATAAAGAAAGTTCTAAATGTACAGATTGAATTAGTTTGTCTATTCATGCATTTATTTATTTTTACTTGGATCCATAATCAATGCTCATGCACCATTCAGGAATTAAAAGGAACTATTGCATATATTGCATTAGAAAATCTGTAACAAAAGATCTCTTTATAGTATTATAAAGCAAAAATAGTACTTTGAAACCTAAGATACATATAAGCAGAGTCACATTTTCAATCACTGTCTATACATGGGAAATCTGGCCAATGAATAAGGAGGACCAGAGAAGAAAGACTTGACGTACTTGAAATACAGTATGGTAAAGAGTACTGAATATACATGGAACTCCAGAAGAACAAATACACTTGTCTCGAAATAAGTCCAGCCAGAATGTTCCTTAGAAGTAAAGAGGGCAGTACTGAATCTCAGGTCTGGGCATGCTATCAAGAGAGACAAATCTCCGAAGAAGGACATCAGGCTTGGTAAAGTCGCAGGTGAATGAACTAGAAGAAGACCCTCCAGGTGAGGGCTTGACAATGGTTGCACCAATGGCTGACACAGAACAGAAACTGTAAGGATAATGCGGACTGGCAGTCTGCTGCACCTGGAAAATTTGCATTATCTTTTAATTTCAGTTTGTCAATGGACTTTTTGAAACCCCCCTCCTTGTGCGTGTGTGTGTGTGTGCATAGTCCCTCTCTTATCTGTCAGTTTATCATAATGTAGTGGTTTGTGTGTTGCAGATACTAAAAGTTATGCCACCAGTATTTCCAGAGACAGCAAGGTCACCCATGATGAACAGGTTTTAGCAGAGCTATGACACTAAGAACAGACAGGGAATGAGGAAAAGGTGTTTCATTTCTGAAAAATTAAGCCACTGAAAGCATAATGATTATCAGCAGAACACTGATTCAGACCCTCCCAGAAGAGCCGTCTCTCTGCTTGGAAAGCACTCAACTAACCCTGGGGAAGAGCTGCCGCCTCAAAGCAAAGTCTACCACAATGATAAGGATGGAGCAAAGCCATGGGCATCTTTATTTGCTGGTGGGTGTGACTCAAAATGAGAATGAATTGCTACAAATATCTATTGGTAATTGAAACATGGAATGTACAAAGTGTGAATCCAGGAAAATTGGAATTTGCGTAAAATAAAATGGAATTCATAAAGATGAAGGTCATAGGAATTTGTGACCTCACATGGACTGGAACTGGCCACTTTAAATTGGGCAAACATATGGTTTGCCATACCAGGAATGACAAATGCAAATGAAGTGGAATTCATCACGAAAAGGAACATCTCAGGATTTATTTTGATGTGCAATGCTGCCTGCGATCAGCTAACATCCATATGTGACTACAGGAAGGTCAGTTATTACCACCAGTGTTCAGAATTACACAACAAATACTAAAGCCAGTGGCACATAGAACAAAGAGATCTGTCAGCTTCTTCCGATTGTAATTCATCAAACAAGCAATCAAGATACATAGATCAGTGCCGTCTACTAGAATGGAAATAAAGAGGAAGGGTATGCCATTGGAAAAGATGGCATTGGTGATAGAAACACAGATGCAGAGCCCACAATATGATTTTACCAGGACAGCAACTCCTTCATCAGAAATATCCTTTTCTACCCCCTAAATGGTTATTGGTGCACATAGAACTTGCTAGATATAATATATAAGACTCTAATTAACGTCAACTCTTGCAAGAAATGATGGAGACCTTCAGTATCATTTGACAAAACAAGACAAGGGCTAACTGTGGAAAAGATTATTAGTTGCTCGTACACAAGTTCAGTTTAAAGCTGAAGAAAACTGAGACAAGTTTATGAGGATCAAAATACAACCGTGAGTGTGTCCCACTTGAATTTAGAGACCATCTCTAAAACTGCTATGATGCACTGAATACGAATGATGGAAGACCAGGGAAGTTATGAGATGGCATCGAGAACATCATGCGTGAAGAAAGCTAAAGATTATGAAAATGTAAGGAAAGAAAGAAAAGACCAATGTGTATGTTAGAAGAGACTCTGAAACTTGTCTTCAAAGCTGAGTAGCCAAAGTGAATGGAAAAAAATAATGAAGTAAAAGAAGTGAATAAAACGTTTCAAAAGGCAGTCCAAGATGACAAAATAAAGCATTATAATGAAATAGGCAAAGATCTGGAGTTAGTTTCAGAAGAGGACAAGGATATATTGCTGATGTCAAATGGATCTTGGCTTAAAGTGCTGACACCAGATACATATTTACTTTTCTTTATTGATTATGCAAAGGCGTTTGACAGTGTGGCTCATACAACCCACATAGCATGTTGCTAAGAATGGAAATTCTGGAACAATTAATGGCTTCCATGTAGAGCCTGAACATGGACCAAGAGACAGTTGTTCAAATAGAACAGAGGAATGTTGCCCACTTTAAAATCGGGAAAGGTGTGTGTCACGGTTGTATCCTTTCACAGCATGTATTCCATACGTGTGCCAATTCGGACGCTAGGAAGAGCACAGCAACGGGATTGGCAGATGACTCGTCCACACACGCTGAGGCACAGAGGACACAGCCTCGCCGACGGAAAGCCAAGAGGACGCGACGGACTAGTGACAATCCAAGATTCAAGCTTTCTGGGTGGATTACTACTCAAGTAAAACAACAACAACCATAACAAAACTCCAAATTTCTCAGAAGGAACCAAAATAGGGTACATGATAAATGGAGAAAACTGGAAGCTGTCAAGAATTTCATTTTACTTGGAGCCACTGTTGATGCTCATGGAAGAATCAGACAAGAAACCAAATGACATAGTGCAGTAGGTAAATCTGTTACACAAGACTTCTTTACAGTTTTGAACAGTAAAGAGGACCAGTAGAAACCTAGGCTGTGTGTTGGGCTGCTAACTTCCAAGGTCAGCAGTTCAAAACCAACAGCCATTACTTGGAAGAAACAGTCTGCTTTCAACTCTTGTCAAGAGTTTCAGTCTCAGAAACCCCCGGGGCAGTTTCACCTGCTCTCTGGTGTCACTGTGAACAGGAATCCACTTGATGGCAGTGAGTTTGCTTTGGCTTTGAGGACTAAGGTACACCTGACACACGCATGGCCTCTTTAACTGCCTCCAATGCATAGGAAAGTTGGACAACGAAGATGTAAGGCTGCAGAAGAATTCATTTAATTCAACTACAGTGTGGATGAAGAATATTAACCATAGACTGCCAAAAAAAGAAATAAATCTGTCTTGAAAGAAGTACAGTCAGACGGCTCTAGAAAAAGACATCCTGTTTGCTAAAGTGGAGGGTCAGCGACAAAGAGGAAGGCCCTCAATAAGATGGATTGATGTAGGGGCTGCCACCACAGGCCCAAACACAGCAAATGTGAGGAGAGGGCAAGAGCAGGCCGTCTTTCCTTCTGCTGTTCACCAAGTCCACTCAACCCCATCTGACAGCAAGGCCACTATATGCATTCCAACGGCTGTGGAAAGAGAAGAATGTAACTAAAAGAGAAAGACAAAACGGAAACTCCGAGGTAAGAATGGTGCTGAATGCCACCAGGAGGAACTGGACCCTGGGGCCCTCTCACTGCTCCAAGCTTCCCACTTCACTGAGAGAAGTCGCCTGGAGGAGAGACGGAGAACTGTGATTCGCAACAGCGCCTTGGAACCGCAGTTCTAAATGTAAGATGACCACAACTGCGGGGCCTGCCTATCCTCTTCCTGATTCTCCATTCCTGTTCAGATGCGTATCAGCTTCAGAAAGAAGCTGGGATTGGCCACACTTCCTTATTCTAGCTTCTCGTAAGAAACAAAACAAGTAATTATATATATATATTCCAGGAAGTGCTTCTCACAATAGTGGAGTATGGCAAGTCCCAAATTTAGGGTCAGGTGGCTGGCTGGAGACTAACAGATTTTTATCCCCCAAATTGGAGGTCAGGCCACAAGCAAAGCAAACTTTGCCGGAACATCCATTTACATACTGGAGGCAAGCTGCATCCTCAAGAAAACCCCTTTCAATTAAATAACTGATGGCTGATCACAGCTGATCACATTATGGAAAATGATGACTTTACATCACATCGCATCCTCGAAGAGTTCCTGGTTTAAGGTCTGTCAAACCACTGATGGTCTAGCCACGTCGACGTGGAAGGATAACCATCTAAACTCATCGTCACACTTGAAGTCTTTGAAGAATGACCACATTGGAAAGATCTACCCAGTTTCACCCTGGATCTTGCTCTTGGCTGGATAAAACAGCCCTTGTCATTCACTTTTTAGTGATAAATTTTCTCCTTAAAACTCAAGTTAGGAATAGCCCTTAGTTGGCAAGCCTAGTAAAACAATGCCGGTAGAAAGTCAAGTGCAAAACTTGCACTTGAAGACTGCTCACATCTTTGCTACACAGTGTGTGCAGATCTTGAATAGAAGATTTGAAATCAAGACCATAGGTGGCACGAAATGAAGTAAGAAACAGAAACACAGGGTTGTAATCAAAAGTATAGGATGGAGAATCAAGATGCCCACACTCGTCCTGCTCAACTATGTAGCTGATGAGAGTCTCCAGTTTCTCCTCTTCTACGTTGTCTCCTGGCATTGGGACTCATCAAGGGCTATACAACGGAGACCCCGGGAGAGAGTTAAACAAACAGTGACATCTTACCCCAAAGATTCTGGTTTAATTGGTCTGTGGTGTGAAGGGGCATCAGAATTTTAAAAGCTCCCCAGGTTGTGATGTGCAGTCAAGCTTGAGAATCTTTTATTATGGTTTGCTTTGGAAAATGACAGTATGATTTAAGTGTTGTGAGAAATCTTCCCACACACGTGTGCTCACACACACAGAGACACACATACAAATGTCCAACACAAACCTGTCAGGGTTCATGAATGATTGTCCATCCTTAGGGATTCATCCCATTGGATTTAGAAGGCTCTTCATTACATATTAAAATTCATACCCTCCTTGTACATGTGACACCTTGAACTTATTGTACGGATATGTTACATAGAACCATAAAACTCTAAATTGGGAAAAGTCTTAGAAGTCAGAAGTTCAAACTGGCAAGTATTTTTATTATGATTTTGTTTCAGATGAGTAAACTGAAACTCAATGATATCCTTCTGCAATATTAGGCTTTTTTCATCATATTTATTTTTGGTGTTTATGTACAAGGGATTTTAATTAATATTTTCCTTATTTAACTTTTTAAGAAATAAGATGTCTTATTTTTCCTGCTTGAGAACACGCATTTCCTAAAAGCCACCTCAGATTTTATCTTAAACCTATTTTAGAGTTTAAACCGGTTTTGATTGGGATCACTATGATAACTTTGTCATCAATAAACCTCCTTTATCTAAATGGACATTTCCCATTCTGTTTTATCATTGAGCTGTGATTGCTTCTTGTAATTTTCCTTTCACTCTTTCTATCTTTTATCTTACTCATCAGCTCTCTGCTCACCTGGACAGAGAGAAGAGGCCATTGCCTAATTCAAAGCAAGAAATTAAAGGGAATATGTTTCTGCCTAATCCAAAACCAAAACGATACCTTCCATATGTCAAAAGACCAAGTGACGGGTACAGTCAAATATATATTTATTTTCTCAAATGTATATTTATTTTCTCAAAGAGATATGGGCATCTAGCTGGTCTGGGAATCATTTTGGGGTTCCGCTACGGAGAACAGATAAAAAGCCTATAAGTTTTCAACACATTAAATCAATTAATTACTAAAAATAAATCTCTAGTCTGTTTAAGCTCTATTTTACTTGGAGCAAACACTTCCTTTCCTCTTGAATCGACATTATCTTTGCAGAAATTATATTCAAGGCATCCTAGTACCAGATGTTGATAACATCGGATCGGTAAAGTATGACCTCATGAGGTATCCAAAAGAAAGTCATCTGAAGAGCCCACACAAACAGGAGGTCATGACTCCGGAAAGTAGCAATGGAAGTACACACATCTGACCTCCCTTGGTGTCCTCATTGATCAACGGCAAGAGCCAGACATGCCTCCGTGCTCCATTCATTGTTCCCCATTGACACCGACTCTTTCCCTCACATCACTCTGCATCTATGCTGGGTTCAGTAATACTTTGCAATGGCCACACAGAGCAAACAGGCCATACTCACAATTAGGGGGTCTATTATGTGAACTATGAGTGTGGATGACATCTCAATATAAAGAAAATCAAAATTCTCACAGCTGAACCAGACAGGTACCATGATGATAAAGGGCAAAAAGACTGTACTTGTCAAGGATTTAATCTTGCTTGGATCCACAATCAATGCTCATGGAAGAAGCAATAAAGAGATCAATCAACACATTGCATTAGGTAAATCTGTAGCACAAGACGTCTTTAAAGTGTTGAAAATAAAAATACTACTTTGGGACTAAGGTGTGCCTGACCCAAGCCCTGGTATTTTTAATTTCCTCATATGCATGGGAAGGTTGGACACTGAATAAGGAAGACCACAGAAGATTTGATGCACTTGAACTATAGGGATGACGAAGAATATTCAAAGTACCACAGACTGCCCCTGCCTTCCCCAGCCAAAATAAAATAAAATCTGTCTTGGAAGAAGCACAGTCAGAATCCCCTTAGAGGCAAGCATGGAGAGATTTCACCTCACATGTTTTGGACATGTTGTCAGCAGAGACCAGTCCCTGGAGACGGGCACCATAACACTGAGAAACAAGATGGGGTAACACAGTGGCTACAACAATGAGAGCAAACAAAGATACTATTGGGAGGATGGTGAAAAACTGGCAGGGTTTCCTTCTGTTGTACATTGGGTCACTATGAGTCGGAACTCAAAGGCACTTCACAATAACAATATTGTAATCCCTTCTTTTATCTATGTACTTTCTACTTAATTTGCTAGCATATCACAATTTTTAATTAACCCTCTGTATGAATTGTCAGGGTTGCTGTGAGTAAGAACACTAATAAGCACATGAGCAATACCATTAGAAAAGTCAACAGGTGACCACAAGTCAGGATCAGGAAACAGTAAGGATACAGTCATTCGTCTCCTCAACCAGAAGACAAGTCTCTCTCTCCAGTTCTCAGCCTCTCAGCCCTGGGGTAGCCACATCTCTCTCTAGTTCTTATTCTCTCAATCTCATGGCCCCTGGGCTTTTCCCTCCCTGGGGCAGGAACCCAGTCCTCCTGTGGTGCTGGCCCATAGTCTTGGGCCAGATGAGCAGAAGGTGCCCCTTAGTCTCAGCGCTGACTCTCTGAGGCCCCCTGGCATAGTCTGCAGTGATTCTGATCTCCAGAGCCTCCTCCAGCCAGCAGATCTTCAATGTGCTCTTCCAAGGTCCTAGCGATTTCTCTTTATGCTGTTGCTTCACAGAGAGCGCGTCCTTATAGCCAGGGAAACGACAACTAAAACTGCCTGATGCCCTCTAGTAGTGTCGCACAAGCCTTCCCCGCCCCAAATCATATGGTGGGAGTTAGAGTCATGGGTAGAAGAATCATATTTTTACTATGTCATTCTGTGACAGTGACTAATAGAGCCATTTATTTATTTACTTACTTATTTGGGTGACCTAAATAACAATGGGCAATGCACAAACCGTATCAAAGTTCTATTGCTGGTTTACCTCTCCATAGAGCAAAAACAAACCTTTTTCTGAACAACAAAAACATTTAGGTAATTTTTTAAACCCTCATAAAGCTGGTCTTTTTCATACCTTCATGTGCTATCTCAAACATCAGGCTGAGATCAGTATTTAAGTATATTCTAGTTTGTTTGTGAGCAAAGAGTTAGAGAAGCTGGCTGGTATGAAGAAGAATGCAGCATCAGTATTCGAGGAAGGCTTATTAACCATCGGAGATACTCAGATGCCACAACCGTATTGCTGCTGAAGGCGAAGAAGACTTCAAGCACCTACTGATGAAGATCCAGGATTTCAGCCTTCAGTATGGATTAAAACTCAAGATAATGAAGAATGAAAGACTATTGAAACAGGAACCAAGTCTGTCTGGGAAGAAGCACAAGGATGACAAGACTTGGTCTTACCTGCTTTGGTATGTTGTCAAGAGAGACCAGACCCTGGAGAAGGTCATGCTGCTTCGTAGAGGGGAGCGTAAACAGTGAAGACCTTCACCAAGACAGATCCACACAGGGGCTGTAACAAAGGGCTCAGGCACAGGGACAATTGTGAGGGTGGTGCAGGACCAGGCAGTGTTGCATGTTACATTCTGTTGTGCAGAAGGCTGCTATGAATCAGAATGGACTCTATGGCACTTAACAACAATAACCATATATGTTGTTAGAGGAACCCAGGCAGTATAGTAGTTATGCACTGGGCCGCAAGATCAGCAGTTCGAATCCACCAACCTCTCAATGGGAGAAAAATGAGGCTTTCCATTCTTGTTACAATTTACAGTCTTGGAAACCCAGAGTGACAGGTCTACCCTGTCCTGCAGGATCACTAAGAGTCAGAATCAATTTGATGGCAGTGAATTTATATGTTGTTTACATTAAGAGATTATTTATACTTGGCATTCTATATTATGCTGTATTAAACACTACTCTGTTACCATCTAGCCTGAGAGAGGGACGCAATCTTTTAATTATGTCCTAAATCCAACTAATTGGCTTCATGCAAGCAGCGTTTAAATAACTGAATGAGAAATACAATTTGAAAAACTTTTACACACTGGATTGCTAGCTCCAAAAAGTTTGAAAACGTAGTTCATAAGTTTGAAAATTCCAGCAGTTCTGCTAGGTGTCTATCCCTGTGAAGACTTAAACTTTCAGAAATCCACAGGGGCAGATCTGCTCTGCCCTACAGTGTCACTGAGTTAATATCGACTGCATAGCAATACGTTTGGAGGGTGGATTTTGTTTTGTTTGGGGTTTGGAGTCCCTGAGAAGGGAAAAAATGTGTTCTACTCATTTGGAAAAAATTCATGAGGTCTGTAAGGCACCACTAGATGTATACTCATCTACTCATCTTTCTTTTTCTTTTTTTAAAGGTTTAATATTTTAAAAGTCTCAGGACACTTGTTTGGGAATTTTGAGATTTACCCATAAGTTCATGGCTTTGAACAGGAACTGCAATTCTCTTCATTTTGACACAAACGATGTGCAAAGTATATTTTATTAAATTTATTTAGTGGACCACCCGAGGTTTTAAATTACAATCATCAACAATGAATTATGCCGTGTGTATTTTTAAATTCTAGCCTTCACTCCACATGGTGTAGTAGTTAAAAGCTTGGCTATCAAGTGAAAGGTCAGTGGGTTCAAATCCACCAGCTGCTTCCTTGAAGATGACAGCCGTCTGACCCTAGGCGGTAGTTCCACTCTGTTCAGTAAGGTTATTACGAGATTGAAATGACTCAACTGCAAGGGGCTAGTCTTTCCTCCACCACTGATTTCTTGAGTGTTCTTTGGCAAAGCAAAGTTTTTAAGCTGTAGTTTTTTGCATATATGTTTCCTTGGGTGGGGACCAATGATCATGTGTACAGAATGCCTAGGGAAGAGAATGACAAGATAGCAGCTACATAAAAGAAAAGAACCCTTTTAAACAACAGAAACAAAACATGTTATCCACATGGATAAACTCATCTGTTAGGGATTTCAGGCACCCCAGGGGCATAGAAAGCAATGCACTGAACTCTAACCTCAGATCAATAGTTCAAACCCACGAGCCACTTCTCAGGAGATTTAACATCGTAGAGCACCAAATAAAAGGGCAATTCTACCCTGTTCCATAGGAGCGCTTTGAGTTGAAATAGACTAAAGGGCAGAGAGTATGGTTTCAGTGTTGTTACCATGGGTTCCATCAGGTTTTCTCTTCTCGGGAACACCAAAATGTGGCAAACCTGTGTGCCATGACTTTCTCCTCATTCTTAAGGTCTCACTATGTCGTGTTAAAATTGATCATTTCAAGAAAATCATCTATTTTCCCCTTCATTTAACCTTCTCAAGATCATTGTTAAACACTGTACTGCTAACAAAAAGCTGGCGGTTCAAACCCACTAATCACCGTGGGAGAAGGATGGAATACTTTGCTTCTATAAAACTCTACAGACTTGCAGACTCAATGAGGGAGTTACACACTGTCTGATGGCATCCATACTTAACGTTAGAAGAACTTTACTAAACAATCAAAGCCTTTAGAGAATAGGATGGTGATTCTGTGCTCATGCACGTTACAAGAGCGCTATGTGTTTCATACATTTAAAAAATTAGTTCATGATATTTTAATTTAACAGCTTTATAGAGGTTTAATAATATAATGTATTTTTATAATATTGTATAAAGTTTATATATAATATTGTTGACCCATCTAACATGTATAATTAAATATGTTTTAGTATATTCACAGAGTTGTACAACCACCTCCACAATTAATTTTAGAACATTTTCTTTACTCCAAAAAGAAACTCCATACAAATTATCAATCATTTCTTATTTCATCCTAAACTTCCCATCCCCAGGTAACCACTAATCTTTTCTCTGTCTAAATAGATTGCCTCTGCTGAACATTTTATGTGAAATAAATCATATAATCTGTGATTTCTATTTCTGGTTTCTATCACTAAACTAAATTTTTCAAACCTTATCCACTTATAAATACTTTTTGCTTTTTATTGTCAAAGAACGTTTCATTGTATGGAAATACAACATTTCGTTTATCTGTTCATTAGTTGATAGATATCTGGGTTATTCCCACTGTGGGCCATTATGAATCATGTTAGTAGGAATATTTGTGTACAAGTATTTGTGTAGACAGATGCTTTCTCTTCTCTTAGGTATATGTTTTGGAGTGGACTTGCTGGATGATACGGTAATTCTATATTTAACCTTTGAAGAATTGACAAGCTGATTTACATTATTTTCCAATCTCAATAGCAACATTTGTGGGTTCTATAACCTTGTCATCGCTAATCATTAGTTGACCCTTCGATTAAACACCTTTTAGGGCAAATGGGTACAGGAACCCTGGTAACACAGTGGTTAAGTGCTGTGCTGCTAACCCAAAATAAGAACCGTTTGAATCCACCAGCTGCTCTTTGACAGAAAATTGTGGCCGTCAGCTTCTGTAAAGATTTATAGTCATGGAAATTCCCTGAGACCAGGCTACTTTGTCTGCAGGGCGGCAATGAGTTGCAGCTGACTCGTTTACTACAAGGTTGTTGGGGTTGTTTGGCAAATGATTACGTGCTCAGTTATTAACTGAAAGGTTGGTAGTTCCAGTCTCCATAGAGGCTCTGAAAAAGGAAAACCTGGTAATCCCTGAAAGGTCAGTCACTGAAAACCCAACAAAATGGTTCTACTGTTACAAATACAGGGTCACTGTGAGATGGAAGGGAATGAAAGGCAACTTGTTTTTCCTTCAAGTGAATGTGATGGGTATTACATTGTGTGTGGTAGTTACATAATCTCATGTCAACTTGCAAAGGAGTGGAGTCTAGCCTGTCAACAGGTCATAGATAATCATGCCCCTGTATGGGCATAGCCTTCTCCTGAGGGTCCTGGGACCACCTCTCTGGAGGTAGGAGACACACTCTCTGCTTCATCTTCCTGCTGACAAGCCACATGGATCTGTAATGATAGAGCCAAAGCACTGGAGCTAAAGGACCCACATGGAGAACCACGCCAGCGCTGAGATCCTTCCACCACCACTGGATCCAAAAGACTTTCCACCCACTGGCCTGTGATCTTCTTGCATTCGGTGTCATTGCATGTGTTGCATAAGTCCTAAGAGGAAATTATTCACTCTATCAGACATATGGGCTAATATCAGACTTAAGGACTTGATCAGGACTGAGCTGGGTTGTTTTCCTAAAATGTAATTACACTTTGATATAAAGTTCTCTATTACACACATATGAGTATCTATGAATTTGTTTCTCTAGTCAAGCCAGACATTGTGTTTTAGCATGTACCCTGCAGTCCCTGATGGTGATTGGTGCTGTGCATTTCTCAGGCTAATTGTTGGCTGGCGATTTACACACACATTTTAAAGAATGTCTACTCAGTTTCTCTATTCTGTTTTTGGTTGGGTTGTCTTTTATTAGGGCTTCTTGAGGATAATGAAACTGAAGTTCACTCAGAGGAAGTAACCCTTAAAAGCACACAGGAATTAAGGGAGGGAGCCGGGGGATTACAGATCTGTCTGGGTCTAATGAATTACCTTTTGGAAAATTGTGTGTGTGTGTGGGGGGGGGTGTTTCCTCCTGAATTTAGTACTATTCTCTTTTTCTATAGCTTTCTAGAAGTAAAATTGGTGGGTCACATGGTACTCATACTTAAATGTTCTTATTAAAAATGGACAAGTTCAATTCAAAAGTGCCTGTTTAAAAATCAGTTTGCTGTGCTTTAACTAATGGAGTCAGAATATCCATTTCTTTTATTCACTGAAAGTGGCATTGCATAATAACTTTTATTCATATTCTGTTATTATTGATTTGGAAAACTTCTTCATTTTCTCAACAGATATGAATTATTTTGTCCACACGTCCCTTGGAACTGTTCAGGTTTTTTGTATTATTCTTAGAAGATGTAGTAAAGATAAGGGCTATCGATCTTTGTGCAAGTGCTTTCATTTAACTTGTTTTAGAGTGTTTGACTTGGGATAAATCCATATATAAATGTTTAAATAATGGTATGCATTTAAATTTACTAAGGAGAAACTTAACTTCTGAGATGAGAAAACAGAGGTCCCTAGACATCACATCAAATGATGCATTTCATTAGGTAAACTGGCTGCACAAGAACTCTTTAGTGTTGAAAAGCAAAAACGTTGCTTTGAGGATGTAGGCTGTGCCTCACCCAAGCCATGGTGAATACTTCAATCACGTATATGCATGTGAAAGTTGGACACTGAATAAAGAAAACAAAAGAAGAAAAATGCATATGAATGACGGTGCTGGCAAAGAATATTAAAACTACCATAGACTGCCAAAAGAACCAACAAATCTCTCTTGGAAGAAGTACAGCCAGAAGGCTTCTGCTGTTGTTTTTGTGTTTGTTGTTAGGTGCCATTGAGTTGGTTCCAACGACAACAACAAAGGGCACATGTCCAAAAACCGCTGCCAGTCCTTCCATCCCTGAGATACTGCTTGGGGAATAGATCCTTGAAGCGGTTGGATCCTGGAGCATGTCTCTATTCCCTTGAAACTGCTCATACCCCTCCTGAGGGGGGCTGACAAAATACATTCATGGGCAACTCATCAGTTTCCTCCTTGTCTGATAGATCAGGACTCTCTATATTCTTATTTTAACCACCTAGACGTTAGGAATCATGGCACTTTACATTGTAGTCTTCAATTTACCTCAACCCAAGGGCACATCTTTCAACCCACTTCATAAGGTTATCTAGGAGAAGTTAATCAGTTGGCTCCCAGCTTCCTCAATTCTAATTCTTTGTTAAAAGAAAGATCATACTAAGTCAATAATAGACATTTATTGAAGTTTATTTAATATGTAATTTTCAAATTGTAATAATATTTTCACTAGGGAATCAAAAATGTTGCAAGATGAAAGAATGTCCCCAAATTTATAGACCCTCACTCTACATCAACATTGCCATACAAAAGACCCTGCATTCAATTTCATATCATAATGCTTCACCCTACAACACAACATCTAGTTTGACCTTGGAGTATCCATTACAGAAATAGAATTCTTCAAAGGAGCACAAGGCCCAAAGCAGAACGGTCTCTACTAAGTATCAAGAACAATGGCGGCCTTAAACATGACTTTGTGAGAGACTAGTCTGCTCAAGGCTCAAGTTCAGAAGGACATCTGAAAGCAATGAACTGATGTAGTTATCCCCAGTATCCTAGACCTCAAATATCTGGATTCCAGAAGAATTAAAACTGTTGTTCATCTATTCGGTTGAGTTAGAGAGAGCACACTGATTTATTTTCACTAAGTTTATGGTGATTTATCACCAAGTATTCAGCATAGGCAGGTCTCTCCCAGTGCCCTCTGAACACATCCTTTGTCACCTAGTGAGGATGTGAGTTGTCAAGTCTTTGTCAGATCGCTTTCTGCACATATTCAAATTCCCTCTATGCACCAGGAGACAATACATACCCATGCTTTTCTTTGAAGAGCTCACTGTCATAGTGTTGGTTCTGACTCACAGTGATCCTATACAACAGGGTAGAACTGCTCTTATGCAGTTCTACATTCCTGAGATGTAGGAGTAGAAAGCCTTTTCTCTCTCCCTCAGAACAGCTGGTGATTTTGAACTGCTGACCTTGCAGTTAGCAGCCCGATGAGTGACTCACTATACCATCAGGGCACCTGTTGGCATATTTAAATGTTCTACGCTTCCCAGATTCTGGGCTGCAATTAATTTGGGGAGGGGGCAGTATGAAGTACTAGAAAAAAAATTTTTTAATTAAGTACAATTTCAAGGTGACTAAGAGTTGAAAATATGATACACAAATCTAGGTGATAACTTTAACTGCTCTGAGTAACAACCTCAGAGATGTATACCATGATTGGAATACTCCAGGAGGTCGGTGGTATAGACAGTAACTACTGGCAGACTCCCATAACCCACTGGTCTCAAATTCACAGGCCCGTGAAAACGGAGGCACATACCTTATTATTACCTATAGATAGGGCTAGTGACCCACGCGATCTTATCTTTTACTCAAAACACCTAGCTGGTCATAATGTTAACAGAAACTATTGATGGGAAGGTACTAATTTTCCAAGTCATTTTGGAGCAGAATCACCTTATACAGGAGAATATTGTACTCTTGTGGCATGAAATAATATGTAATCATATTACTTTTGTTCAGAGATAAGTTGAAATTATGTGTTACCCCCAATTCTCTCTAAGTACATATTTAAAGGTGGCAATAGCTTGTAGCTTTCTTCTACCATGAATGCAAAACTCTATAAGAATGTTAGAATCACATAACCCATATTTTATTAGAGAGTGGGTTGAGTGTCTTAAATATGGAAACTCCAAACTGGCATTTTCGCCAGAATGCAGGCAGGGCTCACTTTTCAGATGTGACCTGACCTTGAACATCTCTGAAACAGCAGCATGAGCTGAATGTCTTGCGGGGACCCTACCGGATGCCTGGAACACGCGAGGAAAATAAGATGGCCAGAGAGTAGGGAAACGGTAACACAAAGCATCAGCTGTTGGAAACCCTTTCACATGATGCTGTGAAGGAATGATGATGTCACTGGAATGTTTGTCTGCTCTTCTCAGGTGTTGTGTGGGTCTTCTCACTATCGGCATAAAAGTTAGAAGATGAAAAAAAATGTAAGTAGTAGCTAAAGTCTTGAATAGATTGTTACTTACTCCAGTTGGGTAGGGAGAAGGATTATCAATTTCATTTCAGGTAATTACTATGGCCATCTGTAGTACTGGGTACATTTCTTTAAAATAATTTATAGCCTGGAGAGTATTTTTTTCCATTCCATGTATTACCTAGAATGTGTATTAGATGAAAATCCCAGCCAATCGCATTACAACATCAACGTATTGTTTCCAATAGCTCAGAGAAAAGAAATATAGTAGAAATTCATTTGAGTTTGATCCTAACCTAGCGGAGAACGGTTGATATCAACCTTTGAAAGGTTTGATGTTTTCATTCAAGTGGTTTCAGATGCTTTAATATACAGCCATAAATTTTGCTAGCGATATTTTCTAGTAAATGTTCTACAGAGTTACTGTAAATCCAACATTTGACGCGTCGGAGGGCAAAATGAAACACTCCGAAAGGGAAGGATGACTGTCTTTTGTTGAAAACACTCACATCCTAACCGCCTTCTGGACAGAACCCCACTGACCGAGCACACTTGCCCGGACATCTGTGCTCTACTGTGCTCTGAACAGCATAAAACAAAAAATTCATACAAACATGTATGTTAGGAAGACCTGGTTCCCTCTTTCAAAGCTCATTCATCCACGAGGAAGCGGTAAAAGAAGGCTCAAGTTAACAATAAAAATCAAAAGAAGAAAAGTCTATATCTCTGTGGTGGGAAGACCCAGCCAAGTGATGGTGAATTTAGAACTGAAATCCAGGGAGCAGACAGACCACTAAGCTGTCCTCTGGAGGCGGAAGTCAAGAGAAAGAGGCCTGCGCAGATGGGTCCAGGATTCATGGTCCACCGCCCAGACAGGCCAGTGAAGGGGAGGATTGTGCTGAGGTGTGCTGAAGTTGTAAGAGAGGCTGGGCAAGGCACAGAGATGGTGGTGGAAAGAAATAAGCTGTAAGCAACAGAGAGGTGTGAGGCAGATTAAGGGTGGGCCCTGGGAAGTAATCAAAACCAAACCTTCTTCCATGGATTTGTAGCGACCATACAGACGTTTCCCAAGACTGTAAATCTATAGGATATCTCATTCTTCTCCCACACAGTGATTGGTGAGTCTGAACTGCTGCCCTTGTACTTAGCAACCCCATGCTTAAGCCACCCAGGCTTCTTCTGAGGAGAGAGAGAGAGAGAGGAATTGAACCCTGTATACCCAGACTCAGAAAACCTTTGTTGAATGAATAATAAGTAGCTCGACATCAAAATCAATCCCACTGACATGGAGTGACTACAAACAGATAGCAACTCTACCTATAGTTTCTGAGACTGCAAATCTATAGGGGAAGACTATAAATCTATACAGACAGTCTTTCTCCAGTGAAGACAAATAGATCGACTTGGAACACTATCCTTGCTCAACATTAAAAATTCATTTGACATTTTAAGATTTCAGGATCTGCAAAAGTCCTAGAGGGCAGTGTGTAGTCTCTTAAACTGTGGCTCTCCATTACTCCATTGGCGCAACGCTGGGTTCCTGAGATACTTATGTCTATATGACTGATTCCAAAACATTAAGAAGTTCTTCCATTTCCCAGTCATTTTTGTGTTGGGAGGAGACAATCGCATATAGTTTGTGAAACTTGGCTCCAAGAGAGGTTCAGTCAATACACAAAGGTTCACAGAGGTCGTCCCTTCCAAGAATAACCTCCCCAGGCCCCATCCAACAATAAATATTTCCCAACTTCCCCATGCAGAAGCCAGTGCAGGACCACAAGCACGGAGGAATTGCCTGTGCGTCTTGCGGTGGATTTGGCAGGCCGAGAGCCAATGCACAAAGGCAGCCTGTCTCTGTTTGTTTTCCTCCTTCTTCTCCTCTGCCCGAGCTGCGGGAATGCCTGGGAACAATGTGTCAGAGACACCCTGTGCCCCCAGACCTGACAATCACGGAGAACCAAAAGGTTTGCTCCAACTGGTTGGGCAGTCATGATTCTGGCCACTGGACAGACAGACTTCCAGCATGGACTTCTGTAAATCCCTCTTTTAGGGGCTGGGGCAAGAGGCCTCAGGCTCTCCTGCAACTTTATAATCTTTCCTGGCTCCTTCCCACAGCAAGATCTGGTGATACACTCCCCTAACCATTACAGCCTAGACAGCCCTCAGGGGCAGTCGGACTCTGTCCCAGTGGGGAGCTGAATTGGAATGGACTCTTGGCACCTCACAGCAGCAGCAGCCCCCCAACAAAGTAAAAAATAGAGAGAGACGGCGACATTGTATGACTCATTGCCCCCTGAATCCAGCAAAATCCGGAAGGACGCTCTACTTCTGGCCCTGTAGAACAAGGGCCAAAGGAGCAAGAGCAGCTTGGTCTCTGCAAAGGACAGCAGCCCAGATTTCCAGAGATTTTGCTGGTGATCCTGGTATGAGCAAAGCCACTGGCTACTCCCTTCAATGCTCTGGGTACGAATAGCCTTCATGGGTGGGGAGGTGGGTGGAGTGGGGGGACAGGATCGTGGAGGGAGGAAGGTTTGGAATATTTGAATGTGTCTCATAACACACTTGTTTGTTTGTAAATAGTAATGGGATGTGGCATCGGTTACATTTTTCTGTTTATTTGCAAGAATACTTTCAGGTGGTTTCCTATCTGTATTACTTGAGTTTACTAGCGTGACTTATATCCAATAAAGAGATGCTGTCATTGAAAAGGTTTAGTATCCCTCATCATAAAATTCATACAGGAAATGCAGGAGACGCATTTGATTACTGCTCCTCATCAATGGGTGACAAATGTCAAAGAAGCCAGGGTCTGTGCCCAGATGTGTTACTGTGCCTAGAAGAATGGACAAAAGACAGGAGCTTATTGCCAGAAGTAAATGTGAAAAGTTAATTAGGGTCAATTTAGGTAGGTGCCCTTAGCTATAGAAACCCTGGGCAACAGAACACGGTTAAGCGCTACAGAATGAACTAAAAACTTGGTGGTTCAAAATCACAGCTAGAAGATAATTCAAGAGTAAAGCCTGGCCACCTGCTTCTATGAGGTCACTCTCTGGAAAACTCTGCAGAGCAGTTATATTCTGCACACTAAGGAGTGCTGCTGGCATGGTGGGTTACTCACTGCGTTCCTGACCACAAGGTGAACAGTTTGAAACTACCATCTACTCCTAGGGAGAAGGATGAGGCTGTCTATTCCTGTGAAGAGTTACAGCCTCAGAAACCCAGGGACACCATTCGACTCTGTCCTACAGGGTGGTTGCTATGAGCCAGAAGCAACTAAAAGGCTGTAACTTTTATTCTGCACACTTTGGATGATCGTGAGTCAGAACTGATTTAATGCAATGAGCAATTGGATTCCTGAAATTTTGACAATGAATATGCGTACACTCCCCAAAGTCTGCAAGTCAAATCAAACAAGCATCTTCTAATGGGTACATATACCTTTGGGAAACACCTTTTATAAACAACTTCAAAGTTGCAAGCAGAAGTCTACCATGAAATGAAAAATCAAAGGAGGGAAGAATCCTAAAGATTATCCAGTCCAAACTGCTCACTTTTAAAAGGTTAGAGAGTAAAATCCATTTTTTCCCAGTGCAAATTGTTCAAGCTCTATAAGTCCCCTTATTGTGATCATTAACATGAGCCTCATCATTAACTTTTATTGAGTATAGGATAAACCAGGAAAAGCCCTGATGTACATTAATACAATCCTCATAAAAGCTAAGGCAGCAAGGTTAGTGACTTACTGAGGATTATTTGTATGACCCTGGATAATTTTGCAAGCTTCAGTTGACTCACTTATAAAATGTGTCTGTGAATTTTCCTTTTTTTAGAGGGTTATTTTTGTGTTAAATGCTCTAATTCATGGATTCCCTAGCCTGTATTAAGAATTTAATAAATTATTTCTGCCCTTCATTCTTTGGAATGTGGGTGTGTTAGTCTAAGTAGACAAGAAAAACAAATTCATAGACATTCATATGTGTATAAAAAAAAGCTTTATATAAAGAGTAATTGTGCATTAAGAAAACACCCCGGCTCAGTCTAGATCAAGTCCATAAGTCTGATATTAGTTCATATGTTCTATACCAATCTATAATGTCCTCTTCAGAGTCACGAAACACATGCAATGACACTAAATGCAGGAAAGATCACAGGCCAGTGGGTGGAAAGTCTTAGGGATCCAGTGGTGTTGTAAACATCTCAGCGCTGACAGGGGTCTCTATAGGTCTCCTTCAGCTCCAGAACTCTAACATAGGTCATTGTGTCTTGTCTGCAGGAATGTCTCACAGAAAAGTGTCCCATCTCCAGAAAGCTATTTATCCCCTTAGCGCCTCCAAATGAGGTCATCAAGCTACAACCTGATTGACGGGCTAAACTCCACCCCTTCACTCTCCAGTCTCAAATTGACAACAGATTATGTGACTACCACAGTGGCTAATTGGTTTTCTATGTACCTATGCTTTTTTATGCTAAAGGAAGAAAGATGTGCATAATCGGTGGTATTCAACTGAAGTAATAAGATTCTTTGGTGTAGCCAACCTTAGTCCATGTACTAATTACTGGAATTTTTAAAGCCTAAGACTTTGTTAATGAAAACAATCTTCTGTTGTAAAATAATTACTCTGAGCCATGAAATCTATACTCAAATCACTTACTCTCCACCTAAGAATCAGAATGCTTGTTCATAATGAAATAATGTCAATAAGATGTTAAAACGTCAGCTCAAAAACAGAGGCTTGAGGGAAGAAATGCTATAAAAAAAGAAATTTTCAATACTCAGAAAAACAGGCAAAATGTAATCAAACAAAAGTGTTCCAACAACTTGCACTGACAAAATGTATTGCGTTCTGTTTGAAAAGTGCATAGATGTTAAATAAAGGAGGGAAAATGTTTCAATAGAAAGAAGAATGTTCTGTTTTTAAAAACAAAATGTGTATCTTTTGTGAATTCAAATCATATTGCTCTATTCTTATTAATAAAGATCTAGCAACTCAAGTACAGATTTATTAACATGTAAGGAATGTCTAGATGAGCAACATCCTGGGTCAAACCAGTGCAAATACATAATGAAAATCAATAAGGAACATGACATGTGGACACACTGCTTTTCCAGTTACAGGTGATTATGTTCAGAAAAGAATGCAATAATTCCTTTAATGTTAACTCTACTTAAATGTCCACTTTCCACCTTTGTCTCTTGCCAGAAGCACAATAATTATTCCAAACCCGGGCAATGCAATAAACGTCTGGGAATAGTTTTCTTGTTTGATCAGTTCCACATACAAAGACAGTAGAAAATGTGTTACACTGACATGATCTGTTCCTCATACTGAGACTTTAGCACATTCATATTCCACCATCTGGGTCCGTTACACATAACTCTCTCTAGTTTTACCAGACTGACTCACATGCCCTGAAAGGCAAAGATGTAAATAATAATAAGAGATTATTTCACCGTTGGCTCAACTTATTCAAATAATTGAAGGAAGCCAATCAAACTGTTCCTTTGAAATAGGTTAAAAAAAGCATTTAACTGGAGACAACAGTTCAAATATAAATGTAAAATTTTTTTCATTTGTATTTTACATTTATAAAACTACTACCAGAGTATTAGGAGTTTACAACTTGATAGTAAATCCTCAGGCAGAAACTAAGGGATGGGGATTTAGGAATCAAATGATCATATTTTAACATGTAACAAGGGAGAGTGAGGAAAGCATATTAAGAAAAAAAAAAGTCGAATGCTAACAGATGTAGAATATTATATAAAGTACAAACCCAAACATCTTCCACCTAGAAAAAGAACCATGGGAATAAAAAACTGAAGGAGTTTCCTGAGATTGTCTTATGCTGGTTTTCAGTGAAATTTGCCTAGCAATAGCCTGCCCAACCTGGACGCCAGTGACAAGTATATTCTGAATACACTGGTAGGTGGTTGGCTTGGTGGAGGGGGTGGGGGCAGTGCGGAGTCTAAGCTAGAAAAAACAGAGACGAGATCACCCAGTGCTGGGAAATACAATGCTGCAGACCTTCTACTGCACAGCGTACCCCTAGAAAGGAGAGAGGTGGCTCTCCAGATAGTTCTTTGGACAACAGTCACGAAAACTGACATTCTTGCGTCTCTTCTCCACCCTCACCTCAGGCCAAGACTGAATGTGCCTCTACATAATTTGCCTAAATTATTTCCTTTGAATGATTTCCTAGTATCACCTATCACCATAGCTCTCATAAGGCTACTCTCATAGAGGGTAATCCTTCAAGGGTTTATTTTCACAGAGGGTTCTCTGGAACCCGGACAGCCTAGTGGCCTGGGCTGCGAGCTTCATAAACAGCAGCTCAAACCCGCTCAGGAGAAACACTGGGCTTTCTCCTCAGATTTTCAGTCTTAGAAACCCAAAGGGACAGTTCTATGCCGTCCTAAATGGTCACTGTAAGTGGGAAAGGATTTGATGACAATGGGTTGAGTGAGCACCAGGCTCTCCTGTGATCTGACTCTAGACTAGCTGGCTTACTTCATTCTTGGGCACTTTCTCTGTCCTCCAACCACACTGAAGTTCAGTCACTTTCTAAAATTGAACAGCCTCTTGCCTATGCCTGAGATATTATTCTCTAAGGTTTTGAATGCTTATGTTGACCTCTGCCGTCCAATGGCAACCTCTACCCCGTCTCCACTGGCATCTTTAACAGCAACCCATTGCTGCCCTGATGATTGTTTACCTCTTTAATCTTGGTTTGCTTCACTCTCGGAATAATATTGTTAAATAATTGAATGAAGAGAAAACTACGGTTTTTATAATGGGGTAAAAAATCAGATGAGATGAGTAAAGATGGACAGGGGAGAAGAGCAGACAACTGAAATTAGAAAGACCACCAGTTGCTATAGAGCCAATTCTGACTCAGGTTGATCCTACCTGTGGTAGAACAGGGTTTTCAATGGCAGTTTTCTGTTTTGGGAATTCGATTGTCTTTTTCCTAGGTACCTCTAGGTAGGCTCAAACTACCAACTTTGGGTTAGCAGTTGAGCCATGCCTACCTCTCAGGGACATGCATTAAGAAGAGGGGTTGTTTGATTTCCTCTGGACCATGACCAAACCTTCAAAGGTATCTCACAGCACATCCCAGGATCCTTTGGGAATGTCGCTATGGGATTTGCTCTTAGAAAGAAAAAAATGTAGAGATCGATGCAAAATGCCACAAAAAGAAATGTCTCCAGACACTCAACCTACAGAAGCTGAGCCCCTTGCACTTGTTTACTTGAGTCATTTTGCCCCTTGGCTCATGATGGAACTGAGCTCTGCCGTACAATCAAAGCTTCCACAGCCTCAGTGAGTTGTCAAAAAGGAAGGCGATACTCTGGAGTCGCATGATGAGACTTTGAGGACCGGAATTGGGCTAGAGATGGCCATGTGAAAACCTGAGCAAGAGAGAGAGCTGAGTCGCGGCTATGGCTGAGGATAACACTTTGCTCATGCGTCCTCAGAGGCCGTCCAGGTAGAGAACACCGTGAAAACCTGGTTGGTTCAAGAGTTCGGTGACCTTCAGTCAAGCCTCCTCAATGCAATGCACTAGTGGGAAAGGATGTTTCCTCTGCTACTGAGGATTAAGCAGCTTTTTCTTGATGCCTGTTAAATGGAATTTGAACTGTAAAACAATAGCAAGAAACAGGGAGTGGACAACCTCAGCATTTCCCCGTAAGCAGGGGGCTCTCCTTGGTCCCTGCCAAGGGCTCTAAGTCAGTCTACATGAAGCAGCAAGATGAAAACCTGCTGAGCTGACAGCTGCTGCTGGCTGGAAGCCTCCTGTGGACCTGGAGAGAATAATGTTCCTCACTTCATTCAGACCTTAAAATAAATCTGAATCACCGCGTTGGAGATAGAGAGCGTGTCAGCCTGGGGAGCGCTGAGAACATTTCCTGTGATCTTCTTGGGCCAGATAGCAATCCATGTCATCAGAAGATTTATCATCCCACCACAAGTAGATTCCCCTCAGTCTACCAATCTGACTTTTCTCTCTTAATCAGAGAAAGGAAGAGGTCATTGCTTCTTTTAAAATTTCAAAACTATATAACTATAAAAGATATCTGGGATTCAGGTCCCAAAGATTCAGCATCCGTTTTTACAATAGTTTCTTAAATCAATATGATAATGTACCAAATATGATGACTGGACTACTGAATCAATAGGAAGTTACATATGGCAATATATTAAATGGTCCTCAAATACATAATTAATGATAACACAATGGTAGTGATCTACAGAATAAGCTATTTTATTCACAGGATATTTTCTATTTGTTAACTCATGAAATTCAAAGGAAAACAGACACTTGTCCTCCCTGGTGATCGTGACCCCCTGTGTATTCTCTGGGACTGTAACTGCTTATGGGAGTAGAAAGCCTACTCTTTTACCCAGGGAGCTGCTGGTGGTCCAGAACTGCCGACCATATCGATCACAGCCCAACACGTAACCACACCACCACCAGGACCACTGACTGAAAAGTACTACAAGATACTGAGACTCTCTGTAAGTATGTCTTGGAGATGGGATTATACTTAAACAGCATGTCTTTTTTTATAACCTCATTCTGTGAATCTTGCTGATCCACTTTTGTTAGTGACAGAAAGATACAGAATGAAACAGAATACTGCAAATTCATTTTTTGTCATTCATCAAAATTTTTGATACTTATTAACATTCTTCCAACAAAAATCCAAACTCACTGAGATTGAGTGGATTCCAACTCACAGGGACCCTATAGGGCAGGGTAAACTGACTTTGGTGCATTTCCAGGATTGTAACTGTTATGGAAAAGGCCCATCTTTGTCGCTTAGAGTAGCATACATTTGAGATTTGAAGGATGAAGAGTATTAGCTCAAGGAAGAGCAACGCCATCAAAGGAACAGAATGTGTTGAAGACAAAGGCTGGGGAACAGCTTATCACGTTTAAATAACTGAAATAGCAACAAAGTGGCAGAAACAGCCCAAACAAGGAAGGATGGGGATGACAGAGGTTGAGATGTAAGTAAATCTTGCTGGTTTTTAAAGTTTCAAACTTGGGCTTTTAGTTTTATTCTGCAGTATTTGATGTACTGAGGTGCTGTGATTAGATATATGCATTTCTAACATTTTTGCTGTTCTTGAAAAAAAATGCATTTAAGAGGGAGCAAGGATGAATGCATAGAACTTCACCTAGTAGCTAATATAACTGTCCAGGTGAGAAGTATGTGAGCATCAATGATGGTAGCAATGGAGATAGAGAAATGTATCTAAGACATAATAAAGAGTATAGTGAGCCCCTTGGCACTGTGGTTTTGCATTGGTGTGCTGACCACAAGTTCAATAGTTCAAAACCACCAGCCTCTCCTCAGGAGAGTTACAGTCTCAAAAACTTATAGGGACAGGGGCAGCACTACCCTCTCCTATTGGGTCACTATAAGTCAACATCCATTTGATGGTAGTGAGTGTGTTTTGTTTTGAATGGTGCCCTGGTGGGTTTCTTGTTGGGCCGCTAACCAAAAGGCAGCAATTCTCAAACCACCAGCCACTCCGAGGAGAACGATGGGGTTTTCTGCTCTCCTAAGGAGTCGTAGTCTTGAAAACCCTGTCATATGGGGTCCCTGTGAGTCACCATTGGCTTGATGGCAGTGAATTTTTCATATGATTGACACAGAGAAGTCTCTGTAACTGTTCGTTGAGTGAAGGACTACTTCTAGGAAGTGAAGAGTAGAAAAGAGTTACAGGCATTTCTTAATGGGTTTCCTGATCACTTATTCCACATAAATCATTCTCTACCCAAAGTCTGGTCTTCAGGGTAGCTGCATTGGCTTCACATCGGAAGTCGTTAAAAATGCTAAATAGCAGGCTCCTCCCAGACCCAGGAAACTGGAATCCGGCTATTTATGAGTTCCTCAGAGATTTGAACTACATCCATTTGATGTAGTGTAGCTACAACAGCCTTTGCTTCACTGAGCAAAAGGAGGACAGTCTAGCCCACACAGCAGCTCCTTAGAAGAAAACCTGTGGAGCTCAGATCTGCTCTGTAACACATGAGGCTGCCATGACAGAATAATTCAGGGCAACGGGTTGGTAGGGCAGTCTCAGGGATTTGTATACACATGAAAAGTTGAGCATGCGCTAGTGCTCTAACATTGAGGCTGGTGGATCAAACATAAGGCCAAATTCAGGATGGCCTCAAGCAGACAATTTGGTTAACCCTTTTAGGGCATATCTGTGATAGGTAGTCGTATTGTGCCAATCTGGCCAATAGGAACATGTGGGATTAATAAGGTTGCAATTTGGAGGGCAAAGAGAAGTGGCTCAGTAAGCCCCGCCTCTCTCTCTCTCTCTCTCTGGTGATTGGACCAGCATGCGGCTGCTAGCTCTCTGCTCAACTTGTGAGCTACACTACCGTGAGACTGCCATCTCATGGATCATGTCACTAGAGCTTGAGGTTTCTTTGAGACTTGCTTTGCCACGCTGCTGGTGTATACATCGCTTGAGTTTGGGACTGTCTGATCCTGTCATATTGCTGACTATTGGTGACCCGCCAGACTGCCTGCAGTGTTGCCTACGGAAGTCTCAGCTGTCTGCTTCCTTGACCTTGGAACCAGCAGCCCCAGTGAGTTGAAGAACCTCCAGTATACTAACTGTTCCATGGAAGTGAGTTGAACTGAACCCTCTATATGACAACTTAGTTGTCATATTCCTTCGTGCTCTATCTATCTATCTATCTATCCATCCATCCATCCATCCATCCATCCATCCATCCATCCATCTACCTATCTACCTATCTATACATATAATCATAAATGTCCTGGTTTTGTTTCTCTAGAGATCCCTGTCTAACACAAAATCCTACTAAAAGAATCTACTTTTCCAAAAATGGCAAGACAATGCTGGTGATAAGATTCTTTCTCTGCCAAATAACTACTGTGATAATACCTTAGCATTGTGTGTACAATTGTGGACCCAGCAGTGTCCCAAACTAATTCAGCAGCACCTAACAAGAGTTGTATTAGGTTTTACAGTTACTCCATGTCCCCTTTCGTATAAGTTTTTTCTGCTAATGTAGTTCAAATCTAAAAAATATATATATATACATATCCCTTAGAAAGAAAAGAAAATGCATTGCATTGTATAAGAAATGTTTAAAATCCTTCTTGGTTCTCACATATTTTGACAGAGGCTAACTTAAAATATATTTTTTAACAGTAGGCCCAATACTAGCCTTCTATATAACCTCGTAGAAACTATGAGCCTTTTTAACAAAAAAAACATGCTGACTCTTTTCTATAAAGTAAGCACAGGAACGGAACATTAGCATATAGAAAAGGTGCATGTCCAGAATTACAATATCAATATGAATCTTGATAGGAGGAAAAATGCTTAAAACAGTTCTGAGTTGCAGGCTAACCAAAAGTACGATGTAACCAAGATTCTGAGGTTGCTTACCATTAGGCACTAGTTCAATTCCTTAGAGCCTCAGAGATTGGGGGTGGGGGAGACAAGCCACACTGTGATATGCATCCTTAATATATGCATTGCCAAAAATCGACAAGGTTCACTTGTGGCCAATGGCAGTTACTTTCCTCTCCTCTCATCCACTCCCTTGTGTTTATTTTATATGCATCCGCATGACAGAAACCATACCGAGCTGAGGCTGTGCAATCTTGCAATTGTTTTCAGAAACATGCACATGACAATTATTAGATCAACAATTGAATAATTCAAAGCAGTCACTTAATATTAATATCATATGTGCAGAATTGAGAGAAGGCACACAGAGGAGCAAGAAGAATGTTGGGGGAGGAGGGTGGACCTAAAAACTTGACCTAAGAGGACAGGATGAAAAAGGTGACTTGTCTGACCTTGAAAGCAGGAGGCTTAGAGTGGAAATTGTAAGTCTAAAAAATATAAAAGAAAGGCTCTGAAAGGAAAGAGCCTAGCATTGGGTTATCAGCCAACAACAGTTCATGATAGAAAGAGGTTCTGATGGTCCCAACACACTCTAAGGTAAAAGTTTACAGACACCACAGAGTCTTACAATAGTGAGATTCTCTGTGTGATGCAAATCGTTTTAGTGCACAAGTCTGAACAGAAAGGTGGGGTGGTGGGGGAGGGGTGTTGGGGTGTTGGTTAAGACTACCCAGAGGTTCTTTGGAAGACAGTAGGGCCAATCTTCTGGAAAGAAATCCACCATTGAAGCTCTGTAGAACCCAGTTCCAGTCGCACCCACAGGGAGTCACTCTGTGTCGGAGAGGAAGGCGGGTTTTCCCATAGTGGTTGAAAACAGAGGGTTTTGGATATCAACATTTCCGGATTTTAACCCTGGCTCTGCCACATTAGGGTACATTGACCAGAAAATTATAGAAAGAGGAAGACCCCAATTTCCAGGTTAGAGATGGTCAGAACATGAAATAATGGTGGGATTCAGGTTCTTTGAATGTTCTTGTGATAGAAGATTGGAGCAATCAGGCACATGGAGGCCCCAAATCCATGGTTCCCAACCTTCCTAATGCCATGACCCTTTCACACAGTTCCTCATGTGGTGGTGACCCGCCAACCATACAATTATTTTCATTGATGCTTCATAACTGTAATTTTGCTACTGTTATGAATCAGGTGTGCCTGTGAAAGGGTCGTTCGACCCCCAAAGGGGTCGTGACCCACAGGTTGAGAACTGCTGCCCTAAATGATTATCAACTATGGGTCTGCTTTACACATTAGAACAGCCTTCAAAAGTGCATGGAAAAATTCCCCTTTACCAAGTACTTCTTGATGCCCATTTGTATGTGTGCAGGTGTGTGGCTTAGCTATGAATAAGTCAACTTTTAAAAGTGAGACTATAATATTAGAAAATGAATAGAAAAATGTCATGCACTACCTTATGTTAACTGAGTTGAGAATAAAAAATGTTTGGTGCACAGGGGTACTGAGATTTTACTGTCTACCATATGTTCTTCCAAAAGAGTATCCCACAAATTCTACAACAAAGAAAATTAGTCAACAAGCAAGACTTCATTGTGGCAACAATCAACATAAAATTCTGTTGCCCTCCTACATTGATATTTTGATATTCACAAATAGTGCTTTAAATGGTCTCTATTTCAATTTTGATGTTTGTTTTGTAATGAACAGTTCAAGAAACAAAACAAAACAGTCAATTATTTCTGATCAACACACTTCTGAAAAATGTCCTATAAGCTTAAGTGAATGTACAACACGTGGTATGAAAGTGGCTTATTCATTAGGTTTTAAAATGTTCGCTTGGATCCTGACATTATACTGGTAGATAGGTGTTTACCCCTTATGAAGTTATTTGATTCTTCATGTATTATTTTAGACTTGTACACTGAATTATCCTTTCCCACATTACCATGTTTTGAGATGTGATGACCTTGCCTATAATATCATTTCAGCTGTAACTAGCTAAAAATGCATTACACTGAGGAAAAAGTTCAAGTAAACTCCAAGATACCCATAGTGTGGGTCTTGAACCACTTCATTTCTTTTGTGAAGTATCTTACATGAACGTAGTCCACATTCAGCAAACACGCTGCAAACCAACTACCCACTACTGATGCTATTCATTAGTTTGTATTTCTTAGTTCACATGTTAAGCTAAAATCATATTTTTGGTTAAAATATGAGAACATATAATTTCGATGAGCAGAATTGCTTTTATATTGATCACTCATGTTTGAGCTGTGCCAGTAGCTAAATCCATCCCTAGAAAATTGAGACATATAATTTAGGACTAAATAATTTGCAAGCATAACAATAAACAGAGCTAACTGATGATAAAATATAGTAGTCACTCTCATAATTTTCATCATCAGCTTTTCACTCTAGAAATATTTTCTGGCTAGAGAACCATGTTTGCAAACCAGCCAGAAATTTTTGACACAAATTTTCAATAGGTCCTCTGTTGAAGTCTGCAGATGTCACAATTTTATATTCAAATATAATTTGACTTTCTATCTCATTACTGTTATTGTTACTATCACATTGAGGAATGGATGCAAAATTTAGAACAAATTTGTACTGCTATTCTTAATTTCAGAACCAGCAATACTAGTACAACCATTTGCATCCTTTAATCTGGTACATTCCACTTGAGCCTTCTCTGATTAATTATGTTCTAAAGTAAAATTTAATTTTGTAATTGTCTTTAGGGATTCACAAATCAGTTTTATTTTTGGCAGGCTTTTGTTCTTGAATTCAACTTACGTAGTTGCTGCCATTTTATTTTACCTGAACATTCGATTGTTACTTCTTAAATTTGGCTCTTCTGTAGAAAATAAATTTGAATAATTTAAAATAAATAGAAAATAAATAAATTTATTTCAAAAAACTGAAATGTATACAATTACATTAGCACTTGAATTTGGATGTTAACACAAAAATTTGTTTGAAAATTAGCAAGTAAAATAAAAGATTTGGAACATGCAATTTCACTCTTCTTGTCTGAGATACTCTAATGAAATGATCCTTCAAGACAGTCAGAAATAACTTCATTCATTTGTTGCATGCTGTTTATTGGTAATCCCTTCACAGATCTCTATTAGCATAGTTTGTCTTGAAGTAGGAGTTTAAGGGTGGGTGGGTGGGTGTGTGTGCGCGCCTGCCCCTACATCTACAAGAGTCCAGTAGGAGACAGCACTGACTCAATGGCAAGAATTTGGATTTTGGCTTCTACTCCTATAAAAAGTGACAGCATCGGAAACTCACAGGGGCAGTTCTATTGCTCTATAGGGTCTCTGTGAGTCATCGTCAACTGGATGGCAAGGAGTTGTTTGTTTTTTTCTGAGTGTGGTTTAGCATCATTCAATATTTTTCCCTTAGAATCTTTTAATTTTACAACTAGAGGCTAGAATTGTTTCTTCAGTTTGTTTAGTTTAAGATTACCGAGTGGGGTCTTCCTTTTTGCTTTACTGACTCCAGGTTGTTGCCTATTTCATTATACTATTTTATTTTGTCCCCTCGAACTTCCCCTGGAAACGTGCTGTTCAGCTCTTTGACTCTGTCGTGTCTTCCACATGCCTTCGGACCCTGTGATTAGGAGCGAGATTCAGAGTCTCTTCGGACAGCCACTTACATATTGGTTTTCTGTCCTTGCCTTCTTATGATATTTTGATTGAAAATTCTTGTATTCCCACAGTTCATCAGGTCTTCTATCATGACCGTTCAAAACAGCAAAGTTGTTCTTGAGATGTTCTCCAAAGTCAGGTGGGACATACTCAGGATTTGGGCTGTCATGACCTTGTTTTCATTTCCCTAAGCTTCAATGCAAACATACACATAAGCAATTCCCAAGTTGGCCTGACTTCAGCTGCAGAAATTGAGCTGCTCCATCATCTGTTCTCACAGGAGTAGTCAATTTGATTTCTGTGGATCCTATCTGGAGCGATCCACATGTATAATCACCTGTTATGTTGTTGAAAAGGGATATTTGCTATGAACAAGTCACGGGTCTTGCAAACTTCATTCAGTTCTCCAGCTCTGTTTCTCCCACCAAGACTATACTTCCGGCTACTCTTCTTCTTCTTTATTTCAACCCTTTTGAATTTTCCTGATTTCATGATTGAATTTACTTCCAACTGTATTGTTCGGCCCTTCACACTGAAGGAGCCAAGGTGTTCAATGGTTGAGCACCGGACTGCTAACTGAAAGGGTAGCTGTTCAAACCCAGCAGATGCTCTATGGGAGAAACAAGCGTCGTTCTGCTCTCATGATGATTGCAGACTCGGAACCCGTATGCACTGTTCGCTCTGCTCAATGGGGCCTTTATGAAGTGGAGTTGACCTGTTGATACTGGATTTCTAGCGACTTCATCACATTGTTCAAGAACCGCCGCTCATTCATGGTTGCTAAAAGAAGAGGGTAAAATCCCTCAAATATTCATAGCAATTTATTTAGATTCTAAACCAATAAACAACTCAAAGTGTATCTTTTTGAAAGTAATGGTCTATTTCACATTTTGATGTAAATAAAAAGGAAGAAAACATGAATATCAACAAATCAAAGATGCTAGAAAAGAGTCGAACCGCGTTCTGAGACATATAGTTTCTGCTGGAATTAAAATACTAGAGGCAATCAATCTTGGCAAAATACTTCCTGCCTGAAGGCAGACGGTTTGGGAAATTTTCCATAATGATATGAGCTTGTTTCCCAGATTCAGTTTTTCCCCCTTCCACTCTTATGATATAGTATGTATCCATAACACAAATAATCGAAACACAAGTGTATATATATATAGATAGATAGATAGATAGATAGATAGATAGATAGATAGATAGATAGATAGATAGATAGATATAGATATATGTTACATGGATTCATTCTAATGAGAACAGATGCCCCCACTGTGCTGCTCAGAGATCTGACTCCTCACTGTCACCAAGAGCGGTTCCTGTTCTAGCAGGTTTACTGATGTTCAGTTCAGTCAGACTTGTCACAAGGAAAAATGAATGTTAGTATTTCGTCAGCTTAATGTAATCAATTCAGACAAATTGAGAAGAAAACAAAAGCAGTTACAGATAAAGAAAATCTACCCAGGGAACATTTGCATCCCCAATGAAGTGCCCAGGGTAATCAAACATACTATACTGATCACCTATGTAGGCAAAACAATTCATTCAGGTTCAAAGTAAAAGAGCTAACTTGGTCATGAGGAGCACCAATTCCTCTTTGTTTAAAAGAATAAATGATTCTTCTGAATCACAGTTTCATAATTTACTCAGAATTTAATCTAATGCAGTATCATATTCCAATAGTAAAAGTAAATTTTGTAATTTCAGCAGAACTTAAATAAAAGGAGTTTGGGATGTAGTTCAATGATGAATCTGCTGATGAGGCATATTCTTATTCCATTGATGGGATAGCACCCTCTTTCCTTTATCTGTGGAACAAATCAATTCATTTCTATTTCTTTCTTTTTTTCCTCTGAATTTCCTAAGTAGGGTAATGTCCAGATTTGTGAAGAATATAATGTCTTTGAAAACATATTTTGTTGTAATTGTTTTTAGAAAACATATCAATGAGGCATGGCCACACTATGGGAAATGGAGAGTCTTGCTCTCATCTGTAAACCATATGATCTGATAGTTGAATAACGATGATATGCATATGTATCTATAAATACATTATAAGTGAAAGC
>NW_022103896.1:32151995-32153417 GCF_000313985.2 Echinops telfairi
AACCCATTGTCATTAACAAACTGCCATACTTTTTCCTGTAGAGCCGCTGATGGGTTGATTCAAAGCAGTGACATTTTGGTTAGTGGCTGAACACCTAGTCAATATACCACCCTAACTGTGATAGTTATATAAACTGATGTCAATTTAAGACTTAAATTGAAGGAGTGGAGTTTAGCCTGTGAATCAGGTTGCAGTTTGATTACCTCATTTGGAGGCACTAAGAAAATAAATAGCTCACTGGAAGTGGAACACATGCTCACTCCCTGCAAGACATTGCTGTTGACAAGCCACAGGGAGCTATGCTGATGGCAGCCAGAGCCTTGGAGCTGGAATAGCCACATGGAGATCCACACCAGCACTAAGATGCTTCCTCCACCACCACTGGATCCACAAGACTTTCCACCCACTACCCTGTGATCTTCCTGCACTCAGTGTCATTGCATGTGTTGCATGAGTCTGAAGAGGAATTTCTAGACTGGTACTGGACATATAGGCTAATATCAGACTTATGGATGTGATTTGGCCTGGGCTGTGATGTTTTCTTAATATTGAATTGCTCTTGTATTTAAAGCTCTTTCTTATACACACATGAGTGTCTATGGATTTTGTTTCTCTAGTCTACCTGGACTAACACATGAACCCAATCATATTTACTACATTTTGAATTTCAGTGCCTCTTGCCATCATCTCATAATTATTTACAGCTTATGCAAGTCTCTACAAGCTATTGCTTGCTCTCCTCAGAGAGATCCCCAATAGTATTTAAGGCTTCGTTGATTTTGTCATCGGTGTTCTCTGACCCTGAAGTATCTCCAATGTTGAAGATCCTCTTCATGAGCAGATCACTGGGTGTAATAGCAACATCAAGCTATCGTTTTCTGTCCTTGCCTTCTTATGATATTTTGATTGAAAATTCTTGTATTCCCACAGTTCATCAGGTCTTCTATCATGACCGTTCAAAACAGCAAAGTTGTTCTTGAGATGTTCTCCAAAGTCAGGTGGGACATACTCAGGATTTGGGCTGTCATGACCTTGTTTTCATTTCCCTAAGCTTCAATGCAAACATACACATAAGCAATTCCCAAGTTGGCCTGACTTCAGCTGCAGAAATTGAGCTGCTCCATCATCTGTTCTCACAGGAGTAGTCAATTTGATTTCTGTGGATCCTATCTGGAGCGATCCACATGTATAATCACCTGTTATGTTGTTGAAAAGGGATATTTGCTATGAACAAGTCACGGGTCTTGCAAACTTCATTCAGTTCTCCAGCTCTGTTTCTCCCACCAAGACTATACTTCCGGCTACTCTTCTTCTTCTTTATTTCAACCCTTTTGAATTTTCCTGATTTCATGATTGAATTTACTTCCAACTGTATTGTTCGGCCCTTCACACTGAAGGAGCCAAGGTGTTCAATGGTTGAGC
>NW_022103896.1:32153980-32155325 GCF_000313985.2 Echinops telfairi
AGGGGAGCAAGCTTCTTTCTCTTACCTATGTCACTCTAGGTCATCTAAGACCAAAAGCAGTTTGTGCCACCCTGGTTATCACCGGTCCTCATAGACCAGTCCCTACACTGTTTGCCTACAGCATTTTTCTGCATGAGGCTCAGAGCAATACAGCCGAGGTAATACGTGTCTGTTGCATGACCTTAAGCAAGAACCTCAGTTTTCTGCTCTGTAAAAATAGATATTATAATATCATCTACAGAGGCTCACTGTGAGGACAAAATACATTAATGCATGCAGAATGCACATTGTAGGCACTATATAGTATTGAAAGCACTGATATTTCAGGCATGAGAAGTTTTATCATGCTCAGAATAATTCTGTAATAGCGACATTAGAAAAACAATCAATGGTTCGAAGAGGATATAATAACTCCAACCATCTAAGAATTTTAAAAAATGTTATTTATATTGTACCCCACACTGATGCAAGTTATCTCCAATATCACGAGATAAATTCTGGGGCCTAAGGGGAAGAATTAATTGTTCTGAGGATAGAGACAAGAGAAAAATGAGATTCATATTGGAACTAGCATTTTCATAGAAACTGAAATCATTACAATAACTTCGCAGGAAGAGAAGACATGGTACAACCAGATTAAGGATGCATCAAGAATGCAGAAATTGGCCTGAAAAGGAGCATACATTAGAATGGTAAGAGGTAAATAGGGTAGAGGGTTCTGGAAATGGGGGAACAATGTGTGCCATGGCTTCTACCTCTGGTAAATCCGCCATTGCAAACCCCATGGGTAGAGTTCTACTCTGACACACAGCAATCACCAGGCATCAGTTCCAAGGTGGGGTTAACAAAATGGTAACTGGTGTAACTTATGTTATGCTATGGGGTGCTAATAGTATCTGCATGTAATTAAATGCTTCATGGATTCATTTAAGGAACATGATCAGGAGTTTAGATTTCTTTTGAAGGCAATGAAGAAAATAATACTCGCAAGCAATTGGATGTTCTTAAATGATGTTCAATTTCAGGCATGTTGTTTCAAACCCCTAAAATTTCTTTTTATGTTCTAAATGTGCAGGCCTGGACATGATTTAACAGACTCCAAATTTGACAGTAGTGTTTGTGTATAATTCATAAGATGGTATGTGAGCATCTTACCACATCAATTTTTAAAGTATGTTTTTATTGCACTCTGCCCTTACTACCTTAAAAGAAAGTTGATTCTTTTTTACAGAAAGTGATGACTTTAGTGATTAGCCTTAATGCTTGAAATAAAGATGGAAATCATTACACCACATGTAGCGACTGTGAATTCCCAGCGGAATCCTCATTGAACCTAAGCTCCTTG
>NW_022103896.1:32156203-32158648 GCF_000313985.2 Echinops telfairi
CATAAACCAGGAAGCTAAGTCAGCCGCCAAGAGAGCCCGAGCACACACCTTATGCTCATGCAGGAATGAATGCGTTGATGAGGACACTGCGGACACAGATTCTATTACCCAGAGGACCACAGTTTACTCTCAAAATTTTCCATCTAGATTGATGCCTATGCTTATTGATAAGGCTGGGATTTAATGATCCACCTTGCCATCCAATGAATATTTACTGAGCACAAATCCAGTTTAAGATGCTGGGGCAACAGCAGTAAAAAGGTAAGCAAACGCCATGCTGTCTCCGCTTCGCTTGCGGTTGGAGAATTACTCTGAAGAAAGTAAAGCAGACTGATGTACAGAGAATACCTTGGTGAACTGAGCAAAAGACTTTCCTCCAACACATACTCTACCCCAGTGCTTCTCACCCTTCCTAATGCCGTGACCCCGTCATACAGCGCCTCATAAAATGATGTTCCTTGCTGCTTCATAACTAATTTTGCTACTGTGATGAATTGGACAACCCCAGTGAAAGTGTCATTCGCCCCCCAAAGGGGTTGCGACCCACAGGTTGAGAACCACTGTTCTACACAGATTTAAGCACTATCATTAGTACCTTAAATACTGACTATAAAGCAAAATTTGATAAACCATCCCACAACTAAGTGCATACACTAGGCTAACAATTGTAGGATTATATAACACTCACTGAACTCAGGAATAAGAATATCTCAACTTGAAACCTGGTGCCAACCCTTAGTATATTATAAAGGCTTTCCATATGGGTTCAGTTATACAAAGAGGCTTTGAAAAGTTTATGGGGAAATTTCCTTATCTTTTTACTCAATTTCCCACAAGCTTTTTAAAACTCCCTCATACTTCTGGTACTGACTGTAAAATGAGGAAGACACTAACAATAACAATGATTATCTCAATACCTAACCAAACAATGTACAATCATAGAAGGTGCTTAGTAGGCATCCAGGTAGCATTCCTTTTAGAGTGCTGAGCCTGGTTCCAGGGAAAGAACCCATGTTCAGGACATGTTGAAGATGACAATGGTGATGTTTTTCCTTTTTATTAAGAGCTGTGCATAAGGAATCACATAGATACTCTATCGCAAACATACAGCCGATTAAAATGGCATACCTATCTGGGATTTGCTGATCTGGTTGAGTGAATTTGTTGGCCTAGAGCCAACTAAGATCTAAAGGGCTTTTCTACTAAAGAAATAATTAAAGCTAGGGAAACAGAATTCTGTATGTTTCTCACCATTAGGTACAAGCAGTCAGGATTTAGTGGAAACACATTTGTGGCAAGCTTACATAGAACTGGAGTTTAGATTTACACAAAACTATACAGTTTTTAAGTATGTATGATTATTTACCACATTGCCATGACAAAAAAAGCTGAAAGTCAGCACTGTATGGGAAATACTTACAGATTGACGCCTACATGCAAAGTCTAGGTGATTGCAGAAACTTAAAGAGAAATAAAAGGAGGGTGGAAATCAACCCTAGATAGCTCAGTGTAGAAGTTTGCGGTTTTGTTGGCCTCACTTAGAGTGGGAAGTGGAGTTAAGATTGCAAAAGTAATCTCCCAAGTCTTTCGTTACTAGCAGAAGCAGGGACTGGGTATTGGTGTCAAATAAAATTGAAAAAAGGAGGAAAGGCAAGAAGGCAGGCAGAGAGAGAGCAAGAGATCATCAGTTCATGGCAAGGACTCGTGTGTTGTCTTCCAATGAAAACTGTTGTCTGAGGCATTATTACAAATGGGACTCTTCTTTCAAACATCGAAAACTTTCTGTGATTTCCCTTGCCTAGGTTTTCTTGCTTATATTTTATTATTTCCCATGACTTTTATCCAAAACGGAGGCTACCCAAAAATGAAAGTCTCTAAGGTGATCCAAAAACCAAAACTAAATAATAAATGATAAATCCATTATCATCCCATTAATTTTGAGCTATAGTGACCCTTTATAGGGTTTCTGAGGCTGTAAATTTATACAGAGAGCCTCATTTATTTTTCTCACAGAGCTGCTGGTAGTTTTGAACCACTGGCTTCATGTTAGCACTCCAATACTTCCCCACCATGCTGGAGTTGTGAGACAATATTTTGTACTTTTCCCTTCTAGCTATGACACCATTAGAGCTTTAAAGAGGAAGAGAAAATAAAACCATTCTCCAAGAAATTCTTGTTAGGATGAAGATTGTTTTGATTTTTTCTGGTTTTAATCGTTACAAAGAGACGATCGTAAGATTACTATTAGCATAATTGTAGTCTCTCTTGCCTACATTAAAACTATAAAATCATACCCATTGTCATTAAAGCCATTCAGACTCATATAGCCACTCTGTATAGTTTCTGATGCTGTTTCTCTATGGGAGCAGAAAGCTTCATTTTTCCCCTTAGGGACAGTAGCAGATTTGAACAAAGGGCTTTGCAGTCAGCAACCCCTCTGCAAGG
>NW_022103896.1:32160270-32161639 GCF_000313985.2 Echinops telfairi
TTTTCTTTGCATAAAACTCTCTCTTATACGTGAGTTGCTGTGGATTTGTTTCTCCAAAGTACTCAGACTAATACAGTCTCTAAGTAGGCTGAGAAAGCTCAGTTGTTTATTTATAGAGCAGGGATTGAACCATGGAAACCATGACTCCACCCAGACATTAAGCCCAAGAGGTTTGGTCAGTTAGCCTCAGAGGTACCCTTTCACCTCCTTGTAGGCGACCAAGCACCGTGGAGAGAGCTGTTGGGCTGTAGGAACGCACTATACCTGCTTGCCACATATTTGACATCTATTTAATACCGGTCCATCACTTTGGTCAATTGAAAAGACACCAATTCATTAATACATAGGGAAAGGGATCTCAATGAGGAAAACCCTCAAAGGCACATTTTATCATTTCATGTAAAGCAGCCATGACACTTTATAATGTTTGACCAAACACTTTTACAGTTACTGCTGCTGAATTTCTGTAATGCATTTCAAATCCTACAGCCCAATTTCTTCAATAATTTCACAATTTCTGTGGTCTGACCCGACTGATCATCTGGAAATGAGATGAATCAGAATAGAAAGGAAGAAAGCATGCTCTTCATTTAATCTTCAAAGTCATTTTTATTTCAACCAACATTAAAAAAAATCTGAGCATAGTCATTTCTATTGCGAACATTATTCTTCTCTGGTTAAAGACAACATTTTTTGTCTTTCTTTGGGTAAAAGTTAATCCTTACTGAAATGAGTTGCAGCTGGGCAGCTGTTACACAAATTCATAATTTTATACTGATAGGATGCCATCAGAAATTTCAGCTATTCGTTTTGTTGAACAGTAAGTCAACAGTTAAGACTTGTATCCACTCCTACTCCGACACCAATGAAGGAATTGCAAAGGAATGTGTTTGCGGCGAACTGAATGTTTGTGATTAAAAATACTTGTGAAGGCAACAAAGCTAGACATGAACAGCATTACAAGGCTTACAGAGAAATTCATTGACTGAGAATCCACTGACTCTTGAAGCGATAGCTTTTGACCTTGGCAGTGGTAAACAGCAGCAAATGGAGCACAGACCTGACTTTGAGAAGGAGCGAGCCTCTTGGCAGTCGCCTTTGTCTCCCACCTCCAAAGAGCACTGATCCCTTAAATCACAAAATCTGACACGGGTCAATACATGTTGGGCCCAGGCTCTTTAAATACCAACCACTCTTCCCTGATAGCCCCATTTCTATCTCACAAACCTACTGGTTAACTTTTCCAAAGAAGCAAACATATTAGAAATTATGAGCGCATTTGTATATTTTCTCTACCTCAGACTTTGCGCTCTCAACTCACTTCGTGTTTAGTCTTATGAAATGCTGAGTACATGAGTCCACTGAGTGT
>NW_022103896.1:32163239-32175737 GCF_000313985.2 Echinops telfairi
AAAAAAAAAAAAAAAAAAAAAAGAACGAAACTGGTGTTACACTAACCAGAGAGGGAACCAAACTAATTGGAGCGCATTACAAGCAGCCCCAACCTTGACTAGTTGTCTAACTCAGGGTGAATTGAATACCTTTTCCCAACATGTTTGTTGTGTTTACCTCTCCCCAAAGAGTAATATTGTCCACTTTGTGGAATTTTAATGATTAATCTATGCTTACCACTATCAGTTGCTCTCCAGTCAATTCTGACTCATGGGCCACAATGTTTCTGAGATTTGTGCTCAGTTTCCATGGCAAACAGTCAGGCTTTTCTTGTGAGGTGCTTTTGGATGAACTTCAACCACCCACGTTTCCGTTATCAGCTTTCTGTTTATTGTAAAGGGCCATTGAGTCAGTTCTATCTCACAGCGATCCTAACTAAGCACAACAAAACACAATAATCCCCAGGCCTGCACCATCCTTACAAGAGTTGCTAGATGTGAGCCCACTGCTGCAATCAGGGTGTCAATCTACCTCCTGGAAGATCTTCCTCTCCAGAGTGATCCTTCCTGATAACTTGCCCACATTAGGAAATCTTTCCATCCTTGTTTTCTAATGAGTCTAAGAGCTGTATTTCTTCCAAGACAGATTTTCATTCACAGAGCAGTCCATGGTACATTGAATATTCGTCACCAGCACCATAATTCAAAGTTGTCCATTATTGTTCTGTCTTCCTTTTACATTATCTAACTTTCACATGCTTGAGAGGTGATGGAGAATAGCATGGCTTGAGACGGGCACCCTTTCATTTTCAGAAGAATGTCTGTTCTTTAAAACTTGTAAGAGGTCTTTTGCAGCAGATTTGCCCAATATGATGTATCTTTGGATTTCTTCACTGCTACTCCCATGAGTACTAATTGTGAATCCATGCAGAAGGAAATATTTGATATTTTTATCGTTTTTCCTGTTCATCAAGATACTGTGTATTAGTCGAGGTGTGAGGATTTGGGTTCTTTATATGTTGGAGTATAATTCATATTGAAGGCTGTAGTTTTCAATCTTCATCAATAAGCATTTCAAGTCCTCTTCACTTCCGGCAAGCAAGGTTGTCCTATGTGAAGTTGGCAGATGGTTCGTGGCTCTTCTTTCAAATCTGACATGGCCTTCTTTTTCATGTAACCCAATTTCCTAAATTATTTTCACAGAACAGAGATTGAACAAATATGATGACAGAGCAACCCTGATGTACACTTTCTTGATTTTAAGCCACATAAACCCATCTTTTGATTGACTGCCCTTTGCTTTATGTACAAGTTCTACATAAGCACAATTAAATGTTCTGGAATTCTCATTCTGAACAAGGTTAATCATAATGTATCATGACCCAAGCAGTCAAATGCCTTTGCACAGTCAATAAAGTGCAGGCAAACATCTTTCTAGTCATCTCATATTTCAGCCATGCTCCTTCTAATATCAGCAATAATATATCTCATTCCATGTCCTTTGTTGGAATCTGGCTTGAATTTCTCGACATTCTGGAATTTCTGCTGCAACTAGTTTTGAATTATCTTCAGCACAGGTGCACTTGCATGTGATAGTAATAATATTCTTCAACAATTTCTTTATTCCATTGCATCACATCCATTTAGAATGGGCATGAATACAGATTTATCCCAACTGGCTGACCAACATATAGGTCGCTTTCCAAATTCTTGCCATCGATGAGTGAGTACTTTCAATGTTGCCCCCATTTTTAAAGATGTCTCCCTTGGTATCCCATGAGCTCCTGGAGCCCTGTTTGTCACAAATGCCTTGAGTAGAGCTTGGATTGCGTTCTGACTCATTGGTTATTGATCATATGGTACTTCCTTATATGGAGGAACAGCAACGAATTCTTTTTGGTACAGTGACTCGGTTTATTCTTTCTATCTTCTTTGGAAGCTTCCAGCATTATATAATATTTTGTCTGTGGGATCAATATTGCAACTGGATCATTTCCTTCAGTTCCTTCAGCTTGAGAAATGCTGAGGATGCACTTACTTTTTGGTTAACTAACAATATTGGCACATTTTTTATTACACTAATTATTCTACTGTTCATACTTGGCCTTCTTTAGGAGCCCGTGTGGTATAGTGGTTCCTAATTGGGCTGTAAACTGCAAGATTAACAGTTTGTGAAAGAAAGACAAGACTGTCACTAGGAATCCGGATCAACTCAATGGCAGTGAAATTTGATTGTCTTCTTTAACCACCCTTTGAAATATTATGTTCAGCTTTTCTTTCATCATTTCTTCCATTCCCTTTAGTCACTCTACATTCAAGATTAAGTTTCAGAGTCTTTTATGACATCTTTCTTGACCTTGTAATGAGGTTTTGCTTTCTTCAGGTATGATCTTGATTTCATCTACAATCCATCTTGCCTTTGGTCATTACTGTTCAATGCATTAATACTATGCTTGAGGTGGTCTCCAAACTCAGGTGGAAAGTAAGGGACTTCAAAATGTTTCTCAGGAATTAATTATAAGGATAATACATTTTTTTTCTGTGAACTTTTTGAATCTGCCTCATATGCTCAAGGTATACCTAGGCTCTTGTGAATTTTTAAAATTTTTCTTAATTTTTAAAAAAATTTTTTAAAATTCACAAGAGCCTAGGTATACCTTGAGCATATCTGGCCCAGAAGCAACAAAGCCCACATGGAAGCAGCACACCAACATGTGTGATCATGAAGGACCAAAGGGACCAGGCTTTAAACACCAAAGGCGGGGAGAAAAGTCATATCCTTGTCAATGAGGGTGGCGCGCAATGGAGACCCAATGCCCATCTCTAGACAACTGGACATACCTTGCAGAGGGGGAGTGGGGAGATGAGTTACTTAGGGTACAGTATAGCAATAATGAAACTCACAACCTTCCTCTAGTTCTTGAACGCTTCCTCCCCCCAACTACCAGGACCCCAGTTTCGCCTTGCAGACCTGGTTAGACCAGATGATAGACAGCGGTGCGGATGGGAGTTGGAAGCGCAGGGAATCTAGAACGGAGGAGCCTCTCGGGACCGGGGGCGACAGTGGCGATACCAGGAGGGAAGGGGGAGGTAGCAAGGGGGAATGGATCACAGGGAGCCGCGTATGGCCTCCTCTCTGGGGGACGGGCACAGCGGGGTGGGTGAGGGGAGGCGCCGGACAGTGTAATGTAAGATACAAGAATAATTTATAAATTATTAGGGGTGCATGGGGGAAAGGGGAGGGGGAAGGGAAGGTGGGGGGGAAGGAAGATGAGCGGATTCCGGGAACCCAGGAGGCAAGAGAATTTTGGGAATGATGAGGGCAACAAATGTACAGATGTGCTTTACACAATTGATCTATGTATTGTGATAAATTGTATGAGCCCCAATAAATTGATTAATTAAAAAAAAAAGGATACCTATAATACATTGTAAGAGTATATCCGCTTCAGGAGCTAAATCCAGATTGGAAATAAATAGTAGAAAAGCACTTAAATAAAAATTCTATCAGAAAAAAAAATTTTTTCTTAAAACTTCAGATTAAATAGGCATAAGAGCAATGAACAGTCTGTTCCACAGACTGTTAATTTTTTTCTATAGTCCCATCCCTGCTTCTCTATCATCTGTTTCCACAGATGTCATCTATTTGATTCCTGTGTATTCCATCTGACAAGGTCCACATGTATAGGTCTTTTATGTTGGTCACAAAGATGTTTCCAATGAATAGGACACTGCTCTTGCATATCTATCATGTGATCTCCATCGTCATTTATATTACCAACCCCATATGTTTCAAGAACTGACTCCTCTTTATTTCCAGTTTCTGTAATCCAGTCACCAGTAACCATCAAGGCATCTTCATTATATGTCTGATTCATTTTGGAACATAAAAGCTTATTAAATTCCTCAATGTTTCACCCAGTCTATTTTACTAGCTAGCCTACAAGTCATAGTTCATGTTATTGTTCACCAACAAACAAAAACAATAATGACGGAAAATACTAAAAACTTAACTTATACCTTGAGGCCAATTCTCCACCCCTAGGTAGAGTTAAAATCAATTCTATTAGGAAAATAAATAATTGTTAATAATAACTAAAATCATCCTGGTGTGTCTTATAGAAAGACAGGACATGCTGACCAAGGACCGGAAGGCTGCTAGTCTCAGGAAGAACGAGAAGACGACCTTCACAACCATTAGGACGCTCCCTGATGCTCATCACGGCATCTTTCTGATTATCCATTTGCTCCCTAGTTATTGTTCTTTGTGGAACTGTGTGTCTCCTCCCCCCTGGACCACATGATGGAAGGGTGAAGAGCTCTCAAAGTTTAGAAGGGAAGTCATTTGAGAGGGAAAATTATCTATTTATTCTCAAATCCAAATCCTGAGAAAAAGCTTCAATAGTCAACTTTGGTTCAAGAATTTACTCCTGGTCAAATTAATGGAGGCCAAAGAAATCCTTGCTGCTATACATGTCAATAGAAGATGTTAGAAGCTATAAATGATAATGATAACAATGATTTCCAATAACTGAGTTTCATGGGCGGCTATGAAAATATCTAGCCTACTTCAACTCTGGTCCTTCAATTCTCTCATTTTGGGAAATGGGTACTTGGGAGGGAGACCTGTATTCTCACTCAGTCATTTCTTAGAGCGTCTGACCGCTGCTATTTCACCTGCTGTTACTGGTGCTTTCATTACTCCCAGGCATGAAATCCCTTTACACTATTTGTTTTAGCAGCATGGTGACTGTCCTTGATACAAATGGTCCAGGTTCTCAAAAGTGCTGAAGGAGAACACATACTGTTTACTCGCTTCCTCCCCATGGATTAGAGAGTACCGTGTATATACTCACATATAAGCCAGTTTTTCTAGCATATTTTTAATGCAGTTTTTGTGGTAAATTAGGTGCCTCGGCTGATATTAGGGTTGGCTTAGACTCGAGTATCTATGGCAAATCAGGAACAGAAGCCAAGTCTTTGCTTTTTCAGGTCAGTCTTCTTTCTAAATGAAGTTGGCTACTTCTCAGTCACCGGTCACCACTCATGAGCCAACTCTTTCTCCACAATATGGGGGTTGCTTCTGGGAGCTACTCTCAACTCACCCTAATTATACCTTGGCTGATGAGATCCATCTTCAGCAAAAACAGCTGCAGTCCATAATTGAGGTTATTACATGCTTTTACCGTAGGGGCAGCAGAGTACACCTGAGAGCGATTTAAATTATAGATTGTAATCATTAACATCATCACCCACTTTTGTCTGATAAGTTCCTCTTATTCATGATTATTTTGAACAATATTCAGAAGTGAAGACAGAAAAATAAGTAAAACAGGGAAGAGTTTGGACCGCATACTACAATGGGTGGTAAATGTGCCTTGGATGCTGTTCGGAGCTATCCAGTCAGTTCCGACACAGCGACCCTAGGTATGATTAGAGGAAACACTGTCCAGCCTGCACCAGCCTACTAATCATCACTGAGTCTGGGCCCTTTGGTGCAGCCACTGTATCGATCCGTTTCATTGAGAGTCTTTTTCTCTTTCACTGACCCTCTATTTCATCAGACATGATGCCCTTCTCTAGACCAATTCTTCTTGATAACATGCTCGAAGTACATTAGCAAAAGGTTTTGGGGTAACTTGACCCTTTTGACACATTTACAGAAAAATAGTTGGTTCTTGAGAAGATTAAACATGTTCAGAAAGGACTGAATGAAAAATTCGGTCATTTGTTGTATGCTGGTTCTACAGATAATCCCATATTCTGTATTTCAAAAAGTGAGGAATATTCTCTAATTAGTGTAAAATATTTCCAAAATTAAACCATGATACATCAAACTCTATGATTATATTCCATGTATGCCCAATTGACATATGAGGAGTTTTAATAAAGTTTGTGGGGAAAACAACAATGAAATATTTGTTAAAAATATGGAATTAAAGTTAATGGAATTTTTTCACACACTTTCTAAAATTCCCTCTTATTTTCAAAGTTTTCCTTCTCTCAATATAGATCCTGTCTGTGTTTTGGATTCTGAGAAGAGTACAATACTGTTGACTTAAAAACTGCTCCTTCTCCTTTCCAGGCTGTATGGTCCTAGAGAAAATGATTCTCACGTTGGATTCAAAGGTTGACATGACCCTGGTGTGGTATATTAGAGTTCTGAGATACCCTGGTATGATGATTAGGCTCATGACTATGCACTATGGTGGTAAGAATCAGATCATATTAATATAAAGACAAAAATACAAATAATGCACGAGAGGGAGAAAACCCCCAACAACATTCAATAAGCCAAGGAAGAAATTTCTTTCACAGAACAGCTAAAAGATACTTACACCCAGAACAAATTCACCTGTTCTGGCGTGTCTCTAAGGTGGAAGCAGTATGATTCTGTTCGTCATGCTGCGTTTCTTCTCCAGTTGATATCATGCTAGGACTCTCTTCCATGCACTCCTTGCTCCCACTTTCACAGTATTGCCCAGAGTCTCACTTCATCCATAAATGCACCCCCTAGCAATTTCTGGCCCACTGCAGGCCCAACAAGCTTTAGGCAACAGTCATAAAATAACAATTAAATATAAATGACTAAAATGCTAACCAACATATCTGTAAGACTAAAAATATCCTGTGGGTCAATGTTTAGGGGTTATGGCTTTTCCTTGACGTTAGCTTGTCTTCAGGGGCTCAGTTTATCTAAATCTGTTCTGCTCATTCAGACCACGTTGTAGTCTCAGAGCAGAGCACCCCCCCCTCTTTTGTCCCTAAAATTTATTGTACATGCTCAAGAGGTTGACTCACTGCCTCTTATAAATTCCAATATTTATTACTATCTTAAAAGTACTGGGAACATTTTGATTGCGCAATCAAACCATAAAACAATCTTTTATACTTCTCAAGACTTTTGTTTTTGCAAAGGCAAGTATATACCCATATGTATATTCTTTAGAAATGCTTGAGTGAAAGGCTAAGCAAATCTAGCCGACTGTATGAAGCAGTGAAAGGTATATGTATTTGGATGCACGCAGTGTAAGAGCTGTAGCCAATGGCTTAAATGAAGCATACAACTACATTTATTTACTGATTCACTGGTCTGGGGAGAGTAATTTTCATGTAATAATCATAGAGTGAGGTGAATTGCCAGTAGCAGTAGTAACAGAGATATTCTGTTTCACTGTTCTATATATATTTTTTTCTACTCTCTCTAACCACCCAGAAGCAATAACAACCAAAAAAACCCACCGACTTGGTTTTTGTATCCTCCTCCCTGCTGCTGCCATTCATCCATTCTGTTTCATAGGGACCCTGGAGGAGAGAGCAGAATTGTTTCTGAGACTGTAAATCTGTACAGGATGATACAGCCTCGCCTTGTGATTCTCACAGCAGCTGGTGGGTTTGAACCACTGACCTTATAGATAGTAGCCCATGACATAACCCACAGCACCATCAGGGCTCCTCAGGTCTTACTTTAAACCAAAAGCCAAATCCACTGCCATCGACTGGATTCAACTCATTATATGGGTCTTTGAGACTGCAAATCTTTATGGGATGAGACAGCATCCCAGACACCACAGAGCAGTTGGTGGTTTGAATTACAGACTTTGAGGTTAGCGGCCAAACGCTCAACTGACAGAGCCACCGGGACAGTAAAAAGTAATCATATTAAATAAATAAATTATAAGCTATAATGTTATTAAACGCTCCAAACCGAAATCCCTGCCGTGGATTGGATTCTGACTCATAGTGACTCTACTACCATCAACATACTGTTCTTAAACCAAACCAAACTCACTGCCATTGAGTCAATGCTGACTCATCATAAGCCTGGACAGGGTTACAGAAGCTGTAAATCTCCAAGGGAGGAGATAGCCTCATCTTTTTCTAGAAGAACATCTGCTAGGTTTGAACTGCTGACCTCACAGCGGTCCAACCCTTATCCAGGAGAGCTCATAGATTAGGGCAAATTCCAGTAAAGGTGCACTGGAGACACCCTTAGTGGACTGCGCTCATTGGACTGCAACTGCCGTTTTCAGGAGAAAGAGGAGGCTATTTGCTCCTGCAGAGAGTTACCACTCCCCACCCCCACGGTGGCAGTTCTCCTCCACCCTGTTGGGTCCTTTAGAGTCAGAATTGGCTCAATGCTAGTGAGTTGGAGTGACTTGGGAGGTGCAATAGGAGCCCTAGTGGAGCTGTGGGTTAGGCATTGGGCTCCTAACCTTGAGGACAGCTGTTCGAACCCACTGACCATGCTGCGGGATGAGGTTGAGATGAGGCTGTCTGGGCCAGTAACCTGTACATCTCAGCAGGCTCAGGAGGGTACGGGGGTTGGAATCGAGTCTGTGGCAGTCAGTTTTCCCCTGACAAAGTTAGAATTCTCTCTAATGAGAAAGAAATTGCTTTTTCTCAGAGCTGTTCTTGCAAACTGATCTTAGAGAAATTTGTATTGCATTTCCCTCTGATATTTCAACCGGAAATGCATGATAACTCAAAGCATATCCACTTAATTCAAAATGCTAAATAAAAAAGAAATCTGTATTAGAGTTTAGCTTTCCTTCTTTTCATAATTATTCCTCTTTGAAATTTCCCCCTACGATTTAGGATTGGGGACCCAAATAGATGAGGCTGCGGGCTGCCTGTCAGCCAGCCCAGGACTTTGATTTGAGTGCCGAGTCCCCTGTGGGCACGCTGTTCAAGGAGAGGTCCTGAGAAGCAGTGGGGTTGCTCTAGACATCTTGAGACAGTCTTTTCGTTCCTAGGGGCAGTCTATCTGGCATCATCGGAGAGTAGCTAGTTCACTACAACAGGGGCAATGCCTGACACTTCAGGAATCACATTTTTTGGATCCTGACAAGAAACTAAAACATGAGTAGGAAATCTGATAGTGGGAGAGAAACTGAGTCCTGATAACAGTGGAGCCCACACCTCAGCCATGTTGGTGGCCCGACCTCAGAAAATGCTTCTAAATCCTGATAACTGTATCTCAACTGATAAAGTCTCCTTGACTGTTCTCTGTCACTTAGAATCTGAGAAGTTCTAACGGCCCCAAAATTCACAGAGCAGGAGCTCTGAAACTAGTGTCTCAAGGGCTTCCTCAGAGTACTATCCCCAGGGAATATCTCATCAAAAACTGTCCATGGTCAATATTAAATGTATACACTATTTTCCTCCAGGAAAATGTTCTTAAAAAAACCCGTGCCCCAAAGAAAACCCTTTATCCTAAAGGGAAAGGGATAAAGCGACGTCTCCGTCCTACGTCCTACAAGCATCTGCATAACTTTAGCTTTCAGAGTGTCTTCTCCCTCTCCCTGGGCCTCTTGTTGACTGGCCTCTCGGATCCTCTGACATAACGACCTTTCTCCCGTCCTAGGACGTTGGATTAGCTGCGCACTCTGGAATTCTCCCCTTTATCTGGCTACTTCACTCTTCTCACATCAGTTTAAATTTTAATCCTGAAGGCGAGGCTTTCTTCAGCCCTTCCCAGTTGTTACCCCTTGTTACTCATTTGCATGGCATCATTTCCTTTCTTTTCATAGCACAATGCCATTTACTGCTCTCTACAGATCCGTAGCTTTGTTTAATCTCTCTCTTCCCTCCTGCTCCGAGTGCCCTGGGAGGAAAGAAACCAGGTCTGATCTGTTGACCTTTCTTTGAGCGGAGCATGGGCCTGTTCCTGGCACACAGTTAGGCCCACATAAATATTTATTGTCTGAGGCTATCTCCAGCAGAGGAGTATCTTAGCCTATTACAGTGTGTAGATGAAGAATTCTGGTTCAGTTAGCTTGACCAAATTAATTAATTTCCTTTTTTATTATCTAATTTCCCAAATTTATTTAAAGCATGAAGCTGTCATGTTTAACCTGCATTAATAACCCTATACACTACTTTTCTATACACCCCATGGAATCATAGTGTTCCGGAAACACTGTCTTCGATAATTTAGGCCATTTCTAGCTTAGTTGCTGTCTTTATGAGAGCTTGATGGGGTGAAGACTTTGGAAGTTTGAATGAGGCATTACAACGATGTTCAAAGATATTAACTCCAATTTTTTTAGCTTATTGAATATATCAATCCAAGTGTTAGAAAATTGTCTCCTAAAATGAATGGGGGTGATTTCTTTGAATCTCACTGTTTTAGTTTTTCATTTGAACATCCAGAATTTAGTCTCATATAGCTCTCAGAAAGATGTAAACTCAGACAAGAATGAAAAATATGTTCTAAAGTTTATTGTGGTGATGAATAGACACCTCTTCTTGATGTGCCTGAACTCTTGTATGATATGTGGATTCTATGCCTGCCCATAAAACTGTTAAAAAGGTGGGGGTGGGTGGGGGGCGGTTGAGAACTGGCGGTAAGCTCAACACTGGTTTTCCTAATAGGAATGCGTAATAGCATGTCACTTAGGTCGAATCCATTTTTTGTATTGTGTTGCTGTAACAGCCAAGCTTGTGGCCACTCGTTAAGGCAACAACAAAGTTCATGGACTTGTCAGCAAACCCAAACCCGGACTCCGGAAGGGCGCATGCGCCCGTGTGGCTTCCAGCGTCCTGTGCTGACTCCCGTCGCCCCGCCGCCATGACCATGACCAGGACCATGGAGCGGGAGTTTGAGAAGCTGGATATGCAGAATTACTGGCAGCAGCTGTACTCGGAAATTCAAAAGGAGTCTCCAGACTATCCGCACCGAGTGGCCAAGTTTCCGGAAAACAGAAATCGAAACAGATACAGAAATGTGAGCCCCTACGATCACAGTCGCGTGAAACTGCAAGATACTGAAAACGACTATATTAACGCCAGCTTTGTGGTCATGGAGGAGGCGCACAGGAGGTACATCTTAACGCAAGGCCCGCTCCCCAACACCCGCTCTCATTTCTGGCTCATGGTTTGGCAGCAAGGGACAGAGGCCATTGTCATGTTAAGCCGGCTGGTGGAGCAAGGGAAGGAGAAATGTGTGAGGTACTGGCCCGCCAAGGGGGGGCCCCAGATGCTGTTTCGGGAAACGGGGCTCAGCGTGGAGCTGCTAACCGAAGAGGTGAAACCCCACTACACAGAGCACCGCCTGCGATTACGAAGCCTGGGCAGTGGGCAAAGCAGGGCCATCGCTCACTTTCACTACACCACCTGGCCCGACTTCGGTGTCCCCGAGTCCCCAGCTTCCCTGCTCCACTTCCTGTCCCAAGTGAGAGTCTCTGGCTCCCTGAAGGGGGAGCACGGGCCCCCCGTGGTGCACTGCAGCGCTGGCGTGGGCCGCTCGGGCACATTCTCCTTCATAGACATCTGCCTTATTCTGATGGCACAGGGACATGATATAACGATCAAACAAGTGCTACTGAAGATGAGAAAGTATCGAAGGGGCCTGATTCAGACCCCAGAACAACTACGATTCTCATACAGGGCTATCATCGAAGGAGCCCAGTTTACCAAGGGGGACTGGAATACAGAGAAACGATGGAGAGAACTTTCTAAGGAAAACGTGTCCCCTGCTTTTGATCGTTCACCCACCACGATAAAGACCGAGACATATAATAGTAACAAAACAGGCTTGGAAGAAGGAAAGGGTACAAGACTGTCCTCTGAGAGCCAAGCTCCTGGAAAGGAAAGGAGGGAGAGGGTTCTGCGAGAACGAGTGCTAGAGGACAGACAAGCGAACACAGCTCAGAGAGTGCCGCGGATGGAACAGAGGCTAAATGAGACCCAACAAATGAGAAAAACGCAGTTATATTGGCAACATGTCTTCACTAAGATCGGGGTTGGGTCCGTCCTTGTGGTTGGCATTTTGGTTGGCTGGACACTATTTTTTCAGCAAAATGCCTTATAAACCCTTCATGTTGTCCTCCAAACTTCTAGATGAGAAGCTGCATGTAATCACAAGGGTTTATCTGTTAGCAGCAAGCTCTGTAGACCCCCAAGTTGGCGCCTTGACTAGCCAGCGACCAGAAGAGTGGTCTATACAAACCACCAGCCTAACATCTCAGGATTCTTCATGGCAGGTATTGCTGAAAGCCAAAATGTAAATGGGTATATAAAATAAAAACAATATTTGTTAAAACTCTTACAACTCTATCGATACATCGAATGTGTCATTTCATCTGACAAGATGGAAACATTCTTTATTACAAAGATTTGGTTTTGTAGGCTACGGCTGGTTTGAACATGCCCTTGATGTAAGCCATGAATAGGGTTTTAGCTACATGATTAGTGGAAAGAACATTCCTTGTCAATAATGAGTATACCTTGCTATGGACTCTCTCTTGACATAGCACCATCTTGTGTATTCTTAGTCATTTCAGAATAAATATGTTTTATGACTACTAGTTTTTATAAGCACACTTTTAAGAATCTGTTATAAAATGTTAAGTTGATTTCATTGTACTGGACAACATATATATATATATATATATATATATCTACAGTTAGAAATATATAGTTATAGTTAGAAATATATATAGAAAGAGTTCGAGATATATATAATATATATACAGTTAGAAATACATATATAGTTATATATATATGTTTTAACTA
>NW_022103896.1:32175837-32199756 GCF_000313985.2 Echinops telfairi
ATATAGTTATATATATATGTTTTAACTAAAGGAATGTGATAAAATCAGACTAACCTCAAAAGAAATACTAAGGGGAGTTCTTTGAACAGAGAACAATATCTATAGATATATATATATATATCTACAGTTAGAAATATATAGTTATAGTTAGAAATATATATAGAAAGAGTTTGAGATATATATAATATATATACAGTTAGAAATACATATATAGTTATATATATAGTTATAATATAAATATATATATATACAGTTAGAAATATGAGCATTTTCCCTAAGAAAATTTTTAGAAAACTCTCCATAACAAAGTCAGCAGTTGATCAAAACTTTGCAAAGAGATGAGTTTCTCTAAAGCTGATTAGAAATACTGTTTATTTTCATGAAATTTCAATGACATCACCCTCATTTATATTTGGGATAAATTGTGCTTAGGAAATACAAATAAGTAGTATTTTAGGGTCATGATTTTCATTTACCCAAGTTTTGAAGTAAAATAATTTTCAAGCTCATACTTCAATAAATAGTATGATGGTGCGCTCAAAAATAAAACAAAAAGAAAAAAGACTCAGGTTTTGGACTTAAGTCCTTAAACTAAAAATGGCATAAGCAATGTAAGAGGGTCTCCAGAAAAATAATACTATTATGGACTGTGCAGGGTCCCCTGGTGGGGCAGTGGTTAAGCACTCCCCCGCAAACCCACCAGCCACGCTGAGAGGAAGATGCTGCAGTCCGCTCTGTAAAGATTGGAGCCTTGCAAACCCTACGGGCCTGTGGTGCTCCATCAAGTCGGATCACTGCAAGCCGGAATCAAGTTGACAGCGATGCATTCACCATGCGTGGGTTGCTCATTTCCGCAGACTGTTTTTCTGAGGAGGATTTAAGATCATAGTGATCATCAGCATGGCTATTTATATGATTCCAAAGACCAGTGTATACTCCCTTGGATTAAAACCCAAAACAAAAATGTTATCATTGTGCATTGAAGAATATTATGGTTCTGGCTTTTATGTTTAAGGCATCTCTTAAATCAGATAATAACACTCAAATGCATTGTTATGGGGATTAGGTACTACCCCGAGGCCTGTGTTGAAGTTCATATAAAAACAAGCTAACATAACAATAAATAGCAATGATTTTAGGGTGTCCTCAGTTACATTTGAAATGTATTTACCATTGTGGAAAATCCCATATATATAAATGTATTTTTGAAAAACCACCAATGACTGCTTAAAACTGACACTTGCATTACTTTCTCAGTAGAGCTTTGAGCTTGACTTTCTAGCTGAGCTCGGCCAAAAACAGTTGAGCTGAGTCCAGGCATATTTCCAGTGACCACACACATCAGCCATCAAATCTCCCAGCCCAGGTTCCTAACTCCAGGGTGCAGAAAGCATTGAAAATGTTGTTCCGCTGAGCAGGTGTCGATTGAACTATTTATTATTTGTTCAAGCAGCTGAAAGCTGACACCAAACACAGGATTCTTTCAAAAGCCACAGATGCCTTGGGAACCATCCACATGAATGACTTGCTCAAGCTAAAGCTGGGAAAAGATCATCCAATGAACCTGACACTCCTCTTCCCTTTGCCCCATGAGATCTCCTTTCCCCACCTCACCTTAAACCAGTGAATCTTTAACCAAAATATACCAAGGGATCTGAAGGCTTTTACTTAGGAGTCATCCCACACTGTCTGTGTTGCTTCTAAATAACGGTGGCAAGTAAGAGGTTTTTCCTTCCACGTGACACTGGAATATAAGACACACCCCTTGCTCTTTGGGGATGCCCCCTCTGAGAGCCTGAACAACAGCAACCAATTTAAAAACCAAAAAACCTCACTGCCATCGAGTCAATGCCAACTCATTGCAACCCTAAAGGACAGAGGAGGGCTGCCCTGTGGGCTTCCGAGGTTGTAACTCTTTATGGGAGTACAAAGCCCTGCCTTTCTCCCTTCAGGTCCAGTGCAAAAGGACCCATTAGGTGCAGTGGAACGAGACTGAGAGCAAGATAAGAGACTGAGAATCTCTCCATAAAATAATGTCCAGTTATTTGACAGAAGTGTGTGGGTGGTCCAAACAGCACTAGACTACTAAACCCAAGTCCTTGGAACCCACCCTGAAAGACAGGCTTTCTCCTCCCAGAAACCCAGACTCACAGAGCAGTGCTACCCTGCCGTGTAGGGGGTGTGAGCCTGCATCTACTCAATGGCACTGAGTGTGGTTTGGAAATTTCCCTTAGAACAAAATGCTTGACAGGCTCCTTCTAAAAGATCACAGTTTTGAAAAACCTGTGGAAGGAACACAGTTTGAATCGGACTCATATGAGATCACTGTACACAGAATGTACTGATCAGCAACTTGTTTTCCACTTGGGTGTTTTTTTTTTAATTTTTAAAATATTACAAGAGACAGATGTTAGCCTTCAAATGTCTACTTGTCTTTTGAAGAGGTGATACTGAAACTGGAGCAACAAAAGCTTTGCTAGTTCATTTACTCCACGTCCCCCAGTCTTCAGTGGATTTGAAGCTCCGTTAGTTTCATCCAAGGGGGGAAATAGGAAAAAAGCTATCGGAACTGGATGATGGGTGTCGTTAGCCATAGATGAACAAGGAAAACAGGAGTGAGAAGAGGGGGTATGATGTGCGGCAGGGGTGGATGTAAAATGCTTGTAGCAAAAGGGTAAAGAGAGAGGGGCCCTCAAAGACAAACTGGACCAGGAGCAGGGAAAGAGCAAGACTGGGCAGAGGTGGACATATGTGGTGGGAGAAATGGGTTGGAGGGAAGGGACCTTCCAGGTGAGCCACCAAGGTACGACACTGCCGGAATTTGCCTGTCTTCCAGAATGACTCATTCTGCACAATCCTCCGAATGAAGGGTATGATGTGGAAAATACCTCTTCAGTCACAGATTGTGCGGCCCCACGTACTTACTACTCAGGTCAGCACAAGGAGAGTCTGACAGAGGTTAGCCAGCACAGTGCAAGAGTCTTCTACTATTACTCACAGGACGCCTGCCTGTCTTCTGGGCATCAGTCTAAATCATTTTCATCACACAGGTAAAGCTGAGTGTGAGGCAAATCAATGTCGGTGTCTCTCTAACCATGATTCTAAGCCACCAGACGCAGCTACCATTTCCTCCAGGTGTTTGGTTATATTCATGGAAAAATCAAATTAATAGAAAACAGAATTTTTCCCGTGAACTTTGTGATGTCCCCTCTTATCTGTCTTGCTGGCACAAACTGTGCTCAGCTAAAGGCAGCCGGTTGAGAGCCACCCAGAGGCACCACGGGAGAAAGCATGGCAATCTACTTCCATAAAGGCCGCCATCAGAAACACCTTTCGGAGAACGTACTCTTCTTAAACACATGAGGTCACCAGGAGGCTGAACTGACTCAACAACAATGGATTAGCTTGTAAGAGTTTGTCTGCTTGGGTTTTATACACACACACACACACACACACACACACACCTCTTTACCTTCCATATACTGATTACTTGGATAAAGCTCACCAATCTACTGTTGATATTCTGATGGTGCTTTGACTATCTAAGATAAATGTGACCCCCCTTAAATATTATCTTGAAATTCAGATATGAAACTAGGAACAAAGATGGGGAGGGAAGATCAAAACAAAAAACACTTGTATTTCTGTAAGTTCAAGCCAAGTTATTCACATATTAGGCTCCCTACACCTTTTGTGTGAGTCCAGTGACGGTTTCACCAAAGGCGGCAATTCTTGAACCATGAGCTAAGTTATTACTTTGCCAGGGCACAACTGTATCACAATAACTAGAGTCCTTACCGCCATTTAAGGGATGCATATAGATGAGATAAACAACTTAAATTTCACATCAACTTTAAGTTAAAGTTTAAATAAGGTCTAATGCAAGACAGACTCAATTTCTTTAACAAAATCTTCATTCAATTGATTTCTAAATATATGAAGAGAGCCAACGAACAAAGTCACTAAAGAAAGTCTTAACATCATCAGAAATAGAATAAGAAACGCAAGTAAGCACAAAAGTCCTTCAAAAGAAGGAAATAATTAAGAAGGAAAAGGAGAAGCAGACATCATGATATTTAACAATCAAAATCTGAAGCTGAAATCAGCTAGAAAATGGAAAAATATAAAGCAGAAAATTAAGAAATCAATTGTCCAATGTGAAAAGAAACCACTGACAAATAGAAGAAGAAGGAACATAATTATACTTAAAATGTTGGGTGGAGGCGGTGTCTGGTTATATAAATGACATATGCTTCAACAGTGACATCTAAGGATAATAATACAAGCCCTTTGTATTGAAATGCAAAAGGAATTAACAAAGTGATGTGGCATACACTCAGTGTTACATTTTTTAAAAAAAGGATAAATAAAATTATACAAATCAAATTAGAGCTCATTAGGAGGCTCCAGCCTAAATTTACATACAGATCACAAACCTTGGATTCAGGCAGACTTGGCTATGAAGGTAGGATTTATAGGATGGGGCCACTAAGAAGCTACCTGCCTATTGGGGTGGGGGTGGGAGGGGGCACCTAAAGGACTACAGCTTTTAAATATTTTTAAAAATATTTCTAAAGTAAACTGGGTGACAGTTTACAGTACAGATCAGCTTTCCTTTCAACATTCATATGCATTTGTTCCATGCCATTGATCACTATCCCCACAATGTAACATCATTCATCCCACTTCTTCCTGTGTTGCCTGGTTCCATGCCCCCCACCTCCTTTCCTAACCCTTCCTGTGACCTGAACTTCGTCCTTTGTCCTGTCCTTTTAATCTCAAATGATGGATAAGGCCACGACATGGACACCGCTGTAGTGCTACCGTTCCCGACAGAACGACCTATTGCGTGGCTGACAATTGAGCCGTGGGGCGATGTTCATTTCTAAACGTGAAGTGTGAAAAAGAGCTATAGTCTTACCCTTCTACTAGTCTCTATCGTGCCACTAAGCCTGGTCATCGTCTATTATTTGGAGCTCGGCTCCACAGTTTTCACCGACTCTGCCCCAGCGCTACTAATTCAATGACTTTCAGAGCTGCTAGTAGTGGTAGCTGGGAACTGTCCAGTTTTGGTATCCGGGTAGTAAACACTGAGATTCACAGGGCCATGCATCTTTTATTGTCTGTACTCTTCTTTCCTCTGATCAGGGAAAGAACAGTTGTACCACAGATGGCTGCTCATAGGCTTTTAAGATCCATTCACCACTCACCAAAATAGCATGTTCCCTGGACTGTGAGGCAAATCACTGTTTGTAGCTGCTGAGCCATGACTCTAAGCCACCAGACCCAGCACCTCATTTGCTCCAGGTGTGTGGATATGCCTATGATCTTTTCATAATTTTGCCCATCATACACTCCCCCACATGTACTGATCTACTAAGCAGCAAGTGTAAATACATAAGTACCAATCTCCTCCATCAAGTCAATATATATATACTCCCAAATCCTCTCTCTTCCACTCAGTTCAGCCTGCGTGTCTATGCACGCATCACTGTTTTATAGCATTTTTGTATGATACTATTTACCCCAATAGCATGAACTCTTGTACTCCTCCCAGCGTCTTATTCTGCCCTCATCATTTTGGAGGACCACCACCCGCCCCGCCCCGGCTCCCTTATTGTATATTGCCTTTCCCTTCACACAAGTTAGCACATCAATACCTTCTAGTCAATTCTGTACCCTCCCTTCCTCTCCCTCCACTGGCAACTATCGACGAATGTTTCTTTTCGTTTGAAAACATCTTCCCGACTTTTTACAAGTGACCTCACATAGTATGTGTCCCTTTGTGACTGACCGACTTCATTTAGCCTGAGGTCCTGTGGTTCATCCATTTAGGAAGTGTTTTGCAGATTCATTGTTATTCTCAAGCATTTCCATCTTGCATTTGTTACCATTTGTTTATCCATGCTTCCGCACGTGGGCGTTCAGGTTGTTTCCATCTTTTTGCTATTATGAATAAAGCTTCGCTGAACATGATGCACATATATCTAGTTGGGTAGCGGTTTTTCTTTCTCTAGGATATATACCAAGGACAGAGATTGCCGTGTCAAATGATATTTCTGTTTCCAGCTTTTTAACGGACAGACATACAGTTTTCTACAGGGATTGCACCATTTTACAGTCCCACGACCATCTCTCCACACCTTCGCCAACATTTGTCGTTTTCTGGTCCTTGCTACTAATGTCAGGCCATGATGACCTCTCATTGTTGTTTTGATTTGTACCTCTCTGGTGACTAATGGGGAACCCTGAGGGGCTTAGTGATCATGCCTTGATCTGCAGTCTGCAAGGTCCCCAGTTTAAAACCACCAGCCACACCACAGGTGAAAGATGAGGTTTTCACCTGCTGCAAAGATCAGAAACTGACAGGGACAGGTCTACCCTGCCCTGTGAGCAGGAAACAACTCAAAAGCAGTGGGTTTGAGTGTGGATGATTCCTATAGGAGCCCCAGTTCCCCAGTAAGGAGTGAGAAATTAGGGTTTCAAAGGCTGCAAATCGTTTTGTTTTGTTTTACGTTTGTGGGTCCTTCATGGTGTAGTGGTTACCTGTTGGGCTACTAACCTCAGGTTAGCAGTTTTAAACCACCAGCCACTCCCTGGGAGAAAGATGAGGCTTTCAACTCCCATAAAAAGGTACAGTCGTGGAAGCCCATAATGGAAGTTCTACTTGGCCCTGCGGGGTTCCCATGAGTCAGAATTGCTTGAGGGACATGAGTTTGGAGCTTGTAATGGCTAATGTGCATTGCTTTATATGTTTGCTGGAGCCTGACTGTCCTGTTGGTGAAGTTCATGTCCTCTGCTCATATTTTTACTGGATTGTCATTTTTGATGAGGTAAATTTTAGAGATTAGTCCTTTGTCTGATATGTAACTGCCAAAACCTTTTTCCCCTATCTGTGGTTATTTTTTTTCACTCAGTTGCTGAAATGTTTTCATGTACATTTGTGCTTAATTTATATATGGCTCCAGTCATTTATTTTGTCTTCCCTTGGTGTGCTAAGGTAGTAGACTTACACCGTGTACTGGGGCCCCTAAGCTGTGCCTTTAGAAAAAGTAATGCTCTTTATTAATTTGGGTTTTACATTTAAATCATTGATTCACCCAGAAGTCATTTTTTCTACATGGTGATAGATACAGGTCCTGTTTCATTTTTCTGAAAATGGGAATCCAGTTGTGACAGCATACTTTGTTAAAAAGACTATCTGTTCCCCCATTTGAAGTGCTCCAGCCTTTGTCCAATCAGCTGCCCAAGGTCAGATGGATTTACTTAAGGCTACTTTGACAACTGTGGCTTTGTAATTGATTCTTTTAATTGGGAAGTAAAATGGCTTCCATGTTTTTTCTTCTTCTTTAATAGTGCTTTATCCCAACTCTCTTTCCTTTCAATTGTCTTGCTATTGTTGTTTTGTTTGTTTCCATTGTTCTAGTCTGGATAGACTAAAGAAACAAATCCATAGAGACTCAAATGTGTAATAGAGAGAGTTTTATATAAAGGGCAATTGTACATTAAGAAAGCATCCCAAGCCAGTCTAGTCCAAGCCCATAAGCCGATATTAGCCCATATATCTGATACCAAACTGTAAAGTCCTCTTCAGACTCACGAAACACATGCAGTGATGCCAAATGCAAGATGATCACAGGCCAGTGGGTAGAAAGTCTTTATATCCAGTGGCATTGTAAGTATCTCAGCGCTGGCAGGGGTCTCTATGTGGCTTCTCCAGCTTCAGAGGTCTGGTTGCATCAGGGTAGCTCCATGTGGCTTCCCCTCAGGGATGTCTCTCAGGAATTAAACCAAAGGACAGACTGTCTCCCATCTCCAAGGAGGTAGTTCCAGAGTTTTCCCAGAATCCTCAGGGGAAGGACATGCCCACAGAGGCCTCATTGGCTGTGCTCTGATTGACGAGCTAGACTCCACCACAGCACTCTTAATCCTCAAATTGACTAATGATTATATAACCTCCACACTTATTCTGCCATGTACTACAGACAACTGTTACCTGAAGATACATAAAATAAATGTCCCGTTGTAATCAAATCATGCATAAGCATTTTTCCGCATCGAGTTATAAAACTATGCCAGGTTTTCTGAATCACCAGGTTTTGAATGCTTTAAAACACACTCCACAAGGCAACTGGTATTTGAGAAAACAAAGGTCTAGTGGTCACTTTGAATTCTGTTCTTGTTCAGATCTGAGACTAGCAGTGCACTTCATTGCCTTTTAAGAATACTCTGAAATTATAAGTATATGCCAGAATCAGTTGACTGTCTTCAAGAATGGCTCTTAATCTCAGAAGAGCACATTCTCATCATGTTTCTTCTATGAATAGCTAATGTTAATAGAAAGAAGACTAATATTTCTCACTTTTCTCAAGGTATGGTAGGAACTAACTGCTGACATCCTAAAAAAGAACACTTTGAGCTTTGGAATAAAAGATACAGAGACTATTGCTATTTTTTGATAGTTTGTTCTCATCGTTGTTGTTTTCCCTCTAATGAACTCTTCAGATTTTTTTTTTTTGGGGGGGGTTGGTATCATTCCAATTTTATAAATTAGGAAAAAAATGAATGTTTTCTCCCAGAGGGCAGTTGAACTTTGTGCAGAATGCTTAAGAAAACATCCGGTAGGATGTTAGCTGATGAAGCTCTGTCAACTCATCTTCAAAATTCCTCCTCTAGAACAGTACATCGGTAATGAGTCCACATGCCATGAATATTTCAGTATCACTGAGGTCTCTTCTTCTGGGCACAGAGCGGCTCTAAGCAGCCACTGCTAGAGGCCCCAATGTGTTGTTTATTCAAGAGGAAAGTGAAAGCTAAAGAAGAACTTGAACTTGTAAGACTTACTGTTCGGTGGGTGCAGGAACTAGAGATGGAAGAACATTTCAATCAACAGCAATGTGTGTGTGTGTGCTCGCGCGCACTTAATGCTCCTCCATTGAGAGGCTTTTAATACCAAACCATTAATGAAGAAAAGGACCTTAAACTATTTTCGCAGAGAAGTAGGGAGTTACAGAATGTGATATTTACTCGATGAGTTGAGGCTATTTGGCCTCAAAAGTGGTCCCATCCTCTTTTCCTTATGCGTTGTCCCCCTCCGGACCTGCAGTATCCGGCATCTTTCTGATTGTGGAATTCAGAGACTGAGTTCAAGGTCATGAATGTGTTACAAAGAAAATGATTCAAAAAGGGATTACTCAGCTAGATCTTCTGTGCTTTTGATCTGTTAATGAAATTACACGTAGAATGCTGCATGGTTAGAGGAATTCCCAAAACAGTCATGACTTATTTTCCATAGTTTAATTGTTTTCAGCAAATACTATTGAGCAAGTTTTCAACTGGAGGCTAATGGCTGTCTTAGAACATAGATAAACTAAAATATAGTGGAAAGCTGAGGTTATTTATTTTTCTCTAAATATTTATTGATCACCTGCTGTGTGTTCAACACTGGACTGAGTTCCAGAGGGTACACTCATTATAACACTACTCATAGCCATTGACATACATGAAATTTATAATCTAGTGGAAAGAGTTGTGATTCCAACCTTATATCTGAAAACAACTCACTGCCATTGAGGAGATTTCAGTGCATAGAGCCCCTATTATATCACATAAATCTATAGTTAATAACTACAAGTGCTATAAAAGAGAACTACAGTAAAATTCACACCAGGTGAATCTTGATCCAAACTGAATATCAGAACGGCTTCCCAAAAAAATAGTTACAGTTGAGCTGAGATTCAAAAAATGATGAGAATAGAAGTTATCTTGAAAGAGGCTGGGAGGAAGGAATACATGAGGATAGTTTGAGGCATGTTAACATTTTTTCAAAATTCAAGTGCAGAACACTCTTCTTTCAGGGGGATGCTAGAATATCCTCACAAAACAGAGCCACTCATCCTTACAAACTGAGCTGTGTCCTGGGGTGAGCAGGGCTGATGGCAGATCCCTAAACTCGAGCTCGCTCAGGACCAAACCCCCACCGGCAAATGCCACAGCCAGCTGCACGGAGCTGCTGGTGACACGTGCATGGCCTAGGTTCTCTCAAATACCCTGCCATATTTTTGCTGTCACATTCCAGATTTCTAATGTCCAGAAAGTCCTTTTGTTCATTCCATTCCTTTTTATTGCACAACCTTAATTAATTTAGAACCCTAGCTCTGTAAACTAACATAGACTTGCCATGACCTTTCAAGACTCTTTGTGGTCTGGTACCTTAGCTCTCCCCTCTCCCCAGCTTTCTCTCTCTTTTCTCTCCTCCAGTGCCTGCATCCTTGTGCTCCAACATGAGACCCTCATGAGGATGGAGCAGGAGTGGGTGGGTTTTTTCTGTTTTACACAGGGTTGCTGAGAGTCACAACTGACTTGCGAGCCCCTGACAACAACAACGCTGGTAAAGCTTTCCAGTGTTGGAAGCCCCCAGGGGGGTGTTCCGCCCTGTCTTACCAGGTCACTGAGTCAGAACCGACCTGGTGATGGGAGTTTGGTTTGAGTTTCGGAGTTTACTAAGTTTCAGAGAAGTCAGGTTAGGCTGGTCTGAGTAACTAGCATATGGTTGTTTTTGTTAGGTGCTATTAAGTCAGTCTGACAATCCAATGAAACACTGCCAAACGTTGTCCCATCCACACAGTCATTGTGAGAGTTGAGCCCATTGTCACAGTCACTAGGCACTCCATCTTGTTGTGGGTCTTCCTCTTGTTCACTGATTCTCCACTTTACCAAAAATGATATCCTTCTCCAAGGACTGACTAGATGGCACCTAACAACATCATCACAAGTTATGTCTAACTAAAACAATTAGAGAAAATTCAAATTGTTCCGCACCAATTTCTATTAGTCAGTGTGAAAATAAAATCGACTATTATATGTGAGCATTTCCCAAACTGTCTTGCAATAGATGTGAGAATATAATACTGGTCTCTCTTAAGAGTCACAGTGCAATTAGCATGTTGGTAACCCATTGAATCGTCTTAAGTTTCCCAACATTATTTAAGTAAGGTAGATTTTATCTGTGTACTTCTATTATTCTTTCAGGGCAGGTTTGTATCTGTGAAAGCCCTTGGTGAATTTTTAATTTCCAGTCTGACAGGGAGTTGTTCAAGCATCCGACAGGATAGAGGGCAGGTTCCCGAAGGTGAGCTCTGAGAGGAGGTGGCAGAGAGAACTGCAGATCAAAGGAAAATCAAAGGGACTACAAGACATTGGGGCATGTTTTGCCTATAGCCCCTGTGTTAAGTCCCTTAGAATTTGGAAGTGCCAGACAACAGATTTTGCCAACCACTGAAATGACATGCTTTTAAAACCACTAATGAGACAAAAAATTAAAACCCCACAAAACCAACATCAAGAAAATATTCTAGATTCCACTCCACCAAGGAGTCACAGACATTTGAATGAGGCTCTGGGGCAAGATGGAGCTGTGTCACCATGCCATCCATGGAAATTTGTACCAGAATCAAACCTCCAGTTGGCAAACACTTTGGTCTTACACTTCCAAAGTCAAAGGTGCATGAGTCAGACTGCCATGATGGGACTGGAGGGTGAGGGGCAGGACTAGGGGAACCCTCTGGCTTCCTCCTAGTCTCAGTGCTTTGGAAATTCATGGTCTTTTGAAATCCTGGAGCTCCATATGCCATCCCCCCTCTGCTGCATGCTCCTTTCCTAGCAGAGGAGCAGAAACTCTTGGCTCCTCAATCTAGACTCTATCCTCAGGAGTCTCCCACGGGGAAGAATTGTGGGCATGCTATTTTCTGAAGCATTACATTTTACATAACAATTTTGACCACAACGTGTGTGCCAAATAAAATTAGGTGTGTGTGTGTGTGAGAGAGAGAGAGAGAGAGGGTCAGATAGACAGACAGACATGTTCTAATGCCCTGGTTGTTGATGCGATTCTACAAAGTTGAGGTTAGCCAGAGGAAATTTATAACAATAAAGGGTTGTAAAGAATTCTTATTCTATATTTTTTAAAGTACCCCCTAAGATATCTTGAAAAGGAAGATGAGATTCTGTCCAACCATCTGAGAAATCAGAGGCAGTCAAGACCTTCCTCGGAGAATTGCCCTTTAGAAACTGAATAACTACAAGGAACATGAAGAAAAAGTCAGCAGTTTGGGGTCACACTAAACATTACCTGATGTCAGTCAATATCTGCCCTGAAACTTACATTTTGAGGCATGTAAATAATAACCCAAAATAGAATTCCTGCATAAAATTATACTGTGCACCAGGCAATCTGGAAGACAAAACATGTGAACTACCATCAGCCTGGGACATGTACATCAATACTATCAAGCCTAAGTGGATTTTTGCTGGATGGAAAAATATGTTATGACAGTGGTTTGTGGCTGTATATAAACATTCACATTAAATTTATATACTTAAAATTTCATGGACATAAGGAAAGCTAATTTTGGGGGGGAAATTATGAGATCTCCGTGGCAGGGGAGTGGTAATGAAAATAAGTTAGGACCGTCTGATGTAAACTGAGAGTTGTGATGAATTAGTAAAATTATTGAAAGTTCATTTCTCCTTCATTTATTAGTCCCTGTTCAAAACAGCTTCATAAGCAACACCAATCCATTGCGTGGGCGGACCACGCTGCTTTAATGTTGAAAAATCGTGTCATTTTTCACAGGCCTGCAATCTTTGATGTTTCTTAGCTGGCAAGTTGGGAGAAGGCCATGCATGTGAAATTCAAGATGACGTTTTCCAATGATTCATTGGACTGAACGAAATTTGACCTTTGCAGTAGCCTAAGACAATCCCAAACAATCGACTACATTGCCCCATGTCACAACTGATCATTTGGAAGCCCTCAGAATGTCCATGCCTGTTCAATTTTTAAGACACAGATCAAGGATCACCTTTTTTATGGTGAAGCCAAATAGAGTTTAAGGTTCAGAGAGTAACGGGTCCTTCTGAGACGCAGTATAAGGTACAGATTTCAACTCTCAATGGTCGCACAAATTATATTTAATTGCAATTATTCTCTAGATCCATCTCATCATCTTCATAGAGCACTAGCTCCTCATGGGAGAGAGTATATCCCATCATTTCTAAATCCTTATCCCCTGCATGCTAACCATTGTGGTTTGCTGACATATGCCAACTCCATGTGTAATCGAATGAATCATTGCCTAGTCTTGTGCCCTTGCCATGATGGTTTGAGGTTTGGTCTATATTGATGCAGTAGGTGAGTGTGTACTTAAAGACTATATGAATCATTGGATGATATCTGGAAGTAGGTCACCAGGCCTTTCTTCCTAGACTTTCTTAGTCTGGAAACTAGATGAAAACTGTTCTGTGTCATAACAACTCACAGTACTCTCAGTAGACAGGCAGTGGCTATGCACTGGGGACACTGACTGTGACCCAAACCCCAGTCTCTTACGTGGAAGGTGAGATTCAATGCATCAATGATAAGAGAGAGGGTCACTGTTGGTATTACTTGGAGGATAATGTGCACAGGGACCTGCAGGCCAAAAGTGGCCAACAGCATGGTCAAGGATCCCTTTTGGTTGTGAAGCAGGACTTCAGGTAAGAATCCACTGTCATACTACCTCAGTGTTTGCACTTCAGCATTTAGAGAGCCCAGCACTTAGAGAGCCCAGTATGCTGCCCATACTGAAAATGTGCAAAATCACATATATTTTATTCTTTCTTTCCTCTTGTTTGCACTTCTTCCTTTTACTCCATTTTATACAATGGCAGCTAAATTCACCTGGAGTCAATCCCAGAAACCTACAGTGAAATTTGCCCCGACCCAATCTCCATACCCCAAATTTCTTTTCCACCTGTTAAATATTTCTTATATCTTTCCTCAATTTCCAGAGAGATACGTGCAACTGTGTGAAACTACACCCCTTCATTGGTCTGCATTTTAAGTAGGCTAAGTTGCAGCAGGTGCAAAATGCCATTACGGTCCAGTTGGTTCTGATTCCTCGTGACCCCATGTGGAGAAGAACTTCTGCATAAGGGTGTTTAGGCTGCACACTTTGGAGTGGATCGCCATACTTTTCTTCCGTGGTACCAGTGAAGCCCATCGGTGCCACCCAGGGACCTTCCTAAGGAGCAGTGGAATTATTGCTTTCAAGATCCACAATGAGGGCTTCAAGCTCAGATGGTGACTTGCAAAGTTCAGGTTCACTAATGAGCAGTAGGAGCCCCACTCACCGCTGCGCAGGAGAAAATGAGGCTGCCCGGTTCTGTAAAGAGTCACACTTTTGGGATCCGCACTGGGGCACTTCAGTTCTGTCCTATCGCGTCTGTGAGTCAGATGCCACTAGATGGCTATGGTACCCTTCTCTTTTTGTGTGTGATTTATATGAGTCATCTTTCTGAGTAGAGAGTAGAAGATTTTTCATTTTAATTATACTTAACATTTTGAAGAACAACTATATGCATAAATCTAGACATGCACCACTGATATTTTGTGTGTGCTAGGATAAACTCCAAGAAGTCAGACCATTGAGTCAGAGCAGGCGGGCATTTTTTAGTCATTTGAGGAGACTGCTGGATTTTCTTCCTGAGAGGTTGCATAAATTCAGCATATAAATAAATGAAAGACAGTGTTTTAAACCCACAGCATGATCCACCTTCACATCAGGGCACAGGCTTAGGCTTCCCGGCAAAACCACAGCAGATAGAATGGCTTGGTATGTGGCAATAGGGGAACTATTTTCATGGACGTGTTTGAGGCAACATTACTCCCTGCTGTTGCTGTCGTGTGTGGATCCCAATGAATAGAGACCCCCGTACCGTGTCCAATGCCATCGCCTGTATCCATGTAGACTGCCAGGTTTTCCCTGCAAGTCAGTTAGGCTTAGTAGTTGAGGGCTCTAACCACTTGGCCCCAGGGCTTCTGAGACAAAGTTACAGAGCTGCTGAGAACAACAGCCTTAATCCAGCATGCAAACCACAAGCAAGTATGCATCCCTACCTTGTGTGTGGGCCAGTCACAAGATTTTTTTAAATTCATTTTCCTCATCCAGTTAGGACTACCATGTTCACAATCATGTTTGACTACCATAGGACAGCACAGGCAGACGGTTCAGAGTCTCTGAACCAGGATTCTAAAAATCAAGCCTTCTAATGGTGCTGTTTCTGATCCGGTCCTCTATGTATAGAATGCATTCTTACTCCTCACTGTGTGAATTCCCTAAGGTCCCTTAACAACGGAGCACAAAGTGGGTGGCTTCTAGGAGCAGAAAATTCTTCTAGCCACAGTTTGGGAGCCTCAAAGTCTGAAATGCAGCTGCCGCTGTGCTGAGGACCCTGAGGAAGTAGCTGTTCCATGTCTTTCTCCAGCAGCTCCTGGATAATCCATGTCATTCAGTGATTTGGATCTCTGCCTTCTACAATGTCAGCCTTCATCACCACAGGGCCATATTCCTTCGGTGTTGCCTTTCTTATACTAAGGCAGTGCTCAGGAGGTAAAGACCCAACCTATACCAGTATTACCTCGTATCAACAGAAAACGTAATTACCTAGTTTCCAAACACGGCCACAGTTACAGTGTGTTAGTCCAGGTAGACTAGAGAAACAAATTCATAAATACACTTATGTGTATAGGAAAGAGTTTTATATACAAGAGTAGTTGAATATTAAGAAAACATCCCAGCTCAGTCTAGATCAAGTCCATAAGTCTGATCTTAGCCCACATGTCTGATACCAATCTATAAAGTCCTCTTCAGACTCTTGAAACACATGCAATGACACCAAATGCAGGAAGATCACAGGCCAGTGGGTTGGAAGTCTGGGGATCCAGTGGTGGTGTAATCTCAGCGCTGGCAGGGGTCTCCATGTGGTTCCTTGAGCTCAAAACTCTGACTGTCTTAGGGTTGTTTCATGTGGCTTCTCCTCAGAAATGTCTCTCAGGGAGTGAGGAGAAAGAGAGAGAGAGTCTCTCACCTCCAAGAAGGAAATACAGGAATTCCCAGAATCCTCAGGGGCAGGTCATGCCCACATAGAGGCCTTATTGGCTATGAACCGAATGACAGACTAGACTCCACCCCTTCACTCTTCATCCTTCAAATCTCAAATTGACACCAGATTATGTAACTACCACACAAAGGTACCAGGGATTTTGATTCCATTATATATTTTTAAGGAGAAACCATCAAATTCATAACCCTCCCTATGTAAAGATCGAGTGACCTACCATGTGCTTGTCAGTCATTTTCTAGCCATAGATGACATATAGGGCAAGTATAAGCTCTGGTATTTACAGAGCCATTTCTTCCCAGAGCTCAAATAAATGCTGATTCCAGAGATTTATCAATGCTAAATAAAACTGCTTTTACCTCCACAGTACAATTAGAACTATCTCATTACACAGGCTATCTGGGCTTTTTATTGTATTTACTGTATTCTTTTATAATACAGTCGAGTATAGACAGAACCACGTGTTCCAGCTCCTCCTTTCTTCTTATTGTAAGCACTGGGGAAATATCTAAAAGCAGAGATCTTACAGGAGAGTTGATGTCACCATCAATTCATGGTCCAGGGTCTGAGTTCCAGATACGGCGATATGGTGGAGAATCGGGAAGATGACACCCTGAACCTCAGTCCATGACACCCCTGAACCTCAGTCCATGACACCCTTGAACCTCAGTCCATGACACCCCTGAACCTCAGGGATTCCTCAGAGAGCAGAATCGCTCTGCTGAGGCATCCTGCACAACGCAATTTATACACTAATGCCATAAAAGAAAGAAACCTTCAAAGAGTTTTGTTTTTTCAAAGGATCACTTTTCCCGATTTAAGTCAAAAGAATCTATTTAGTGTGAATGGGGCCTGGTGATTTTCCGAAGGAAATAAGCAGCTCTCAGCACAAAAAGGAATTTGCACATGTGTGGAGGCCATCTTCGCCTTCTCACAGGAGGATGTATATTGTGCAGACACTGCCCCTTAAAATGCTCTGGAGCCACTGTGACTGAGCTGATTTGTCTCCTCCTAATGTCAGTAATTAGAGAACAAGTACTGACCTAGGGGCAAATTCAAGCTCTTTATCGTCTTAGAGTTAAAGATGAAGATCTTAAAAAGCTAGTAACTTTAAAATTAATAGGTTTACGGCTAACGTGTTTAAGGGAGAAATGCTTAAAAAAACAAAACAAAAAGAGCCCAGCTTCTCTAAAAATAAATTCTCCTGTGACTCAACTCTATGTAAAGTTGTCAACTTACTTTCAGTCTCGCCTTCAAATAGCCTAACTCTGTCAACAATGGCTCCCTTACATCCTGCTTCCAAGTAACAGTGAAGGAGGCTGCTGTGGGCACCAGTCGGATTCGTAGAGGGCACTTGTTGGTTCACAACCGGAATAAAGGGGATCGCCAACGCAAACACAGAGTGGCTCGATTCGAAGAACCACTGCGGGCCGAAGAGGCCGCTCTGCCTATGTAAGTCCACCAGCTGCTAGCTGAAGCACCAGAGGTTCCAACCTTAAATGGCCTGGTGATCTACTTCTGATGAACCAGTCACTACAAACAAACGTATGGAGCACAGTTCTACTCTGAGCCACGAGGGGATTGCCATGAGCAGAAATCGATAACAAGTGGGAAAAACAAAGCTATAATTAAAAGGCCAGTCATCTCAGGCCACTAGATTGCTCTTCTACCTTCATCTTACCATATCACTTTGCATTTCAAAAATGAAGGGTAGATTTTTGAAAATCTCTTTTATAGCAGCTCTGGGAGTTTTCTTTCTTTAAAAGGTTCCCACATTTTTGTAAGAATCACACATAATAAAATGAACACCAAAAAATGTGTTTTAAATGAACTACTCCTCCTTCTATTGTCTAGTACACCGAAGTTATTCATTAGCCCACTTATGACCATGTGAGAAGTTTATTTTACTTTCCAAAAATAATGTTTGAAAAGTACCCAGACTTATACTTCAGTTTATTTCCCTACTAGAAACTGAGTAATATACATGCCAACTATACATACCTATAGCACACTCTAAAAAATGTCTATGAAATACTGTAATAGGTGATTAAAAGAACCAGTTTATCTCCTAAAACTCACCAACACGGAAGCAATGTGAATGAAGAGGCTGCAGGGTGGTGCAGGATAATCACAAGCCTTTGTAAGCTTCACGTGGTTCTACAATGAGAGTGAGTATATTTTCTTAGAAAACAGTTTAATTGAGTAGTCTCTTGAAATGTTAGTGACATATCTGACTGTTCACAAAGCAGATTAAAAAGTGATAAATGAGAAAACACAAAGATAATGGCCAACAGAACAGGGCACTAAAATTTATCATCAGTAATAAGTACAGTTCATGAATCAAGTTGTTAATGTTCTCTATCAAATAGAAAACAAATAATGTGACCTATCTATTAATTCTGACACAAAGCAAGGGAATTTCCCAAGATATCCCTACTGTCCTTCTTCTAAGTAGCTAAGAACAAATCATATAGCAAATGATTGAAACAACGGGGATTTTATTGCCTAGAGCAAAATTAGTGGCCAAGGGGTGACCAAAGAGTTCCCAAAAAGAAATACATTTGCTCTTTATTAAACTATAAGGCATAAAATGAGAAAAGCACAGAGACAGACTTTCTGTCAACATAATTTAAGAAAACATTTAACTAGAGTTGGCTAACAATAAGTTGACTCCTTGTGGGTAGTGTGTTTTCTATCACACATGATAATCTATGGGGATAGAGTGAAGTCTAGAGGACTGTCTTTTAAGAAATGTGTTTGATGGCTTCTTATGTTTCATACTCTGTATATGAATCAAGTGCTTATTATAGGACCCTGGTGGCACAAACCACTTGTCCTCCACACTCCCGTGAATTTCAGAGGTTTGAATCCAGTCGGTGATAACAGGGAGAAAAGACCTGGTCACCTGTTTCCATAAGGCTGACCGCAGGGAAAGTCCTCTTATTCTTTTTTTAAAATAATATTATTGGGGGCTCGTACAACTCTTATCATAATCCATACATCCATCCATTATGCCCAGCACATTTGTACATTTGTTGCCATCATCATTCTTAAAATATTTTATTTCCACTTGAGTACTTGGTATCAGCTCCTCATGCCCCCCTCCCTCCCTCCCACCTCCCTCATGTACCTTGGATAATTTCTAAATGATTCTTATTTTGTCATGTCTTACACTGCCCTATTATTCTGTGGCATGCGGACTATCACGAGATAGAATTAAGCTGCCATATATAAATGTCTGCAACTACAAAGGCAAGTCAATTGGGCACCATGTGTGTCACTGGCAAATTCCACAACCTCCCAGTATTTAAGAAAGTGGTCAAACTGAGGTTAAACCTCCAAAGTTCTTAAAGTAAAGTCTGGGGGGGTTGTGCTGTCAACACAATAAAGGGGAGTTCAAGAGCAGCCTTCGAAGACACAATATTTGGGACCTGTCATTAGGAGGAAACAGCCCCAGGAGAAGGACACCATGCACACGGAAGTGGCCGGTCCGTGAAGGAGAGGAAGCGCCTCAATGAGAATGACTGACATACTGATGGGGGCATTCCACTCAGACACAGTATCAATTATGAGGATGGACAGACTGAGCAGTGCTCCATTCCAGGGCACTATGAGTCATAATTGATTAAATGACACCTAGCAGCAAAGACAACAACAATGTGCTTTACAAATGCAGGGCGGAAATTCCCCCAAATCCTCTAAATAGATTTTTTCCATCAATTATTAGAGATGAACACACTGAGCCTGAGAGCCCTTATGTTCTTTGAAATTGCATAGCCCAAAATGGTGGCATCAAGGGCGATGTGCTCCGACTGTCTAAACTGCTACATTTTCCTATACACGGTACTGCAATCATGAAAATATGTTGCATCATCCTGAAGGTGCTGGAAAACATACATATTTAAATTAAGCTATACAATTAATTTACAACACACAAAATTATGAGATATACCACAATACATAATAAAATTACATCAAACATCAGTACCATGTTTGATATATTTAGGGAGAAAGATTAGTGAGATCTGAAAGAATCACAAAGGAGGAGGAAATTTAACTGAGTCTAGATATAAAGGGTAGAATTAGGCAAATTGAGAAGAATATCAAATATTCTAATAATGGGGCAATTAAGAGAAATGCTATATAAGTAAGGGCAAGTAAGCTTCCTTAAGACAGGGACTAACATCCTGGCCCACCAAGCCCCAAGGACGATATTCCTGCTCAGAGCAGCCAGTGCACAGAGAGGACCATAGGGCCAGCCCCACCATGAGACATGATGTCCATCACCGACCCATAGTGCTATGAGAAACAACACTGCAAACACAGTGTGGGAATTGTGCCCAATCTGACCCCACCACATTGGGGTTAAATGCTAAGAGCATGCAACAGAGCAGCAAGGGTTGCAAAGCAATGAAGTCCCTGGAGAATACAAAAAAATAGTCTTTGGGCCAGGGAGTGACACCCCCAACAGATTCAAATGGAAAACACTCCTAAAAGTCAACAAACAGACCTAGAACTATTTACAGGCATTTCTTTTTTTTTTTTTTTTTTTGTCGTTGGCTTTATTGCTGTTGTTCGTTGTTTTTGTTTTGTTTTGTGGTTTGTTTTTCTCTGCCTTGTTTTTGTGCTTATTATTTTCTCTGCATGTCTATCTAAATAAGATAGGCAGGCTAAACAATCAGGAGGAGAGAACAACAGGACCAACGGTTTTGGGGGCCCTCAGGAGAGGGGTGGTAGTCTAAAGGAAGTGGGTCTTAGCAAAATCAGGGTCAAAGGAACAAGAAGTGATCTAAAATCAATGACAAGGTGTGTGTAGGATGCCTGGTAGGGCTTAATCAAGGGCAATGTAACCGAGAGAAACTACTGAAACCCGAATGAAGGCCAAACATGATAATGGGACAAGAAGAAAGTAAAAAGAAAATAGAGGAAAGAAGTAGGAGACAAATGGCCACTTAAGGAGGTCTAAATGCAGGCATGCACATAGGTAAATATATTTATATATAACAACAGGGAAACAGATTTTTGTACATAGATGTTAATTATTAAGGTAGCAGAAAGACATTGGGCCTCTACTCAAATACTCCCTCAACGCAAGAACACTTTGTTCTAATAACCTGTCATTCAATGATGTACACCTTCCCAACACAATTGCTGAAGACAAAATAGGTGCATAAGCAAATGTGGTGAAGAAAGCTGAGGTGCCTGGTTATCAAAATATAGTGTCTAGGGTTTTAAAGGCTTAGAGATAAACAAGCAGCCATCTAGCTGACAAGCAACTAAGCCCACATGGAAGAAGCACACCAGCCTGTGTGATCATGAGATGTTGATGGGATCCGGTCTCGGGCTTCAAAGACCCGGAACAACAACAACAACAACAACAAAAATCATATCAATATGAATGAGGGGGAGTATGGAGTGGAGACCCAAAGCCCATCTGGAGACAATTGGGCATGCCCTTACAGAAGGATCACAAGGAAGAGACCAGCCAGTCAGTGTGAAGTAGAGCACCACTGAAACATACAACTTTCCTCTAGTTCTTTAATGCTTCCTCCCCACATCACCCACACCACTATCATGATTCCAATTCTACCTTACAAATCTGACTAGACCAGAGCATGTACATAGGTACAGATAAGAGCTGGAAACACAGGAAATCCAGGACAGATAAACCCCTCGGACCAATAATGAGAGTAGCGATACCAGGGGGGTAAGCGAAAGGTGGGGGAAGAAAGAGGGCACCAATCACAATGATCCCTCCCAGGGAAACGGACTACATAAAAGTTGGTAAAGGGAGACATCAGACAGTGTAAGACATGAAAAAATAATAATTTATAAATTATCAAGGGTTCATGAGGGACAGACGGTATGGGAGGGAGGAGGAAAAATGAGGAGCCAATACCAAGGGCTCCAGTAGAAAGAAAATGTTTTGAGGATGATGATGGCAACATCTGTACAAATGTGCTTGACACAATAGATAGATGGATAGATTGTGATAAGAGCTGTATGAGCCCATAATGAATGATTTTTTTAAAAAAGAGAGTGAAAAAATATCCTACACTCTTTAAAGACATGTGTGCAAAAGTATTGTGACCAGTTTAATTTCAAAGATCATTGTGTGTTTAACCACGCAACCCTTTTACGAACTAATAGCACATTGAACACTACTCTGTAAAAAGCAGAAGAATCACTTGTAAGATTTGTGAGTGAGTGAGTGAGTGGCATGGTGAGGATGAGAGAAAACTGAGAGCAGAGGAACGCTGTTAGGAACCTGGGGAGCAGGCCATTGATGAAGAGCTGTGGGCCTGGGCTTGACAGTGGGCGCAGGGACGTCTTGGGGTCACTTGAAGTGCTTTGCCTGGTGTCTTCACTTTGTTAGTAATACCTGGTCCAGTATTTCAGTGACTCTATTTCTCCTCAAAACTGAGAAACGAAACGTGAGGCTGCTATTGATCATTTCAACACGTGTTGTTTTCTTCTGTTTTTGGAGGAAGTCCCCAGCTAGTGAACATTTGATTTACAGAGTGATTGGTGGTCCTTGTTGTTGTTAGGGCCACTGAGTTGCTTCCGACACAGAAGGGCCCTGTGCACAGCAGAACTGCACAGCGTTCCTGTGCCGGAGCCCATTGTGGCAGCCCCTTTGATGGCCTTCCTCTTTTTAAATGCCCCTCCATTTCCCCAAGCATGGTGTCCTTTCGCAGGGACTGGTCTCTCCTGTCAACATGTCCAAATTATGTAAAATGAAATCTCGCCCTCCTTGCTGCTAAGGAGCATTCTGGCCCTATTTCGTTTGAGACAGAGTTGTTTGTCCTTTTAGTGGTCCATGGTTGTGTTAGGGTAGACTAGAGAAACAAATTCATAGACACTCATATGTATACAAGAAAGGTTTATATACAAGAACAATTAAATATTGAGAAAACAGCCAATCCCAGTCCAGATCATGTCCATAAGTCCAATAATCAGCCCATATGTCCAATACCAGTCTATAAAGTCCTCATAAGACTCATGAAATACATGCAATGATGCTGAATCAGGACGATCACAGGCCAGTGGGTTGGAAGTCGTGTGGATCCATTGGTGTTGTAAGCATCTCAGCACTGGCAGGAGTCTCTATGTGGCTTCTCTGGCTCCAGAGGTCTGGCTCCATCAGGGTAGGTCCATGTGGCTTCTACAGCTTCCAGGGTGTAGCACCATGTGTCTTGTCAGTACAGCATCTCTCAGGGTGTGAGCAGAGAGAGAGAAATATCTCCCACCTCCAAGGAGTAAATACTGGAGTTCTCAGAATTCTCAGGAGAAGGTCCTGCCCACACAGAGGCCTCACTGGTTATATCTTGATTGACAGAACAGATTCCACCCCTTCGTTCATAATCCTTTCAAACTGACACCAGATTACTAGCGCAATGGTACTTTTGGTGTTCAGCATCCTAATTCAAACACATCGATTCTTTCTTGTCTTCCTTTTTCCAAGTCCAGCTTTCACATGTGAAGAATGCAATTGAAAATACCATGGTTTGGGTCAGGTGCACCCTAGGCCTCAGAGTAATAGCCTTATTTTCAACACTCTGCTGTCCCTAGTAACTAAAAGCAAACCATGGTTTTTATGCATTTACATTTCTTATCTTTTAAATAAGTGAGGTCATGTAATTGTCCTTCAGTGATTGGCTTATTTCTCACAGCATAATGTCTTCAATTTCCACCCATACTCTGTCAGGTATCAAAACATCAATTTGTGCTACTAGTTGATTCGTATTGTCGTATGCATACCACATTTTATTCCTCCACTCATCTGTCAGTGGGCATTTAGGTTGCTTCCATCTTTCACCTATTATCAATAGTGCTGCAATGAAAGTCTTTATTTGACTCTCTGGTTTCAAGTCTTTTGGATATATAACTAGGAGTGGAATTGTTGGGTTATATGGTAGTTTTATTTTTAATTGTTTTTGGTTTTGTTTTTAAGTGACATATAGTTTAATTTTTAAG
>NW_022103896.1:32200362-32238284 GCF_000313985.2 Echinops telfairi
ATAAGATTCTAAAAATATGACTTCTGCACATATTATTCCTATTTTTGCACAGTCACAGACATTTAATCTTGGATATCATTCTATCTTAAACATACTAAACTCTCAGCTAAATAGTGTTATGTCCATATTTTGAGGTGTAATAACAAATGGATTCTTTGAACTGCAGTGTTAAATTATGAGTTAATGTTTATTCTGCTACTGTAAGATAAGTCATAGCCATTTTTGAATTTACTGATAATTCTCATTAACAGGAAAATCTCCACATATATAGCTGATTCTGAATGGACAAGTTGTTCCTGAACCTATTGTGTAAGGCTCATATGTTTTATTCTTAAATGTGTTTCATTGTCTTATTTATGAGCTTCTTATCACCATGACACTTATGTTTTAAATAAGACTTGTAATTTAAACTTCTCTAATCTAAATGTGACTGTTCGCAGTGGAGACTACGTGATCAGAAACAGGCAACTGTCTGCTTCCTTGAAATTTCATCTATGAGTGAAAAGATATGTGCCAGTTATGAAACTTAGCCAAATTTCTGGGAAATGTTAAGTCTTCATTTAAGTAGAGCTACTTTATTAGATAAGCAGAGTTCTTAGAAGCCAGACCTCCCAAGCCAGGATTCGTAACAACATAAAAAGGGCTGTTAATGGTGACTCCCTCGTCGGTGGTGACAGCAGAACTTTCTATTTATTTGGATTTTCCCGGAGTTTATTTTGTTTTTATTGTTGATTTTTTCCCCCTAATAATTAAGGCTTAGAAAATGTTTCTAATATTGTAATGGATAGAAAAGCCATGATGAACATTCAGAAACAAAGGAAAATATCTAGTCTACCTCACTCAACATATTTTTCATCTAAATATAGAATTATATAAACATACATATATTTGGACATATGCATCTATATATACCCTGCTTATTTTCTTATCCAATATTTTTTGGATAAAAATATCCAGAAATAAAATGATGCTGATACTCTTATAACTAAGATTAAGTGTTTTGTTTTTTTCAAAAATTGGTTTTGATATTGGGGTTGCGTAAAGAAAGTATTGTAAGTGAGGGGGAAGAGGTGAAAAAGAGTGAAATTACCCACCAATTACAATGCAGAGCGTAGAAAAGCTTGATTGGACAGTATCAGAGAAATTGCCTCTCTGTATAAACTTGAAGAGACAATCACCTCTCAAGGAGAAAACAAAAGCCAAATGAAACAAAAACACGACATGATTTTATGTAGGCAGCTGCTAATCCCGCCTTTCTAACAATAACTTCCAGAAAGCTGTTTCCTCCTGATACCATTTTTTTGTAGTCATGTTTATAATTTCTTTAGCTTTGTCTGATTCTTATCTATATAATGCTCTACTAAAATACAATTATTGCTCGCCTGGTCTCCATGGTTGACAAAATAAAATTTTATAGTACCATATAATGTTACATTCTACTATATATTATTAGATATGGGGGAGCTACATTCTCAACCTCCCTGGTAGTAAAGCCCCTCACTACCCTCTCCTCTCCACAAGCTTGATTCCCCCAAACACATCCATAGATATAAACATGGCCTTCCTGAAGCTTTGTTTTTGAGAGGCGGTTGTGTCTAAATTCCTGTCTCTCCAAAAAGGCCTAACTCTCAGACTAAGGAAGAAGTTGTAATGCTTCTCTGGAAATTAAAAGTCCTGGGAAATATAGAACCCTCTGCCACTGGATATCGAAACAACAGGACAAGAGATGGTTGTATCTCCAGGCACACATGCCTCCACAGGGCTTTGTGTTTGCACATTGAAGGGAGTTCCTCTTGAATCCACACACTGTAGAAGGTCTCTGTGGAGTAAAGTCAAGGTTCATGGTTCATGCTTTGATGGATAAAGTCCAGTTACGTAGAAGAAATATATAAATGTGTACAGACCCAGGACAAGGAAGGGAGATATGTTACAGAATTTGAACCGCAACACTTTGATCTTAAATAATTAACAACAAAATGTTTCAATACAATGCTCATTAAAAGATAGGTAAATGGAGCTGTATTAAAATATAACCATAATTAACAGGGAAAACAATGGTTATGGCATTCAACATAGTATTCATGTACGTGTATGAGTCAGCCTAAAATTTATCTCTATGCCATTCAAATTTTCTATACAAACCATAATTAAATCTCCCCATGCTTATTCACAACAAAGAAAATAGTAAATTCACTGATTAGAAGAATCCCCTATCAACTGTTTCATAAAATATAGATTTACCAATGAATTACATTGTAAAGAGTCCTGGTTGCACAGTGGTTAAGCACTCGAGTACTAAGCAAAGTTCAGTTGTTCAAACCCCGCAGCTGCCACTCCGTGTGAAAAATAAGCAACAGTCTGCTTGGTTTCTTTGGGATTATCCCACTCACATCATTGAGTCAATTCAGACTCATGGTGACTGTGCTCAGGGTTGCCAAGAATATAAAGCTTTACAAAAGCAGATAAGTTCATCTCCCTCCTCAGAAGGTGCTGCTGGTTTTGAACCACCAATATTGTGGTTAGCAGTCACCATGCTATCAGCTGTCTTTAGATGACAGCCTAAGGAATCCTATGGAGAAATTTTACTCTGTCCCTTAAGAATGGCTTGACAGCAACGAGTTGTTGTGGGGTTTTTTGGTCTATTTGTTTGTTACCATTCTGTGCCTTTGGTTAATTGCCTCAGATCTTTTAAAAATCTTCTCTCAGCAGTGAGGATTACACATCTTTTGTGGAGGAGTCATATTTTTTGCCTTTCATTATATTAATATGTATTATTCCCCTCCCTCATACCAAACCGAACGGTACAGACTACGGATGGTGAATTCAGTAAGTAAATAATAGTTAGAATCGCGGTATGATACTTTACTAGACACAGACAAAATAATCCAAGATTGACATCTCTAATCAGAATATGATATCTCATTTATGGAAACATGTGGTTCTCCTTAAAGGGAATAAATAATCCCCAAAGATAATGACTGTTATCTTTATTTTCCCCTGCTGTTTGTAACTTGCCAAAATGTAGTTGATTGTTTCAAATACATATCTGAATATTTCTCAGAATAGTAGCTGCCTTAGTTATCTAGCTCTACTATAACAGAAATAGCACAAGTGGGTGACTTTAAGAAATAGACATTTGTTTTCTCACATTTGAGAAACCTGGAAGACCAAATTTAAAATACTGGGTCTAGAACAGCAAGTCTTCCTGGATTGGCCTGTGAGGTAATTAAAGTTTATTGTGCCCACCTGGCCAATAAACACATGTGAGGTAAATTGAAGGGCGGAGAGATAAATGGCTCGGTGAGTCTCGCCTTTCTAGTTCTCAGGTCTATTGCTTTGTGATGGTCGGACCAGGATGCAGCAGCCTTAGCCAGTTCCCTGCTTCAGCTGGCAAGGTTCACTTCCTGCAAGACATCCCCAAGGAGAAGCCACTTGGACGTACCCCGATGCTGCCCTGGGTGCTGGAGCAGCCGTGTGGAGACCCCTGCCAGCACTGAGATGCTTACATGTTCACTGACTCAGCGGTCTTCCTGCAGTCGGCATCATTGTGTGTGTTTTGTGAGATGGAGGAGGACTTTGTGGATTGCTGTCGGACAAATGGGCTAATGTTGGACTTGTGGGCTTGAGCAGCACTGGGTTGGGATGTTTTCTTGATATTCACTTACCCTTTATATAAAGCTTTCTCTTATACATGTGAGATTCTGTGAATTTGTTTCTCTAATGTACCCAGACTAACACAGCCTGCGAGCCACAAAATCAGCAATTGAAACCACCAGCCTCTCTGTTGAAGAAAGAGGAGGCCTTCCACTCTCTTAAAGACTCACTGGCTTGGAAACCGACAGAGGCATTTCTACTCTGTCCTGTAGGGGCACTAGGCATCTGCATGGACTCCATGGTAGTGAGCTTGGTGTTTGTTTGGCCTTGGAGTAAAGCTTTCTCTCAGTCCCTTGTGGGGGAAAGTCCTTGTCTGCTTACAATTGCTGCTTCCTGGTTTCTTGGAGAGCTCGTAGGCTGGCACCTATCTTCTCCCATCTCTGTTTGCTGGCTTCTTGATTCCTCAATCTATTCATCTTTTATATTCAATCAAGACATGTGCTATGCTAACACTGTCACATTAACATAACAAAAAGAGCCATTCCCAAATGGAATTATAACCATATATATGAAGGTTAAGATCAACAACACATTTGGGGGGACACAACTCAAAGCAAAACACTGAAGACAAGTGTTTTACTTAAAACCATTTCCCCCCTAAAACTCACAAATGATATGTACTTTCACATAAAGTTTGATCTTCGCTTCAAACAGTAGAACATCTGCCCAAAAGTTAATTGGCCGTAATTACTTTAACAAAATAACAAGAACATTGCATTGTAACCCAAACAATGAAATAAGGATTGATGGTTTCATATGCAGGATGGAATTCACTTAAGCAAATGTTACCAGCTCAGACTCTGCCTGGTGTGGTTTAGGAAGTAAAGGTAAAGCCTGGGTGAATGAAAAGAGAAAGCTTCACCTGTGTTGGTCAGCAAGGAGCAAGCCAGGATTAGAGTCACCAAGGCAAGCCCTTGGGCGTGGAGGTAAGATCTTTGGAAGCATTTTATGTGTATACCAGGAGGCAAATTGAGGAGATTATGAATGTCTGACAAATGTTCAAGGACTCGTCAAGAATATGCCATGGGGCGAGGTGACTACGTGAACAGAAAATTACTTGTTGGACTCCTTGATTCTAAATGACATTGAGTTGGTCTGGTGGTGTCTTTCTGGATATTTTTGGTTAATATAATTACCCAGTTAATAAATGTTGAAGAAACACGAGAAATAGGATACTGACATGATAATGCTGTGAGTAAGATCCACTGAGGAATGCTACCAGGGGAAAGAATATCTGCATAGCCTCAGTATATCATTCTCAGCATATTTATTAGGTACTGTGGTTGTTTCAACATAGATCTACATATTTTTTATATTCCTCTTAAGTATAGACTAGACTTGATTCAATTTCAAATGATAGAAATCAGAAAGAGAGAGAAAAAAAGAGCAGTACTTTTAGGCAAGCAACATCTAACAGGCACCATCATAACCAAGTGATCAAGTTAAATATCACCAGTGATAAAAAAATTGATGTTATGAATTCACATGTGACACAAGAAGAATGTATTACTTTTCTGTGTTCTTTATAGGAATCCTTAAGCTCAACTTAATTATGGGAAAACATCAGATAAATCCAAGCTGAGGAATATACAAAGTGTTTGGAAAATACCCTTCAAAAATGTCCCACAAGAGAAAACTGAGAAACTGCCACAGATTGGAGGAGTTTATGGAGACAAGACAGTAAAGAAATACAATGTGATGTCCTAGTTTGGATTCTGGAACAGGAAAGAGACATTAGTGAAAAATAAGGAAAATATGCATAAAGTCTATAGTTCAGTTAATAGTATTGTACCCATATGCATTTATTTGTTTTTATTGTTTTACAAGGCAAGATATATGATGCTAACCCTAGAGGATGCTGGTGAATGGTATAAGAAATATTTTCTTACTTCTCTGTAAGATAAAAATTATTTCAATATTTTTAAAAATTAATAGTTTTACTAAGCTATGATGAATATATCACCCAATTTGAGAGTTCAACCCAAAAGAAGGGTTGTGCAAACATCACCACAGTCTGCTTTGGAACATCGTTCTTCCTCCTTTTATACCCATTACTGTTGACTCCTTCATTTCCGCCCAGCCTCCCATTCTGTGTTCCCTAAACCAAACCCACTGATATCCAGTTGATGCCAACTCACAGTGACCTAGGAGAGGGAGAACTGCCCCTATGAGCTTTGGAGACTAACTCTTATGGGAATGGACAGCCTCATCTTTCTCCCGTGGAGTGGCTGGGAGTTTCTAACTCTGACCTTGTGGTTAGCAGTCCAGCATGTGACCACTCTACCACCAGGGCTCCTTTCTGTATCCCCAGGAAATTATTAATCCTGATCTGTCTTCCTAGGTTCACATGTCCTGGCTTCTCTGTACAGAAAAACATAAAAATTAAAAAATAAAAGCTTCAAAAACAAAATCCAACAAACAAAAGATCTGAAAGGAATCTTAAGTGAAAAATTGGTAAAAGAGTCAGGTCGAGGACCAAGCCAGAGTATTTACAATCATCTCAGATGCACAGGAATGCTGGGCAATGAATCAGGAAGCCCACAGAATAGGGTGTTCATGAAGAATGTTAAATATACCGGGATGAATAAGTCTGTCTTGAAAACAGATAGCTTAAATAGCTCTTAAAAGTGAACATGGCAAGACTTCATCTTCTATGTTTTGAACATGGTTTCAGGCAGGACTGCTTCCTGGAGAAGGAGCTCACGCTTGGTCAAATAGAGGGTCGTTGACAAAGAGAAAGAGCCTGAACAAGATCGGTTCATAGTGGCTCCAACGGTGGGCTCAGGCATCAAAATGACTGTGAGGATCGCACGGACCGGCCAGTGGTCCTTTCTGTTGAACGCCGGGTTGCTGTGAGCTGGAAGGGACTCTATGACTCGCCTGTCTTGTTATTTTGCACTGCTATGAGAGAAATACTATGAGTGGATGGATCTCACAAACAGAAACGTGCTGACGTTTAAGAGGCTAGCATGCCCAATTCAACATGCCAGAACTAGGGGAAGGCTTTCTCCGTGTGTCTCCTGGTCCTCAGAGTTTCCCAGTTCAGAATCTGCTGGTCCCAAGGACATAATTGTTACTCCATTCTCAGTTCTTCTTTCTGGATAGTAGCAAGTCTCTCTGAGCTCTGCTCACTTGAGACCAATTTCTTTCATACCTCAAAAGAGATTCACTCAAGATAACTTCATCCTGCCTCATTAACACACCTGCCACTAATTCTGTCTCAGCGTCAGAGAGGTTAGGATTCACAACACATAGGATAATTACAAGGTGACATATACCGTATATACTCATGTATAAGCCGTTTTTCAGCACATTTAAAAAAATCATTTTATTAGGGGCATGTACAACACTTACCAAAATCCACACAAACATTCACTGTGTCAAGCACATTTGTACATTTGTTTCCCTCATCATTCTCAAAAATTTGCTTTCTACTTGAGCCCTTGGTATCAGCTCCTCATTTTCTATGCAGTTGTGGTAAAATTAGGTGCCTTGGCTGATATTCGGGTCAGTGTATACTCAAGTATATATGGTATTTTTGAGAGACATATATGAAGAGAGAGACAAAAGTCAATCCATAATCACACCTAACAACAGCAACAAAAGAATTTCAAGATTAAATGGGAAAAAATAATGTCAATATATTGTGCCTGCTAGACTAACATATCAAAGTAAAATAATGAACCTTAGATACAAAGAGTGCTCTCAGACTCTCCCTATAAAATACTTACTTAATAAGCCACTTCTCAGCTTGCCGACTTTAGGGTGATGAGATGAATTTACTGACAAGAAATCACATTGCGCCTTGTTTTAAGATTCCTTAATCACGGAACTGGATAGCACCTTCGGAAGATGTGCTGCATAGTTGCAGGGGCCAGGCACCAGTGGGCATAGAGAGTGATCTGGAACTCTTTCCTGCTCACCAGGAACTTGTTAAAGGATGTACTCTGCGACTGATGGAGGGACTGGAGTTCACACTCCGCAGGAAGCTGACAGGGCACAGGTTACACTTGGCTTTATCTTCCGAAGGAAGGGAAAATAAGAGGGAGATTTCAGACACCTCTGGTGAGAATTCTTTAAATGTGAGAAAGTTTCACCCTGCTGTCAGAAAGTTTCATTCCTGACACTTTCCTCTATCTAAACAGAATCATCTTTGGAGCGTAAAAATGACAGGATAAGGCTTCCCAGTCACAGAAAGGGGAACTTTTGGCAGAGCAGCCCGACCCCGGTAACCTGACACAAAAGGGAGAGAAAAAAAATCTGCTGTACATTCAAAATGTGCAACTTTGGAGCCAACACACAAATAATATGTCTGCTTAGCAACTGACTTGGCCAAACTAAATAATATTTTCTGCTTCCTACCTCTCCAATATATATGTGATTTTTGCTGAAAGCCAGAGAGAACATACCATATGGATTGATTTTTTTTTTTTTTTGCTAATCTCATAAAATTACAAATAAAACTTTCACAGAATCGTAACATCTGTCTGAGCTGTACCCTGGAGAACTGTCATCCCTGCAGATTCACAAGCAGACATTCAGTTTAATATTCAACTCGCCTTCCACATTTGGCACTCTCAGCGTCTTTGAGAAAGCTTGGAGAGCATCAACAATAAATGCCAGATGAGGAAAACGGAGTCCCTGAATGTAAGAAAAAAAATTGCTTTATCTTATGTATAATAGTATAAACATTGTAGTATAGTATTATTAATTTTCTCATAAGGACCTCTTGTAAGACTTTTTAAGATATGTATTTCTAAAGAAAAATATGACCGAATGTGAGCCAGAATGTTCGACGGAGTTTGACCTTTCAAGCTAGAGCTAATAGCAGTCTCCTGATGTGTAAGAAGTAAGGCCAATGCATGATCTGCTTATCTTCTAGCCCCAGGTCTACTTCCACAAAGACAGATCATGCCTAAACACTTCTTCAACGGAACTAGTACAGCATTCCAAATCCCTTGCTGCCACCCTAGTGCAGGCAGGATCCATCATGTTTCTCCTTGTCTCCATTCTTGCTTACGTTCATCTAGTAGTGTCCTGGGTAAACCAGCATTCCAAACACAAAAGCAAAATCTGTTTTTTTAAATTAAAGGACCTTTTTATTGGGGCCTCTTACAACTCTTATGGCAATCCCTACATCAATTTTATCAAGCATATTTGTACATATGTTGCCATCATTCTTGTCTAGACATTTACTTTCTATTGAGCACTTGGTCTCAGCTCCTTCCCCCCTCCCCCACCCATGACCCCTTGATAAATACTTGCTATGAGCAATTTAAGCTAACAACTATTTAATAATAATTATGTAGCAGTGCTGATTTTTTTAATCAGTTAATTCTTTCATCAATGTGAGCTGGCCAAGTGGTGTGTAAAGCATCTAGTCATCTTTAATCGCCATCCTTAAAAATAGTCAAGCTTCCTGTATCTCTTAAGTGTCAGATTCCTCACTGAGTTTACAAAACTCTCCACAACCCAACCCATGACTATCTCTCCAATCGCACTTGAGGGCTCATTCTTGTTTCTCACATAGCAGCCACATTGATATTTTTTCCAGTTTCTTTAGCTTGTAATTCTTTCTCTGATTATTGGGCCACCAAATGTGATTTTCAGTGCCCTGTTCACCTTGTTAACGCCTATGTCTTCAGGGCTCTGCTTAAGCATTCACTGTTAAGGAAGACTCTGGATATGTGAAGGCAAGTATTTTTCTAAGACAGCATTCCAATAGAATCAGTACATCCCTCCAATTTCATCAGGATTCAGTGTTGGTATTTTTAGCCCCCTGCCCCAACAGTTTTATTGGCATATAGTTCACATATCATGCAATGGAATGGTTCAAACACATCAAGAAGAGTTGTATAATCATCCCTACCATCATCTCTACAACATTTCCTTCAGTCTTGTATGCATCATTATGAGCATCCAATACCCCCAAGGAAACATTAATCTATTTACTGTCTCTACACATTTATCAGGACTTGCTATTTAATTACTTTTTTACCCCCAATATGTTGAAGTCATCACTTTGTTTCCAGAGCCCAGCAAAAGAATCTAGTGGACCCTAAAGTACATGTTAAATATTACTTACTCTTCTTAGACATAAGAGTATATATAGAAACAAAATAAATTCATAGTTGATTTCATATTGCATTATTTATATGTTTTCATTTGGAATCAAGTTGATTCGCAAAGAGAAAACTCCCAAAATGAAAAAGTAAATTAATAATTAACAGACTCTGAAAGCTGATGTCTTATAGAATCAAAAGGCATGTAGTTTATGGTGATGACTGAGAAATGCCACCCTCAAAGAGTCATTAAAAGCATGACACTAGAACACATTCTTTCCTGCCTTGGGCACACACTTCTGAATCTTGGTTCAGAGCCTGGAACTCCAAGATAGGTTTTTATAAATGTGCCAGGCTTGATACACAGAACGGCCTTGCATGAAAGGAAAAGTCAGGGCAGATGGTTTTCAAGTTTGCTTCCAATTCAAGTGTTTTAAGATTCCTTAAAATAAATACGTGGTGAAATGGTAGAATTATATAGTCTTTTTCTGTCTCCACTTAATATTTTGTCCTGGTGCCCTGGCAGTGGCTTTGGGAACAAGAAGAAAATAGACTTACACATGGGGACATAAGTCCACTGAACATACCCAGAAATGAGTAGGTAGGACAGTGAGAACAATTTTGCTATACAAGCCGTCAATTTCATTGAATCTTAGTGTTAAAAATACTAATCTGCAGAAATTTTAGGGAGTAAGGATGTGTACTTAGGGACTTCCAGTCGATTCTGACTCATGGGGACCCTACCAGACAGACGAGAATAGCCGATGGATTTCCAAGACTTCAACTCTTTACCGGAGTAGAAATCCTACTCATTCTCCCTCCGAGGGGCTGATCATTTCGAACTGCTGACCTGAAGTTAGCAGCCAATGCACCAGGACTCAATGCATTCAAATTTTAGGGCTGGTGAAGTGTATTTGAAGTCCCATGCACTGCCAAAGGGGCAAACAAATCTGTCTTTGAAGAAGTAGAGCGAGAATGTTCCTTGGGGGCAAGGATGGTGAGACTTCATCACCAGTGCTTTGGACATGCGCTCAGAGGAGGCCAGTCCCTGGAAAAGGACATCATCTCAGGTAAAGTGGGGAAGCACAGAGAACGAGGGGGGCTCTCAACAAGGTGGCTTGGCACCGTGGCTGCAACCATGGGCTCCACCCTGAGAACAGTTGTGAGGATGGTGAAGGAGCGAGAAGGGTTTGGCTCTGTTGTACACAGGGGCGGCATAAGTCTAAACCAACCCCAGGGCACGTAACAACACCAGGAATATATTCAGAATCAAAATCCTTAAGATGCTTGTTTAGGTATCTTTAATCCTTACAGCTTCCTAAATGTGGTTTTCCACATATAACAACAAAAACATAGGAGTCTATAAAAAATACTTTATGAGTAATAAGCTGTTTTTGAAAGCTCGGCAAAAATTATAACATCAAAAATAAGAAAGAGTTCTTCCATTGTTCAGGACACAAATGGCTAATATATTTTATTAGGAACCCCCATATTAGCTCTGCAGGTGGTGTTGGGGGTGTATGTCTGAATATAGCACCATGTCTGCCCTCAGGATAGTCAGTGTAGAAAAGACAGCTTTACAGTAAATACTTGCAACTCTGAGTGCTGAGGACGATGATAAAGGTAGGTACAAAGGACTACCTGGGAGATTTCCTTTTAACTATTCTTTGAAGTGCCACTGAATATTGTCAAATAGATCTTAGGTTATATTACACATTCCACCCTCAAATTTTAACAACCCAGAAGATCTATCAAGCAGATATTTGTTTTAAGTTATTGTTCACTCACAGAAATGTTAAAATAAAAATTGCCTAGGAACAAATGAGATCACAAGGTGAAAATAACCTAAATTAACTGTCAAATTCTTCCTAGATGGGTAATTATATTCCTGGGGAAATATTAAATTGCAAGGTCTTTCATAAGTGAATGAGGCTGGAAAAGTACACTCTCCTCCAGAGTGCGGGCTCTGCCTGGCCAAAGTTTAGGGTTAAGTGTGGGAATATGAACTGTTCTATATAATTTAAGGAGAAACACAAAATGTTTGGAACTTTCCAAGGGGGAATCGTGGCTGCGGGAAGCAAAAACAGAAGAGGGAGAGAAGACAGACACAAAGGCGGGAAAGCATTGTTCCGGCCACACTGCGAGCTTCCTCCTCCCAAACCAAGTCCTCAAAACGCCTCAGCTGCAATCTTAAAAGCCTGGGGAAGCGGGGTGCCATCATTGACTGTGGAGCCACGGACGGGGCTGGGTGTACAAGTCGGATAGCTGTCCTGCACTTGGTTTTTGTTTTCCATTTTAGAAATTTTTTTAAAATAATAATTTTCTTGGGGTATACTTCACAATTTAATGGTTCAGTCACATTAGGAAGAGCTTGCATCATCACCACAATCAATGTCAGAGCATTTTCTTCTAGTCACTGTAGCTGGCTTCCCATTTCCTCCTAAATCTCACCTCCGAGGCCCCTAGGTATTTAATAATCCAGTTACTCTCCCTCTAGATATACTTGTCCTGGATCAAAACCCAATTTGCACAAGGGACAGGTGACTTGCCATCATCCAGGGATGAGAGTAGCCTTGTTTTTAGGCAGTGCATGGCAGGGGCAGTCGTGGCTGATGCAGTTAGGTTAGAGGGCAACCCCTTATCATTTGCTCTCGCTTTGAACTAAAGTTTCACTTTTTAATATTTTCTGCTATACTTTTGATTTAGGTTTTATTCCTCTGTTTTTTTTAAGCAGTTTATTGGGGATTCATACAACTCATCACAATCCATACATCCATTGTGTCAAGCACATTTGTACATTTGTTGCCATCATTTTCAAAACATTTGCTTTCTACTTGAGCTCCTCATTTTCCCCCTCCCTCCCCGCTCTCTCTCCCTTATGAACTCTTGATAATGTATAAATTATTATTTAGTCATATCTTACACTGTCCAACGTCTCCCTTCACCCATTTTCTGTCATCCATCCCCCAGGGAGGAGGTTATATGTAGATCCTTATAATGTGTTCCCCCTTTCTACCCCACCTTCCCTCCACCCTCCGGCATTGCCACTCTCAGCACTGGTCCTGAAGGAATCATCTGTCCTGGATTCCCTGGGTTTCCAGTTCCTATCTCTACCAGTGTACATCCTCTGGTCTACCCAGATTTGTAAGGTAGAATTGGAATCATGATAGTGGGGGGAGCAACGATGAAACATACAACTTTCTTCTAGTTCTTAAATGCTTCCTGAACTTGGTTTTATACTCTGCTCTGGCTGTCTTAACAATCTTCATCTCTTAGAACATGTGTTTTCTCAATGACGTCTGATGGGACAATGAGGTTTGGGTATGAGCAGAGACACACTTTGGGTTATGGCCATTTCTGGCCTCTATTTGCATTTAACATTCTCTGAACCAGGTAAGCAAGGGGATCGCCGTGGGCCTATGATTGGGAGTTCAGCAAACTCAACGTTCAGCCGGACTCAAACAGCAAACAAGGTAAGGACGCTGTTGGCAGCTCCAAGAAACCACACCTTCCATTTCAAGCTGGCACTCCTTTCCTCCCAAGACAAACAGAAAACCACGGCATGCTAGAAACCCACAGGACCGAGAAGTCCCACAACATCTCCCTTATGCATGACGTCCCTGTCCTAGCCAGACTTCTACTGAAAGTGTTAGCCGGCACCAAAGGAAAAGACAAAGCAGTCCATTGACCCTGCCCTTCCAGTCCCTTACTCTCGCATCCCTCATCTTAAAGTAGACAGTATTGATAGAACAGGAACATATGGAGGAATTAAATACAAATGGTTCGGTTAGTCTTGTGCAGGATTTCCACTGTTCTGGTATTCATTAAGTATATATACATGTATGGAATGATGAAATACAAAAGGTGTAAATTTGCTGATTCTGTATACAAATCAAATGCTCTTATATTCGCACTCAAAATTGGCATCGCAAAATATGACAAATGGTAAAATTCACTTTAACAATTTAAAATTGAATTTTCCTTATTGAAAACAATAAATAGCACAAGAAAAAAGAAAAAAGCTTGACAATTCAAGACCGAAAACTAAAAAGAGAAGGGAAAAGAAATACCTTTTAGCATCTTTAGCAACATTTTCTCTGTCTTTTTAAACAAAAATTACAAACTCACTGCCACTGAGCGATTTCAACTCACAGAGACCCTGGAGGGTGGAGTGGCTCTGTCTCTTTGGTGTAGGGTGCTGTACACTGGGCTGCTAACCACACGGTAGTTTGAAGCCACCAGTTTCTCTGAGGGAGGAAAAATTAGCCTTTGGGGCAGGTCTACTCTGCCCTGTAGGGTCGCTCTGAGCCAGAATTGACTTGATGGCAGTGGGTTGTTTGCTTGTTTGTTTGGGTGTTACTTTTGTAAACAGGAGAGAGAACACCAGGAGGCCATAATGGTGTCCCAGCCTTCTCAGTCATACTCTCACTTACTTGGGTAAGAGATAGGCAAAAAAAGAAAACTGTCATGAAATCATAATTAGCTGCAGCTCACGTCATCACGTTTGCAGGTGAGACTGTATAAGCAGGAAAGTGACCCTATTGGAATATGTACACTTTTATACAGGAGAAACGTTTACAAGATCGGTTCAATGCCTTCCAACCAAGGCTGTCAGGCTATGACTCATGACTATGTGGCCCGAGTACCCCAAAGTCCAGTAAGGACACACGGAGGCAAGTCCCTTTGGGTTGAGCAGACCCCTCCTGGAAGAGTGGTAACAATCAACTTTCAAAAGCACTCTGTCTGATGACCAAGATTCTCACATTGCTGGTCAAAGGTCAGAAAGAATTCATTGCAGGGTAAATTTAGGTGGAGATATGGATTTAGGGCTCGCACTGTGTACTGTGTACTGTAGCCTTCTGCAAGCCTAGTTCTTAGAACTTAAAGCTGTAATAAAAATAAAAAATAACTATATATTATTACTCTATATAGTTCTTATAATAGTGACTATATCTACATATGAAGAGCCTCGGTAACCTAATGGATTATGTGTTGGGCGGTTAACCTCAAAGTCAGCAGTTTGAAACCACCAGCTTCTCTATCAGAGGAAGACAAGGCTCTCTACTACCTTAAGAGTTTTTGCAAAAGGGACACTGAGTTCATTTTAATGGTGGTGGAACAATTTGGAGAGGGATAACAACACAAGAATATAATCACAAAGAATATAATCAATAGCAGCAAATTATACATGTAGAAGTTGTTGAATTGGTAAATGTTTCATTGTGTATATTTCTGTTCAAATTGAAAAAAAATTACATGAATAACAATGAGTATGAGGGAAAATGTTCTAAAATTGATTGTGGTAAGTTTCTGTCATGTAAACCCTTCTGGGTAGTTCTACTCTTTCTATAAGGTTGCCTTGGATCAGAATTGGAGTTTATCTATCTATCATCATCTATAAAATAAGGCAGAAGGATACAGATGGAGAGGATAAGGAAGAAAGGAGGGGAAATGTTTAGACCTTACTTCTCTATCCATACCCAAAATCAAAGCAAGGGATAAAAGATTACTTCCTAGGTCTTCAGATGACTAAGTAACCCAGGTGATGTAGTGGGCTACAAATTGAGCTATTAACTCCAATGTCAGCAGTTTGAGCCCAGCCACTGCTTGGGATCAAGTCTGGGCTTTCTGTACCCATAAAGATTTAAACAGTCTAGGAATCAGTCCTTCTCTGTGCAATAGGTTAGCTATGAGTCAGAATCACTTGATGGAAGTGAGTTTTTCTGTTTTCAGATAACCGTTCTTGGATTTTGTTCCCTAAACTCTGGGATGCTGACATTCACAGCGTATAAAATATGCTGATTTTCCCAGGGGCCATTGAGTTGGCCTTGTCTCAATGACCCTATTACAACAGAACAAATCATCGCCCAGTCCTGTGCGGTCTTCATAACTGTTATGTTTGGGTGTATTGTTGCAGCCAGTGTATCAATTCATCCTGCTCAGTGTCTACCTCTGTTTTCTCGGACCTTCTACTTTAGCAAGCAGGATTTCCTTTTCCGGGGACTGGTCTCTCGTAATAATATGTCCAAAGTACGTGAGATTAAGTCTCACCATCCTCTCTTCTAAGGAACATTCTTGTTGTACTTATTCAAGACTGATTTGTTTGGGCTTCTGTTTGATACTTTCAATAGTCTTCACAACATCATAATTAAAATATATCAATTCTCTAGTCTTCTTTATAAATTGCCCAATTTTCACATGCATCTGAGGTGATATAAAATACCATTCTTTAGATGTTATATAGTTAACACTGATGAAAGTTATAAATTCATTATAGGCAGGAGCTATATTTTAATATATGTGTGTTGCTCTCTCTATATATATATATATATTTTAATATATGTGTCTTTATATATATGAATTATATTATATATATATATCATATATTATTATATCATATATATAATATATCATAATATATTATATCATATATTATATATATGAATATATAAAATTATCTTCATTAGGGTCTTTCTAAAGGATTAGATTGATAATCTGTTGAGTGTACCCTCAAAATATACCTTCAGAATATGAACATTTCTCCCATCTCCACTTACACTTCTACCCCATGAAAGGCACCATCATCTCTCAACTTGACTATCACTATGGTGGCTTAACTGGCTTCTCTGATTCTGTCCCTCCCCTACCACAGAGGACTTTTAATCCAACAGCCAGGGGAGTCTTTGTCAACTTAAATATCATCATATCCTCTTGTTCTAAACTCTTGAATGACCTCCGCCTGTGCAGAATAAAAGCCCAATCTTATCTTAATGCCCAGTTGCTATAAGTACTGACCCCAGTTACCTCCTGACTTCACCTCTCAGTATTTTACCCACACTCCTCTCCATGCAATTGGCTTCCTTGCTCACTGGCCCTTTTCCAACATAGCCGTCCCACTTGTGCTTGGGGACATTCACACTTGCTCTTCTCCTGTCCCTGAGCACTTGTCCTACATATTTGCATGGGTTGTTCCCTCACCTCCTTCACGTCTTTGATAAAGCACCCTATTGTGGGGCCTTTCCCCATCATCTTTTTAAAATTATTCCTTCCCCCAAATCATTCCACAGAATACTTAGATCCGCCCACTGAGCTACTCTTTTATTTGTGTACTACCTCTTTATATGGTAACTATATAAATGGATTGTAACAAGGAATTCTTTCTGTCTCGTTCAGTGCTGTAGCCCCAGCATTCCGAACAGGAGCTGGCACTCATGGGCCCTCCATAAGTACTTTTCAGATGACTGAATAAATGAATGCTGCATGACTTCTAACATTCAGCGTGCTTATAGTTAATGTTCTCTCAGAAGACTCTCAGCTCCTGGGGTTCATGACTTGGGAGTAATGATTGCTCTTATGTCATGGCAATATGTCTTTTTTCCCCCTTGATTCTTTTTTCTAGCTTTATTTGCCATAATATTTTCATTTTCATTGTACCAAATCCTTCGTCACTAGAGAGTGGTGAAGTGTGGAGTACCACACTGCAGATATTTCAGAGATGCTGGAGAAGCTGTCAGGGGCTTGTACCCTGCAGCTTAGTCAAGCACTTGCCCCGATTAGCACCTTTGAGTATTCTCAGCTTGTCTCTGACTTGGATTGCCGGTGCTAGTGTTGACTTTTCTTGGGACTCTTAGGCCAAGTGGTCTCTTCTGTTCCTGAGGCCCATTAGAGTGTAAGCATTGTTATGCCAGCTCTAATATTAAGATGTTTCCTTAATGCTAGCAAGTCTGTTTTTCACATTTTGAGCCTCAGTCTTACTAGCAATGCTAGGGACCTAAAAATTGAAAAATGATAAATATTTTCTAATTTTCCAGTAGAAAACCTTTTCAAAATATTATAAATCTATTAAATGATTATCTCTTTTTAGTTAGAAGAACTTATAAATATGAAATGGGTATTTTCAGAATTTTCCTCATAGCAGGTAACAGAAATCTGCCTCAAACCAGTTTAAAAATAAAGCAGAGATGTCTAAGGATAAAAGTGGCCTCTAAAATATTTGTATCTATTTCCCCATCCTCATATATAAATATATTTACATATGTACATGCCTGTATTTAGACCTCTATAAATGCCCTTTGCCTCCCAGTGCTTTCTTCTATTTCCTTTTACTTTCCTCTTGTGCCACAATCATGCTCAGCCTTCATTTGGGTTTCAGTAATTCCTCTCAGTTACATTGCCCTTGATCAAGCCCTACCAGGCCTCTTACACCCTCCTTGCCACTGATCATGGATCACTTGTTGTTCCCTTGTCCCTGGGTTGGTCACCACCACCTCCTTTTCTCCCTCTCCCCCTCTCCCTTGTCCCCCTGGAACCATCGGTCCCATTGTTTTCTCCTCCAGATTGTTTATCCAGCCTATCTTATCTAGATAGACCTGCAGATATAATATTATGTACAAAAATACAAGACAGAGCAAAACAAAGCAATAAAAGGAAACAAAACAAGGACAACAGCAAAAAAACAAGCACACACAAACACAAAAAAGATAGAGAGAAAGAAAATCCTGTAACCAGTTCAAGATCTGTTTGTTGACATTTAGGAGTGTTTTCTGGTTGAGTCTGATGGGGTGCCATGCCCTGGGCCCAACGTCTATTTTAGGTATTCCCTGGGGACTTCCTTGTTCTGCTCCCCTTGCTGTTCAATTGCACGCCCTTAGTGTTTTGCCTCGGTGTGGTAGGGTCAGATTGGGCACAATTCTAAAATTGTGTCTCCAGTGTTGTCCCCTGTAGGGCTATGGGTCAGTGCGGGATGTCGTGTCTCATAGTGGGACTGGCCATATGGTCCTCTGTGTGCATTGGCTGCTCTAAGCGGGGATATCGTCCTCAGGGCTTGGTGGGCCAGGCTGTGTTCCACTCTCTCTTCCTTCCCCTTCATTTGCTCCTGCTTTCATCTGGGTATGGGAGGTTGGTTCCTTTCCCCCACCAGAAGATCTAGTTTTGTTCTCTGTGGCACACACTTCCAGGGTGGGGCTCAGACTGGTTCTGGTTGGGGCCAGCCCTATAGTCCAGTCTTTTCATGGATTCCTCCCTGTGTTACGTTGCCCTCCTGGTTTGGCACATCATGGTGGGATCTATACGCACATTCCAATTCTGTGGAGACATAACTACTACTCTCCCTCTCGGTGGGTTAGTGCACTGTTCCCCCACTTCATCATCTCAGTTTTTCCCCACCCCCATTGAAGGGATGAGGTATCAGACATCATAGTACAAAAAATCATATCATTGTGTGCTCACCTTCCTGAAACGATCGCTGAAGACAAATGGGTGCATAAATAAATGTGGTGAAGAAAGCTGATGGTACCTCGCTATCAAGAGATATAGCATCTGGAGTCTTAAAGGCTTGAAGGGAAACAATCGGCCATCTAGCTCAGAAGCAACAAAGGCCACATGGAAGAAGCACACCAGCCTGTGTGATCACAAGGCGTTGAAGGGATCAGGATCAGGCATCAAAGAACAAAAATCGTATCATTGTGAATGAGGGGGAGTAAAGATTGGGGACCCAAAGCCCATGTGCAGGGAACTGGACATCCCCTTACAGAAGGGTTGCAGAGAGGAGACAAGCCAGTAAGGGTGCAGTGTATCAATGATGAAACATACAACTTTCCTCTAGTTCTTAAAGGCTTCCTCCCACCACCACTATTATGATCCTAATTCTACCTTACAAATCTAGCTAGACCAGAGGATGTACACTGGTACAGATAGGAAATGGAAACACTGGGAATCCAGGACAGATGAACCCCTCATGATCAGTGGTAAGAGTGGCGATACCAGGAGGGTGGAGGGAAGGTGGGGCAGAAAGGGGGAACCAATTACGAGGATCTACATATAACTTCCTCCCTGGGGGATGAACAACAGAAGAGTGGGCGAAGGGAGACATGAGACAGTATAAGAAATGACAAAATAATAATAATTTATAAATTATCAGGGTTCATGAGGGAGGGGGGAACAGGAAGGAGGGTTGAGGAGCTGATACCAAGGGCTCAAATGGAAGGCAAATGTTTTGAGAATGATGAGGGCAACAAATGTACAAATGTACTTGATACATGGATTTATATATGCATTGTGACAAGAGTTGTAAGAGCCCCCAATAAAATTATTTAAAAAAATAAAAATAAAATATTTGTAACTAGGGATTCAACTGATACCAGTAGGTTCTCTCATGCCTTGGTGAGGCAGTTTTTTTTTTTTTTTTTTTTAGGAAAGTAATTTATTTATTTATTTCATAAATACATAAATTTTCTTGAATTTAGCAGACAGTATTGGAATGATGTGCAAAAATCATTCGATCATATTACTCAAAATTTCCCATATAGTAATATTTCCAAAAACGATGTTGTTAAGGAAAAGGGTAAATCTTGGGCAGTTTTATATGGTGGGCAATATAAGTGATGAGTCTCTGGACTCCTCTCATGCCTGCTTCTCCAGGTCAATGGAGAGAGATGTCTCCCTGACATTTTGTGGGGATGAATTTTTCCATCTGAGACTAATTCCCCAATCCTTCACCGATCTTTGGCCAACAGTACTTTGCTAGAATCTGAGGCTTGTGCTCTTCCACATACAGATGAATGGAGTAAGTACGGTTACATCCACCACAGAGCAATGGTTAAATGTGTTCCTCATAATAGAAGCCTGCATACTATTCAACAATAGCAATCACAAAGAATTCAAGGGATTACTATTCACAAATATTTGGGAGCCAGTTTTTTTCTATCCCACAAATATTTCAACAAAGGGGAATGTTCTAGAAAAAGAATGATTTGGTAAATACCTTGGGTGTGTTGGATGCTTTCTTGGTGATATACTGTGCTCACTAGACTAAGTATTATCATACCTGCTTCGTCCTTTATTTCCCAACAAACCATATGAGGTCAATGACAATCTGCATTCTATGGTCATGGCAACAAAAATCTATAGTAAATTGCCTGTAGTCACACGCTTGGTCACACAAGAATCAGAGATAACTTATCAACCCAGATCGAATTCTGAGCCATGATATTTTCAACATATGCTGATATTCTCACTTAGAAATGTTGGCGCCTTGACCAAGGAGAAGTGTGTGGTTTTTCCTCCCCCATTCCTCTCAGACAATGGGCAGGTGATCTGTCACAGTTCAATGTCAGCAGATGAACCCAGTACTAGATGACCACCTGATGGTTGGGGGCTCCCTAGCATTGAAAATAGCAAGTGTGGGGGAAAGATTTCAATTGGTAATCTGGAATATTTTCTTTTCCATCATGATCACAGCATCAGTAAATTGGGGATTTTGTGGGATTTCCATTTCCATATGTCATCAACAAATGTATTATTTATCTTGGACTTTATACTGATTAGTTGGCATGGAAACTCAGACTGTGATATTTACTCATGCAACATCTATTTATTGACCTTCATGTTAGACCAGTGGTTCTCAACCTGTGGGTTATGACCCCTTTGGGGGGTCAAACGACCCTTTCACAGAGGTCACCTGATTCATAACAGTAGCAAAATTACAGTTATGAAGTAGCAACAAAAATAATTTTATGGTTGGGAGGTCACCACAACATGAGGAACTGTATTAAAGGGTCACGGCATTAGGAAGGTTGAGAACCACTGCTTTAGACTGAGAAATGGGGGAGGGGGCAAGGAAAAAAAAAACATAACTCAATTTAAAATCAGGCAAGGCATTTCAATACATTTTCCACCAAAGAAACAAATGGCCAATGTGCAAGTGAAAAGATTATCACTATCATCGATCATTAGAGGAATGCAACTAAAAACCACAGTGGCATATTACTTCACTTCACTTCCGCTAAGATTGGCATAATCAGAAAATGGAAAACAAATATTGTTCAAACCATAGATAAATTAGAACCTTGACACGTGATTCACAAGATTGTTGAGAATGCAAAGTGGTGCACCTGCTGTGCAAAAAATGTTGGTGCATCTTCAAAAAGTTATGCATAGAATCTCTCTCTGACTTGCCAATTCTATGTTAGGTATTTTCATGCATTGGATTGCACCACCTACCACTAGTATATGTGTGAACTTAGCTGGGCCATGATTTACTGGTTTGGCAGCTGTATAATGATGCTGATGGCTATGTTATGATTCCCCATGAGGTGATCTGGTATGATAAGTCAACCCGTTATAAAATGATTAAAAGTAAGATGTACCACCCTGAATCCCATCATAGTTCTAATCCAATATGAGGGGAACTTCCTTGGGGTGTGACTGGAAGAGTTACAAAGAGAAGTGAGCAGAGAGAGTTCTATTACCCTCCAGAAAGAAGAGCTGAGAATGGAAGACATCCTTTGGGCATGAGGTTCCTGCATGGAACCTCGTAGTCCCAGAGGAAGACTGCTGCCAAGACACATGGGCATCACCAAGGCATGGAGTCCTACAGAGGCTGAAAGGAGACAAGGACTCCAGAGCTGACAGAGAGAAAATGTACATCTAGAGCTGATGCCATGAATTCAGACTTCTAACCTCCTAAACAGTGAGAATAAATTCATGTTTGTTTAATCCATCCACCTTGGTATTTCTGGCATAGCAGCACTAGATCACAAAGACAGGTTTACACTCCAAAGACTTGAACACAGAAACTCAAATGGATGCTTGCACACCAACGTTCATTGCAACATTACCCATAATAATAATAATCAAAAGGTAGAAAAAACTCACTTAGCCTTCAACCAATGAATGGGTAAACAAAATGAGGAAGATACGGACAATATATTCTGACCTTAATTGGCCATTAAGAGAAATGAAGTCCTGCCACATGGATTAACCTAGTAAACATTACACTGAGTGAAATATGGCAGAGACAAAAACAGTAAACATTGCATGATCTCACTTACATGAGATCGATAGAACTGGCACATGTATAGAAACCAAAGGTTATTCAAGGTAATCAGAAGCTAAGGGAGAGATAAGTCAAGAGTTATTGATTAAGGGGTCCTAAGTTTCTGTTAGGATTAGACAGTGGTCATAGCTATAGAACATGGAGCATGTGCTAAAGACCCCTAAGTATTAGATTTTGTCTAAAACGGTGAGTTTCAGCTATGTAAATTTCATCTCGATAGCTGCAGTTTTTAAAGACATCTGAGTGCAAAGAAGATGTAATGAAACACTAAACCAATAAGCCTGTGCTAAGGATAAATGGAGACCTAGGCGCATGAAGGGCAAGCACTAGTGTCCACTACTAGCCACAAGGTCGGCAGTTTGAACCAAAGGGGAAAGCCTGGTAACCAGCTCCTGTAGAGAGTACAGCCTAGACAAGCCTGGGTGCAGCTCTACTCTCTCACGTGAGGTCAGCCTGAGTGTAAATTGACCAGGACAGCAACTGACCACACTAAGAAAGATGAATAAAGAAAAGGACCAGAGAAAAGAGCAAAAGTCAGCCACATCCACAAACACTCACACAAGCACACCTCATGTACTGTAGTCTCTCTCATCCTCCGACATAAAGACAATGAGTTGAGGCCAAGCACAGTGATGTTTTCCTCCTACAAACCCACTGCAGACCATGGAGTATATGATTCCTGGCCAAGGGGATATTTCCCAGGACTCTGCTGCTACATGACAAGAAAACAAGTCTCTACGGCAAAACAGGGACTTAAAACTAAACCTGGAAAAGTGGGGCAGTTCAACCTACATGATCACTCAGTCATTTGGAGTGTTCTTCAATGTCCTCCCGGGTGCCATGAGTCAAAAACAACAGCGAGTTTTTTATGACACTTTGTTTATCATTAAATATATATAATTTTTAATGTATCTATGCCTAGAAAGCGCCAGAGCAATCTTGAGTTAATTAATCCCAAATAGTCATCTACCTCAGTTGCCCCACCACCACTAGCATCAAGTCAATTCCATCTCATAAAGGCCCTCTGTACTATTATTAAAGAGCCCAGGTGGCAAAGTGGTTATGAGGTGGCCTGCTACTGGCAAAGCGGGCTGTTCAAAACCACCAGGTGCTCCATAGAAGAAAGATGAGGCGTTCTATTGCTGTAAAGAGTCAGTCTCAGAAGCACACTGGGATAGTTCTACCCTGGCCTGTAAGGTTGCTATGAGTTGAAATATACTTGATGGCAGTGAGTTTTATTCAACTTATATAACTCTCAAACCCTAGAGTCTGTAGGGCTTCTGAGGCTGTAATTTTTTACAGAAGTGGATGACCTCCTGTTTCTCCCTCAGAGCAGCTGATAGGTTTGAACCACCACTTCTCCAGTTAACAGGCCAAAGCTTACCCAATATGGCTACCAGGGCCCCAAGCAAGTGATTAGCTTTATTAAACAGACATCTATTTTCGCACAGTGTAGGAGGCTACAACTCTGGATGCAGAGTACTCTGTCCAGGGGAAGGCTTTCTCTGTGGGCTCTCGAGGAGGGTCTTCCTCTCCTGTCCTTATCTAAGAGCCTCCGTTGCTTGAAGAGCTTGTATGTCTTGACATTAACTTTCCCCATCTTTACAGAGTTCTCAAGGTTGGGACCTCAAGTCCAAAGCACGGGTTACGCTCACAGCTCCTCTTTCATGGTGGTTTGATGAAGAGCGCTGACTGCAGGAAGGGGCTACCTGAAGGATGACACTCAAGGTAAACCCCAACCTAATCCTCTCCATGGAGCCTCGGTGGCCTCGTGAGCGTTGACTCCACCAGCAGCTCCTTGGGAGAGAGAAGAAGGCTTCCTACTGATTAGAGTTGCAGTTGCAGTTCCACCCTGCCCCATGGGATAGCTGCAAGTTGGCACGGGCTCAGAGGCACTGAGTTTGATTTTTAAGCCTCCCTTGTAGGATCCACAAGACAAGATAGCCACAGCACGACCTAAGCACCAGTTTGCATCATTACATAACTGCCAGGTCGCTTACAACCATGGTCCAACCAAATTGACATATATTTTGGAGGGGATACAGTTCAATACAGGATATCGTTCACCGATACTTAATTAAGAAGCCTGGATATTTTATGCAGTTGCTCCAAGTCCAAAATCTTAGAATACCATGTTCCATGTTCCGGTTCATGCCTACCTTGCATCTGCCCCAATAATACTGTTCCTTCCTTCAGGATTCAAAGGGCCACCTGCTATTTTCTGAATATGTCAAGCTTCTCTGCTCTGGTGCCTAGACACACATGTATTCCATTAATTGAAATGTTTCTTTTCAAACTTGCAGAGACTAGCAAAGTCTGCTGTGTCCTTCAAAATTTAACCCAATCACAATGCAAGTGCTGTTATGAAAGGAAAACAAACTGAAGTCAAAACCTGTTCTCTCCAAGTTTTTCTTTCTTACTCTTTTCATACCTGTTATAGCTCCTCGACTATATTAAATTAAATACGTTTAATCAGGTTGTAGTTTTAGAGCCATTAGATTGCACATGTCTCAAAAGCTCTGCTTCTGGTTTGTTTCTCTCATCTTTATACTCTCAGCCTCTAATAGGTCTCCTATATCAATATAAAACAAAACAAACCCCAAAACCCGTTCTTGTGGAGTCAATTCCACCTTACCACAATTCCATATAGAATTTTCAATATTATAAATCTTTAGGAGAGCAGATAACCGCAACCTTTCCCCCAGGAACAGCCAATGGGCTTAAATCACTGATCCTGTGGTTAGAAGACCAACACTTAACCTGACAGGACCAATGGAGATGTGACCCAGAAACCAAACTCGCTGCCATTGAGTAGATTCCAAACTCACAGTGACCCTACAGGGCAGGGTAGAACTGCCTCTGTGAGTTTCTGAGGCTGTTACTCTTTACAGGAGTAGAAAGCCCCATCTTTCTCCCTGGAAATGGCTGGTGATTTCGAACGTCTGACCACTTCACCACCAGGGGTCCTATACTGGAGATGTAGGTACTCAATAAATAGTTGGTTAATTAATCAATTATTTTTCTGAACATCTACTCCATTAAAAGGCCAGTCTGGTCATTCCGGATATGAAGAGATATAAATAAAGTCTCTGACCCTAAATTTGCAAATACAATGTGCGTATTATAACATTAATGTTCATAATAGTAAAATAATAGAAAATATTGACATAACTCAGACCATATGGCCGGGACCATTCTAAGGGCTGAATATGTACTCATTCATGTGACTCTCACATATGTGCCTGTGAGGTTGATGCAAATTTCTGAAGAAGCGGAGCATGGAAAAGAAGAAGGAATTGGTCCAAGGTAAGTAATCAAATGACAATAAAAGCTCAGGCAGTCCAGCTTTAGAACTACCCTCAAATCTATACATGATGCTGTAAATCACCTGATGATACAGACACTCACAAATATTAATTAATTACATTTCATTGAAAAGACTTTTAGCTATGCCGATAAGTATACATCGAATCCATAGCACACGCAAAAATATTCATACAAAAACCTTCTATAATTTTAGATTTCACTTTGAATCAAGAATGATGACCTCACACTCCTTAGCAAACAACATTTAACCTGAACAAGCTTCTTACACCTTCCTCCTGAGCCCCCCACCCACAACCCCCTTTCTGAAAAGGGTCCTGGTCTTAGTCCAACTCCAATCCCTATCAACCAGGACATCTCGGCTTTCACTTCCTTTCAATGTAAGCTTGCCTTTCAGGAAAATGGTTTCACTAATCAAATTAAATTTACTTTGAAAATTGCTATTATATCGGACATATTTAAGAGTACATTAAGACCTAGAATTAACTAAAAAAATGTTTAATTAAAAATATAAACCCAGAAAATTAAAAAAGAAAAAAATGTGCCCCAGAGACTACGCATCTTCTTTGTGATGCTCCTGTTCCCCAAAATGCAACCGCACAGCCAGTGTTCTGGAATTTTACATTTCATAGAAATTATTTTAGGTATAATCCATGGACTTCTACTATTGGATGTTTAGGGTCTAATGGCCTATTTGCTGGCATTATCAGAACTGATTTTTCTGACATGTTACGTCATAATATAAAAAGTCAGTTTTCTCTTCTGTTTTATCATGCTTTTTCCGTTTTCAGAATATTATCCAGAATAACTTAAAAGGAGGTTCTATTTGCTCTGGAAACCATGAAGCAGGAAGTATGACAGCTAATCACCAAGATTGTCAAAACTCTTTTGTGAGACTGAAAGACAAACTGCCATGCCAACTGCCCCACCGAGGTGGCATAAGTAACTTCATAAGCCGCTTCTTCATAGCCCCGAGCAACATTCCATCCTGAAGGCAGACAGGATCAACGAGAGTGCTGCTACCACGTTATTCCTGAAATCGGGCTTGTAGCTCATGGTGACACAAGTTCCAAAGGTCTTCGTTCATAACTGAACGAAAGACCCAAAGACTACTCTTTGGTAAAATGAGGTGGGCTGAGGACAAAATGAGAGGGAAAGGAGAAAATTAGCAAGGGGGCATCCAAGTGGAAGTGCAAATAGCATGGCAGTCAGACTCTGGGACGTCGAATGGAAAAGAGGGCTTCTCTAGTGCTCTAGGGATGTGAGACACGTTTTGAGGTAAGAAGTCGACAGCCTCTAAGTTAACAAGGTGCTTTTGTAAATTTCAGGGTCCTCTAAAGTCGCCCCAAAGTGTTAGGGCAACTCTGATATGCATTGGGGAAATAACTATCAAGTACATGTGCATCTATCTTTAAAACACCATGAACGAGAAAGCATCCCACAAAAGAGAATCTACCCACATAAATAAACATAAAGAACAGCAGGCCTAATACCAGTTCAACTGTGTTTACGGTAAAAAAATGATTCTCTATAACAAGGCATGAGACTCGGTCATCTGTCAATACCTGTCCTTTTGCAATTCTTTAAACGTAGTAACTTCATTCCTTCCTCTTCTCCTTCTTTTTAATTTTCTTAACACATAGCCGGCAAGTGACGGTTAGACAAAAAATACCCAAACTGGATCTATTTATTGACTGAATGAAAAAAAAAAATCGAGTTTGACGTAATTTTTTAAAAATATGTCAGGAAAGCCCAACCATCATCAAAATTATTATCATATCTTCTGTTAAGATATCTCCCGTGGATGAGGTAGCAACTCTTTTATAACCCCCATGGACAGCATTCAAGGAAATAAATATGATCCGAAAACTCAGCACTGCTCTGGACAGAGTCCTCAGACCCTCCTAATGGTGGTAACAGCTTCTTTTTTTTTTTTCCTTTTTCTTTCTAGTGCTCATAACATGTACTTGGAGAAATCAAATAATAAACAATGTATGCACGACATCTGGTGGCTCCTAGATTATGTTACAACCACCTTCCTCCCTGTGAGTCTGAGTCACAGAGCTTGGTGATCATATTAACCTGAACCTTCTTCTGATATTGGAAACCCTACAAAGGATTAACCTGGGGTCAGCCTGCCAGTGTGTGGGGGGGATAAGCGTTACTTTATTTGCCAAAGTTGCCAGTTATGATGAACCTAACAACCCCATTCCTTAAATCCTTTGATTTATATTGTTTCACAGAATTAATAATCACTCATCCAATTAAATGCTCTTGGTCTGGGCCTCTGGCCAATTCTATGTCAGAAGAGGCGATAAGACCTATTAGCTATAAGCCTTAAACTAACCAGTATCATTCCCAAGGGGAGTATGTTGCCAAAATGAGCCACCTCCCTTCTAATTCCATACCATCATGATTGATATTAGAAATATCTTCATTATCTTGCTGCTCTTAAGATCACCCAAAGAGATTTAAAAGTTACAGCTATAAATAAAATCTCATGCTTTGCAATCATTGGCGAATTAATTTTAGAAACTTTAAAAATCTATGCAGGTATTATAGAATCTAGTATAAATTTATGTATATATAAAATAACTCAAGGTAGCTGAATATAATAAAAGCATAGAAGAATATTGTATGCTGATGGCAATAGAATTACAATAGTACACTTTGGTGGCCAACGCTTTAACTGGGTTATCAAAAATTATTATTGGAAAATTAACGAGAACAAACCTTTGTAGTTCCTTAATAGGTAGTTTTTCTAATGTTTTCAGTGTTTGGATAATTAAAGTAAACCCTTTACATGCATTTTTATAAACTGATCATACATCAGGGAAACAAGGAGAAGCTAAATCAAATCAAAATTTTGAAAACATTTGCTAAGTATCTACAGGAAACGAAAGAATAGGCACCAGTGCTAAGATACTATTTGCTGTCATTTCCATGGACTAGAGCATCTGCTATTTTGTATTGGGCGAAAGCTGCAGCCCTTCCTTTGAACTGCAAATCCTCAAAAATAAGAACTGATGAAAAAGGTCAACTAATTTGTCACCATGGAAATCCAGGCAGTTTTACACTCTTCACTTTTAAAGTTGACAAGTGTCACTGGGTTGAGGTCAGCAGTGGTATTCCAATAAGAATGTCACTGACATTCCTTATAACTAATGCACATACACACACACAAAAAAAACATTTTTTTATTAATAGAAACTCCAACATACCCTGAATCTTTTGAATTCCCCTTTACTATTAATAAACATGGGAACTTGTTCCTCAACAATGGTGCTGACGAAGATCTCCTTTTAGCTTTCACATGGCACATGGATTCTCTGGAATTAACATGACCAGAATTTATTGACCAGGGTTAAGAGAAAAGCCAGGAGATTTTCTGGATCAAGTTACCTCATAGCTAATTTTCTTCCACTTGATTTATGATGACTTATGGATAATCCCAGGATGACAGAGGGTGATATAAGCATTTGATTATTTAAGAATAATAGGTGACAATTTTTTTAATTGTCTGCTAGGGTACATGTTATAAATGCATCAGCAAGTGAATCTACCTAGGTACATCTATTGGATTTCAACTTTTTCCTTTTTTATGCTTATTATTATTATTATTTTGAATTTCAAGTCTTTCACAGAAGTTATCTTAATTGCTATCTATTCCAGATAAAATTCTGTTGAACTGAAAGCAGTTGTACTTTTATTTGATTCTTAAATGCCAGTGTATTTTGTTATTTAGAAAATCTCTATTAGGTATTGAAGGATGGTATTGAAACTGTACTGAAGGCATTCGTGAAAAACAGACTCTAGGAATTTACGGAATACCCATTGAAATGTTTCAAAAACTGATGCAGTAGTAGAAGCACTCACCCCAAAATTTCGAAGACAGCTACCTGACCAACTGATTGGAAGAGATCCCCATCAGTACTCTTTCCAAAAAAACTGACCTTACAGAATGTGGAAATTATAAAGCAATAAGATTAATATCAGATGCAAGTAATACTGTGCTGGTGATAATTGAAACATAGTTTAATTCATTTACAAAAGCAGGACCATCCCTGGTAGACTAACACGTGTCACAGGAAGACAGAACTTGAAAACAGTTTTAAAAAAAACAGGAAAGAAAAAAAAGCAAATCTCTATTAAATAAACATGTATGCAGAATTAAGCTTAGCTTCAGGGCAGCCTCATTAAATGCAAAATCTAGCTCTAATTCCACTATAGATATTCTGCAAATTCAAAGTGATAAAGAAAATATACCCAAGCAAATTTTAACATAATATATAGAAACTAATTTCATTTTTAACAGAATAAATTATTTTTAATAGGTAAGAGCCATGTAACACAAAAACTCAGGATGAAATAAAAGCTATAAATGGAAAGTCAAAGCCCCAGGCACAGCAACTGAGAGGCAGAAGAGTTAAAGGACAAGTGAGACCTTGCACTCAGTTGGCTGGGATGTGCACAGGTTCTAGAATTAACAAAAGATCAAGCAAGGCATATATGTTCACATGGACATATATACGCATGAATATCTCAAAGAATGTTGAAAATTCAATTTTTCGCATATTTGTTAACAATAATAACAACTATAGTAAGCATATACATCCCACATATCATTTAACTTTGTGGAGATACAGTCAAGGAAATGATTTTTTTTTAATTCAATATTGAAGGGCAATTTTACAACTGCTTCTATTTACATTGTAAAATTGTCTTTCTTTGATGATACTTAGGGAAAGGCATAAGTATAAGATGGTAGAGAATGTGCGTGAGGAGGCCCAATGTCCACCCACCTTCCTGACATGATCGCTGAAGACAGACGTGTGCATAAGCAAACATGGTAAAGAAAGCTGATGGTACCCGGCTATCAAAAGATATAGCATCTGGGGTCTTAAAGGCAACCAGTGCCCATCTAGCTCGGAAGCAACAAAGTCCACAGAGAAGAAGCACACAAGCCTGAGTGAACATGAGGTGCTGAAGGGATCAGGTAGCAGACACCAAAGAACAAAAATCATCATTAGGTGATCACCTTCCCCACACAAACGCTGAAGAAGAATGTGTGCATAAGTAAGTGTGGTGAAGAAGGCTGATGGTGCCCGGCTATCGAGAGATATAATGTCTGGGGTCTTAAAGGCTTGAAAGTAAACAAGTGGCCATCTAGCCCAGAAGCAACAAAGCCCACATGGAAGCAACACACCAACATGTATGATCATGAAGGGCCGAGGGGACCAGGTTTCAAGCACCAAAGGTGGGGGGAAGTAAAATCATTATCATCGTGAATGAGGGGAGCACGTGATGGGGACCCAATGCCCATCTGTAGACAACTGGACATCCCTTGCAAAGGGTTAGTGGGGAGGAGATGAGCCACTCAGGATTCGATGTAGCAATAATGAAACTCACAACCTTCCTCTAGTTCTTAAATGCTTCCTCCCCGCAACTATGATGATCCCAATTCTACCTTTCAAACCTGGTTAGACCAGAGGATGCACAGCGGTACAGATGGGAACTGGAAACACAGGGAATCCAGGACAGATGAACCTCTCAGGACCAGCGGTGAGATGGCGATACCGGGAGGGAAGGAGGGGTAGAAAGGGGGAACTGATCACAAGGATCTACATATAACCTCTCCCTGGGGGGTGGGCAACAGAAAAGTGGGTGAAGGGAAACGCTGGGCAGTGTAAGATAAGATAAAATAATAATTTATAAATTATTAAGGGTTCATGAGGGAGGGGGAATTGGGAGGGAGGGGGAGGAGAAAAAGGAAAATGAGGAGCTGATTCTAGAAACCCAGGCCGAAAGCGAATTTTGAGACTGATGAGGGCAATGAATGTATAAGTGTGGTTTACACAATTGATGTATGTATGGATTATGATAAGAGTTGTATGAGCCCCCATGAGGGAGGAGGGAGCGGGGAGGGAGGTAGTGGAAAATTGAGGACCTAATGTCGGGGGTTTAAGTGGAGAGAAAATGTTTTGAGAATTATGTACAAATGCGCTTTACACAATTGATGTGTGTATGGATTGTGATAACAGTTGTATGAGCCCCTAATAAAATGTTTTTTAAAAAAAAAGAGTTGTATGAGCCCCAATAAAATGATTTAAAAAAAGCAAAAGGTGGTAGATTAGCAGAGAAATAAGAAGACATTATTCATTCAATTACCATTATTGCTTGAGTAAACATATTCCGTTATCCAAATCAAGAAATGTTGAGATTGGAAATCAGAATGTTATTAATAATTATGCTGTGAAACTAAATATTAATTAGGCCTTTCCCCAGAAATTGGGATATATGCTGACCCTAATTATTAAACAAGTGTTAACATGTCAGGACTCCGGTGGAATAGTGGTTACCACTGGGCTGCAACCCCAAGGCCGGCAGATCGAGACCACCAGCTACTCCTTGGGAGACGGCTTTCTGCTCCCAGAAAGAGCTACCCTCGCAGAAATTCACAAGAGTGCTTCTATCCTGTCCTATAGGGCCGCTCTGAGCCGGCGTAGTTTTGATGGAAGTGACTGGGTTTTTTTGGTTCTGTTAAAATGGGATGCATAGGATTGTTTAAAGGTCAAATAGTAATAGTGATTGCTGTTTGAAACCTTCCCTATGGTGGATTATCTCCAAAAAATAGCATGAAAGCCTAAAAATTAAGAAATGTAAACTGATTTGGAGTGTAGACTGTCCTTCTCACAAAACATATTTAAACGGTTGGGAAAGAGATGGAACTTGAGCTCCCAGAGCCACAGGAAATCCCTGCTCTTTATTCAACAGTGCAATCAGCTGAGTACCCCAAGCATTCCTCATTCCAGAGCGACATCCTCATGGACCAATGTACGTGAGGAGTCATTAAAATCTTCAGTCAGAAAAGTTGTTTTATGTGCTGGTCATGTAAGGATACCTGGTTTGTGTCTAGTGTACTGAGTAAGTTTAAACGACTTCAATTCCTCAACTCTAAGTCGATGGAATTGCTGGCACAGTACTCCTTAGGCCTATTTTATAATTGTATAAAAATTAACTAATCACAGAAATACGAAGAAGACTCTTAGTTGACCATCCATGTGCTGTAGAATGACACTCCATAGAACGTTGCAGGTACTCTACCCAACAGAGTGTGCAGATATCATTGTACATGTTACCTGAAAACTAACCATAGAATCCTTTTACTTTCCACCTGAATTGTTAAAGGAATTCTAATTCACAATTTTTCTTTTGTTTTCATAGACAAAAGATCTTAAAGTCTCTCCACTAATTTCTTTAGTAAGCAGTATGTTGAAGTAAACTTGGAATAAGAACTAGGTTGAGAATTCACGTCAGCAGCACATATAGTAAAAGTAGAATGAGATAGAGAAGTTTAGCATGCCTCCTTCAAAGATGGCACATGAATTCATAAATAATTATGTATTTTAAAAGAAAAACTAGGTTCATTTCCCTCCTTCACCTATTTCTTAATTGAGCAAGACATTTAACAGTTTGCACCCTGATTTCCTAAACTACAAAATGAGGCTGATGATTTCTGGCCTCTTTAAGAAATTAGTTGAAAATTAAAATGGCACATGTATATGAATCTATGATAAACTATAAAGCTCTATACAAACATAAGGAGTCTCGATGGAACTGTTGGGTTAGCATTAGACTACTAACTATGAGATCAGTGGTTCAAACCTACCAGCAGCTCCTTGGGGGAGAGATAAGGATTTCCTCTCCTGTAAGGATTGCTAGCCTCGTGATCCCTACATGGGACTGCTGTGAGTTAGAATTTACTTGATCACAGTAAATCTAACTCATAGCGACTCTATTTATAACAGAATGAAACACTTCCCAGTCCTGCACCATCCTCAAAATTATTATGTTTGAGCCCATTGTTGGGGCTACTGTGTCAGTCCATCTCATCAAAGGTCCCCGAGTCACCGCCTGCAATGGCAGTAGGTATATACACATATAAAGGGAACTCCTGTGGCACAGCGCTTAAGTGAGTGGCTGTTAACCTAAAGGTCGGTGGTGCAAATCCCACAAATCACTTAGTGAGAAGAAGATGTGGCAGAATGCTTCTGTAAAGATTGACAGCTTTAGAAACCCTTCGGGGACGGGCAGTTCACTCTGCCCTACATGGTCTCTGTGAGTCAAATTCAACTGGATAGAAGTGGGTTTGGTTTTATACAAATATACCTTGGTTTGAAATGTTGGGAACTGGGCAGGATGAACATATTCCAAAGTATAGCCTAGATATTGTTGATAATTTCCCCATCTCTGATATTAGCTCATTTTTTCTCACTTTGTTTCCCTTCTTTAATGGAACCAAATAAGACTGATGTGCTGCACACCCATTGTTCTTTCTATACTTTCCATTAACTTTGCAACGTGTGAAGCTGGTTATTGCTCATACTTAGGGACGTTCCCCTAGTAATAAAAGTACCAGGTCCTTTAGCTTGGGTGACATTTCCTGGGTATTGGAACCCTTGATTATAGTGTTAGCGCAGTGATTATCTGTAACCGAGTGGATCCTGTGTTACTCTGAGTCTATCACAAGCCTCACTACCATAAAGTTGGATGCCTTTTGTTCTGAGAAGTCCTGGTTAACTCCCCTTCTAGTGGAAAGGTTGGAGATTCAAGTGCATCCAGATGTGCTTCAGAAAGAAGGTCTGGTTTTCTACCACCTGCACACCCATCACTGAAGATTCCCTGGAGCGCAGTTCTCCTGGGACTCCTGATGATCACTATGAATCAGACTTGACTGGACACTGGTCACTGCTGTTAGAATGGCTTTCTTTCCCAAGCACATGGAGTTAATGGAGTCGTCTGCTTATGATAAAACATTGTGTAGATGTCACGTCTTTGACACTGATAGAAATGGTGAACTTGTTACAGACAAGAGCCCCAATTCCATTTTTATGAATGGAGACACATTCTCTTTCCCTGAACCCCCCTCAAAGTAGATTTAAACAAATGCAAGACATAAAGTTGGTGTGTAGGCCTAAATTATTCAGAGACAAGATTAGGTAAAGCCTAAATATTATTATAGTTTGAACCTTTGAAACACTGAAGTGGTGTATGTCTCATATTTATATTTATTTAAAAGTACCAGTGTATAGACTTGGAAAAGTCCCCTGTTAGCAATAAATACTTTTTTATAAGCACAGAGTCAGAAGACCGCTCCAGAAGTCAGGCCAAGGCTTCCTGCACCTTTCGATCCTTTGTCAAATCCATTTCCCCCATTATTGCTCTTTCTTTTTTCCCCACTCCTCCAAATATATTTCCGTCTTTTTACAAGGTACAAATAGTTTCAAAGGTCCTTAATATCGACTCATAAAATGTTAAGAGATGGAAAGGAACTTCAGAGGGCAGTGTGTCTTCCCTCCTGCTGCATACTTTTCAGGTTAAGACATTAAAGAGCCATAGCAGTGCCATCAGGGCTCAGAGAGAGCTGTCAACATCAACAAATGAATTACAAAGTCCTACAATTTGTCAATCTGACCGGATGCGTCTTCCTTGTATGATTTTTTTCATCTCTTTCCCATCAACTAGTTAGAAATTTATAGACACATCTAGTTTTCATTTTGGCCTAACAAAAATTAACTTATAGAAATAAATGATCTGATTCACTCTTCTTTTTCTGGAAAAAGGGGTTCACCTAAATAGATACTGAGGTTTTGCCTTACACGATAGCTGTCTGTGACGTCTTGACTCTCTGCTTTTCATTTTAAATAGAAGTAGAGTCTTGCTCTGATTATTCTAACACTCAAAGCTTCAAATTAATAATGGGCTTTTTTTACCAGCTTATGTACCTGAATGTAAACACTTCAAAGGGGCTTAGAGAAATATTTTCAGGTCTAAGACAGTAAGAAAAAACTGAAAAGCATTCCTCAGTCACTCCTAAGAAAATACAGGCAGGGATCATGTGGATACATCTATAACTACATTTTACTAACAGACAGGAAGAGCAAGGAGCCAGTGGAAAATCTGGGGCTATAAATCTGATAGGAAAACAGGCTCCCACTGAATAACAGCAGTGGAATGAAAATAGTCCCATACTCCCATGTTAATGAGTGAAAGACTGGCTATCCCTTCTCATTCATGGGTTTCAGTAGTAACATGATAACAATTAATTATCAAAGTAAGCCTGCAGTTTTTGGTAATTGAGTGTGAAAAACTTCTCCAGAATCTTTTGAAGATTAATTGCACATGTTCTGGGCTACTCCACAGAGTATGTGGCTTAGAATCTTACATTTTAATTAAACGGAAGAGCGAAGTAGTCTTTTCTAAGCTGATTTAAAAGATCTTTACTAGAGCGATTTTAAGATTAAACTGATAAACATGTCACTGTTATGTTATTTGGAGACATTAGTACCAAATAACACCAAATTCCTAAAAAATAATGGTAACAGGTGCTCATATCTCAAAATTAATATGCAAATGCTATGTAAGACAATTAACCAAATGCCAAAATTGTCCTGCAGGTTATATTTGGATTCATCAGATTTTTGAGTTTTATAGCAGACAACCAGAAATGGAATCGCATCATAGACTCCACCTACACAGCCATTGCTCTTATACTGAATTAACTTTAACATGAGGGTATTTTTTAAGAAATTACAAAGGCTTCAAGTTCATTATCACTCTGGGATCTAACCTTCAGGGCTGAGCTCAGGTTGATCAGAAGAAAATCTCAAGGAGATAAAAAATGAACTTAAACTGGGGTTTTTATAACTTCTGTTTTTCTCCAATTAAAAACATTGCTGTGAATTTTAAGTCATGAAAACATCCTGGATTTTTGCAAAGTATAATTGTGCTCTAATATCAAAGTTAATTAGAAAATCTGAAAAGAAGATACTCTTTAGAAAGTTGCTAATGAGTGAGATTTCTTAACCTTCTAGTCAAATTCAAACATATCTGTTTTCATACAGAAATAATTATCCCTTCTCCCCACAAAGATAATCACGTGTTTGACTTTGACCACATGTTCAGATGGAAGCACCGTCACCTTGTTTTCTGAAGACCATTCTCTCTCATGTACACTCTTCAATGTTAGAGTCTTTACACCGAGCCTTTAGCTGTCCAAAGTTATCACTCTTAACAAAGCAAAGAAATATACATCAAACTTTTTGAGCCACTGATTCCTAAATTGCATGCCCCTCACTTCCATCCTAATACATCAGAAATCTTGAAAGACAAGTTTTCATATCTGCCTTAATTTCCTCACTAAGGATGACCTCCTAAATTTTATTGTATTTTCATTCCAACTTTATTTCTACCAACCCTGCTGTTGGCTTCTCACTTATGACCTCCTAGGCATCAAATTGTGAGTCTTCTCCCATTGTCTTACACAATTTTTATAGTCACTTATTTGGCACTGCTTCTTCATCATCTGCATTATTTAGTCCCCAAATGTTGTTTTGGAATCTCACATTTTCTCTTTCTTTACTTTGTCCTTATCATTCGCTGCCATTGAGTTATGCTGACCCACAGTGACCCTGCAGGACAGGGCAGAACTACCCCTAGGGAGTTTTGAGACTAACTCTTCAGGGAAGTAGAAGGTCTCATCTTTCTCCTACCATATGGCTTGTGTGTCCAAGTGGCAACCTTGTGCTTAACAGCCCAACGGGGAACCATCACCAGAACAATCTCAAATCAGTATGTTCAATTTGGCTTACTTATTGAACTTCAGTATTTATAATCCAAATACACACTAGATACCTTCAACTTATATTCTGGAAGCATCACAAATTCATAATATATAAGATGTAAACCCCTTTAATCTATGTTCTCTAGTTTACTCATTTTAGAACCACTATCATCTAAGTTTAAAATCTAAATGTCTTTATTCTTTGTTCCTCACATCTTATCAGAAGACATTGAGTTTAATTAATGAAGCTTCACTAATTGATTGACCACTTTATGTGTTGTGCTACTAACCACAAGGCCAGTAGTGGAAACGCACTGGGACTTCACCAGAGAAAGAGAAGGCTGTGCCCACAAGGCCTTGGAAACTCTAAGGAGCAGTTCTATAGGGTCAATATGAATAGAAGTAGATTTGTAGTAGAGTAGAT
>NW_022103896.1:32239368-32244853 GCF_000313985.2 Echinops telfairi
TAAAAAAAAAGAATAAGTTTCAAATTTCAAACCTGTTACTCTTCCATGGTCTGACTTCAAACAAAATTTTACCAAGCTAATTTCATTGCTTCCTTGTTCATGAAACACAGAATTAGTTGATGCTTCCCACAAATATCCCATACCTCCTATCTCTGTTATTCATTCTGCTTAGAATTCTTGATGTTTGCCAATTCTCCCATCCAAGCATGTCTAGATTCTACTCATTCTTCAAAGGATTAACTCAAATTCCAGTTTTTATTGTGAAATCTTTCTTAGCCTTCCAGCTGGAAATAATTTCTCTCTTTTAAGAAATTCTACATTATTTTATCTTTGTTTCATCTATGGCACCAGTCACTTTCAGTTTTCTGCTATTGTAACTATTATAATATGATTTCAAAATTTATTAAACATCTGTATTATCAGGCATATTGGGAGACACTGAGGGTGCAAAATTGTATTAGACAAGGTTCAATTGCTCAAGCAGCCCTCCTTCTAATGGATTTATAGATATGTCTTATTTTCCCTAGAAAATACAAACAAGAAAGCATGTGGGGCAAAAATTTACTTCCCTAAAGATGGTCATTAAAGACTTAAGAAAAATTAGCTTATGGAAAAACTAATAGTAACAAGAAGAATATGAACAGGGGAAATGCAAAATGCTCATGTTCAAGTCATTGTCACAGACAGAAAGTTCTTAAGCCATTCCATTATGTACAAACCCCAGCCCGTACTAAATGTCATTATTTCAACTATATTCTAATTTTTCCTCTTCATTTCTTCCTCAATTAATGAGGTAATTGCATTTTTTATAAATTAAATTAAAGGAATTTTTTTTTGTTGGAAACAGGTTTGAAGAGTTCCTTCCATGTGGAGTAAATTAGGGAATACTTCTCAGTAAGACTGTAATAAAAGAAAGTTTTGTAAAGACGTGTTTTATCAAGAAAAGGGTATTAAGTTCAAAATTATCTATAAAAGTAGCCCTCAAATGTTAGTGTATATATGAATTACTTGGAAAACTTTTTAGAATAGAAATTGATGTACACTCTTCAATGTTAGAGTCTACACCGAGCCTTTAGATTGATGGGTCTCCACTCTCAGAATTTTGGTTCAATAGATATAGGTTGGGCCCAAGAATTTATATTTTGCGCAAGATTTCAGAGCATGCTGACCCAGCTGTTCCAAAGGCCCACACTTTGAGAATCGTTGTTCAACAGAATCTGTTCACTGAATATTTTGAACATGTTTTCAAGAGTACCCAGTTTAAAATTTTTTCAATTCTCATGTTTTTCTCTCATGGTGGCATAGTGGTAACATGTCGGGCTGCCTACCCCAGGCTCAGAAGTTTGAAACCACCAGCCCTTCTGCAAGAAAGATGAAGCTCTCTGCCCCAGTAAGAAGTCAGAATCTTGAAAATCCACAGGGGCAGTTCTACACTGTTTGTGTTGATATCAACTCATATTGATCCTATAGGATAATGAGTTAGGTTTGGTTTGGAGTTTGATAAAGAGGTATTAGAAAACACATAAATGACACCCATTATATATGAAATTAAATCTTCTATACTGGTTTGATAAAATAAACTTTTAATAATGGTTGTTAAAAGCTCATTTCATCAAACCAGTATAGAAGCTATAATTTCACTTTTATATTATCAGATAGGTAATATTATTTCTTCTTTACAGAGCTTAAAACAAAGTTATACAACAGTAAAAACTAGAGCCAAGATTCACATGAAGCTTATAATGTTTGTGATTATCAGGTTTTTACTCCCTTCCTAACATATCATTTGAAATAATACATTTGTAGAGATCAGAGGTGCATTACACCTACTCCTCACTTAACCAACTATCAGACATTTTGCATTTTCAATAATGATGAAAAATCACTTTGCAAATTAGTGACATACATGTGGCAGTAACAGCAAAGTCAAGGCTAGAATAACCTGGCTGTGCTGATGAAGAGTATATGTCAACTTGACTGAGCCATGATTCTCAGTTGCCTGACAATTATATAATTGTGCTGTCTTAATTAATAGTCTCTATTTTAATGCTCTAGACAGCGGTGCTCAACCTGTGGGTCGTGACCCCTTTGGGGGGTCAAATGACCCTTTCACAGGGGTCGCCTGATTCATAACAGTAGCAAAATGACAATTATGAAGTAGCAAGTAAAATAATGTTATGGTTTGGGGGGGAGGGGTCACCGCCACATGAGGAACTGTATGACAGGGTCGTGGCAGTAGGAAGGTCGAGAACCACTGCTCTAGGAACTAATGGCTTTACAGAACTCACAGACCGAATTCATGATTAAACGTTTTTTAAGGAAGTTACCAAGTTGCAATGCCAGTGAGAAATGTTCAGGGTTGAGTTGTTTATCGGGAAAAGTCACAAAGTTCTTTCAGGTCCACTAATAAATGCCCAAAGGGGCATTCTACATCACTTTAAGCCACAACCCAAAGGCATTCAACTCAAGCTAAAGTTCCTGTGGTTCAGCAAACCAAGCTCCCCAAATTAAATCCCAGAGACACCCCACTTTGGTATATCACAGCCCGAAGGCACTCAGTTCTACTTCCATGGGTCAGCTAGCCTCCCACTCTACAAACACTCGCTTGACTTGGTCCTCGGTTTGGGAAATCCATCACTCTGTTCCATGCTCTGGCTCTTAGCTCTGCTGCTGCACCTCTGATGCTGTAGCTCTCTTCCAGACCCAGGAGGTTCACTGTGCAAGGATCTCAGGCTCAGAGGATGAACTCCAATCATGGCTCTTGCTGGTAATGAGATTCCACCTCCTGCTTCTCAGAAGGCTCATTTACCTACAGCCGGATGCTACTCCAGGGAATCGTGTTTATAATTACTCCTATCAGAGTCTCCTATCAGTTGAATCCTAGCAATATCTTCTCCTCTCAGACCCCTGCAAGCAAAGGTCATTGGTGGAAGTTATAATCCATTGCCCAGCAGTAATGGTGAAGTTTGTCAGTTATGTAATGATGAAACGACACTTATATGGTAATGTAGTCAGTCTCTACTTTGGGATATAATATAGTCAACCCTCCATTTTTGCCTAACACTTTTCTAAAAAAAGCTCGATATTTGGAATCCTCTTGAGGTGTAGTCTAACATCTGTCACAAAATTTAATTGTTTGAGGATAATTAATCAATTAACATATTTTCTGAAAACAATCTTTGCTGTAGTTTCTCAGAGAAGTAATTACTACTTCATACACTAACATGTTCACTTCTTTAATTCAAAATATACCCCTTTCTTTCCCAAACTTTTATTTTACTATTAATAGGTAATGAGTCCTTAACAAGAATATAGATTAATAATTTTCATATTTTCCACCTTTAACACACTGTCTGCCACATGTAGACACCCAAAAATCTTTTGTTAAGTCAACTAATTTAAAATTTATTATGTCATATCAGCAATGATCAGGTTTAAACATGTAACAACAAAATGCCACTAATTTTACAGGAAAGGCCAAAAATATTCAGGACTCCAATTAACCAATGCCACATTTTGTTCTGAATAATGCAACAAAATAAAAAGCAGAGATACTAAAGAAGTAGAATATTCATTTCTTTCAATAGTATTTGTTTTATGCCCTGACTCTGAGAAAATGTTATTACTAATCACTGAATAAAGGAAAGACATTTTTTGTTCTGTAAAGGTTTGATTCTGCCACTCAAATCTACATAACAATCACCAATATCACCTTTCATAGGGAGATTAATATCTGTGTCATTCAGAGATATTTTATTGATAACATTTCCATCAATGGGAAATAGAAATTTGTCTTCATCCCTCCCATTCCAGAGCGATTCTCAGAGAAAATGGGAAAATACCATTGGAAGTCACTAAGAAAGCAAATAAAATTAAAATCTTGATTAAAATCCAGATGTTGAAAAAGCCATGGCCAAAGTCCAGGGAAAAAGAAAAAACCTATAAATTTCAGGGGCACAGCTGCCAAAGGAATTCAACGTTAAAGCTGGTGCTGACAGGGGACCAGCAGTGCAAGATCGTAGGAAGCATGAAAGCATATAATTAGATACTTGCTCTGTGCTACATTAAAGTTAAGTCAAGATGATGTGAACCAAGTCATGGCACAGTTTGAAAGGCTGACCAAGGAATCAAGGATAAACTAATGGCTGCTCAGCCAAGAGGACCCAGAGTAGCCAGTAAATCTGGATATGCTTTAGGGGAAGAGTGACATCGCTCCGGTAAGAGTCAGTGGGTCATGTCGACGACAAGTACATCGGAACACAAATAACCTCTATGACAGGAGAACTATACAAATATTCTGTGCACACATGTGGACACGTTATGAAGGTTTTCTTTTTCTTTTTCACTCTGATTTTAAATACCCAGACACCTGAAAAATTTGACACCCACTAGCTTTACACCCAAAGCTGCCCCTATGTGGGACCTCAAGGTTGCTGCATCCACAGAGCCATGCATGATACACATCAAAATCTGGGCTACAAGAAAAGGGGCAACAAATCTGGCAGACACTAATCAAAGCAAAGAAAAAAATGTAGTGGGTCTCTGTATTCTTTGAAACTCCAATCTGGAGATTGTTTGAATTAAAATTCAGGGCTAACGCCTATATAAACTGAGAATCTTTACCGTGTAACAGGTCATTCCAGGACGAATCTAAAGCAAGAGTGTTGAGTTTACAATAAGTCCTTAAGTGGGACATATTCACTTGTCTAAGTATTGATAACATTAACTGTTTTTAAAATACCATGCCCTGCCTGATTCCTCTTGCTGAAGACCAATTGCAAAACATAATTGTCCCCAGAATCTAGGTAAAGATATCTTGTTCTTCAAAGAAATAATTGTTTTTGAAGCAGTAATATGTGGTCAAGATCGATTGTATTTACATGTAAATTAAGTTGAAACAATGGGTTGGGGAAAGAAAATATTACTGCCTCTTTAACTTATGTTCAAGTACACCCAACATGATGCTAAATACTATTTTATGTTGTTTCCTGATCAAAATGTAAATACTGCTAAAAATAAAATAGAAGTTTTACAGTGAATCAGAAATGAATTTACTAGAACATTTGCTCTAGTGGCTATTAGCTGTATGACTCCAGGCTCGTTCCTACCCTCTCAATCGGATTAGGATATGAGCTATAACAGAGATGATATGATACATGAAGAGTGCATGAATTAATGTCTGCCATGGAGAAGCTGCTCTAGAAGTTGTGCCAGGAATGGGAATAACCAGGCAGCTAATCAAACTCACATTCCAGCCTACCTCATTTGTTCAGTACCCTCCCAAGGTTCTGGAAGAAGCCTTACCAATGTGTGATTTATTTTGGTTTAATATGTTTTCTCATTGTCATTGGCTTAACATTAGTACCTAACTTGTTAACATTGTTATGTATTCCCCTGAATTGAGCTTTAAGCCCCATAAAATCTGTCTACAACTTGAGCCTATAAGAATTACAGTCACCCCGCCATGCCGAGGCAAGGCACTGGG
>NW_022103896.1:32246650-32254138 GCF_000313985.2 Echinops telfairi
CATAAACAAATAAAACACAATGAAATAAAATATTGATTCTTTGGAAAGGCCAATAAAATTGAAAAATTCTTACCAACACTAAGTGACATAATAGAAATGATCAAAATCAGAATCTTTAGTAAATCCTGTGATCAATTTTAATCATAGAATAAAATGTGATAAACATAATTACAATTTCTTAAATGTAATATTTCTCAAAATAAACAAATATTAAAAAGAAATCATTTTATTGAATCTTTCCATGTTGAATTACACAATTAATAACTGTGTAGAAGCCTTTATAAAATTTTCTCTTTCTTTTTCTTTAATTACTGCTTCATTCTCTAAAAAGCAATTGATATAGGTTCAAAAATACTAATTAGAATATATTATAGCTAAAGTGCTATAATATTGAAAAAACAGTAACTACAGAAAAAGCAGCAGCAATAAAAAAACAATCCTTGCTTGCAGTGAGTGTATGATTCGAAGCATGATTGTAAGTTGGATAATAATCATAGCTCTGACTGGATTGTACTAGAATGTTCAGAAAGTAAATTAGGATAGCATTTTAGCCTTGTGGGTGTATTGATAGATTTAAACTGGGTTTATAAAAATAAATGTTTTCATTGCCAAAACTAGCTACGGACAAAATAATAGGTTTCTGCTGAAAAACTGCACAACAATGCCATAGACAGACATTTTGGTGTCATTCCCTCCAATAATGTCACCCATTGTGCCCACACCCATGGTGACACCAGTGAAACTAAGAACCATGTTCAGTAAGATTGCAGACTGAAAGATCAGCCTACAAAATCTATTGTATACTAAGCAATGAATATGTGGACCACAAACAACAGTATCATTAACAACCACTTTTTAAAAACAAGAAATAATTAGATGTAAATATAACAAAAAAATGTACAGAATGCACATGCTGAAAACTGCAAAACAATAAAAGAAATGAGAGGATCCAAATAAATGGAGAGACACACTGTTTTTCAATTGATCATCTAAGAGTAAAGATGTTATCCTCTGTTGATATACAGACTGTAGTAAGCTGAACAATGTTCTCAAAAGAAAACAAACTCACAAACTCATTGCCATTGAGTGGATTTCAACTCATGGCAGCCCTATAGGACAGAGTAGAACTGCCTCGGGTTTCTGAGACTGCAACTCTTTGTGAGAGACGAAAACCCTATCTCTTACACTGGGCTGCTGGTAGTTTTGAACTGCTGACCTTGCATTAGCGGCCCAATGTGTAAGCACTTCACCACCAGGGCTCCTAAGAGTATCCTGGTCTTAATTCTTGGAGACCTGGAATATTACCTTATATAGCAAAAGACATTTTCCTGATGTGATTAAATTTGGGAATTTAAGATTGGAATTCTACCCTGAATTATTTGGTGGGTCTACATACAAGTGTAATGATTAGATGGAAGTCAAGAAGATTTGATACAGAATACAAAGTAGTAAGTGTGGCAATGGCGTGCCCACTTTGAAGATGGAGCAGGTAGGCCACAAGACAAGGAATGCAGGGACCCATGAGAAGCTGAAATATTCATGGAAGCAGGTAGCCTCTCCATCCATAACCTTCAGGGGAACCAACCTTGCCTACATCCTTATTTCATAACACAATGAAATGGATTCTAGATCTCTTTATGTGCTTGACACAATGGATGTATGTATGGATTGTGATGAGAATTGTACGAGCCCCCAATAAAATAATTAAAAAAAACTGTTAAGAGAACCAATTCACGTTGCTGTACCTGAATACCTGGTCATTTTTAAGGGCAGAAACCGAAAACACACACACAGGTTTAAATAATTCCTACCCAGAGAGATCATTTGGTAGCTATAGCTGAGTTTATTCTAAAATGTATAGTAAAACCATAGAAACTCAAATATATTTACAGCCAACACAAAACAAAATAGAGAGACTTTATTCTATTTCAAGATTCATCCTCTTCACTGCTGTGAGGTCAATATTGACTTATAGTAACCCTATAGGACAGAATGGAACTGTCCCCATGGTTTTCTGAGACTGTAACTCTTTATGGAAGTAGAAAGTCCCATCTTTCTGTGAGTTTTACTTCTGTATGCCTTCCTATCTGTCTCTCAAATGGTGTGGGTTGGCTTCTTACATACACACATTCCTCATCAATTTCAAGGCATGATCCTCCCTCTGACAGTGGCTTCTGAGAAGATCTGCTGGGTCAGTTAAGTTCAAAGCAGAGAGGTCAGCTCAGGTTAAGGTGACTGTTTGGGAGGATTCCTGTGGGGTAGTCTTGATGGGTTTTCTCAAAGATCATAGCATGATCTTGAAGCCTTATTATAAAGAAGTTTTAAGAATATTGAAACTGTATTGGTGATTAAAGAAAGGCCTGGAAAGCTGGTTGAGGTAGTTAGTTTATTGTGCCAACCTGTCCAATAAATACATGTGGGATTAATTGAAGGGCAGAGGGATAAATGGCTCGGTGAGCCTCATCTTTCTATTTCTCAGGTCTCTTGCTTTGTGATGGTCGGACCAGGGTGCAGCTGCCTCAGTCAGTTCCCTGCTTTAGCTGGCAAGGCTCATTTCCTGCAAGATATCCCTGAGGAGAAGCCACATGGACCTACCTCGTTGCAGGCCTGGGTGCTGGAGCAGCCGTGTGGAGACCCCTGCCAGCGCTGAGATTTTTTTTAAAAAATCATTTTATTAGGGGCTCATACAACTCTTATTATAATCCATATTCAGTGACTCAGCTTTCCTCCTGCAGTCAGCATCATTGCGTCTGTTTTGTGAGATGGAGGAGGACTTTGTGGATTGGTGTCGGACATATGGGTTAATGTTGGACTTGTGGGCTTGGGCAGCACTGGTTGGGATGTTTTCTTGATGCACACTTAACCTTTATATAAAACTCTCTCTTATAAAAAAAAAAAAAGAATTACAGTCACACGCAGTAATGAGAATCAATTAGTAACCCCCAAATTAACTCCATTTTACACATTCTTTCTTAGCCCAAAATGATTACAAAGCTTTGCTTTTAAAGAAATTAATTTCATACATCGTAGCTCCCGATTGCATCTGCACAACCAAGCTTCATTTTCTAAATGTATATACTCGAGTATAAGCCGACCCAAATATCAGCCAAGGCACCTAATTTTTCCACAAAAACTGCATTAAAAAACTGTGCTGAAAACTTGACGTCTATGCAAGTATATACGGTAGTTACTGTCTAACAAAAAGTTTGTATTTAAATGACAATGGCACAATATCAACAAGAAGTTAGACACCAAATATTTTTCAAGTCCAATGTTTCATAGCAAAGTCTATGTGACGCAAGGGTTAAATTATTTAACTGCTAGCGGTAATGTCAGCAGTTCAAATCCACTGACTGGTCATTGGTAATAGGATGAGGCAGTTTATTTCCATAAAAATTTACAACCTTGGACCTATGGGGAAGTTCTATTCCGTCCTATAAGGTCACCCTACATTGGAATTATCTTGAGAACTTTATGAAATTCAGTTAAATGAAGTTTGGAAAAAGAGCATACAGTTAAAACCTCAGTATAATTGGAGAAGAAAGAAGCCCATATTGTTCTAACCTAGATATTTGGAGACACTTAAGTTGAGAAGAAGAATGCGGAGATTAAATGATATTGGATCCAGCCCCAAATTGCAAAGCCAGGTAGGCTGTTGACAAAGGTCAAGTCTTCTTAGGGTCATAACATTCAATCAAAATTAGAATGAACCAGAGTCCACTTGCCAATATATACATTACTCGAGTAAACAAGAGTATGAGGACAGAGCATGGTGATTAAGAAAAAGGGGGAGAGAGAGAGAAAGAGGGAGGGGGGAAGAGAAGGATAGAAAGTAAATAATGTGAGACAATCTGTCCTCTTTCTACTGGATGAGTATGAGTGGCAGGTGAGAGTCCTAAATCTGTTGTCTCCTAACTTCTCATTCGGGGAGCACTCCACAAGCTAATGCTTAACCTGTGAAACAGTTGTGCCATAATCTTAGAGAGGCCTATTGAATAAGCGCATGCCTCTGTTTTGTGCAAGCTTGGCTTGCGAGATTTCATGGCTTATTTTCATTACAATCAGTTTGAGAAATGAACTCCTAATTAAGAAGTGATTCTACCATATTCCAAGATAGGCTCCTGTCAGATCAAGATTCCACATCATAAATAGATAGGAGGGATCAACGCAACGGTAGAAAATACAAATAATCAGGGCATTAACTTGCAGATATTAATATCCAAATATGAAAGAAGTAAATGATACTTTTCTAAAATTCAATTTGATGTTGATCTTAAACTCCCATTCTAGCTGACTTTAGCTCATTCTACGTAAAATTAGTTACCTTAAATTTAAGCTAACGATTCAAGAGTTCCCACATCCTTTCTCAGATTCCTAGATTCCTGCATAATTCTCTAGGATGACTGAGTGGGAGGATATGGAGCTGGTCAAAACTGAGCATCTGGCCACCCATGTACATGCAACCCCTCTAGTTCCTGGGTGTGGCTTTCTCCTAGGCTAGCATCCACTCACGTGCTCAGTATCATTGTCACTGGGCCACCAAGTCTGTCTTCTCTCTGATCAGCGATCCCTCTTTAACCTGCTTCTCGCCCACTCTTAGCTATGGAATATCTCACAATTCCTTGGAATCTTTATGGGTTTATAAGAGAATAACTTGCGGGGTGGTCCCAAGTCTTATCTTCCTCTTGATGACACATGATCATTTGCACTCCATCACTGCTGTACCAATTGAAGGGGTACAACTAGGTTGGATTCCTTGGGCTCCCCTGTAGAATTAAGCATAGGTCACACTTCCCTACGAAGAGTACACTTAAATTGGTAAGTGGTGAGGGTGCAAGGGGTTCTCTCATTTGCTCCCCGTAGAAAGTAACTAGATAGAGAATATAGCACAAAGATTTTTTTCTCACACCCAAGAGTCATTCTGTAATATTTTTGTTTCTTCTGCTAGCTCCTTCAGTTCAATTGTAGGGATCTTTATCAAGAGCGATTTAAACATGCCCAAATATTTTATGGCATACATTGTACGTGTGAAACCACTTGAGTTCTGCTTTAAAGTCTGGTTTCTGTGATTTCATACTATTACCTCCATCTTGATGCTGAAAAATCTATTTAAGAACGTGAACTCTGACCATTATCTTCCTCATGCATTTCGGTAGTAACTTCACTACCATGAAGCTAATGAGCCCAGGATGCCAGCACTGTTTAGGACAGGCGGGCAATAGTCAGTACACGTTTAAAGGAAGAAGTGAATAATTCATCACAAAAGAAGCTAAAAGATAGTATCTCCTCAAGTAGATGGTGAAGGAGAACCAGTGAATAGAGGAAGTGTCTTACAGAGTTGTTCATAGTGATTCTCCAGACACTCTGGAAGAAAAATAAATTAATAATAATAATGCTGTGATAACAGTGTGATAATACTGTAATAAACAGTGTGATAACTGTAATAATAATAATCACTGTGATAACAGTGATCACTGATATAGTAAGGGAAACGGTGGGTGGATCATAAAGAAGAATTTTTCTCAAACATATTCAAATGTCAATGCAACTGAAAGTCACACGATTCTTCATAGAGTGAAGAAACTTGATTGATATAATTCAGCAGTTAAAATATCCTACCGATTTTGAACATATCTGTATGAATTAGGAACATGTTTATGACAAGGCTTTCTCTTTATCCTGCATATATACAAGTCTACCAGGAAAGGAAATCACCAAATGAGTATGATCTATTTTATAACACAGACATTCACAATCATTTGCAATTTCTTCATTCATTTTATCTGTTATTTACAATACAGTACTTTTTAACAGTAGAAAATACCAAAGATTAAAAAAAAATGGAAGTAACATAACATTGAGAAAATTATGTCAGTGGATTTTTTTTCATTGGAATCTTGTAAAAGCTATTGCTAATTTTTTCATGTTTCCTTTTTCTACTGGAATCTATTCATCTCAAGAAATATCAATATTTTGTTTCATGGGTTTGGAGAACGACCAATGAGCCATCTGATACAACTAGTTCACTTATTCTTGTTCCATTTTCCAAATATTTGGGAACAATTGTTTCCTTCTCTACAGGAGTTTCAAGCAGTCTAAAGTTATGAAAATGTGGTTGTAAGAATCCAATGTAATTCACATGCTATCAAATAAAAATTCTAGTCTGGATTTTTTGGAGATTCTAAGGTAGCCACAGGGTAATATTGTGTGTTTTTGTTGTTTGCTTTTGTTCGAACTAATATAATGTGAAAGACAGCCCACAGCTACAAAGAAAATAGGATTTGAAAAGGATTTATATTATAAGGGAATGCTTCTTGGTCCAGGCAATTTTATATTTCCTGCCAAAACTCATCGCTGCATGGGAAGAACTGGAGGAAATCATGCTAAGCAAAGTAAGTCAAGCACAAAAGGACAAGAACAACATGAGTCCACTGAGGTAAGTTTAAAAAAAAAAAAACAATGCTAAAGGGGTATAGGGAAAAAGCCACTGTATACAAACATTCCTGGGGTGAGGACCAGGTAGTATGGCAGGGACCAGATCAAATGCAGGGATGCACATGGTAAACAACTGGGGAGAGGGTGGGGAAAGGGAAAAAAAAGGTGATAAGGAAGAAATGGGTAACTGGGGCACAGGACGCTAACCCAACCAAGGGGAGGGTATTGTTTATATCTTCACAGGGAAAGAGGGACCAGACTTCAACCCAGTGCTCCAAGGTGTGCATGCAACATGCTGGCGTGGAGTAGGGAACCAGTGGATAGGTCTGGGGGGCTGGCCCCAGTCCCAAATACTAAGTGGACGCCTGCCCCTCCCCCCAGAAGAATTTATTTCAAAGGATGGCACTGAATCTGCAGCTCCTGGAGAGGGACATAACTGATCTGAGCACTCAGAGCAGATGAAGGGGAAGGAGGAGAGAGTGGAGTACATCCTGTCCCATCAGGCCTTGAGGATGATGATCCCAATTATAGCAGCCAGTAACAGAGAGGACCACATGGCCAGCCCCACTATGAGACATGACGCCCGTCACTGACCCATGACCCCGCAGGGGACAGCAACAGAGACACAGTGTGGGAATTGTGCCTGATCTGATCCTGCCACACCTAGGCAAAGCAATTTGGGGGTGGGGGGGATGCAGCGGAACAGCAAGGAAATGGAGCAGCAAGGTCTCCAGAGAATACAGAAGGTAGACTTTGGAGCCAGGGCGTGGTGCCCCAACAGACTGGACTGGAAAACACTCCTAAAGGCCAACAAAGATCCTTGAGGTAACTACAAGCTTTTTTTTCTTGTGTTTTGTTTTGTTTTTGTCGGTTTGTTGTTGCTGTTGTTTTGTTGTATATTGTTGATTGGTTTTGCTCTGGCTTGTTTTTGTACATGTTATTATCTCCACAGGTCTGTCTAAATAAGATAGGCTGGATGAACAATCTGGAGAAGAAAACAACAGGACCGACAGTTCTGGGGGGACATGGGAGAGGGGGAGGTGGGGGGAAAGG
>NW_022103896.1:32255276-32267376 GCF_000313985.2 Echinops telfairi
GGAGAGCAAATGTTTTGAGAATGATGAGGGCAATGAATGTACAAATGTGCTTTACGCAATTGATATATGTATGGATTGTGATAAGAGTTGTATAAGCCCCTAATAAAATGATTAAAGTTAAAAAACGAAAAGACAAAAGTATTGCAGTCATTCTTGTTACTTGAGAGCATGAGAAAACGGAACTTCCTGCCACTCTTGTATCGCACAGATCTGAGCCATAGTAGACACAAAAGGAAGAAGCAGAATTGTAACTGATGAACCTGTGGAGTGGGACAGAGAGCGTGTCCTTCACAGGCTGAGCTCTGAAGAACTGCAGGCGAAGTATGCTGCTCTGAACACTGAGTCCAAGATGCAGCTTCAGAAACAAGCCAATGGGTCACAGGCAGAAACAAAACTATGGGAAAGGAAACAGGAACGATCCCAATGCCACAAACAACCTGCAAACAGGCAATGTCCTCAAGCCTCTGTTAACTCTCAACTGAATATTTTAAAAGTAGAGTGTTTCAATGAAGCCAGTGAATTCTTTTGCGGACCAGTTCAGGTAACAAGAGAACCGGTTCAAACATTGTTAAGGACGGTTATATAAATTAAAAAGACAGACATGAAATTACAGTTACTGTCCTGGGTCAGTGACAAATTTATAGCAACGGCACCATAACAGGAATCACCCCTATGGAATGAGCCACAAGCGGTCTCTTGAGATGTGTCTACACAGAACAGATGCAGTGCATATTTTTGGTGGTTTCTTCTTTCCTCTCTGAAACACTGTAATTGAATCGATCAAATTTAAAACAACGACAGCATCCTAAAATTATAGGAATGTGACAATAATTTGATCATATCAGAAAGATATGAAACCTGAAATTTCCCCTGGTATCTCTGTCCATGAAGCTGATGATCTTAACAGTCAGTCATCATACCCGTCTCTGGCTCCAAAAGAACGGTGATTGTGTTATCCTGGAGAGAAGCCATGAACTACAGGTCAGACGATCTGGATCTTAGCTCGGTCTTCAGATATCTGAAGTTATTTGACCGCAGGAGTTAGTATGTTTTGACTAGTTTAAATGTATACACACTTACACTTTTAACTCTAACATTCTTGATATTTTATTAGTATATTTCAAAACACTCAAAACACAAATGTTAATTGATATCTAAATCTTTTGTAATTCAACAAATAAGTGTATAACTGAATTCTACATGTGAACAATGTTAAATTGATAAATGTGTTATAAACAAGAGAGTTTCAAAGATTTGTGGAAAATGAAATTTTAAAGTAATAGAATATTTGTGCACTTTTTGAATCCCCCTTTTATATGTATAAATATTGACAACAATCAAGTTCACGTACGTTATCAAAGATTACATTATGTCCAGCATAATCTTAATATTAGACCATTCAGAAAATTTAACCTAATAACAGGGAACCTGCACTGACTTATTTTCAGTGTGCTCGTCATAAACAGAAGCAACAGCTTAGATTTCTAAAGTTCATTTATTTGTACAGACACACTTCAGCACTATTTAGTGAAATCCTTAGAAAGAACTGAAGTCTAAACTGGGGAGAGGCTCAGGTTTTTAACCCTTTGTAAATGTCCTCACTTGTCAACTACCTTGTGACTATCTTGTGAGGCAAAATTTCACATTTATGGTAATAGCAAAAAAATAATCTGTGAGTATTAAGGTTGCATGTCAGCTTGGCTATTGTCCATCATCTGGCATGGCGCTCTGGCCGTGTCTCATGACATTTAGCCAAGGTCATGACCATCTCTGCAGATCCTTGGTGGGACTACGGGTTGGACATTGGCCTGTTCACCGAAAGACTGCGGATTCTAACTCCCCAGCCATTCCACAGAAGAATGATAAGGCTGGCTGTTTCCCTATTTACAATTCCAGAAACCCTGAAGAGTACTTTTACTCCGTCATATAGGGTCACAAAATATTGGAATCAACTCGATGGCAACTGATTTGGGAGGTTGTGGTGAGATCTGCTGTGAGCAGCCAGCCAAGCGACAGGGAGTTTCCTCAGGGGATTTCTCGTGCTTCCAATGTAGATGAACACTGGCAATGCTCACCTGTTTGTTCTGGATCTGAATCCTGCGTCTGACTCAGCATCTGACCTCACCTCCTTGTTCTAAAGGCCCGCAGCCTTTAGGATTGCCTCCTTATCTCTGGCATCAGTAGCCTGCCATCTTACCAGCCAAAGTTGGATCATTAGCCTCTGTAAACACCCGCATGCCATCTGAAGTGCCAATCTTGGGTTCATCATCCCCTGTAGTCACATAAGTTGGGAGAGGTCTCTAACCTGCCACCTGATCCAGCAACTTGGAACTTATCAGACTCTTCAATCACTTAAGCCATTTCCTTGAGATAAATGTCTCAGGATTTATACATATATAAGCTTTAATGTGTTGCTTCTCTAGAGAATCCAACCTAAGCTCTCTACCTACTATCCAACTCTGTTATGTGTTAACAACATACATCTCACAGTAAGGACCACTGATGTGAAAAGATAGTAACACTTACTATGATGTTTAAGGTTGTGTGTCAACCTGACTGGGCCGTGATTCTCAGTGGTTTCACCGTTATGCAACGATGTAGTCATATTCCATTTTGTGATCTGATATAGTAATCGTCCATTTTTATATTATGCCAATCTTGCTGAACAACTTGGTCTTTGGAACTTAAGCATGCCAGTAAGTGAAACATGGGTGTAATATATATGCAAATATCTGTAGAAGGTCATTTCTTTCCTGATTTTTAATGGAGATGTCTGTTAGAAAATTGATTGCCATGAAAATTAGAAAGCATTAACAACTTTCCAACGAAAGGGTAGAAAATGCAGATATCTCATGAAGTGACTTTACCAGCTGGCAAATGTCCTCACCTACCAATGGCCCTTTAAAAAACAAAGCATAGCAACACTGGCACAATACAGAATATACAATCTTATGTTTTCATTCAAAGCACAATGGTTTTTGAAAAATATTTACAATATGTCCAAAAAAGATAATTTTAAAGGGCATTACAAATAGCATAAGTCAATCAACAACAGAGGAACTCATCAAAGAATTATGAATGAAATATTGCATTTTAAAATTATTTAATAATGTGGAATGATATCATATCAGTAAAAAGATTCACATACAACATAATGTTAACTATATACTCATATAGCACCTATAAATATGAATAATAAAGATATTTGAAGTGAATTTAATAAAGGAATGAAATTTATTAAAATATTACTCATGGTTATCTGAGGAGTGACCTCTATTATATTTTGCTATACTTTCCAAATATCTTTAGTATTCATGGAAAGGGAATATGGCTAAAGATGTAACACAAAATTTAAAAGTCCTTTATCATGCCCAACATGGATAGCCAGTGATTTTTTAAAATGAAATAAAAGTAAAACCATTTAAATGGGGTCGAAGAGTATATCCATGTTCATTAGATAAATGAGGCAGAACCTATTTCAGAAAAGAACTATCCGATTTTGCTTACCACAATAATTAGCTTAATGAAAATAAAAAATATTATTTAAATGGTTTTTCTTCCCTAATACTAATCACTGAATTATAAGAATCACGATTTATAGTCGGAATTGGAATTTCTCTTTTCTTCTTTTCTGTATCTTACATTTCTTTCCCAGATCTGCATGCTCTGAGATGTGTACCACTTACATGTACATTGTCACTAGATTCATAGTAAGTATGTAGTGGCAGAATTTACCCACATCATTTTTATCCCATTAGCCTTTTATGGCAGTTAATTCCCTTTTCAACCTACGCTTTTCTCACATACATGAGATAATCTTAATGGAGACCATGTCCTCGTAAATATATTTTAAGTGTATGAAAAAAGTCTAGTTTAGCCATCCACCCCCACCCCCCAAAATAAAAAACAACCCCAAATTAGAAACAGTTGGTATGTATTTAAGGCCTCACCTAGTTAATTTCCTTTTTGTTGTTTTCTCTACCAAGTTATCCTGTGTTATGAATTTTCTGAATTGGCAGCAAAGGAAAATCCGTTCGTTCATGACACCCTGTCTTACCTCTTGGCTACTTTCCACACTAACACCCTTCAGCAATCTCAGAGTTGAAACTTCTGCTTCACCGCCACACACTCAGGAGCTCAAGAAGTTATACAAACAAGAAACAAGGAAAAGATTGCCTCATCAAATGAATCTCAGGGTGTGAAATAAAAAAATTGGAGAAGAAACCTTGGTTTAGTAAACAGTTTCCTTGTTCTATAATTGTTGTATCCTTATTGCTCGGAATACTCCTTTGTTTACCATGAAAAACTCCACCAGAGCACAATATCTGACAATGCCTAGGGCAGAATAAGGTAGCTGCAATACGATGCCTTGGTAATATTTTTGAATTCTTTATGAGACATTATAAAGAAATCTTTATTCATTGAAGACAGTAAAAGGGTACATGCAACCAGTTAAGAAGTGTTTAACATCAGAATATAAAGGCCTATTCCCGTTTAGACGTATACCTTGTTCTATTGTACTTTTTCTTTATTGCCTTTTACAGATATTGTGTCTTGTACAAATAGGTTTATGACAACCCTGCACAGAGCAAGTCCATATGTGCCATTTTTCCGACAGCACATGTCTATGTCACACTTTTATAATTTTCATGATATTTAAAAACTTTTCATAATGCTATTGCACACTTTAAAGACTATTTTGTCTATTAGGTGCCACACACACAATTACAACTCTGTGTAGCACAGAACAGGCTCAGTCCTGCCCCATCTTCACAATCATTGCTATATTCGAGCCCCTCTTTGGAGCTCTGCGCCAATCCACTTCATTGATTCCCTTCTTTGTCTCTTACCTTCTGTTTGACCAAGCATGTGTCCTTCTCCAGGGACTGGTTCCTCCTGAAGACATGTCTAAAATACATGAGATGATTTCTTGATGTTCTTGTTCCTAAGACACCCTCGAGCAACACTTCTTCCAAGACAATTTTTCATTCTTCTAGTAATCCATGTCATATTTAATGCCACTCACTGTATTACACTGTTGTCCAGAGAAGCAAATGAAACTGTATACACACACACACACACACACACACGGAGATTTATATCAAGAAAATGGCCATCTCCAAGTCTAGGCAGGTTCCAAGTTGGTAGATCAGATGTCCATAGGACAGGAGGGTTTTCTTAACTTTAGAAGCTTTGGGAGCATATGAACACCAAATAGACAGGAAGATCTCAGGCTGGTGGTTCTAGAAGCAAATGAATCCGAAGTCAGCAGGGCAGATGGCAGACTGCCGATGACTCCCAGGATTGGCAGGCAATATTGCAGGTCTCTGAGTCAAATCCAAAGAACTGAAGGTTGATGAGCCAAGTAGTTGTAGGACCCAGGCCCAGCAAAAAGTGGACATGTTCTACCAACACTTTCACACGTATTAGAAACAGGCCACCCCCGCCACCCTCTATGGAATTTCCTTTCCATAGATTGCATTGAGGATCTGATTACATTGTGTTAGATCAGTTCATGGGGATTACTATGTGTTCAACACCAAGTCATTGCTAATTCTCTCCCAGTCAAGTTGACAAAAACCTAATTGTCACATTCACCAACACTATGATCCCCAGGGGTCAATGCTTCTGTAGGCTTCTTTATCCGTTTTCCAGCTTTCACACTCCAGGGAAATATATGCTTTTAAGTCCACTGGCCCAGTGCAGCACAGTTTGATCTGCTGCTGCTTCCTGGGCACTGATAAAATAAAATCCTTTCAACTTCAAACTTTTCTCTTTTTATCATGATGTTGTGCATTGGTCCAGTCATGAGGATTGATGTTTCTTTTTCTTTATGTTGGGGTGTTTCATATTGAATGCTGTAGTTTTTATCTTCATCGGTAAGTGCACAAGTCCACTTTGCTTTTATTAAAGAAGGTTATGTCTTGTGCACACTGTAAATTGTTAATGAGTTTTCCTCTAACCTTCAGGCCACATTATTCTCCATATAGTCCAGCTCCTTGGGATATTTGTTCAGCATTTAGAAGTACTGTGATAGGACATAAACCTGATGCACACATTTCCTGATTTTAAACCAAGCAGTGTTCTTGCACAATTAAGTGTTCTGGAATGTCTGCTCTTTACAATGTAATCCACAATTTGTTATAATCCAGACAATCAATGCTTTTGCGTATTTAATAAAGCATGGGTACATATCTTTCTTGTATTTCCTGATTTCAGCTAAGATCCATTGGTTTGGTTCATATCCTCTTTACACACTGCCTTAAATTACTGGCAGCTCTTAGTTCATGTACTGCTGCAAACAGATTTTGAATTATCTTTAGTAAAATTTTACTTAGATGTAATATTAACATAACTTCCATACACATGGGCAAACAAAAAAAGGGACTTGCTCCCTTTCAATATTTGCATTAGTGAGGTAATCTGGAACAAAGCCCACACATTTCCAAGGTAATTCTGTAACAAAATACTTTGCATTATTGTATATTCTCCTAAAATTTGGTCTTTGCCTGGCCAAGTAAAAACAGGCCTTATTCCACTAGCAATATTCGTTACACATGTATAGATATGAGGCAAATGAGTTGCCAATAGGATATCAAATCCTGCACACCCAGTAGTAGCCTTGCAATACATACTGCTCTCAAAATAGATGTGCTGAAAAATCATTTTGTGCCTGCAATAAAGGTTTCACCCAACTCAACAAATTGTAAGTGAGAGACATACATGCACACAGAGCCCTATAGATAAATGTTCATGGAAATATCTTTCCTTTTCACTTAAGAGCTTCAACTAAATTAAGATGGTCAGATGTACCCAATGAAATACAGGAATTTAAATTTCAGATAAACAATGAATCATATCTTAGTTTAAGTCTGTCTCAAATCACCCACTGCTGTCGACGATTCTGACTCATAGAGACCTGGGTGGACAGACTAGCCCCGCTCCATCGAGTTTCTGGGGCTGTAATCCTTACGAAAGCTGAAGGCCTCCTCTCTCTCTTAAGGTGACTGTGGTTCACACCACTGACCTTTTAGTCTACAGACAATGCCTATCACACTGCATTACCAGGGCTCCTTATGTGTCTGACATATATTCCTATATATACTCGATTTTTCACTGTTCATCTGAATTTCATATCTAATGAGATCTCTTATGCATTATTATATTGCATTGACTGTCCTATAGGTGCCCCTAAAATAAATATACACGATTTGACCCTTAAAGATCCCTGATGATGCCATGTGATAAGCATTGGCCATTAACTAAAAGGTCAGTGGTTTGAACCCATCAGTCACTTTAGGAGAGAAAAATTCTGCAGAACAAGGCCAGAGGTGGAACAAAAATGTAAAATTCTTTAACAAAATGTACAAAATATGGTTCCATCGTTCTTGGGCCCCTCAGTCAGATCAAGGTAATGAAGGGAGGACAGAGTGTGTAGCAAAGACAAAAGATATTATGGAAAAAGTTTCTATGGGAAAAGGTGGGCATGAGCCCCTTCCGTGTCCCAAGGAGAAAACAGAAATTTGTTGCAACCTCATCCCAAGGCAAGTCCGTTTCCTTTAGCGCCCGTCCCCAGCCGATCTCTGCAGCCCTTGGGGATACTATGAACTAAGAACGCTAAAGCCACCTGTGTGGGAACAATGGAGAGAGGAAATGGCTCTGTTGACGAAGTCACTCTACTGTCACTAGTAAAAGTCCAGGACTGTAAGAACTTTTCTCATGGACCAGATGTGGCATGTGAGAGACAAACTTGGTGGTCCAGAGCACAAAGGGCTTGGACGGAGCACCAGCGTGAAGGAGAGCTACCATGGCACCCAGCCAAAGGGGAGGCATCACTCAGACTTTGAGAAAGAAATTCAAAAGTGTTAGTTATGGGTCTTCAAAGAGTTGCATAAAAGAAAGCGTCAGCTACAAGCATCTGCTGGGACCAGAAGAGAGATGCACTGGGAGGGAGACACACTGGGATGAAGACACCAGTGCCTGCCTCCCTCTGCTCCCACCTCCCTCTTCAGTCCCACCACTGGTTTCTGTGAGTCAAGGTCAACTCATGGTGACCCCATGTGTGAGCAGAATCGTTTTTTTGCAGGGTTTCCGGTGGCTTTGACCCTTCCGAAGTAGATCACCAGTAGAGCCTTCCTTCAGAGGGATTCTGGGTAATTTGGAACAACCAACCTTTTTCTGAATCATTTGTACCACTTAAACTTTTCTTCAACCCGGGCAGGGTCCCAGGCTGCAGCTACGGAGTCCTAATCCAGGAGGGACAGAGAAAGCTTTTCTTTCTGCTCCCTCAATCCCCAGCCTGCCATTTACAGGCCTGTTGCGGAGAAGGAGAAAGCAACGTGTTCACCACGATTAAAGATTAAAGTGCCAATTCACATCTTACACTGAATTCTTCTTAAATTTATGAATTGAGCTGGCATGTTATTTCTCAAAATTTCTTGTTGTAAGTCTATTTATAACATACAAGTGTATGACTGACAAAAAATTTCTAACTACATAAAGTTTAAAGGAATCATCAGAGATAATTCAGTGATTCATATGTTTTGCTATATGGGTCATATTGCAATAGGAATTGGAAGTGGAAGCCTTTTCCCCTGGATAAAGCAGTTTTCCCGATATGCCCCTCGGTGACCTGTTGATAGGTCAAGTAGGACAAGTGCTGTCAGCTGACATACTGGCCACTTTGGCCATGATGTACATACTTTTGTTGCTGGCAAAATATAAAACCATTTTCAAGTTCAGAAACCCAAACACTTAAAATGCTCCAAAACATTTAAAAGATCCTTTTGAAGACCCTCTTGTTTTTGTTTTTACTTCTGATATTCAGGAAGAATGTGACAAGACCATAGTAAAAGTATGTCTACTATTGGCTGACATCTTTCAGGGCTAGGCAAAATTTACCTCTGAATCAATTTAGTTTTCTCCCCAAAGACTTCATCAAATTCCCTTTTCCCCTATATTTTTGGTGCCAGCTTCATCCAACTCTAAAGGATTTCCAGATTCCTTTCTGTCCCAAAAGGAACGACACTAGAAGAATTAACCTCCAGAAACTGAGAACAAGAAAGAAATATAAACATATCTGGAATCAATAACAAAATCTATTGCAATAATGCATAACATGAGAAACTCCCGATGCAGCCAAAGCAGGATATCAGCCAAACATTGCACAATACAGAAAGCAGCAGTAGAGTCTGAGAGTAAGAATAGCAGATATTGTCAGCATCAACCGAATGCACAAATCCCCACATATAACGACCTCACTGGGAAGGTAGAAGAAGAGCAAAGAGCAAGAATGCAGCGAATGGATCTTTTCCTTTACGGGGCTACCCTCCAGATTTGGCAAGGGTTTTAAATGCAGAGAAGGCACTGCCCTACTCTATTCTCCTTTCCACTTTCTTCCAGGATAAAGAACCAAGGAGAACAAGATATACGGCTTAACAGGATTCAAGTTGTACATCGTATCTTGCCAGACCTGCCAAGGAACTGAAATTTATACATAGCCAATGGTTACTTATTTTACTTTTTCTGTCTTTTCTTTGACATATTCCAAGGGCCCCATCTCAGGGCAATAATTAATAAATGCTCTTTACTGTGCTTGAAAGTTTCCTAAAAGTCATGCAATTAATAGCAAACACTTCTTCAGAAGAAATTAAAAAGTAAATAAACACAATGCTCAAGGGTCACCAATGAGAAGCCCTGGCTGCCATTCTCGAACTCAAGTTCCAGTTCACGTCCCTGCAGAGAAACAGGAAGGGATCTGAGAAAACCCAGAAAACACACCATCGCTGCTGTGCCAGGAGCAGGGTTTTTGAAAAAGTGTTTCATGCCAAACGCTAATTTTACCTGGAGCCACAGGCCAGAGGAGCCGATAATCTAAAACACATTCATCCATAATCTCTCCTCCCTCCCCACCATCTCCCAGTACAATATTAGTTGTTGTTTTTTCCCTTCAGTAAAAGAAGCAAGATGAATATGATATAATCAGAGATTCGGGTTAATGTCTGGCTTGCCCATTCAGGTTAATCACAATGAGGTTTTTTAGGCAAATGATTCAGAATAAGCCAAACTCTGCCTCATATCTAGGATATTTATTTGTTTTAGGTTCTTTTGTGAGCTTTACTTTGAAAGCTATTCTTGTAACAGCTACAAGAGAAGAATATTTAATTACATTTTGAAGTTTGAGGTTTTCCTTTGCCTTCGTGACAATGGGTTGAAGGGGCCCAAACTTGTCCATTACAATTCCCCTTTCTGTCTGATGATTACATTTACACTCTTGTTAGCCCAGCTAACTTCCTTTATTTTTTTTTTCTATTCAAAACATAGTCATTAACAGACATTTGACAATGCAGACAAGCAGAAACAAGACTGGGGAAAATCACTAATTTTCTTACCAGCTGCTTTCAACTATTTTTTCAAGCATATCTGCCTTTTTCTGTCTTCTAAGCTTTTGACAAAAATCTGTGCACTATATAAAGTTTAACTATAATCATATTGTTTACATCCTGTCCCTTTTATTCAATGTTATCCTGTTAGGATGTTGCCTGTTTTTACATAAACTTTGTAAATAGTTTTAGTGGCACTTCATGTTTTATTGAGTAATGTACCATGGAATGTTTATTTGATCGTTTCCTTATAATTGGCCATGCTGTTTCCAGTTTTCCACAATTAATAGAGAAGGTGCTATAAACTCCTTTCAACGTCAAGCCCTTTTTTCTATATTTGGGATGTATTTTATTATCGTAGATTCTCAGGAGGGAGGTGGTGGGGAATTACTGGCCAGAGTGTGTCACGTTTCTTAGGACTCTTCATACACACTGATAAATGGCTGTCCAGATAGGTCATAGCAATTGACTCTGCCACCTGCAATGACAGTGGGTCAACAGCATCCCACTACCCACTGACAAGTGTTGTCATCCTGGAGGGAATCTTTGCTAATTAGATGACTTAAGAATTAGATCTTAGTATAACTCTTAGATCATGCATCCTTTCAAAGACACAAACACACATGTATTAAAGGCTTCACCTTAGAAGATTGTTTATGATAATCAGTAATCCCCAACGTGACACCCACCTACACACATGCACATGCACATGAACCCTTCACATGACATAAAGGGTAATATTATCAAAAATGGGAAATCTACAACACTTTATTATGGTCATACAGAACTCGTACCTAGACCAAGAGGCAGTTGTTCAAACGAGAAGACACTACATGTTTGAAAATCAGGAAAATACCTCGTACATTGTATCCTCTCACCATATCCATTCAATACATATCGAGAGCTGGATTATAGGAAGACCATGACTTCAGGGCTAGAGGAAGACTCTTAGAAACACACAATATGCAAATGACACAAACTTACTTGACCAAAACTAAGAGATCTCAAAACAATGATGAAGATCAAAGACTACTTTCAATATGGATTACAGCTCAATATAAGGAAAATAAAAATTCTCACAACCCTCCTAACCAATATGAGAAGAAAAGATTGGAGTATGATCAGAGGGCATTCACTGAAAGCTTCATCCTTCTGCAAACTGGGTGTTCACAACTTAAGTTCTGATACCATTTCCTCCTTTGGATTTGACTTTTATTATAGACAGTCATTGGATAAAATAGGTCGGTATACTTTTCACTTGTAGACTGAGTTGATGCCTCACTGAGATGGCTGTTTGTGTGAAGACAAATCTTTAAACCCAGACGCTATTATTTCTGATGCCCAAGCACCATCTGTTTTCCTCAGGATACTTTGATATATCTTCACCCATATTTTCTGTGTTCTCTTTATGAGGGCAAATATGAGCAGGACCAGGTCAAAAGAACGAATTGTTTGTAGCTTGGGACTAAAATTAAGTGCAAGCCCCAAATCCTTTCATATATCTATGGCTTATATATGTATCTGGTTCACTTTAGAGATATCATTATCCCTTTTATGACAGAGACCATTATAAATTATCCCCCTCGGGCATAAAGTAATTCTACGGACAGTGTCATTAGTTTAACCAAGGCTATAGAATTTTTTTAAAGAGTCGAGAAAAGGAAATTATATATGTAGAGGCTGGCTTTTCAGACTGAAATACATGAATTATTGACTTG
>NW_022103896.1:32267895-32269471 GCF_000313985.2 Echinops telfairi
TTTTTTTTTTCAGATCAGAAGTTACTCAACTCAATTTACCCAGCAACAGAAATATAATATTCTCCAAGACAAACATACTCCCTCTCCCTGTCACTCCCTTCCCCGCCCCAACCCTCATCCATCTTGACTTAAATGTCCAGTAAAGTTCTCTTATCACTCTTGCAGGAGTGTCTGTTGATTTGGGGCAACCTTAGAACAATGTTGAATGGCAGCAACGGAATGGTCTTCTTGCTCTCCCCACATCCTGAGAAATTGACCACAGCTGTGGTGACGTTTCCTCTACATTGTCTAAGATGTACATATAGAGAGGGTGATCTATGACTCCTGGGCACGAGGCAGGCTCTCGACCTCATTGCCTAGAGGCCTAGATGAGAACATGACATGGCTTGAGAGCAGAAGTCTGCCTTCATCTCCAAGCTTACCTTTGTAGTGGTAGATTCATGCAATATTTTCCCATTTTGTAATTGACTAATTCACTCCGCATAATAGTTTCCAGTTTCATCCATGTTATGAGATGTTTCATGGCTTCATCTCGGCTTTTATAAGGATATATAGAAGCCCTGATGGTGTAGCAGTTATGGGTTGGACTGCCAAGATCAAGGCCAGCAATTCAAAACACTAGCCATTCCTCAAGGGAAGGACAAAGCTGTCTCTCCAGTAAAGATTTACTGTCTCAGAAACCCACACGGGCAATTCTACCTTGTCCTATAGGGTTATAATGAATTGAATCGATTTGATGGCAGTGAAAGAGGATTCCACTGTGCATATGTATGATAGTTTCTTTATCCAATCTTATATGGATGAGCATTTGGGCTATTCCTGTAGCTTCTTCCTATAGTGAATGGTGCTGCAATGGGCATGGGAGGGTAAAGGTCAGTTCCTGTTGTCTCTTACTTTTTTGTGGTGTGAATGAGAATAGTCTTGCTATCAGACAGCATCAAAAAGTCGACTATGAGCAGATGTAATGAAGTTAAAATGCCAACACCTTATCACTCACTCTCCCTTTGACCAATTTTAAAGTCACTTCAATGTTTAAAATTTTCTGCATTCTTTTCAAATGAGGTTTTTCTGTGTGTTTTTTTTTGTTATTATTTTTTGGGTTTTGTTGTTGTTGTTCACACCTGTTTGCTAATGCTTTGTAGGATTTTCCTGTATATTACATCCAAGACACATAAATCTATAGAGGCAGTAACTGGAATAATAAACACCTAGGGTCATGGTAACAGCAATGAGTGTGAGAAGACAATGTTCTGAAATTCATTGTGGTAATGATTGCATAATCCTTCTCTAAATGATAGAATGATTAAATTAAATGGTGTCTGAAATATATTCCAATAAAATGATTTAAAAAGCAAACAAACCAACCAACCATGAGGAAATTTGGGGGAACGCTACCATTATGGATCAAGCACTGTGTGAGGAGATACTTTCTAGAGCTATAACAACCTCAACAATGCAAGAGAACAAGCCTAAGAGCCAAGCAAGCAGCTATGGGTGGCAGAACTTGATGACTTACGTCCCTGAGAACACTGTTGCCAACCCTGGGCCCACACTGCCTAACCTTTCATTATACGAA
>NW_022103896.1:32271546-32272534 GCF_000313985.2 Echinops telfairi
TATAGGCAAAATATTGCATGACACAGGAAGCATCAAGAGAAGCTGGAAGGAATGCAGTCACTACACCAGAATGAACTAGTTGACAGTCCACCATTTCAGGCTATAGCATGATTAAGAGCCAGCCAATAGTGCTGAAAGAAGTCCATTAACATAATCCTTCACACTGAGAAGAAAATGTATAAGAACCACATAGTAATATCAGTAGACTCAGAAAAAGTGTTTGACAACATCACTCATTCCTAATTAGACACTCAAGATGATAGGAATAGAAGGGGAATTCCTCAAGTTAATACAAGCTATCTATGAAAAACACAGCCAACATCATAGTTAATGGAGAAAAGACTAAAAGAATCCCACTGAAAAAGGGGACCAGACAAGGATGCCCCTTGTCCTGTACTGGAGGTCCTAGATAACAAAATAAGGCAACCGAAGGACATTAGATGCATTGGTCTGGGAGAGGAAGTGGTAAAATTATCGTTATTTGCAGACGACATGATTCTACACGTTGAAAACTCCAAAAGCTTCACAACCGGAGTGCTGGCAGCAATAGAGGAATATGGAAGCGTGGCTGGATATAAGATCAACAAATAGAAGTCTATTGGATTGCTATATACGTTGGACAAGACCAGGAAGAGGCAACCCCCTCCCCAGAAGAATGCACTAGAGAGAACACCACTGAGGTTACAGCTTGGGGGCCACACAGGAGCAAACTAAGATGGAAAGAGAGAGAGAATCCGGGTGCACCAAGCTTCACAGACAACATTCCCTCTTGGAAGTTAATGCACAGAGAGGACCATACAGTTGGCCCCATCAAAAAACACAATGTGCCCTTACTGACCTCCTCCCCTACCCACCCCCACCTTGACACACACACACCAGGGCTTAACATGAAGGGAGTGAAACAGAACAGAAAGGGGAGCCAAGCAAGAAAGTCCTGAAGGAATTCTGAAAATAGACTTCAGACTCTGGGGGCAGGGCTTGGCACTAC
>NW_022103896.1:32274553-32294098 GCF_000313985.2 Echinops telfairi
TTTTTTAAATGGTGCTGAAGGAAGAAGTTTAAACTGCACTGAATGCATTACCCATAAAGAAGTCTCCAGAAACTGACTGCGTACCTATTGAAATGTTTCAGAACACAGAAGAAGCCCTGGAAACACTTACTCCTCTGTGCCAGGAAATGTGGAAGGCAGCTACCTCGTCAACTGACTGGAAGAGATGCCAAAGAAAGGAGACTCAACAGAAGGCTCAAACTATAGACAGATATCATGGATATCGCGCACAAGTAAAATTTTCCTTAAAATCATCCAACAACTGTTGTAGCAGTCCATTGACAGGTAACTGTCATAAGTTCAAGCCAGATTCAGAAGAGGACACGCAACAAGGGATACCAATGCTGATGTCAGATGAATCTTGGCTCAAAGCCGAGAACACCAGAAAGATGTTTACTTGTGTGTCATTGAGTATGCAAAGTCATTTGACTGTGTGAATGGTAATAAACTTGGATAACCTTGAAAAGAATGGGAATTTTGGAACACTTCATTGTGCTCATTTGGAGGTTGTTCATGGATCAAGAGGCAGTTGTGCAAACATAACAAGGGAATACAGCATGGATTAAAATCAGGAAAGGTATGCATCGGAGTTGTATGCCCTCACCATACTTGCTCAATCTGTATGCTGAGCAAATCATCAGAGAAGCTAAATCATATGAAGAAGAGTGCAGCATCAGGATGGGAGGAAGGCTTATAACAACCTTGCTTGCAGAGTGAGAAGAAACTGAAGCAGGTGCTAATGAAGATCAAGGATTGTAACCTTCAGTATGGATTACAACTCAACATAAGGCAGACCAAAATCCTCACAAGTGGGCCAATAAGTAACACCTTGACGGGTGGAGAAAAGGTTGAAGTTCTCAAGTTCACTTACTTGGATCCAAAGTCAATGCTCATGGAAGCAGTAGTTATGAGATCAAAGTAAGTGTCGCATTAGGTGAATCTGCTGCACAAGACTTCTTTAGTGTATTGCAGGGCACGGATGTTACTGTGAGGACTAAGGTGTCCTTCTCCCCAGCCAGGGTATTGTCCATTGCATCACATACTTGTGGTAGATGGACATCCATCAAGGAAGACCTTAGAACGGTTCTCCACCTGTGGGTCCCGACCCCTTTGGGGGTTGATAGACCCTTTCACAGGGGTTGGTCGATTCATAACAGTAGCAAAATTACAATTATGAAGTAGCAACAAAAATAATTGTATGATTGAGGGTGGGGTGTCAGAATAACATGAGGAACTGCATTAAAAGGTTCGTGGCATTAGGAAAGTTGAGAACCACTGCCTTAGAAGAATAGATGCATGTGAATTGTGGTGCTGGAAAATATTGAAATCAAAAGGACTAAATGTTGGAATAAATAAGGCCAGAGAGCTCCTTAGAGGCAAGGACAGCAAAACTTCATCCTACAGAATTTGGACATATTGTCCGGAGAGACCGGTTCCTGGAGAAGGACGTCATGTTTTGTTAAGTGGAAGGGCCGCAGATGCATCCACACAGTGGCTGCATCAGTGACTCTGGGAGATAACCATTGTGTCTCCTTCTATGTGCATAGGGTCGCTACGGCCTGAGCACCCAACAACACCTTATCAACAGCACCATCCCAGCCGTCCCACTGGCAGCAGCATTTAGCGCACGTTGATGACTCTACCTCTGAGACACCTTGGGCATTCGAAGTGCTTGAGGCCACTCTCCCCAGGCTCCTTGTAGCCCCAGCTTCAAAAACCCTGAATAGCCCAGAACTCAGGCTACACTCGTCCTTAAATGAACTCACCGAAGCTCTTAGTTTAAAGACCTGGTGATTCCTAAGCATGCATCTCTTGCTAGCTCTGAATTCTAGATACAATTATCTATATTCAGCATCTCAATTTAGATATATAATCAACCCCTGAAACTGAAAATGTCCAAAACTAAATTTCTGATCTTCTACCCCCACCATAGTTTTTTCTCAATAGAGGCATTTCCTGTAATGCCAAATTTATTCATTCAATTGCTGGAGTCAAAAGCTGTAGGGGCCTTCTGGTTCTTCTCTTTCCCCCTCACTGCAGAACCTACATATCAGTCAGACTTATCCGTGCCTCTATTACTAAGTAGCCCAATTTACTCCATGTTACCATTTGGTCGAATTGCTACTCTCTTCTTCCTGAACAGTTATGATTGTCCTTCTAACTGGCCTTTCTGCTCCAATCTCGCAAGTCTGTGGGCTAATATTTAAAGAAACTATTAGGAGCGACCTCTTACAAACATCACATTTTTTTTCCAAACCTATGTTCAGAATATCCCTATGATGTTTCATCTCTAACAAAATAATACATATTCCATAAATAGTCTACAACTAAAAACTTGGCCTCATGCTACCAATATGATACTATATCTATTTTTCCCTTCACTTTTTTTTAGCTCAACTGGCTGCCTTAAAGCACACCAAGCAAGCTCCAACCACAGGGCATTTGCTTCTGCTGTGCTCATTGCCTGAATTTTTGTGTATTTGTTTCTATCTTCAGATAACTCCATGGCTAAATATTGCTATTAGAGTTGGAGCTCTCTTACATGTTATCTCATCCCAGAAACCTTTGGTAAGGACACCAATAGAAAACACCCCTTCCTCCTTCAACCTCCTTAGCCTGCTTTAGTTTTTCTTCATATCACCAATCACACAGGACACGAGTATGAACTTCTTGGATTTACGTCTGGTCTCCAACACCAATGACCCTTGAACCAGACAAATGACGTGCCCCTTCTATGACCCAATTTCTCAAAATTCTTTAAAAGGGAATAATAATAAAGCTAACCATAAGGCTATTTAATTGTCTATAAATTAACAAGTACAATTTGTGTACATGACTATAGGTGTGTGTGTGAGAGAAGACTTAATAAAATGAATATCCAGCACCTGAGCATTACGTATGCACTGTGCTCATTGTGTCCCCCTGTCTTTTAGAATGTCAGTCCAGCAAGAGCAGTGCTTGTGTCTCCTTCAGTTCTCATTGCATGGGTACTATTTAAAATCTTGGTTGTACTTAGTAATATTTATTAAATAAAAAAAATGGTATCATTGTAACATTTATCAGGAACCTGGCCATATACATCCAATTAAATTTTAACCATTCTTGTCAAGTTTTTAGATTCTTTTAGATATTTAAACATATCAACTAGACACAATATTATTTTCTCTCATGTTCCCATAGTGAATGATCAAAATTTATTTCATATATCTTAACTGGCCAGAAGTTTTACAAAATAATGAATACCAAACCTTGCTGTTCCTCTCCTAGTCTTCAAAGAACACATACTAGGGAGTCTGCATTAAAAGAAAGGCTTTTAATAGAAGAACTTTTAAAGATAATTAAAAAATCTTTATTAATCCAATACAAAAGTTGAAGAATATTTTTCTTATTTAACCTGGTAAAGTGGCGTTTTGCATATGTGTGGCCAACTGTTACAATAGGGAACATAACCCCCAGCCCTGATTCACCAGCCCAATTACTTCAATCAAGTTATAAAATATTGCTTATTCTATTCTTTTTAATTATGGACTAAATTGTGTCCCCCTGCCTACCAGGCAACTATGTATTAGAATTTGTACCCCTCTACCTATGAATGCAATTCTATTTGGAAATAGGATTTTGCTTTGTAATGTTATTTATATCATATCAATTTGAATATGGTTATTTATATCATATCAATGTTATTTATATCATATCAATTTGAATATGGTGCTGGCAAGGAAAATTGAAAGTACTATCGACTGCTAAAAGAACAAACAAGTCTGTCTTGGAAGAAGTACCGTCAGAATTCTTCTTAGCAGTAAGGATAGTGAGGCTTGGCCTCATGGACTTTGGCATGTCAGCAAGAGAGACCAGTCACTGGAGAAAGACATCATGCTTGGTAAAGTAGAAGAGCATCGAAAAAGATGAAGACCCTCAATGAGATGCATTGATTGACACAGTGGCTGCAGCAATGGGTTCAAACATAAGAAAACATGTGAGGATACCACAGGAACCTGCAGCGTTTAGTTCTGGTGTACCTATGTCACTATGAATTCGAACAGATTTGACAGCATTTACCAACAACAACAAATACTCAAAACCCCCACCATAGAATCAATTTTGACGCAACTCCATGTAGGATTTCTGAGAACGAAAATCTTTAAGAGAGCAGGTAGCCTCATCCTTGTCCCATGGAGTGGCTGCTGGGTTTGAACTATATATATTAGGGCTAGCTAGCAGTCCAATGCATAACCCACTGGGGCTCCTAGTACAAAAGGTTCTAAATATAACACTTCTAAGTTATAAAGAAAGAGGAAAGGGCACAGAAACACACACTGATGCTATGTGAGAATCATTTCCAAATCAAGGAAGACCAAGAGACATCCTGGGATATAATTATACATGACATAATTCACAAGTTACCTAACATATGCTAAATAAATAGTAACTTTAAGTTGAAATGTCTGGAAAGTGATGGCAAATAAATGTTAGTTGTCTGTTTTCTTCTTCCCATTAATCTTTAAAATTCTATTTTTTTTTTAAATTCTATTTTTATTTTTACATTCATCTGTTTACTTGGTAAGAATTCATAGACAGTGTACCACTGATCAACTCATTGAGACAGGAGGATCTCAATCTGATTTACAAGAGATAGGAAATTCAACAAGTAATAGTATAGTGCAATATATGATGTTCATGACAGAGAGCAGAGGCTCAATAAATCCTTATTGAATAGATTCACAAGGGTGAATAAGAAAACGCATGGCGACTGCAACTACGGACTCAAACACGACAATTGTGAGATGGCACCGGAGCAGGCGTGTATGATCCTGTTGTGCGTAGAGTCATTCCAACAACAACATACATCACACTCTACAGATTCCAATTAAAGTGATCACATGAACTTACATCAGCAAAGGCTAAAAATAACACTAACACAATATGGTTCATATTTGCCTGTGATTATAACACTGAAGGAGATAAGAAGTAGAGTCTGTTAAGCTCAAAATAGGATATTGACACCATTGTTCTGGTCACTCAAGAAATCACATTTCAAAATAGAAAAACACACAATAATTTATTGTCTATAAACACCCAATCATTGGCAGTGTATCCGAACAAGCCCGTAAGAAAGTGTCATCAACACATGCACGTGCACACACACACACACAAACTATAAAATTTCTAAATACACTTCAACTCTTGCTGTTAGCAAGTTTCCAAAAAGAACTTAATTGTGAGATACGGCAAAAGTCCAAAATACCACCCTGGTATTTTTCCAATTTTAGAAAAATAAATAGACCTCATTAAAGTTGAAGCTAAAAATATTATACTCACCTATCGTCATCCATCTTTACTTAGAAAACAATACTTGACTATCCAAACAGAGAGCTTGATTGATCCTGGGTTCTCAAAACACAGAGGAACGGTTCTGGACACATGTTTCATCCATGACAAATTGGCCTGGAGGGAAATACGACCACCATGGAAAAAAGCCCTGTATCCGACTTCTTTTAGTTTCAGAAGCACTACTTTGAAACTATTTTCTAATCTTAAATTACTAAGTAAATTTTTGTTAAAATAAATATTAAAGAACTTTTTAAAAATTAGATTTAAATAAATCCCCTAAAGGCTAAGATTACAGTTTTAAGTAACCCACTAATCAACTCTCCAATTTTCATGGCAATAAAGTTATTGGCAAGACCTTGCAATATGGCTGATGGCATCAACCACACAGCCTGGTTTATAAGCACCCATTATCACATTAGGGGAACCCTGTTTTGATTTGGGAGCATTCCATTGAAGTTCTGACCTTGAACTGATCGGATTAATACTTTTCATGTAGTGGTTGTATTTCATTTTGACAGCACTCAGTGGAAAGAGAGACAATATTGCATTTAAAATTAAAGACACTAATTATCTATGATTATCACTGTTTGCACAAAAGCCTGAAAAATTACCACCTAGATATTTTCCAGAAACTGAGTGGAGGAAAGAGCTCTAGTAGAACTCAGGAAGTTCATAGTTAGGTAGACCACTAATTACTGAAAGCTGCTTCAGATAAACTGATGGTAAATGCTAATAAGATTGTTGTTGTTGTTACATGTCATCAACTCAGTTCTGATTCAAAGTAGTCCTTTGAATAATGGTAGAAACTCACACTTGCACACAAACATCACCACTCCACACAAACACTAGCACCACATACAATGAAGACCCTTCTGGCCACGAGCTGGTTAGCAGTTTTCCCCTCCTCAGCCTCATTGGTTGCTGACTTACTAATTTATTTCATCTCACTGTAAAGTTTCTAGTATCTTAACTATTATCTTCACAGTGGGTCTAAGAATTAGTCAAACCTTAAGTTCAGTGAAGAAATGCAGAAATATAAAATGCATAACTGAAATCCTCTCATACTACAAAAAGTGACTATCTATGAATATGCTTGCACACATATACACACCACGCCTATTTTCTTGGGTTAAGCCACCAATCTTCCATATGTTAAGGAGATTTGACAATATCTGGAGAGTTTCCTATTTTGTGTGTTTGACTTCTAAATTTTGATATCAAACATGCCTTATAAATATTTTTTTACCCAGGAGAGGAGACGAGTTGTAATATCTATCTTTTAGGTTCTGGTCAAGCACTTTTATGAGCAAAATACCCTTGCATTTTGAAAAGTTTCCTTATATCAGAAGGATTGTAGAACTTACATTCTACCTTGGAGTTCTTTTACATAGAGTCAAAAAGTGTTCAAAATATACATTCTCCAGTTAAGAGGCAATTCATAGATTTGACAAAGGAAAAGGCCTTTCATCAGATATAATCAATGAAGCAAATATCCAGGCCCCTCAGTAGGTCAAGATAATCATCCGTGTAATTAAGGTAATGGCATAGTGGGAATTATTTTGTGGTGATTGACATTATTATAACTATTTTCCATCTCACTTTCACACCCAAAGCAACAATGTTGACCAAATACCTCTATGGTAACAAAATTGGTTTACGGACCCTCTATTCCTCTTTCTAAAATGTTTTTCTTTGTGGCAGACCCTAAGACACTAGAAATTATGCTTCCAACTCCCTGAGGTTGCCATCAGTCAGTATCGATTCGGCAGTGAGTGGTTCTCGTTTGTCTTGTTCTTGACTGTTCTAGATAGGAGCCCTGGTAGCTAGTGGCTCCCTTGGGCCGTGATCCCCATAAAGTCAGCAGTTGGAAACCACCAGCAGCTTCGCAGGAGAGAGACAGGGCTTTCTATCCCCGTCAGCAGTTAGTCTTCAAAGTTCCCAGGGGCCATCCTGTCCTGTCCTGTAGGGCCGTTATGAGTAGGCATCCACTCAATGGTCGTGTAGGTTCTAGCAGTGCCATCAACTCCTATAGGACCCACAGAAAGGGGGCGAGATCGAGGCTGATGATTACTCCGTCGCTGTTTTCTGTAGACCGTCACAGCCGACCCTGGGTCTTTCTGAAATGATGTTCCAGAGCCTAGTCATGGCCATGCCGGCACACAGCTGCAGTTGCAGACACCACTGGAATGAACTTGACACTCTCACTCCTTGACTGTAGCAAGGGGGGGAGGGGGCGCTCCCCCAGCTCCTGGCTGTTGTTCCTCAAGGATCATCCCTGAGGCAATTCCTTCTTTTTGTTTGGCTTCTAGGCATCTGTATTATGACTCCAGCAGGGACAGCTGAAGGGTCTTTGAGGACAATCCGAAAACTCCAGTAGGAGTTTGAAAGCAGTTCTTAGAAACTCTGTCTTTGAAGTTAAAAATGTTATTGTAACCTCCAGCACTTGGTGGACAGAGTCAATCACTGCTGAACCAGGATGAAAAGAGATGCAGCAACGTGTAAAAGAACAGTCTTCAAAGTCAGAGCAAGGTCCCCATTAGATCTGAATTCTCAGAAAGGCTGGTAGAGGCAAGGAGAGGTAGCAGAAATCGAAGCTGAAACTTACTACTCACCTGAAGATAGACCTGCTTGGGCCTCACAGAAAGATTAGTGTTCGTGTCTGGGAGAGGAACTTCTGCTAAGCTAGCCTGATGGGGCAATCTTCGGAAGAAAATCTCATGAATGAGATCTTGTATCAACTCTGTTACTGCCTGGCTGTGTGGGCATTCAACAATTTCATTAATTCCTGAACCTTGGTCTCCATGACTGTAAAATGTGGGTACTAATGCCATTATTATAGGGTTTTAGTGAGAAATTAAAGAGCCCTGGTGTGTGGTGGTTATGCCTTGGGCTGTGATCTGCATGGCCGGCAGCTTGAACCCAGCAGCAGCTCCACAGGAGAAAAACCAGGCTTTCTCCCCCCGCCAACAGTTACTGTCCTGGACACCAAGAGGGGGGAGGAGGGGGAGTAACTAGAAGTCAGCACTGACTCGATGGTAGTGAACTTACTTAGAATTAGAATATGCAAAGCAGTTATCTTGCCTGACAAATAACAGATACTAAACAAATGGCAGTAAGCGTTACTGTTTTTGTCTGTAATAGTGAATTCAGTTCTGTTCACACAGAAGCACGAAGAATAGAATATGGGAATTCAAACAAAGGAAAACAGAAAGATAAATAGCCAAAAAATAGAGCCAGAAGGGCTAATGTTATCTCACAGACCCCAAGACACAGCACTAAAGGAAACATCTTCCTACAGGGAGAAGAAATGAAATAGAGTCGGCTGGAGAAACAGCGAATCTAGGACAGGGACCCCCGCCCAACGCACACCGGGCGACTGTACACTGAGGTCCGCTCACAGCAGTCCAGGCACGCAGAGCAGTTTCTACTAGACTTCTCTGTTTTCACTCAAAACCTGCTGCTTCTCTTTTGAGGTTAAATTCTGCCTCCTTTACTGCAGGTTATGTTGGTCTTTGGCAGAGCTTTGGGCCTTAGCAAGGGTCCGCTCGTTATTAGAAGGCAGAGGGGGTGGAGGGTGGAAGAGACAAGATTGTAAGACTCTGTGAAAAAGTGAAGATTGCTTATATCGAACATTGTATATCTCTACTGAACTTGAGCGTCTGCAAGGGCTGCACAAGGAGGGGTCTGCCTCCTTTCAGATTCTGGCTATGAACAACACTGACTGCAGCGCACACTCACGTGAGCACTCTACAAACAACTGTCACATGGTCTGCTTATTTGCACTTCCACAGCTTCTTTCCATTGTTACTGAGTCGAATCTACCTCACGACCACCCTGTGTTTGTTGGCGTACAACGGTGGTTGTTCCATGGGGTTCACAGTGCTGATTTTTTGAAAGACCCTAAGGTTTTCATTCAAGGCACCTCGGGATAGATTTGAACCTCCAGCCTTTTAGCAGCAGAACTGAACTGTTTACACCACCCAGTGACTCCTGAGACAATAGGAAAGTGGTTCTATAAGATCTCCTCTTCTCCCTCCTCCTCCTCCTCCCTAAGAATGGAACACATTTGATGAATCCCTCTGTATTTGCTTTATCCACTTTAAGCAAAAATCTGTACTATTTTGTCCCCAGGGATGGTCTCTGGACCTTCTCTCAGAGTGCAGGTGGCCAACCGATCTGGTCCATGGTCACGCCGTCCTCCTATTCTGCTACACAATGAGCCCGCAGACAATCCGAGAATGTGTGGTCATTTGCAATTGTGGGACATACTCCCATGCCTGCAGATGGCTCCCTGCAGCCATCGTTCTGATGTTCTTCTCCTTAACTGGGAGTCCTGGCAACGTTGCTACCATTGATGACGCTCCTTTCCTGGTCTGCCCACTCTTCACCTAGTCTCCACTAAGGTCCCTTTAGCATCGCTCACACTTTACCTTCCAATCCATTCTAGGTGTTAACATGAGATTATTTCTCCAAGGATTGCTTCTTTCAGCTTGGTCTTGCTCTGCTCAATGTGTTAATTTAAATCTTAGATCCATAAAACAGACAATTGCAGAGCACAAAGACTTTGCCATTTAATTTGCGATTTGAATTGAGTCGAAAGCAAACAATTACGATGCTAGTAATGTATTTGGTGCCTATGTACTCCAAAAACCATGTTAAGTACTTTACATACAAAGAGATGCTGCTGAATAAAGGTTAAAAGCATCCATTTGAGATCAGCCAGCAGAGATTTAATCCCAGTCTGAGCACTTACTAGCTGCAAATCTAAGAAAAGGCTTTCAGTTCTTTTCTATCAACTGAAAATATTTTTAGTGTACGTCCCAGGGCTATTTTGAGAATTAACTGATATATTGCAGGTAAAACTCTTGGTGAACTTTTGACGCTTATTAAATTAGAAATATGGCTATGAACTTGGCTGTGATCTCCAAGGTCAACAGATCGAAACTGCCAGCTGGTCTGTGGAAAAAAGAAGTAGCTTTCCACGACCTTGAAGAGTTAGTCTTGGAGACTCACGGGGGCAGTTCTACCCTGTTCTACACTGTCACTGCGAGTCAGCATCAACTGGATGGCAGTAAGTTACAGGGAGCCAGAGCTGTCCTTGTACAACTCTTCGTTTTTTGTTTTGTTTTCAATTAATGAGGAAATCATTGTAGTTTCATCATATAAAGAAACTGAAGCTCAGAAATTTTAAGTGTGTGTGTGTGTGTGTGTGTGTGTGTGTGCTAGGTGCTGTGGAATTGGTTCCGACTTTAGTAACACTACATACAACATAACAAAACACTGCCTGGTCCTGCATCATCCTCACAACTGTTCTCTGTTTGACCCGCCGCTGCCCTTCTCCTTTACCAAGCCTGATGTACTACTGCAGACTGGTCTCTCCTGATAACACACCCAAACGCCTGTCAGCTACATTCTGGCTGTACTTCTTCAACGACAGATTTGTTTGTTCTTTTGGCAGCCCATCATTCAATATTCTTTGCAGCCCTGTAATAAAAATGTGTTGATTCTTCTCGGTGCCTCCTGTACCTTAGTCCTCAAAGTAACACCCGAGCTTCACAACACTTTAAAGAGGCTTTGTGCACTGGATTTACCCAACGCGGTACCTCGGTTGACCTCTAGACTGCTGCATCCATGAGCACTCATCGAGGTTCAAGAGAGATGAAACCTTGGACAACTTCAATCCTTTCTTCGTTTGTAACGATGTTACCTATTGGTCCATTTGTAAGGATTTTTGTTTTCTTTACATGGAGTTGTAATCCATATTCTTGGCTAAAATCCTTAATCTTCATCAGCAAGTACTTTACGTCCTCCTCAATTTCTGCAAGCAAGGCTGTATCTTCTGCATGATAAGCCTTCCTCTAATCCTGATGTCATGTTCTTCTTTATATAGGCTAGCTTCTCTGATTATTTGTTCAGCAAAAAGATTGAATAAGTATGGAGAAAAAATACAGCCCCGATGCACCCCTTTCCTGATTTTAAATCATGCAGTATTCCCTTATTCTGTTCACACAGCTGCCTCTCGGTCCCAGTACAGATTCTGTATGAGTACAATGAAGTGTTCAGGAATTCTGTGATTCTCACAGCTATCTACAGTTGATTATGATCCACACACTCACATGCTTTTGTATAATCAGTAAACAGAGGTAACTTTTTCTGGTAGCCCCTACTCTAAACCAAGATCCATCTGACAGGAGCAACGCTATCCTCTGTTCCACATCTTCTTCTGCATCCAGCCTGACTTGCTGGTAGGTCCTTATCAATGGACTGTTACAAATAATGATGAAGGATATTCAGCAAAAATGTACTTACAGGTGATATTAATGATATTATTAAATAAATCTGTGGGGTTACCTTTCTTTGGAATGGGTACAGATGGTGATCTTTCCAGTCAGTTAGCCAGGTAACTATCTTTTTCCAAAATTTTTGCCATAGACTAGCGTATGCTTGTTGTGTTTCATCAGCTTGTTGAAACATTTTGTTCAGAATTCCATCAATTCCTGGAGCCTAGTTTTTGGCTAATGCCTTCAGTGCCATTTGACCTTCTTCCTTCAGTACCACTGTTTCTTGATTATATGCTATCTCTGGAAATGGTGGACTGTTGACTACTTCTTTTTTTGTAGAGTGACTCTGTGTGTCTCTCCATCTCCATCTGATGCTTCCTGCATTGATCAGTATATTGCCCATAGAATCTGTTAATATTTCAACTTGAGGCTTGAATATTTTATTCTGCTTTTTTCAGCTGGATGTATACTCAGCCTGTTCTTCTTTTCGTCTTTTGTGTTAGGCCGGGTTGACTCCAGGAACAAATCCAATGACACTTATATATGTGTAAGAGAGAGTTTTATATCAAGAAGCAATTATGCATCCATAAAACATCCCAGCCTAGTCCAACTCAGGTCCATACATGCGATACTAGTCCATAAGTCCCTCTTCAGACTCACAAAGCCACCTACAATGATGCAGAATGCAGGCACATCACCAGCTGGTAGATGCAAAGTGTTGTGGAACCAATGGGGGTGGATGACTACCCAGGGCTTGCTCAGGTCTCATCATGGATCTCAAGAGGAAGGTGAAGGCAGACTGAGAATGGGAGCTTCCCATGACCCTTTTTATGAGAAAAAGGAGTCACATTCAGGCTATGACCTAACTGACATGCTACACTCCGCCCCTACACTTTCATATATCAAGTCGGCCTGAGATGTGTCTGGCTCCAGGCCTGTGCACATTTCATTATAATGTTTTATTTTGTCTTCTTCAGTATCCCTTTAAATTTTTCTATTCAGATATTTTCCTTCATCATTTATTCCACTCCTTAGCTTTCATTCCTTAGCTAATCTAGGATAAAGTTTAAGAGTTTCTCCTGATTTCTACTTGGATATTTCCTTTTTACTTCCTGTTGTTTTAAAGATCTTTTGCTTTCTTCATATGCTTTGTTCTTGATATTACCCCACAGCTCTTCGGGTCTTCTGTCCTTAGTGTTCAATGTGCCAAATTTGTTCTTAAGATGTTCTCTCAATTTAGGTGGATTTTACTCAAGGTCATATTTTAGCATTTTGAACATGTTTTAATTCTCTTCAACTTCAACTTGAACTTGAACTTACTTATCGTCTGCTCCACAGTCAGCATGTGGTCTCATTTTAGCTGATGATAATTCAGCTTCTTCATCATGTCTTCCCACAGATTTAGCCAATTTTATTTCTGTGTATTCCATCTGAAAAAGTCTAACTCTATAGACATCGTTTATATTGTTGAAAAAAGGTTTTGTAATGAAAAAAGTATTGGTCTTGCAAACTACTGTCACGCATTCTCCAGCTTCATTTCTATCACCAAGTCCAACCACTCTAGTCTCCTCTTTGTTTACAATTTTTGAATATGAGTCACAAATAATGTTCAATGCATCTTGAGCACATATTTGATCAATTTCAGACTGAAGATATTGACAGGGTTCTTCAAACTCCTCTTCACTACATTGGTTGGTGTGCACATTTGAATAATAGTTGCCTGGATTTCTTTGTACCAGGATAGGCATTATTCTCTCACAGCACTGTACTTCAAGGACACTGTACTTCAAGTACTTGAAATGTCCCTTTTGATGATAAATGCAATGCCATTTCTCTCAGATTTCTCATTCCTAGCACAGTAAATCATATGATGATGATCCAAAATGGTGAATTTCAAGCCCATTTCAACTCACAAATGCCTAGGATATGGATCTCTACGCAGTCTGTTTCATTGTTCATCCTTAAATTTTCCTATATTCATACTTCACACATTACAAGTTGCGATTATTCATAGATGTTGGCGGCTGTTTCTCCTCATCTTGATTTGTGCCCCACCAGCAGATGAAGGTTCTGGAGACTCTACTCCGTCCATGTCATTTTGGGTGCCTCTGCTTCGTAGAGGCAGCTCTTCCTCGGTCGATTTGGATTGCTTTCCTAGCTGAGGAGCTCCCCCTCTGGCACTCTATCTGAGAATGCTCTGCTGCTGCTCCAGAGGTTCTTCAGCACCAGACACTACCCTATTGCGATTCATAGGTTGTTAGTGGCTAATTCCTCACAAGTGGATAACCTGTTCCTCCTTCTACAGCCTGTTCTTAGTCTGGGAGCTTTGTTGAAACCTTGGATGCCTCTGGTGACATTTGAAATACCGGCATCACACCGACTTCCAGCATTACAGCAACAATCAGGTTCCCGCAACGACCAAGTGACAAATAAGTGGTGTATTCTGATTCATAGAAATCCTGTATTACAGAGAACTGCTCCATAGGATTCCCAAGGTGTAATCTTTATGAAGCCAGACTGCCACGTGCTTCTGTGGTGCCATTAAGTCATTTCTCACTGCAGCACCTCTAGCATCAACAGGACAAACACTGACAATTCTTCCACAATTCTCACACGATCTTTTATATTTGAACCCACTGTTGACATCATTGTGTCAGCCCATAGATTGTACAATCCACATTCCCCTTCTTCATGGATATTTTCCGCTGTTTCTTCTCACTTTTCTTCATGCAACAGGAGTATATGAAGGTCCCCAAAGCTTGCTGCATCACGTCATTTAGGTCAACTATATTTGATGATGTTGGTCTTCTGCATGTATTACGAGTGCCGTATGACCTGAAGGGTTCATCCCCGGCACTATATTAGACAATGTTCTGCTACTACTGATATGGTTTCCAGTGGCTAATTTTTCAGAAGGGATGGCTTCTTCCTTCTTTTTGTCTATTCTTTGTCTACAAGCTTTTCTGAAACCTGTCCATCATGAGTGAGCTTCCTGGTATGTGAAATACCAGTGACATAGCTTCCACCATCACAGCAACACAGAAGCCACCACAGTAAGACCAGCTGACAGGCTGGTGCTGGCCTCTGGAAGATATGGGGCCGCAAAAGAAAGCCTTGCTTCTTGAGGAAGCAACAATAGCAACTTTGTAACTAGTCGTAGAAAAGCTCCCTGAGAGCCACTGGACTTGGAGAGAGGTCCTGTGGAAGTGATACTCTACCTCTGAGATGTTTGAGGAGACAGGCTTCCAGGGTGAATGGTACTTCTTTGCAGCAGAGCCTGCTGGAGGGCTGCTCACAAAATGAGCTGATCTTTCCATCAAGAATGGCTCATGTCTCTGACTCTAAAACTAAACAAAAATGACAAACAAACTCACTGTCATTAAGACCAGGGCAAGTTAGAATTGTTCACGTGAGTTCCCAAGACTGTAAGTATTTACTGGAGTGGAAAGCCACAACATTCTCTGTTGGAGCAGCTAGTAGTGTTGAACTGCTGACCTTGTGGATCACAGCCCAATGCATAACCACTATACCACCAGAGTTCACACTCTGATTTGATTTAAGTCTAGTAGCTTTATTAGTCTTTGGACAACTTTCAATCCAGCCCATCTTCCTCTTCTCTCTCCCTCCTGTTTCTACTGGAAAACAAATCTCATTAACTTCTCTTGTGGCATATTTTGTCCTTCCAACCATGCTCCTAAATCCACTAATTCTACACACAACTGCTAAATAAATCTGACAGTACCTTACCTTTGCTTTAAGTTCTTTGACCTCACCAAAACCAAGTCTCCTTTCCCAGCAAGGACCTCCATGACAGGGTTCTGGTATTAACTCTATAATTCTTTCTTCCTCAATCATGCTCCAGGCCCTCCCACCTCTGAACTGTGTCTGAATTGTTACACCCACACGGAATCTCTGCTCTCTCTTCACATGTTCAAGTCCTCCTTGACTCTCAAGATGTAATGCCAAGACCAGTTTCTCCTCTCAAACTTCAGACAAACATAGCGTAAAAGCAGAGAACACCAGAAAGATGTTTACTTGTATTTCATTGACTGTGAAAAGACATTTGATTGTGTGGATCTTAAACTATGGATAACCTTGAAAAGAATGGAAATTCCAGAACATTTCATTGTGTGCACGTGAAATCTGGACATGAATCAAGAGGTAGTGGTATAAACAGAGCAAGGGAATCCTGCAGTGTTTAAAATCAGAAAGGGAGTGTGTGAGGGTTGTATCCTTTCACTGCGCTTAGTTCAAGCTCCATCCTGACCAAATCACCAGAGAAACTGGAGTCGATGAAGAAGAATATGGTATCGAGTTTGGAACTCTCATCAACAACCCGCGCTGTGCAGATAGAACAACCTTGACTACTGGAAGTGAGAAGGTCTTGAAGCACTTGCTGATGAAGTTCAAGGATTTCAGCCTTCAGTCTGGATTATAATTCCATGTTAAGAATACCAAAATCCTCACAGCTGACACACTAGGTAACATCATGATAAACAGGAAAGAAGTAAGTTGCCAAGGATTTTATCTTGTTTGGATCCGCAATCAATGCTCATGGAAGCAGTAGTCAAGAGATCAAAAGATGGGTAAATCATTGGGTAAATCTGCTGTAGAAGACCTCTTTAAAGTGTTGAAACACAAGGATATCACTTTGAGGCTTAAGGTGTGCCTGACCCAAGCCGAGATATTTTCAATCACCTCATGGCAAGCAAGACTTTGTCTCAAGTACTTTGGACATGTTTCCAGGAAAGACCAGTCCCTGGAGAAGGACATCATGCTTGGGAAAGCAGTGGGACAGCAAAAAAGAGGAAGACTTTCAAAGAGATGGATTGGCAACGTGGCTATACCAATGGGTTTAAACATAGCAACACTTGTGAGGATGGCACCAGACCACACAGTGTTTTGTTCTGTCAACAATTGGGTGCGTATGAACCGGCACTGACTCAATGGCTCCTAACAACAGCCACCACACATGTATGTGAAAGTTGGACGTTTGAACCACGGTGCTGAAGAATCTTCACAATGACATGAACTTCCAAAAGAACAAATAGATGTCTTGGAGGAAGTACAGCCAGCATGCTCCTTAGTGGAAAGGACAGAAAGACTTCATCTCAAGTACTTTGGACATGTTATCAGGAGAGACCAGTTACTGAAGAAGGACGTCATGCCTGGTAGAGTGGAGGGACAGACAAAAAGAGGAAAGCCCTTGACAAGATAGATTGACACAGTGACTGCAACGATACACTCAAACAGAAGAATAATGTTGAGAATGGCAAAGGATTGAGTAGTGATTCATTCCGTTGCATAAAGGGTCTCGAGTTAAAAGTGGGCAGCATGTAACAACAGCAGTGACAACAGATTTTATGACATGTGTCATTCATCACCTTGTATCTGCAAACACTTGCGTCATCTCTCAAATATTACTTATTATTGATTGTACTGGTACCTGATTAAATTTGGATTGTTGCTTCTTTCTTATCATAAGAAAAATTTTCAGATAGAGGGAAGGTTGTGGTAGGATAGAAAAATACCATCTACTTCCTTAAGAGGAGGCTAGGTGAGTGAAGTACGAACTGTGTAATCTGAAAATACCTAATCTTAGGAAACAAAAGTATTTGGATTCATAAAGATTCCTTTCTGAAGAAGTGATATTTAAATAAAGCCATAAAATATAATAAAGCAGACAGTGATGGGAGGGGGGGTGGGGGAAAGGAAATGGGTTTTAACAAACCCAGGGACAAGGGAACAACAAGTGATCTAAAATCAATGGCAAGGAGGGTGTAGGAGGCCTGGTAGGGCTTAATCAAGGGCAATGTAACAGAGAAATTACTGAAACACAAATGAAGGCTGAATATGATAGTGGGACAACAAGAAAATAAAAGGAAATTGAGGAAAGAACTAGGAGGCAAAGGGCATTTATAGAGGTCTAAATACAGGCATGTACTTATGTAAATATATTTATATATGATGAAGGGAAATAGATATATGTGCACATATTTATAGGTTTAGTATTAAGGTAGCAGATGGACACTGGGCCTCCACTCAAGTACTCCCTCAATGCAAGAGCACTTCATTCTATTAACCTGGCATTCCATGATGTTCACCTCCCGACAGGATCCCTGAAGACAAAGTGGGTGCATAAGCAAATGTGGTGAAGAAAACTGATGGTGCCTGGATATCAAAAGATATAGCATCTGGGGTCCTAAAGGCTTGAAGATAAACAAGCGGCCATCTACTGAGAAGCAACAAAGCACACCAGCCTGTATGATCATGAGGTGTTGATAGGATCAGGTATCAGGCATCGAAGAACAAAAAATCATATCATTTTGAATGAGGGGGAGTGCGGAGTGGAGACCCAAAGCCCATCTGTAGGCAACTGGACATTTCCTTACAGAAGAGTCACAGGGAGGAGACAAGCCAGTCATGGTGCAGTGTAGCAATGATGAAACATACAACTTTCCTCTAGTTCCTAAATGCTTCCCCCCCTCCACTATCATGATCCCAATCCTACATTACAAATCTGGCTAGACCAGAGGATGTACATTGGAACCAATAAGAGATGGAAACACAGGGAAGCCAAGACAGATAAACCCCTTAGAAGCAATAATGAGAGTAGTGATACTGGGACGGTAAGGGAAAGGTGTGGAGAGAAAGGGAGAACCAATCACAATGATCTATATAACCTCCTCCATGGAAGACAGACAACAGAAAAGTGGGTGAAGGGAGACATCAGGCAGTGTAAGACATGAAAAAAAAATTATTGATAAATTATCAAGGGTTCATAAGGGAGGGAGAGTATGGGGGGTGGGTGATGAGGAGCTGATACCAAGGACTCCAGTAGAAAGAAAATGTTTTGAGAATGATGATAGCAACATGTGTACAAATGTCTTGACACAATGGATGGATGGATGGATGGATGGATGGATGGATGGATGGATGGATTGTGATAACAGTTGTATGAGTCTCCAATAAAATGATCTATTAAAAAAAAAAGCAGACATTAAATGAAATGGGTTAAGGTTTCAGGGAAATGTCCAAGAAAAGGGACTAGCGCATCAGTTGGCTTTAAGTCCTTGGGATGTGGGGGTGGGCATATCTGTTATTTAAGAAGGACTGACAGGAGTTCATGGAGGATATGGACTGGTAGCTAATAAGGGAGAAGGGAGTAAGTATAAAACTGAGTATAAAACCAAAGGAAGAAATCCTCCCTAGAACTAGATAAAGAGGCATATTTAAATGTTAGAAGCTATTAGTTTTCACTAAAATGTAAACAAAAACAAACATTTGAGAACCACTTATCTCTTGTTAAAGAAGTCCAGGTGGAATAATGGTTCAATATTCAACTGCTAACTGAAAGGTCAGTAGTTCAAACTCACCAGCAGGCCCTCTGTGGGTCAAAGCTGTGGCAGTCTGCTTTCTTAAAGACTTGAGACATGAAAATGCCCGGGCAGTTCTGCTTGCTCCTAGTTGTTGTAAGTCAGAATCAGCTCAGTCACAACACATTTAATGATCCCTGCCATTACTACTTTATATTTAGTGTAGAAATGTAAAGCATATTTACATTTTCTCCCACTGCAGGCATTCTGTCATCTATATATTTTTCACTTCTCCACATCCCTGTCAATTGAGTCTTCAGGTTTCTTTCCTTAAAGATACTTGTTTTCTCTTTTACACTCAATGTGGATTTCCTAAGGGAAAGGAATGAACCAAATGTTATGACAGTGAGAGCATGTCACAAAACAGCTACGTGTCTCCCCAAAAGGCTTCTAATATAATTCTGAAAATAGAACATTTTTTCCCCTCATGTCCCCAGCTTAACACATGCGGGAGAGCTAGGAAAAGGTTAAAAAATGGAAGGGCACGTGAAAGCACAATTTGTGGGAAAGAGAGACCAAACTGGTTTTTTGTTGTTGTT
>NW_022103896.1:32294417-32323758 GCF_000313985.2 Echinops telfairi
TGCCTGCTTCCCTCTCTCAGCTGAGCACTTCAAGGGCAGGAGCTGCTTATTTTGCCTTTGTAACCACAAGACCCTGCATAGAGTAGGTGCTTAGATGGATTTATGTAGGAAAAATGTGAGTGAAGTTATTAAGAATAACATACAATTGAGGTCATCAAAGGTTGAACCTTAGTCTTAATAATATGTATAAAACTTAAAAGGGGAAGTTCATTCAGGGAGACACCCCCCTCCCTTCTCCAAGTGAGCCAATATTTAAATACCAATACCCCCTCAGCCACTTTGACACCTACTCTTTTTAAACATTACCTTCTATGTATTCAGTCTCATGATCCAGTGAGCTTATGAAACACAGGCATGTTTGAACATCTGGGATGCATCATGCTGGTTTTGTTAATCAAAGTTTGGGAGATCAGTTCCAGATGTTGACTAACTAAAGTTACACAAGCATTGTTCACATTTTTAACTACAATCAGATCTAACTTCCCATATCTTAAACATAGCTTAATTTCTATAGGTAGGATTTAAATTGGGCACTATTTGTAAAAAATAACTGATGACATAATACAGAGATGGGTCAGGAGGTTTGTCCTAAAAATTGATTATATACTTGGAAGTCATAGATCTAGTCACATTATATCAATGATCTTTTGAGAAGCAAATAAAAATTAATACCAAGTGTCCATTAGTATGAATCACTAGGGTGCAATCCACAACCAGTCAGGAGCATGGCACAGAACCAGGCAGTACTTTATTCCATTATGCATAGGGACTCCACGAGGCCGACCCCAGAGCAGCCAATGAAAACAGTGAGTGACCACTATGTACTCAATGTTCTGTTTAACTCAGCTAGTTCTTATAATAAATATCTGAAAGAGAATGTATCTTCAACACGGAAGACCATCGTGTAAAGTGTCTTTTAAAATTGTTATAATTTAACATTTCATTTTGTCTGTGTTTTTTAAAAAATCAATAGTTTAATTAACTGATAGCACAATAGGATTTTTAAGGAGCCATCAACATTTAGCCTTTAAGGAAAACAAAGTGAATTAAACTAGTTCCGGTTCCAAAGACTATAATAAACATCTTATAGTTCGAGATGCTACAGAGCTATAATAGGTAGTATACGTATTTATACTTACACTATTTAAGTATTTATACTTCTGATGCTAACAGGTCATGATATAGATGTTCCAGAAAGCCCTTCCACAATGGAATTTAATCATACATAATAACGGACTTATTTGTTAAAGCATTGTGAGCTCAAAAAGCTATAGGACACCTTCACAGATGAAGACAGAGAGGAGTAAGGACAAATGATGAAGGAGAAAAACCAAAATGAAAACACAAATAAAACACAGCTCCACCAGCGTTGACGAGGGCTAGACAGTCGAGCCAGAAGCCAGGGCTCGTGGAGGCTGGTAGCTGTGCTGAGCCCAGGCAAGAACACTCAGGTCCTTCCGTGAGGTGAAGGTGCTGAGCATTAAGCCAGACCCTCTGTGAAGGAGGGAATGGAGCTGTCAATCTGGGTGGCCTCCTGGTTTGGTAAAAGCAAATGCAAGCCTTATGCTGCGGAAAAAACACTCTACATTAGGACTTCAGAACTTTCAAAGGTTAAGCTAATGAAAACAAAGTAAGCTCATGATTAAAAATAAAAATGAAAAACGTACTTAGCAAAAAATGTGCCACCACAAGTGAGCTTGCAGAAATAATGTGTAACAAATTTAAACTAACAAAGGCTAGATATATTAGAATTAGCTGTTAGAAGAGCAAAATTATTGTGGCATGACACTTCAAGAAAAAAAATTCATTGTAAAATCAATGATAACGAAGAGATTATTAAAAATGATCAAGTGCACTTTTAAAAAGACAAAATAGAAAATGTTAATGAAAAAACCTACTCATTGCAATTAAAAACTGAGGAACATGCTAAATCACATATTAGACACGGCTGAAGAGAAAATCAATGAACTAGAAGAAAGATCTGAAGAATTCACAGAATTGAAAGACAAAGAAGAAAATAAAAGAAGTTAAGACTTATTAAGGACAGAATAAAATTGAGGTCAACCATGCATATAATTGTAGTCTTCAAAAAAATCAGAGAGATTAGAGAAAAGTAAATGTGGTAAGGGTATGAGTTAGTTAATTGTGCATACCTGGCCGATAATCACGTGTGGGGCTAATTGAAAGGCGGAGGGATAAATGGGTGGTGAACTTCGCCTTTCTAGTTCTCGGGTCTCTTGCTTTGTGATGGTAGCACCAGGGTGCAGCTGCCTTAACAGTTTCCTGCTTCAACTTGCAAGATTGACTTCCTACAAGACATCCCCAAGGAGAAGCCACATGGACCTATCCCGATGCAGCCCTGGGTGCTGGAGCAGCCATGTGGAGACCCCTGCTAGTGCTGAGATGCTTGTTCATTCACTGACTCGGCTTTCCTCCTGCAGTTGGCATCATTGCCTCTGTTCTGTGAGGTGGAGGACTTTGTGGACTGGTGCTGGGTTAATGGGTTAATGTTGGACTTGTGGGCTTGGGCAGCATTGGGTTGGGATGTTTTCGTGATGCACATTTTCTTTGCATAAAACTCTCTCTTATCCATGAGTCGCTGTGGATTTGTTTCTCCAAAGTACCCAGACTAACACAGGGTATATGGATGGGGACTCTAACACCGAAGACGGACATCAGTATATAGACTGATAAAGGATGCATAAATATATACCCAGAATTTTAAATTTAAAATTTAAGTATTATACTATACAGACAATATTAAAAGTGCACACCACAAAAATAAAAAAATAACTGGAAGATAGACAAGAAAGAAAAAGAAAGAAATCCAAGCACCTAAACAGGAGATTGCACTGAACCAGATGCTCAACAACTTCATTTGGAGCAAAATGTTCCTAGAAATATTGTCAGGAATAGCTGCCAATTTAAATTGTGTTGTCATGCAAATTATTGTTCAAGGATATAGCGAAATAAAGATATCTCTAATTTTTTAATGAAATGAAATAGTTTCTCACCAACAAACTTTTAGTAATATCAATTCTCAAAGGTGTATTTTGATATACTAAAAAGTAATGACAATGTCTTATATAGGAGCCATAAGCTATAAGTTGCTGTTTAAATTTAATTTATAATTTAATTCTTCAATAACACTATCCGCATGAACATTTTTGGTGTTCAATAGTCAAATAGCCTTTAAGGCTACTCTATTGGAAAAAAACAGATGTAGAACATTTCCATTGTCACAGAAAGTTACAATGGTCACCAGTGCACAAGAAAACAAATCATTCAGAAGGGGGTGAATCATAGGTAAAAAGTCTTGTTGGCATGCTGGTTAAGCACCTGTCTGCTAACCTGAAGCCCCGTGGTTTGAACCCACCAGCTGCTTTGTGGAACAAAGATGTGGCAATTGGCTTCCATACACAGAGTCTTGAAAACCAGCCTAAGGGCTGTTCTTCTATGCTGCCCTTACAGGCACCCTGAGTTGGAATAGACTGGACAGCACTAGGTTTAGGGTTTTGGGTAATCAGAGAAAAATTATTCTTGGACACTTGAATTATTAGTAAGATGAGTCAAAATTTTGGTTTTCTTTAGTCTTTTATGTTGCTAGGTTTACCTAATAAAACTTCAATGATAATTACTAAAGTATAAAATTAGCATGCACATCTCCCCAAGTAACAAAATGCAAATATAGCCAATAAGGAAAAGCATACCTAAAACAAAAATAAATTAATAAATTGATGAAAAGCAAATGGAAGTGAGACAACCGGAAAGCACAAAATAAGGCAATGAAAGCAGTTCTGAACATATTTATAATCATAATACATGTAAATGGACTAAAGTTGCTAGTGAGAAATGCAAAAGTATTTTATATTTAAAACTATGTAGTTTGTAAGGGACATGTATGCAACAGAAAGGCCTAGAAAGCTTGAAGAATGAAAAACATATGCCAGACAAATACACTGATATCAGTTTGACTACTGCCAAAAGGTGTCTTCAGTATAACTATAGAAAGCTCAGTTAACCGAGAAAATATAACAATTTATATATATATATACATATATATAAAACAAATCATTTTACAGCAAAAATGGAAAAGTTCCTGTAATAATCAATTCCTACCCATAGTGACCCCACAGCAGAAGGCACTACTGCCTGGTCTTGTGCCATCCTCAAAGTCAGTTCCGTTTAAGCCACTGCTGCAGCTACTGGATGAATCCATCTCCCTGAGGGTCTTCCTCTGTCTCTGCCCTGAAATAACATAACCAACTATATGCTAATCACAAAGACACATTGACAGGTAACTTCTGCCAAACTAAGGAGCATTTCTTAATGATGCTGTGTATCCTTTTACAGGCTTCAGAATGATAGCTCTTCCCCGCCTTTATCTCACGTTCTCTCTGGGTCTCCATCTTTCTCTTTTGCTGTACTGTCACAAAGCCTTCAGGGGGTGCCTTGGTGACATAGAGGACTATGAGTTGTGTTGTTAACCAGAAAGCTACTGGTTACCACCAGACCTTCATAAGGAGAACTATGAGACTGGTTCTCCACGCCCATAAATATACGTAGCATCGGAAACCCACAGGGCAGTTCTCTGTGAATTTAATTAACTCAATGACAGTGAATTTGGCTTCTTTAATCCCTTCAATATTCAATAAATTAGGAGTCTTAGTGGCATTAGCCTTGGTTAAAAGCAAAGTTGCTCACAAGAAAATGTAAACTTGAACCCATCTGGCTCTACAGGAGAAAGACCTGGCGATTTGCTTTCACGAAGATTGCAGCTAAGAAAATCCTGTGGGCCAGTTCGCCTCTGTCCCCTGGGTCTGTGTGTGCTGAAAATTGGCCTGGCAGTCTGCACAACAGCCAACCAATCCTGTGCCTATTGTCCTTGATGCTTCCCAGGTTTGCCGGTCAGTGGCTCCTTCCCTCAAGTTCATATTGGCGTCAAGGAGACCTGTGGCTGGCAGTGTAGGGGAAGAAATGCTATCTATGTCTATGCAAGGAGAAACAAAAATGCAACTATAATAAAAATCAAATAACAATGTAGTTACTTGTCCAATGAAATTTGAGTATATGTGACAGTTCAAGGGATGTCATCAATAAATAACAGCTTATATGTCAAAGAACTGGCTTGTAACTGGTACGATCATGAAGACGAGCAATCAATGTAAATAAATGCAATGTACATGCAAATATGTATAAATTGAAATATAAAAAATCATTAAAATTTCAAAATTGAAAAGAGCTAGGAAAGGAGAAGAAGGAATTAAAAATAAAATGAAAAATATCTTGCATAATATTTGGGAAATTGCCACAAAAACGAGCAAAACAACCCAATAGTACTTGAATGCATATTCAGGTTGTTAGCGACAAAAAGGCAAGACATGAGATCTTAGTGATCCTATTTCTTAATTAAAACAGTAAGAGAGCATACAGATCTCTCTGAATGCCAAATTCAGTTGTTGATCTTGATCTTGAAAGGCACCACTCTTTGGCAAACAGGTTCAAGCTAACCAGTCACTTCTCAGGAGAACGATGAGGGTGTCTACTCCCTCATCTTGTTGGCAAAGAGTGATCAGACCACAGGGGGGAGTTGAAATATTAATAGTAATTTTTTATTATTTAGTTATGTTTGTGTTGTCCCTGGGAATAAGACGTCTTGTCCCAGTCACAGAAAAAACAAAACACAAACTCACATTGGCCGCCCCACCTTGAGAGCTGTCAGCAGCCTGCCACGTTTTCCCTGAGCCTGGAGCCATGCAACTCCACACCCACAGGCCTGCACCCTTGCTGCACCCTGCTTCACTTTCCTGCATCCTCCGCTTACAGCTACGAGACTCTTCGGCAGGCTCTGACCTGCAGGGGACCCATGGACTTCAGTTGGACGGGGCTGCGATGCCTTCTTGATATCAGATTCCTTCTTGATCTAAAGCAATTCCTTATACGTATATGAGTGTCCCTGGTTTTGTTTCTCCAGACAACCCATTCTCTATGCGTCTAAATCAATGCCTCCCCACCCCCATGATGTTTGATAACAACAATAAAAGGGTGGATGAAAGACGCTATTCCCATCCAGGTAGTGTGCGGCAGATTTTTCTATAATCACTCTGACAAACAAATCCTTTTCTCACAGGCAAATACAAATCGGTTCCTATTTTTGATCTAGGCAGAAAGCCAAACCTAGAATAAAAGAAGCCACATGTATGTATTTGAGAGAAAGCTGCCTACATAAGTAGGGATTTTCCCCAAATAATGAAGTTAACGTTTTTGATGGTCTTTGGCGAATGATGGAAATGTAATGGTCTAACTACAAAACTTTAAAAATATTTTCCAAATATTAAAGGAACAGCATGATAAAAAAAAAAACAAAAAGGCCACGGGCTTCATCAAAACTGATGAATGCCATGAGGGCAGAAATGGTATTTAAAGGTTCACCAACTTCCCTACCCTCAAACACGGTTCAGAGTGGTTCCCAGACACTGTCATCTGTACCCAAAGGAAGAAAGCGCTTGCAAAAACAGAAGAAAACTTGTAAAACTATCCACTCTCATCCCTAACCTGGCTTTCCTGGGAACATGAAGCTGATAAGAGTAATGAATAATCCCATGGCCATAATTAGCAGCCATCTTTTATACGCTCAAGTGCACTTCAAGTAGGTTGATTCTAAAATGTTCCGCTTGGGAAGAGTCTAAAGATGTAGCCCAATGGTTCTCAAGTCGGGGATATTCTGCACAGGTATCGTGCAGCTTGTCTTAAAGCATTTCTAACGGGCTCTACCAGTTTCTAATACCCAGAGGCCAAGGGGGACACACAATGACTGACAGTGCACAGGCTAGGCCTTCATGAGACTGAATCTCAGGCCACATATCAAGTACAGAGTTAAAAGCCCCAGTTCCCAGTCCATGGCACCAGGATCAGTCCACTCTCACACTGCACGGATTCTGACCTGGTAACACTCATTGCAAGCAACTGCTTGGAGTCACACACCCCCTACAATGTATGCATAAGTTAGAGGGGTTGCTCTACATCATTAAGAGCGGGAGGGACTTCCTTGTAAACCATTATTTAGAGTCAGGGAGGAACCCTGGTGATGGAATGGTTACACGCTGGGCTGTGGTCCTGAAGGTCAGCATTTCAACACCACCAGCTGCTCTGTAGGCAAAACGCGGGACGACTTTCTACTCCCAAAAGAGTTACAGAAGCCCACAAGCACAATTCTCCCTTGTTCTACAAGGTCACGAGCCAGCCGGGGCAGTGAGCTTTGAGAACTGAACTAGCTCTCAGATCGAGAACCATTGTGGCCTAGAAACAGAGGTAAACTCTCAGCTCGTGTGGAAGACTCTATTTTAATGGAAATGATGCTTACATTTTACACCATTCTCTTGGTCAAGCAATAGGTTTAGGAATTACTATAAACAAAAATGCATCTCAGAAATAACTCAGACATTATATCTGTAGACCTACTTGAATTGGTGTCTGTTTTGCAATGCATGCTTTTACCAACAAGTGTTTAAAATAACTTGGATATTTGAACTCCACTGTTCATTATACTGTTAAATACATGAATTCCCACAGGGATCTATTCAATCAAGAAATAATTACATATCATATAATAATAAAATATAAAATATATCAACATTTTCTTTTACTTGTAAACATTTGTTTTCTTTTTAAAAATACCAGTGCAAAGCAGCTAATACTTTTCCCCTTGAAAATGAAAAATGTTCACGTATTGAATTGTTCCACAAGAAAATAGGTTGAAACCCTGTCCCCTTTACTTGAGATGGTGATTCATTTTGAAATAGAATTTTCCTTTTTCATGCTAATGAAGCCACAAGGCTGAGCCCTACATCGAGTCCCTTCTGAGTGGTGACTTGGAAAGGGGAGTGTAGACAGAGGCGTACACAGGAGGGCATGGGTGGTGTAGGGTGGAAGGGATGAGATGTCATTTGATGAGAGAGGTCACTGTTTCTATACGTAGCAAAGAAACGCCACCACCCTGACCTGTGTCACCGGAAACTAGGAGAGAGGTCCAACAGAGAGACTGAGACCTGGATTTGGACTTTCAGTATTTGGAACCGTGAGAACACAACTTTCCATTCTCCACCAACGTCCACTCGGTGGTTTTGTTACGGCAGCCCTAGGAAACTAAGAATGTTTCCTTCTTGGGTCTTAGTTTTGGATCTTAGTGTTATTTCTTTCATTAAATGATGGTAGAAATAAGTAGCATCTGTATACATATTTGGGTGTGTTTATCACGATCTTAGCAAAATAGTCGATTGGCACGCTATGTTGGCTCTCCAATGGTTCACTTAAAATGTGAGTGATGCATGAAGTCCCTAATGCTGTAATTACTATTGTAGCTACAACAACCAACAACCAACAACCAACAATTGGCAGCTGAACTGTTAAGAAGTCTTTGCTTAAGGAACACCACTGATGAGGTAACCACTGCTTTCTAAGGAAGACCATTTCATATTTGACCAGTTCCACATGAACATTTTTCTTAATGTTGAGGTAATGTTGAGGATGCAATTTCCATCCATTGGCTCTTGTTCTACCCACCAGGCTCCAGTAAACAAGTCAAAGTCCATTTCACTAGGTCATCAGGAAGACATGGTGGCTACCATTCCCTTCCTGATTCTTGTCATCCGCCCAGGTATCACTTGCTGCTGCTGAGACTCGGGCACCGAGCTCTTTTCAGACTGTTGTCCTTGAGCCGGCTTCCAATGTTTATAAAACTGAGCAACATTAAGCTTTGGCTGCAGAATTGGAAGTCCTATCATTTTTTTTATTTTAGATATTAGGCTTATACTTTATGGCATAAGAACAACTGAGCTTTGTTGTCAGTTCTTCCTAGCATTGACACATGAACTTCTAGTCATATCAAATCACGGATTGTTGAAACACATTTTTCTTTTAACCCTCCTACCCCCAACTGTGAATGTACCCAGTTCAGTTAGTGGGGTTTCTACTTGATGCAAACTTAAGATTTTTTTAAAATGTCATCTCTCTCAAATTTTACCTTATTGCTGTCAGCACATTGTTCCACCCTGCTGCAATTAAAAAATTTTTTCTTATAAAATATTTTAACATATTGAAAATTAGACAGGCTGATATAATATCCCATATGCCCACAATCAGATTTAATAGATATTAAGATCACCCCATATTTGGGCTTTGCTTTGTGTGTTTATTTTGTGGAAACAGACATTACTTACAGCTGCAGTTCTATTGCTTGTTCTGAAATCCTTCTACCCTCTTTCATGTAAACCATTGTCCTATAGTTGCTATGTATTCCCCTCTCATCACAGTTTATATACTGAATTCTACACACTAGATAGCTATGGTTGTCAATGTGTAATATGTGAACTTTAAGTGCTATGATATTATATAAATCATTCTATAACTTTGTGTTCCTAAGTCAACTTTTCCCCTCCTTTTTCTGACACTTATCCCTGTTGAAACACAACATCAATTGTTTTCCTTCATGTCCACTTGCCCATTCATCTAATTTCCACTTGGTCCATTGCAAAAACTGTCACGGTGAGCGTTCTTACAGGCATCATGTAACTGCTCGGCTATTAATGGTTCTATAAAAGACATCTAGAAGTGACCCTTCTGAGCTTTGTTTATTCATCACTTTTTAAAACTACACCAAGCCAATTCCAATTCATGGTGCCTTCTGTCTACTAGAGTACAACCATGTTCCACAAGGATCTTCTTCTTGGGTGCCACAGGAGGGATGTAATCACTTTCGCATTAATAACTGAACACCTAATTCACTCACTTTTGCTATTGGTGAATTGCTCTGTAACGTCACAGTGCTAAGTCATGCACCCAGAAACAGTCTGTGAGCACATCACATATGAGTGGGTACTGAAAAAAAAAACCAAACTAAAACAGAATTGCACTGGGCTGAGTGAAGCTTTCATTGCATGCATTTTTTTCTGCTAGGCCAGCATCCAGCACCTCAATCTGAGTTGGTGCACTCAGTGGCATCACTTGGGAAGGTTCTGTATGGTCACAGTGAGTTTTTTAATAAAAGCAATTGTGCTTGAACCTCATTTTTTGTGATGGCCAATTTTAAAGAACAACATGTGGCTGCAAAATTTTGTTTCCTGCTCAGGAAAAATGCCACAGAAACTGTTGTGATGTTGAACACAACTTACCAAGGACAGTGCTATGGGAAAAACTCAAGTGTATGAGTGGTTTTCTCGTTTCAAAAAAGGTGAACTATTAATTGATGACAAGCCTCATTCTGGACATCTGTCAACTTCCCAAATGGATAAAAATGTTCAGCTATAATGCGTTTGAGTGCTTTCCACCAAGTCAGACTGACAATCGAGTTCTCTATTTAGAAGTTCTGGAAAGATTGTATAACAGTGTGGGACAAAAAAGGCCTGATTGGTGGCAGGTGGGGGACTGATTTTGCTGCCACGACAATGTATCTCCTCACGCAGCCATCTCAGTGCACAAGTTTGGGGCAGAAAACAGCATGCCTATCTTGCTCCACGCAACTTACCTGACCTTGCTCCATGGGACATCTTTTTGTTTCCACAAATAGAGACGGACATGAAAAGACAGCATTTTAATGACGCAAAGGAAAAATGAGGGAATGCTGTCAGCCAACCAAACATGAGTTTGAAAACATTTCCAAGAATGGAGTCACAGATTTAACAAATATAGTAAGTGTAATGGAGAGTACTTAGAAGGTGATAAGGTCTTTTTTTGAAAAAAAAAATTAATACAAATCTTTGAAAAAAAAAAATTTTTTTTAATTAGGTACCCCCTCATACATTGGTCATTTGGGTTTTCTCTTCAAATAATTTTACCAAGGAACTCTGATGATGTAGTGCCTTATTTATTGAGCTGCTAACCTGAAACTCTGAGCTGTCCTGAGGGAGAATCGAGTATAGCTACAATTCCAAAAACCCTAGAGAGCAGTTCTGCTCTGTCCTGTGGGGTAGATATGGTCACAATCAACTCAAGACTGTGGGCGGTGCCCTTGACCCACTTTTTCAGAGAATTGCCTCCTATATTGTTGACATTAATTTTTCTGCTATGTAAATGATTATCTTAAATTATCCTATGACATTTTCCTTTATGGAATGTTCTTTGGATATCTTGTTTCAAAATGTATGTTATCCTGAGGACACAATAGCTTTTATAATTTCTTTTAAAACTCTTAAGTTTTTCTTTTCATAATTTGTCCTTGAATTCATCCAGATTCAAATTTTCTATATGGAATGACGCAGGAATTAATTTGTTCCACATTTGTATAACTAATTGTCCAGGAAGCACATAGAGTTCTCAGTTCTTTGTTCAATAATTTGTACTGGCACGTCTCTCATATTCCATGTTGCCATATAAATGTGAGCCCATTTCTGGGCTCTCTATGCAGCTCCATTTGTCCAGTTGTCTATTCCTATTCCAATAGTATAACGGATTAATTACTGCAGCAGTTCAATAAGTCTTGCAACTTACCACAGTTTGGATCTCATATAGTTCTGCATTTTCCATTTTAAGTGAATAGGTGGCCTCAGAAAGTTTTGGGTTGAAAGGTGACAGAAGGGTTACATGATGATCAGCTAGCTCAAAAAACTAATCTTGCCACCAGTCTTTGAAGCAAGATTAAACTAATGAAGATGATTTTATAGAATGAATCATAACTGAGAACCAGTCTTAGTTATACCAATATGACCCAGTGAACACATTACAATAAATAGTGGCAGCTAAGGGGATCTATGGGGCCAGTTAACTTCAAGGCAAGTGGTTAGTTCAGAAAATTATAATGACTTTTTTTTTTATCCCAAAGGGATATAGATAATCTTGATAGATATCCTTGAAGGACATAGAGCAATCATGGGGACTTCTATGAAGTTGATTTAAGGGGACAAGAGGAAAGAATTAGGAGGCAAAGGACATTTATAGAGGTCTAAATATGGGCATGTACATATGAAAATATATTTATATACAATGATAGGGAAATAGATCCATGTACATATATGTTTATATGTTAAGCATTAAGGTAGCAGACAGACATCGGGCCTCTACTCAAGTACTCCCTCAATACAAGAACATTTCATTCTAATAATCTGACATTCTATGATGCTCACCTTCCCTGACACAATTGGTGAAGTCAAAATGGGTGCATTAGCAAATGTGGTGAAGAAAGTTGATGGTGCCCAGCTATCAAAAAAGATAGTATCTGGGGTCTAAAAGGCTTAAAGATAAACAAGCAACCATCTAGCTGAGAAGCAATCAAGCCCGCATGGAAGAAACACATCAGCCTGTGGGATCATGAGATGTCAATGGGTTCAGCCATAGGCATCAAAGACACAGAACAAAAAATCATATCAATGTAAGTGGGGGGTGAGGGTATAGTGGAGACCCAAAGTCCATCTGTTGACAATTTGACATCCCCTTACAGAAGAGTCACAAGGAAGAGAGGAGCCAGTCAGGGTGCAGTAGAGCACACACAAAACATACAACTTTCCTTTAGTTTTTTAATGCTCCCCACCTCCACTATCATGACCCCAATTCGACCTTACAAATTTGGCTAGACCAGAGCATGTACACTGGTACAGATAAGAGCTCAAACACAGGGACTCGAGGACAGATAAGCCCCTCAGGACCAATAATGAGAGTAGTGATACCAGGAGGGCAAGGGGTTGGGGTGGGGGAGAACAGGGGTACTGATCACAATGATCAACCTCCTCCCAGGGAATGAACAACAAAAAATAGGGTGAACAGAGACAGTGGTCAGGGTAAGACATGAAAAAAATGATAAATTATCAAGGGATGCAAGAGGGAGGGAGAGGATGAGCTGATGCCAAGGGCTCAAGTAGAAAGAAAATGTTTTGAGAATGATGATGGTAACATTTGTACAAATGTGCTTGACACAATGGATGGATGGATGGATTCTGAGAAGAGCTGTGAGAGCCCCCAATAAAATACTTTCTAAAGGAGAAAGAAATCTGAGAACTGCATTGATGATACAAGGCCAGGAAAGTCGCATCAGGAATTTTTTTTTTTCCATCTTGACAATGTCTCATTCTTCAAGGGTAGCAAATACTGCCCTGTGACAAATTCACTGGAAAGTCTTCCTCGGTCCACATTACACCTGAATGTTGCACCTAACATGCAAAAATCCTCAAGAAAGGGTTTGACACAGAGCGAGAAAGCTCACATTCAGAAGTGTACAGATCTACATGGAAGATAGGTCAAGAAATAATAATAGCTTCGCAATTTGATATTTTTGTTTAACAAAGATTTCTATGGTTATATAACTTTTTTTTATTACTTACCCTTATATCCATGAAGTAATTGCTAAAGACCTGGTGACTTCTAGCTCAATAACCACAAGAACAATTAGGTGAGTATTTAAGATGTGAGACTAAGACCCAGGTGGGATTTCTGAGAGTATATCAACATTTTTCTCTCCTACCCACAGGAAAGGGAAGCAGTGTTCCCTTTCAGCTGACAAAGGTGCATCAAGACGATTTGGGGACTTTGAGGCAGTTTTCTGAAGTTTGAATAGCAGGGTAACTATTAGAAAGAAGGGGAGGTTTACTAGTAGGGAGGAAAAATCTATAGATATTCAACAAGCAGGGAAATGCAAATTTCAAAAGTGTCACCACCTGTACCAGGGAGCTATAACCCACTGTTTCCATTTGGGGATTCTCTGAAAAACCTTTGGTAACACTGTTCAAGAGAGAAACAGTCCGTTTAGACCATCCACTGGGCACCAACTTAGATGAAGGCAGAAACCCAATGCCGTGAATTTGACTTTTACCGATGTGATCCAGAGAGGCACTGAAATCCAGCTGATTTTTCTGCCTGTAATTTTATGGAAACATATTCTCAGACCTTTTACCATGGCATTGCCGGGTGTATTTGAGCCACCAACCGTTCAGTTAATAGTTGTGTCATCCAGGGAACTTACTAGATGAGAGAAATAGCAAGCAAACCAAAGTGTGCTAGTCTCTTAATTTCTTTTCTATCCTCCACCTTCACCCCACCCCACCCCAAGACTGAAAAAATATAGGGAAACCGAGGCAAAATTGAGTGGAGAAGACACATTTCAAAATAAGAAGATGCTGAAGTTAAATATGCCAACAGCAGCAACGTGCTGTTGTTTTTAATGGGAAAAAAGGGAAACTGTTCCCCTGACTATGGGCAAAGAGACACCTGACTGGTGATGGCGCTCGTATATCAGTCAGGGACAGACCAACTTGAAGTCCTTTGTTCATCCTAGCGGATGCTTGGATTGTAGCCAGAGTGGTTTCATGCATAGTACACATTAAAAATAAAGGGAAAATGTTTCATTTGATTAAATTTAGAATTTTAATTACTAATATTCATTTGTTTAAATTAATTCCTCTTTAGTGTACATGTTATAACCTTTCTTTTTAAGCAGACATGGAATATTGACAAAAATGGAAATCATGTTAGACTACTGTGGTGAAATTGAATTCTCTATATGGCTCTTCCATCCATAGTTTTTGTAACTCTCACCAAATGACTGAGTGTGCAAATAAGAAATGTGGGATGCTAACATGCAGATAGGTTACATTTTCCATTCTGCTGGGTGTAAAATTAACCATCTCAGAAGCAGGGATGGTGGGAATCTCACGATCATGAAGAAAGAAGAGTAACAAATGAAGTCTGTCTTTTTTCACTTTTGTCTTTTGGAGCTGGAAGGCCCTGTGCAGTACAGGCAGCAATGGGTGCATCAGCATGGAGAGAGATCAACAAGCTTCCCAGTGGAAAGAACTAGTAAAATGTAGTGCCTCAGGCAGGCGGCTGGCTTGCCCTCTGGAATTCTGTAACATGTGCATGTCGAACCCCTGCCCATAGAGATCAGCTCTGGTGTGGTGTGGGGGTTGGGTTCCCATGACTTCTTGTCTTCCCAAGGGAGATCAGACATAACCTCCAAATCATCCTTATCCACACCAAAATGAAGCACATTGCATTAGATGAGATCAATATAATAAAGCCTCTAACCATTACACAACAAAATAGAAATTGCTAAGCAAATCACTGCTTTAAAAATATCGGATTTCTCATAATCATATGGCAGATATGTAAACCACACTATGCTTAAAAGAAAATCATCAGGACTCCAAGAAAATGTGCTGTCACACTGTACTCTTGACCAAAATGCAGGGTCTGAATCTAATCATGGACAAACACTCAGACCAAACCGTATGAAGGGACATCAATCAGACAACTGGTCTGAATATTTCAAAAAGCCAATGTTATAAATGACAACGGAACGCAGAGGAACGGTGCCAGACAAAAGGCATCTAACACGACACACACACGGAATGAAATGCCCAATTCTGAATCAGAGGCTCGACTGTGGGGAGAAGAAATCTATAAATGTCTCGAGTGAGACAAAAGCACAAAACAAGAGCATGTTATGACAACTTAATTCATGAGCTTTAAGACCTTGAGGAAATATGGAAATTCCTTCCCATATATAAAATGACAACATTGAATAGAAGCGAACAGAAATGCCAACTAGAAAAAGCAGTAAAGAGACTCAAATTATAGTTAAAAACACCTCCTCTGTCCAAATAGTTAGAAGATTTACAGATGAGCTCTGCCAGCCCTTCAAGAAATAAATATTTACACTGTGACAAGAATTGCTCCTCCAAATAGCAGAAATGCTTCCCATCCTAATTGTATGGAGATGTGATATTCAGCCAATTCTCATAAGCACAGCGGTTTCCATTGCTTGACCTTCTGACTGGGTAGGGTCTACTTGTGATTGTTCAATGTTAATTCCACTCAAAAAGTAAGTTTGATATGACAAGTAAAAACCATCATGATTTCAAAATCATGTGATCAAAAATTAAAAATATGAAACACATTGAATGGTTCTCTGGATACAAATATCTTAAAATTTACCTTTAAAAAATACAATGTGTTTTTTTTTAACTAAGGGAAAAAAAACGCATCCTACATCATTTGCTACTTTACAGTATCCATATTGCAGGTAATCTGAGTCTTGCTCCAATATTCTGATGCCATATTTCTCTTTATATAGACCACCTCCTCAAGTGCTGTGTTCAGCACACACATTGGAGAATGTGATGAAAGTATCCTACTCTAATGCACACCCCTGCTGTTGTTCAAACCAGGCTCTCAGCTCTGCCTTGGTTCACATCCTCCTGATCCATCCTCCCGTCTAAGGGGAATTCTGGCTGTAATTCTTCCAAGACAGATTTAGTTTTTCTTCTGGAATTCATTCTTACTTGCCATAGTTTCCCCTAGCACGATAATTCAAGTGTACTAATTCTTCTATAACCTTCCTTATTCATTGTCCAAAGTAACACATGCTGGTGAGGCATAGGTCAAGTGCAAAGTCATCCTCAAAAATTATATCTTTGCTGTTCAACAACACTTTAAAGAGGTTTGTGTATAAATTCAAGGTAAGCACAATTAATTGTTCTGAAATTTCCATTCTACATAATATTATCCATCATTGGCTAGGTTTCATACAGTCAAATGCCTCTGTATAATAAATAAAACACAAGTAGACAGCTTTCTGGTATTCCTCGCATCCTGCCAAGATTCATATCTGACATTAGCAATGATAGCCCTTGGTCCATGCTGTCTTTTAAATCTGGTGAAATTTCAGACAGCCTCTTGCCAATGTACTACTCCACCTGTTGTTAAGTTATCTGCAGCTTAATATTACTTGCAAGTGATAGTAACACTATAGTTCAAAAGCATCAAAGGAAGACCTTCTTAAAGTCTTATCCTCCATAAAAGCAACAATCGACTTTTCAGAGCTCTAGAAAGTAAGCAAAGGCAAAATGCAGGGAGCCATTTATTCAAGAAAAACAAAAGCTAATCACATAATTGTAATGCTGCATGACAAAGTAAGAGACCAAGAAAGATACGGTGCAAAACACCATCTATGAGAATTACAAACTAACACAAATCCATTTGAACTTAAAAAACAAGGGTTGAATGCATCCCACATTCAGCACATAAAGAACAAAACCATACACAAGCGTTTTTCTTCTGCCATTAATCTTTTTAATCCACAGTACTTGCCCCACAAACACATACAATTAAGCAGCCTTTCAAAGTTTTGACCCATGCCCATATATATATGTATGTATATAGATTTGTGAAACATCGATTATTTCATAAACAATGTAGAAGTTTAAGAAGAAGATAGGCTAATTTCTAAGCATGTGTGTAGAAGCAAAACCATCATGTTAAAGTAACAGCAGAGACAACAAGACAAAGGAGTGAGAAGATTTGGGATGGTAAGAGGGAACAAAAGAGAGAGACTGGCATTGAACTTAGCAGACAAATAACAGATCGAGTATGGCATGATACCACTGGGCATCCACACTCAGTGACAACATAAATAAGTCAGTCCACTGCAGGGAACAAGCTGAAAGGAGAGGAAGGAAAACAAGCCCAGTTATCAAGAGCAAAAGCCAGTGAGTGTGACTAACAGGGTCAGCATAATGTAAGGTTTAATAATTCACACATGCGTTATTATTTCGCCTTGGAAATTAGGAATTTGTCATTCACGTCATGGCAGGACTACACCAACACACAAATTCTTAAAAGAAGACTGGAGCGACCAAGAGATGTTGAACCAACAGCTTGCAAAAATGGACCATAACACAGAAAGAAATCTGCTGGAGGATATACAATCCCAAGAATTTTGCGTGCACACACAATGAACAGCAGATGGCACAGAGTCCAAAGAACATCGGTAAATAAAATAGCCAATGGTTTCAATCAGTTGGAAAACTGGAATGCTAATTCCAAATCCTATGTTAACCAGTTTCCACACAGGAATTTTGTTTTCTTTTTTTAAGTGAAAACATATTTGCATTTTGATGGCACATTTCTTGCAAGGCTTTCAAAGCATTTCCACGGGCAGGTTGTGATGCTCTACGCATCCTGCAGGACAGAGCTTTGCGAGTTGGTATCTGCTGCTGTTTGGGGCATAAATACATAGCTTAGATTTCAGACGCTTTCCCATTGCTAAGGTGGAAGGGGGATGGGAAGGCAGCCTAATAATCAGACCACCCTTTAGAATAATGTATCGATATGCAAGTGAATAGACTACAATAAGCAAGAAAACAACTATATTCAATGCCATAGAATCAATTCCAGCTCATAGGCTAGAGTAGAACAAGTGTACCTTGTAGAATAGAATAGAACTACCCACTTCATTTTCGGAAGCTACACGTCTCTACAGGAGTAGAAAGCCTCATCTTCCTCCCGCAGGCAAGTTGGTGGTTTCAAACTGCTGACCTTACAATGAGCAGCTCCACTCCTAAGCCACCCTGCTACCAGAGCTGCTTGCAGATGAATACAACATACGCATAAATCACCAGCTACAATGGGGGGAAAAAACAGAAAGAAAGAAAGAACCATCTGCCGTAGTTACTTGTTATTGCTGCTGCTGCTGCAAGGTACCATGAGTTGATTCCACCCCATAGCGACCTGATGCACAACAGAACCAAGCGCTGCTCAGCCCCATGCCATCCTCACACCGGTTCCTATGCTGAGGTCATTGTTGCAGCCACTGTGCCAATCCATATCCTGGAGGGCTCTCCTCTCTTTAGCTGCTTCCTAATTGACCAAGCATGATGTCCTGCTCCAGGGACTGGCTCCTCCTGACAATAGGTCTAAAGTATGTAAGATGAAGTCACGCCATCTTTACCTCTTAGGCGCATTCTGGCTGTACTTCTACAAAAATAGAGTTGTTTGTCCTTTTAGTAATCCGTGGTACTTTCACTGTTCTTCTCCGGAACCACAATGCAAATGTCTTGATTCTTCATTGATCTTACTGAGTCAACATCCAGCTTTCACTTGCTTATGAGGCAACTGAAACTCCCATGGCTTGGGTGAGGTGCCCTGTATCACTCAAAGGAACACCCTTGCTCAAAAGAGGTCTTATGCAGCACATTTACCTAATGCAATGTGTCTTTTGATCTCTTGAGTGCGGCTGACATAAGCATTAATTATGGATCTAAACAAGACGAAATCTTTGACAACTTCAACCATATTTAGCCAGTGCTGTTATAATAGAAATACTAGAAGTGGAAGATTTTAACAAATGGCCATTTTTTCCTCCTACAGTTAAGAAAACTAGAAGTCCAAATGTAGGGCAGCAGCTCTCGGAGAAATCTTCCTCTGTTGGCTCTGGGGAAAGTCCCCGTCTCGTTTGACTCTCAGTGGGCCCAACGTTGCTTGCAGATCTCCACATATTCGGGGCATCAATCTTCCCTTGGCCCAAGGAGGATCTCAGTGCAGGAAATCTGTGTCCAAAGGTGTGCCCTTTCCCAGCTTTTCTTTCTTGGGGGATACCAAAATTCCCTTGCACCCTGCTTACTTCTCTTGTCATTCTATCTCATATGCAATAAAAGGTTATACAGGCTACATCCTGGGGAAACCCCTCTGGCATGGGATCAGGGCTGTGACCTGGTTACGCGTGTTACATCCTACCCAAATCTTCTTTCGACTGCTTGGCCGATGACATCATGGAAAGTAATTGCATCCCAAGAAGGGCATGGCAGCTTGATGTTAGCCTAATCAGTCCCATTTCAAATTTCTGATCCCTTGAAATTATGAGAGACTAAATTAGCATTCTTCCAAGCCACCAAATCTGTAGGAATTAGATGCAGCAACTATACAAACAAAGGTATTCAATTACTACACCAACATCCAGAGGGCACCCAGTGAAGTAGATAGGTCAGCCAAGGTAGGCCAGTAGCCAATTTGGGTGTGCTCACTGACCTCCATTCCCTTCTTCTAGACTGAACCCTGAGCCACAGCCAGACAAGTGCCACTCTACTTTCAGCCCACTTGATGGGCATCAGAAGAGAGCACCTGACCAAAGACCAGGAAATCAGGGTCCATCTTCTAGGACCAAGAGTACTACTGTCCTTTTACACCAATCACACCTGGATCGTATGTCTTTTGTTATTGTGATTGTTGTTGCAAACTGAACAGTCCTTTGGTTTCTAATGCACACCTTGTGTATTCCATGTGTGTGTTACTTACATGTTCTGTTACTTACATGTAACACACACAGAGTTGTATGCAAATAAAGACCCTATGCAGTCTTTCTTTAAAACTGGCGTGGTAGCATGGGAACTTGAAAGCTATCGGTGATCAATTTCTTTCCAACAAAGAAAACTCACTTATCAAGGAAAGAGTCGTTTGGCAGACACAGACACACACACACACACACACTCACACTCACACTCACACTACGATTGGAGCATCCATTCACCTCTGGACTAGCTTCTCGCCTCTGACTCTCGTCTACTCAAGCCAGGCAACATTTGGGTCTTTCGCTTCCATGGAAGTTCTCTTTCATGAACAACCACAGAAGTCCACTTCTGGTGGTTCCTTTTATTAGAAAGCAAAGAATCCTAAATAACAGAGAAAACTGGAACCGTGGAAAGATAGTGAAATTCAACCGCAGGGCAAGGAATGAATTGAGACTTGTATCTAAGAAAATATAAGCTAATGAACTGAGTCAGAAATAATTGGGGGCCAGGATGAGGGCAAAAAAACATGACAAGGTATTCTATTTAAACCTCTTAGTAAGGTACAAAGCTAAAATAGATTCTTTTACAAAGGTGGAACTCCAAGCCAAAATGCAGATTTTACAAATGAAGAGTCAAAACTTACTGCACCATCCACATCCATCCTTCCACGGTGCTGATGTAGTGAACACTAGCATGACCAGTGCTTCTGTGACCAGCGGAGGGCATGGCCACAGGCAAACTGGCAAATCTAGACGCATTTGTACAGACCGGCCTACTGCTCCTGGAGGCTTCTATGAGCTAGGGGCACTATGCGGCCTGTGTAGCACTGGAGAACTGCCCCTACAGGAAACATGTCAGCTCCCACCAGATCGACATCAACATGAACATGAACATGAACATAGCCAACAGGCCCAGGAATGGCTTCCCCTTCCCCTTTGGGTCAGTTCTACGAGCTTGGACCAGCCTGTGCCAGGTTCACCTTCCATTGTATTTATGACCATCTTACATAGAGTTGAAGAGGAGCCCTGGTGATGCACTGGTTAAAGCGCATGGCTGCTAACCAAAAGGTCGGGGCATTGGAAGCCACCTGTTGTTCTGTGGAAGATAGACGTGGCCATCAGGAACCATAACGATTTGCAGCCTTGGAAATCCTATGAGCGATCCGACCCTGTCCTGTGGAGCCTCTTTCCATTGGAGGTGACACCGCAACCAGGGGTTACTAGAGTAGAACACCAATACTCTCGTAAAGGTAAAACTCAAACGATTATTATTAAAGAGTAAAAGTCTAGTTTAAACCCGGAAGGCACAACGTGAAGGCACTTTCACTTGCAGAGGTTTGTAAAAGCAAAACCTTCCACCAGAGAAGTACAGCCACAAGCATTGTGATTGCTGGAAAGCTTAGAGGGGTTACTGATCTACTTCCTTTAAAAATGGCCAGTGAAACTTACTGGTGAAGATCAAAGACTTTGGCCTCAATACGAATTATACCACCATATAAAGAAAGCAAACTTTCTCATTAGTAGACTAATAAGTAGCTTCACGATAAAGAGAAAAGATGGGAGATGCCTGGGCTCTACATTACTTGGATCTACAAGCAACACCCACGGAATCAGCACTCAAGAAACCAAACAATGTGCTCTTGGGGGCGAATTTGCCATAAAAGACCTCCTTCATGTATTAAAAGGCAAAGAGGTCTCTCTGGAAACTCCGATGCACCTTACCCAAACCATGGCATTTCCATCACCACATACCCACTTGAGGTCTGCATGAAGAATAAGGAAGTCAAAGAAGAGCAGATGCATTTAAATAACGGTGTCATCTAAGACTACTGCATATATCATAGAATACCAGAAAACACACCAATCTGTCTTGAAAGATCGCTCTTTACAAGAGCAGTGGGTGAGATGACTTACCTGGATTTTGGACACATAACCAAGAGGGGCAAATCCCTGGAGGAAGATCCCTTTCTTGGTAAAGGAGAGACCGACAAGAAGGCAAAAGACCCTCGTGGTGCTGAATGGACGCAGTGATTGCAACAATGGTTCATGTGTAGAAACAACGGTGAGGGTGGCTGGGGACAGGCAACGTTTCACTCGGTTGTCGCAACTGAAGTCACCACAAGTTGGACCTTGCTCAACAATACCTACATGGAGCCATGTGGGCATATGTGTGATACAGTTGAAATACATCCACGCATGCTTTCTGAGGATAATCAGAAACAGTTTCTGAGGAATTGGTCCAAAGAACAAAAGGTCAAGCCTATAGTTCAGCTTCTAAACTGCAAGATTGGAGAGGTCAATACTTTAGCCAGAAGCCTCAGCTATGTAAGAGCTTTAGATTTTAGAATGTTTCTTGTCAAAAACTCTACCGCATGATTCTATGGATGGCATATTCAGATGACAGACATACACAGAGGGCTCACAGTGAAAACGGGATATGATTTGGAAGAGACTATTTTCTAAAGAGACCTTTTGTATAATGCCATAGAACGCTTAAAGACCTACTCTCAAAAAAAAAAAAAAAGACCTACTCTCTTCAGGAGAGGAACACGGTGGGACTTGGCCCTTCCTCTCCATCTCTGGTGAGCAGATACCCCACAGGACTCCTCCCAAAGCTTAATCTATGTCTCCTGAAGCTGGAGGCAATAGTGGAGGTGAAACGTAGGGAAACGTGGGGTAGGTTGGGGTGGGAGATGGATCATGTTCTATCTGGAGAGAAATGTAGACAATGTTAAGCCTAGTCAATTTAGGGTTTCAGTGCAGAGCCCAGAGAGTCCCCTCATTCATGTGTTGATCTTACTCCCAAAACTTGCTGGGGCTAAGGATGTGGGTTTCCCATGTGCCACAGTGATAGAATTTAGTGTGGAGTCACATTACTTCTGTTATAGAATAAACAAGAAGCTAAAGATGAACACAAGTCCTGGGGTTAAGAAACCCATGTGGCCAGTCTAAAATAGCAGTTCAGTGGGAGATTTCTCACATCCTGTGAGGAAGACATGGGCTCAATTCACAGCCAGCCACCACCCATGTATGCATTGTGAAGTCTTTGCTGAGCTTCCAGATTAAGACTGGAAAGGCGTGCCAATGTACTTCCAGGACGTAGCCAATGAAAACACAATGGATCCTAAAGCTCATAGAGGTGACACAGGAAGGGGCAGCATGTTGCCCTGTTATGCGTGAAGCCATCACAAGTCTAGAGCAACTCAAACTACAGCCCACGGGCCACATGCCGGCCCGCCAAGGACATTTATCCAGCCTGTTGGGTGTTTTTGCCCCATTAGGTTTTTTTTACTTCAAAATAAGATATGTGCGGTGTGCATAGGAATTTGTTCATATATTTTTTTAAACTATAGCCTGGCCCTCCAATGTGTCTGAGGAACAGTGAAAAAGTTTGAGGCCCCCTGGTCTAGAGCCAGCCTGGGTTAAGGGTGACCTGACAGCAGGTAATAATAACAAAGAGGTTGGTGTGAAGAGCTCCTGGGTTTAAAAGAGTAACAAGTGTGAATGCACCCATTGAAAATTGTCAAGAGAGTCTGGAGAAGAAAACTAAGAAAGAATTGGCTTAATCATGCAGCCACAAAGCCATCGAGGCAAGTGACATTTGTAGCTCATATTCCTAAGGGTGAGATAAGAGAATAAGGGTAAGGCCATGACTATACATCTGGTATAAGTTGTGCCTTCGAATGAAACCGGAATGTTGATTAACAGCTTGGGTCAAATAGTTTTCATTTTTGAATTATAACAGTATTCTGTGACATAAATTGATCCCAGGAGAGTCTATTACTTCAGTAACTTGTGAGTGACAGAGGCAAGTGTTCATTGACTGAATAAATTTGAAAGGGGAATTTGAAGACAAAGCTTTGTTGGCCTCCCATGACTCATGCATTCATGATATCAGTTACACATATTTTATATACGCAATCGTCATTACAAATGTTGTGGTTTTCACATTTTAAACATCTGCAAATAATTGGGGATGCCTAATTTAAATGCTACAGTAACTGTAATCAGACCCGTACGTTTAGTATATGATGATCTCCAAAAGGAATGGATGTGTCTCTACGTCTGGATGGAGATAGTAGCACAGGCAGCTGATGTCCCACCCTACGGACCCTCTGCTGAGTTCCCCTCCAGGTGGCCGGACAAGTTCCTTGCAAGCAGACAGCTCCCCTCATCATTACAATATGTAATGATACAAATATAATTCTCAGAAACTTAAACATATTTATATAAAGAGATAAAAATGCTTCCTGTAGAGAACTTGACAGAGGATAGGAAGGGAGAAGGTAGATGAGATTAGCTTTCCTTGTGAGCTTATGTATATACACATTTCCAAAAGAAATGTGTACAAAATATGCTATTAAATTATGATTAAAAGGTACACAAAACATTCTGTACATAGTCTATTTCAAGTGTAGACATTCACCCAAACACACCCACACACTGGGCATAACATCTTTGGAGCATCTCTTGAAAGTAAACTATTCTTTTGTTGCACAGTAGTCACCACGGTGACCCAGAGAAGGGGGGCAGTCAGATGTTACTTAAGGAAGGAGGAAGAGTCTATTCTAACCCTGGGAGACTGTGGAACCATTCGGTTGGGACAGGAGGCATATTGAGCAGGTTGAGGGTAACGCTGAAAGCAGGAGGGTTTTTATCCAATGTTCCACTGCCGGGCGAGCACTGGGACATGGTCCTGTGAAAGTGAAGCACAGTCTAAGTGGCCCTTTATGGTGCTCCTGTCAGCTGGAGTAACCAGGGGCCCATGGAGGGGACTGAGATTCCAAGTGGTTCTCTCTGGCACACAGAATTGGGAAGGAAGAAGATGTGAGCATGAAGTGCCTACAGATTTTAATCGCAGGACCAACAGGTCAAGCAGAGAAGTCATGTACAAGAATCGCCAAGTGGCTAAGCCCAGGAAGAAAGGACAACCACCCTGAGCCCTCAAGCACACCGATCCTTCCCCAGACACCACCCACCACCAGCGCAGCCTTTGACGTCAATTGGGAAGGAATGGCCAGTCTACAAAACCAAGCATTCACTCCTCAAGAGCTTTGCTACACAAAACACAGGCAACAACCATCAAAGTGGGACAACATAACACACCTAAAGAAGATTTAAATACCCAAAAAGCTTTGAGAAGTTGGAGCCCTGGTGAAATGACAAGGTTGTGGAATTTTCCCACCAACTCTTTGAACTCCCTTGTATAAAGTAACTGTCAGCAATGGGTTACAACATAAACCTGCTAGGTTATGAAGTCACCCTGTGGATTGGGAAGCAGTACAAGACTCGTCCCCGTGCTCTCTTAGGAGAACGTGTGGCATAAAGAGAATCAAATGTCATCTTAGGGGAAACCTCCCATCTACTCCGTCACTGGGCCCACTCGCTCTCCCCCACCAACAACTAACATTGTCCATTTCTGTGTTGGCGTTAGATCATGCATGCGTATCAAAGCGGGCCAGTGTGAAAGCAATTAATCAAATGTACATACGGTTCACATTCGGCTAATTAACGTTAAACAAACACCAATCTGGAATCCCTGTTCAACAATACAGCGGGAGCGCATGCAACGAGCCAATTACCATTGCCCTAGCTCCACCCCTGTGACACTTCAAACAGTCTGGCTTCTTTTTAATCAAATAGGACCAGGTTTTACTTTGCATCTGTTAGGTTTTATTTGGTGGCAAAACAGCGAACTGAAAACTAAAATATGCAGCAAGGCAACAAGCCTCTTCGTTAATAGCACGCTTCGCTTTGATAGCCATTATCTTTCGCTCTGACTCACTACAGGGAATGGACTGAAGATTGTGTCAGCGTCCCAACAGCCACTGAGTTGAGTTGAAGGAGGCCACGTGTCCCTGCACAAATTTAAAGATGCCATTGCAGAAGGACATTCGGGCTCAAAGGAGCTACTAGTGACTTTGGGGTCACTAAGGAGAATGGAAAGCACACCAGGGCAGTCACCGGGCACCAGCCAGCTCAGCTGCTGGAGGGAGTGCCAATGCAGAAAGCTCTCTGAGGTTGGTATCACCTGCCAGCCAACGACACTACCCCCAGCCTCGCTCTCATCCACTCTCCAGGATCGAGGTAGCAGAGCCGTGGTGCCCACCATCACACAGAGGGAGAACTCCTCTTGGGCTACTGGGAGAGAGCAGGTACTTCTAGAGCTGTATGGGGAGGAGGGGAGGCTGGGAAAGGTTGTGCTTGGGAAGTAGGGTGGGGGTGGGGGTGAGAGCAGTCACCATGAGTTCCTGCACTGAGTGAAACCAACCCTAATGATGAGGCGGATCAGTGAATTTGTATCACGTTGAAAAATTGAATTCAGAGGCAACTTTGCTTAAAGATAAGTCATCGCAACAGCACAACATGCTAAACAGAGCACTCATGTTTCAAGCAAATAGCTCTTTGTTAAATTTCTCTGATGCTGTTCCCTCTTTGATGAGACAAGATGGATGAATGATATTGCATGGCTGATAGTCTTAGGTACACACAAAGGACACTGAATCTGGTTAAGTTTAGCAAGAAAAGGGCTTAGTGAAATGATAGCAAGTGACTCACCGAATAACCGGGAAGAACATGTAGGGAGTTGAATAATGTATCCCTAAATCCTTGTCCACCAAGAACCTCAGAATGTGACTTTACTTGGAATGAGAATTTTTACATAGGCAGCTAAGGTGATGATCAAAAATGGGATCAGCCTGAGTGAGCGTGGGCACCAAATCCCATGGGAGTGTCCTTCTAAAAAGGAGGAAAGGAGAAGGTCATGAGACACCGAGGGCGAAGTGAAGATGGAGCCTCCAGAAAGAACCAAAGTACCAAATCGACCGACACCTTGATTCCACAACCCCGGCCTCCAGACTGTGCGAGGAGCGAAAAGCTCCACGTCTGTAGGAATCTGTAACAGCAGTCCAGAAAACTAACGTAACTACGGAACCAGACTCAGAGACTGACAATCCCAATACCCCACCCCCACTGCTACCCCCACCCCCACTGGCCAGATGCCTCAGCTTGCTTCTCAGATTCCATGTCTGTCTGTGAAGGTGTGGTCCACGTACAGATATAGAAAATTCTAGGTGTTTTTAATAGTGCCTGTTTCATCAGGCATACTCTGGGGTTGATGTGTCTGATTGGCAGATGCAGGTTATAGGCCATGTACCCACACCTTAGCCACAAAAGAGGCTGAGAAAATTAGGTCAATGGCAGGCTCTGCCAACCAAGAAACCACTGATACTCTCCTTTAGAAGAGTTGTAATAAAGCCCAGGACCCACAGTTTAAGACTGGGATAAAACGGGTGCCCAATGAGAGATATTAGGTAAACAGACTCAACGAAAGCCATGAATGATTGAGTAGTGCTGGTAAACCTCTAATTCTCTGTAGCACGTGACACACCAATAATTAATGCTTTATTCTTTCCCAGTCTTCATGCCACGCATGTATGCTAATGTAGAGAAGAGGCATATTTATTTCTTGCCTGGTCACATATCTATACCCATCTCAACTGCCCATAGTAAGGTTAGCCAGACCATTATTGTCAGAGCTGAGCCATGGCTATCCAGGTACAGTGGACAAATGTGTGTGCATGAGTGTGTGTGTGTGTGTGTGTGTGTGTGTGTGTGAGATTATATTCATAAACAATGACCTACATTCTGTAACTATTTGGACAATGCACAGGCACATAAAATGCATACATTTTTATTTTAATAAAGAGCATTTCTGTGTTCACTACCAAGTTTCTGAGATTAATCTCTTCTGAAAACAACATCTCCCTTCAACCATATGCTATACTTTTTCTTCTCACATTTAGCAAATAGAGAGTGAGGGTTCCTGTGGTTTTGAGGGCTCTTTGCTGACGTCTCTCCAAGTTGATTCTGCTTCACTGTGGTCCTAGACAAAAGAATGACCCTGCTCCTGAGAGTTCCTAGCGGAGAAGCTAATCTTCATGGAAGCGGAGGGCTAGGCTTTTCTTCAACGGGGCGGGCCAGTGGGCCCGCATCACAAACCCTATGGTTAGCAGAGTGCTGGCCATTGCACCGCCCAGACTCCCTGGAGTCATGGGTTGGTGTATTCAATGGGAACTGTATACGATGTAATTTACCAATTAAAAAACAATAAATATATTACTTGCTCATACGCTTCAACTACATACTTTTAAAAGAACTTGTCTCTGTAATAGAGTGCAATGTTTCTGTGGGAGTTTTGTGCTCAGCTCTTAACATAAAGGTTGGCAGTTCAAACTCACCCAGCACTACCATGTGAAAAGCTCTGGTCATCTACTTCCATAAAGATTCCAGCCTAGAAAATCCCACCAATATAGTTCTACTCTGGAATTCATGGGATTTCCATGAGTTAGAATTGACTACAGCAGCAAGTTTGGGTTTTTTTGTTTATTTTGTCATGTACTAAACAAAGTTCTTCAGCAGTTATATCTTAATTAATATTCCCATATGAAGATAATTACCACATAATAATTTTCCAGGATTAGATTACTGCTAAACAAACCTTTAATCATACTTTTCTCGATGTATATTGAGAAAGTATTAACTTAAAAAAAACTTTTAAAACGTTTTAGGGTCTTTAATTAGTAAATAGCAATGCTGTTTTCAAACACACAGAGTCTTTTTTAACTAGCTTGCTTCTTATTCTTAATTTCTACTAAAAATGCTCATTTTTTAAAAGTTATTATCTTTATTAAATTCTCACACTCTCCAATCTTCACAATTCAATAACTTCATGATAAATATTATATGCTTTAAGCAAGGCTTGAAAAATAAGGGGGGAAATCATCTTACCTCTCTACCTCTGAAATTTGGAGGTTTTACAAAATTGGGAAATAAATAAAAAAGTAATTCAAGATGTTTTGAGCCATGGTAAATCAGAGTTAAGCAGACCATGCAGCAAAGCTATTTATTCACATAGCATTATTGGCCATCTGGATCACCCTTGAACTGGACCAGGCAAAATGATGAAACACACCGGATCTAGGACCAGTGCCACATGTGGCAACCGCCCGCCCCCACTTACGACAGCTCTCTGGGGCCCCCATTGCTGGAAACGGCATGAAAACAAAGTTTTCAAAGAGTGACTGTGGACAATAGCTCGTATTTTAAATAAATGTATTTCACACATAATACATTCTGTTGTTGCGATTTGTTGCCAAAGAGTTGGCTTCAACTCATGATAGCCTCAACCACAGCACAACACAATGCTGCCTTCTCTTTCCTAATCTTCACGATCACTGGTTTGCTCAAGTCCACTGCTGGGTGTTTGGAGAGACTTCCAACCTTCACCTTCAGCAG
>NW_022103896.1:32325048-32360140 GCF_000313985.2 Echinops telfairi
CAGGCCTGTATTCGAGTCTGTGCTAGTCTAGAAACTCAACTGAAACCTGTCCACCTTGGGCAATGCTGCTGATGTCTAAAATATCAATGGTCCAGTTCCTAGCTTCTGGCAACACAGAAGCCTTCATATACAACAAACGGATGGATAGGTGGTGGGTACACATTAAAGGAAAGACAAGGAAACAATTAAAGTCAAAATAAAAGCCATTGTAAACCTACCACCCCAAATAACTGCTTTTAAATTCTTTGTGTATTTCCCTCTAATTGTGTGTGGGGTGTATCTGTGTATTCAGATGCATGTGTGTATAATACACACGAATGGAACTCTATTGCACCTACTCTATCCCTTACTCACTAAAGAACAGTTCTTCTCTCAATCTGAGCTTTCACTTTGCACATGTCCTCAGAGCAGACCGACTGCTGAAGAACCAGGCATGAGAACATACAGTGGAGAGAGCTACATGTGTGTTTGGGAATGTGTGTGCTGCCATTGTACACTTATCTGATTATTTCCAGAGGAAAAACTCTTAGAATACTCATGACTGCTTTCTGAAATTTTTTGAAATTTTTACTTTTTATCTCCTACTGTAAATTGAGTGTCTGCTTCTTGTAAATATCAAATAATATGCCCTTTTAATTTAACATGTCTGAAAACAAAAAATATTGTATTATTGTTAAGGGTCATCCAGTAAGGTCCAGCCCAGAGTGGCCATATGTACAACGGCATGAAACACTTCCAAGTCCTCCACCATCCTCACAATAATTGCTATATTTAAGCCCCTGGTTCCAGAATTTCAATTTGGATTTATTTAATGCTTAGTGGCATTAAACTAGTTTACCTAAGTTTATAAGTCATCTATGTATATTGTTTTATATGCTTCCTATTAATCTAATTTGTTTTTCTTATTAAAGCCTTTCTCTTTTCCTTAATTTTGGAAAGAGTTGCATATTTGAATGTTGACAGATGCTTTTGAAGGCACAATTAGATCCATAACATCTATAGTTCCTAAAACCTTATTTTACTCTTTTTCCTTCCACCCCACCATCAATCAGGTAAACAATCACCTTTGTTCCTGTTGTGATTGTTAGGTACTATCAGGTATGCTGTGACCCTGTGCACAACAGAACGAAACACTGTCCAGTACTGACCATTTTGGCAGCCACTGGGTCAATCCATCTTATTGAGGGTCTTCCTCTTTTTTGATGCCTTTCTGCTGTACCAAGCGAGATGTCCTTCTCCAGGGACTGGTCTCTCCTGATCACATGTCCACAGGAGGTCTTTAAAGTGCTGTTCCCATGCCTAAAATCTCCTAACCTAGATTCTGCTCATCTAAATGTGATTTGTACTTTTACTACCAGCAGTCTCTACTCAAATGCCACCTTTCAGTGAAGTCTTCCATGATTCAGGTCATATGTCCACTTAAATGGGCCAAGATTCTCGGTGGTTTGAAAAACATGTAATAATCCTCCATTTTATGATCTAATGTGAGCAGACACTCAGTTGAAAGGGGAATTTCTTTTGAAGTTGGTTCCCCTCATCATCTTCCAATCTTTGTTTATTGAAATGTTAATTAGCCTGACCTACACTTTTTAGCATATCATCTCTCACTCCCTGGGAAGTTGTTTCTGGCCTGATACCTTATTCACACACTTGGTACTTTCCAGCCTCTATGGCTGTAGGAGCCATTTCCTGGAAATAAACCTTTCTATGTAGTTTGTTTTTTTTCATTAAAAATATAATTTCGTCATGAACCAAAACGTATGTGAATTGTTGAATGACAAACCAATATGTTCTGTAAACTGTCACTCAAATCACACTGAGAAGTAAAAGCAGAGAACCCCACGAGTACAGTTCTCTAACCCAGGAGCGTAGCTTTGTTCTTATCCAACCACTCACCAAGACCACCTCGATGTGTGCCTGCTCTAGAAAGCTCAGCCTAAAACCCTTGCCGTTAACCCTTCAGCTCCCGTCCTCCTCTTTTCCCTCTTCTTTAGATTTCCCTTTTGTACTTACTATTATGTAACGAATGATATCTTTTACTTCGTTTGTATATTAACTCTTTCCCTAGTTTGAATGTAAATGCTACGCAGGCAGGGATGTTCCCTTGTGTGATTCCTTTTCCACTGCTGTCTCCCAGCACCTAGAACGTGCCTGGCGCGTGGCGGGGAGTCCGAGTGGAACTGTGAAATGAACGACTGCTGCTGCTGGGGCTGGGTGGGCATCACCACGTCAAGTCCACCTCTGGGACCCCATGTGGAACACACTGAAGCACGACCAACCTTAGCGCTGCCTCTTCCTTTCAAAATCTTGATAATGTAGATTCACAGGGCCCAAAAGTTAAAAACAAATTAGTCATTCAGGTGAAACATAGTTATCATGAGAAATAGTTCTATAGTCAACACAGCCATGAGCTTCACACAGGTCTTTGGGTACCCTTAAAAATATCTGAATGGTATTATAAGAATTCATTTATATTATAGCGTGATATGTATATCTATATATAGATAGTGATGTATATCTACAAATATGGTGATATGCATATAGATAAAGAAGTGCCAATCACTCTCCATAATATAAATGGATTGACTTACATCTCACAACACACCTCATTCTTTTAGAAAGACTTTTGTTTCTTCATTACTTTAAAGCAAAGAAGCAGGATGCGAAGTAACAAATATTAATATGGTGCTTTGGTACTTTAAAAATATACCAACAAACACATTAATATCCCTCCCTTCTTTGATTCTCCTCTGCTGGAGCAGAAGCTGAATATATAGACCAATCTATAATGAATCAAATAATGTGTAATAAGAGTGTGAGACACCAAAAATTACATCATTAATAGGTGTGGTAGCTACATAATTTTGTGTCAACTTAAAGTGTAGGAGTGGACTCTGGCCTGTCAATCAGGTACAGCCTGATGGTGCCTCCTTGTGATTGTGACCTCTTCATAAGGAGGGTCCTGGGAACCTCCCCCAGCCCCTACTCTGCCTTCAGCATCCTATTAATGTCAAACAGAGACCTGTGTGAGCCCTGGAGATGCATCTACCACCATTGGATTCATGAGTCTTTGCACCCACAGGCCAGTAATGCTCCTGCATTCTGCATCATCGCATTTTACTTCACGATTCTGAAGAGGGACTTATGAACTAGTATCAGACTTATGGATCTGAGTTTGACTGGGTTGGGATGTTGTATTGATACATGGTTACTTCTTGATAGAAAGCGCTCTCTTACACATATATATGAGTGTCTCTGGATTGTTTCTCTAGTCAGCCCAGCCTAACACAAAAAGTGAGTCAGTTTGCCACTCTCTCTCTCTCTCTCCCTCTCTCTCTCTCTCTCTCTCTCTCTCTCATTGCTTGTTCTGGAGAAAGTCAACTGCCATTTCATGAGAGCCCCTGTGCCACAAAAAAATTGAGGTGCCAAGTCAATATCCAGTGATGAACTGAGGTGTCCTATCCATCAGCAACCTTAATGAGCTTGGAAGTGACAATTCCAGTTCCATGTAAGCTTTCATATGACTACAGCCCTAAAGGATTGACTTCTGCCTCATGAGAGATTCTGAGCTAGACTCATCCAGCAAAGTTGCTCTCAAATCCTGAAACACAGAAGCTGTAAGAGGATGTATGTTATTTTAAGCTAGTATGGTTTGGGCCCACCATTTGTCTGTCCATTTATCTTCACAAATACTTTCTTTCAACAACACAAAGGGTGGTTTCTCCCTACGTGTGGATTTCTCCAGATAGAATACACAGGTCAAAGTCACTACATCTGTGAGAAGAGACAATGGAGAAGCTCAGTATCAGCACTGAAACCAAGCCAGGGGCTGACTGTGGAACAGATCAACAATTGTTCCAGTGTAAGTTCATGTTAAAGTTGGACAAACTAAAACAAGTCCATGAGAGCCAAAATATGACCTTGAGTCTTCCCCATTGTAATTTTGAGAACATCTCAAGGACAGAATTGATGCATTGAACACCAATGACAGAAGACCTAATGAGCTGTGGGAAGACATCCATAACCTTATACATGAAGAAAGCAAAAAGTCATTTAAAAGACGGGAAAGAACAAAAGGATCAAAGTGCATATCAGGAGAGACTCTGAAACTTGCTCTTGGTCTCAGAGTAGCTAGGGCAATTGGGAAAAAAATGATAACGTCAAACAGCTGAACAATATTTCAAAGGGCAATATAAGAAGACAAAGTGAAATATTATAAGGAACTGTGCAAAGACATAGAGTTAGAAAACCAAAAAAGAAGAACACATGCAGCATATCTCAAGCTGAAAGAACTCAAGAAAAAAATCCAAGCCTTGTGTAGAAATACTGAAAGATTCTATGGGCAAAATATTGAACTATTCAGGAGGCATTAAGAGAAGATGAAAAGAGTACATAGAGTCACTGTACCAAAAGAACTAGTCGATACATTCAGCCTTTTCAAGAAGTTGCTTATGAGCACAGACCAATGGTCCTAAGGAGAGAAACCCAAGCTGCACGGAAGGCATTCGCTAAAAAATGAGACTCCAGGAATTGATGCTATACCAACTGAAATGCTTCAACAAGCTGATGACGCCCTGGAAGCACTCACTCGTCTAAGCCAGGGGGTTTGGAGGAGAGCTACTTGGCCAACTGACTGAAATGGAAGCATATTTGTACCCATTCCAAAGAAGGGTGACCCAATATAATGCTCAAAATACAGACTGATATCAGAGGCAAGTAAAATTCTACTGAAGATCCTCTAACAATGGTTGAAGCAGTACAGTAACAGGTCACTACCAGAGATTCAGGCTGGATTCAAAGAGGGCTTGGAACAAGGGAGATCACTGCTGAAGTCAGATGGACCTTGGTTGAAAACAGAGAATACCAGAAAGATGTTTACTAATTTTTTAAAAATCATTTTATTATATTATTTTATTAGGGGCTTATACAACTCTTATCACAATCCATACACACATCAATTGTGTAAAGAGCATTTGTACCTTCATTGCCCTCATCATTCTCAAAACATTTCCTCTCCACTTAAACCCCCGGCATCAGGTCCTCATTTTTCATTGACTATGCTGAGTCATTAGACGGTGTAGATCATAACAAACTGGATAGCCTGAGGAGCATGGGATTTCCAGAACATTGTGCTCATGAAGAACCTGTACCCAGATCAAGAGACAGTCATGCAAATGGAACAAAGGCATCCTGCATGGTTCAAAATCAGGGTTGCGTCCCGACACCATCCTAGTTCAATCATCTGCTGAGAAAATCATACAGTTGAGCAAACCCAGCTTCTCTAAAAGGATTGTCTGAAGAAGGATGCGGCATCAGGATTGGAAGAAGGTGTATTACTGATCTGAGATATGCAGAAGATACAATCTTGCTTGCTGAAAGTTCAGGAGGACTTGAATCACTTGCAGATTAAGATAAGAGACTGAAGCCATAGAATAGATTTACAATTCATTATAAAGAAAACAAAATTCTCACAATTGAACCAATAGGTAACCTCCTGGTAAACAGTGGAAAGATTGAAGTTTGCAAGGATTTAATAATGCTTGGAACCCCAATCAACATTCATGGAAGCAGTGAAACGATCAAAGGACACATTTTGTTGGGTAAATCTGCTGCACAAGACCTCTTTAAAGGGTTGCAAAGCCAGGAGGTTACTTTGAGGACGAATGTGCACATGACCCATGCCATGGTATTTTCAATTTCCACAGATGCATGTGAGAGCTGGACATTCAATAAAGAAGACCAAAGAAGCAGCCATGCGTTTTAATTACGGTGCTGGCAAAGAACATGGAAAGTAACCTGGACTGCCCAAAGAACAAACATGTTTGGCTGGGAAAGAAGTACAGCCAGGATGCTCTTTCGAGGCAAGGATGGGGAGACTCTGTCTCAAGTACTTTAGACATCTTCTTAGAAGAGACCAGTCACTGGACGGCATCATGCCTGGTCAAACAGCGGGGCAGCAAAAAAGAGGCAGGCCTTCCACCAGGTGGGGTGGCACAGTGGCTTTATTGCTGGGTGCAGACAAGAGAACAACTGTGAGGATGGTATAGGCCTGGGCAGTGTTTCGTTCTCTGTGCCCTATGAGTGGGAGCCCACCCAATGGCACCTACCAACCGCAGCAGCACAATTTGGGTGAAGTGGTTCACAGCCATAAATGATGAAGGCAGCTTCCTAGAGACTGAAAGGTAAGTGATTTCAGCTTTCTGCAATAAGTCGAGAATCACATACTAAAATGTACTTCCTAAAGACAAAATATAGGTTGTCCTTTTGTTTGTTTTTCATTTCAAGACCAACTGTCTACATGACTTTGCAAGCTTCCACTTGTGGAAAAGTACAGATATGCCCTATTTAATGAGTCTAAGACCACTTTGAGTTGCTTTCAAAGTCAGAAATTTTCCCCCAATTTCCAGCTTTGTTTTGAAAGGCTCTGACAAGAACCACAAATATTAGAAAATGGTTGGATTCAAAGCGTTGATGGTTAATGTCATTATTTTAAAGAAGTAATGCATACCAGTTGTGCAAATGGAATGACTTTTGTAATGCCATAATCTGTCCTAGAAGTTACATGAGCTAACAGGCTAATAGAGATCATGTACTGGCTCCCTCCATCAGCCCCAACACTTTTATTGAAACCTGCTATGCCTCAAACACAGGGCTGGATATAGATCCCCAAACGTAGATGATTTTAATTTCAAATGAAATACCAAAAAGTCTGGCTGGGCTATACTATTACCCAGGAAATTATTACCAATATTAAAGGGGGATTCCCATCTTCCAGACTCCTGCAGCCTTCTGAGTGCCCGGCTGTCTAAATAGCATATAATATCTATGGCCTTTATTATTGCTTTATGATTCTTATCTTATTGATCCAAGTGGGTTATAAATTCTTTACGCAGAGGGAGAGTTTTTCATACATCGTGGAAGCCCTCACACTGTCCTATTCAATGTTTAGGAGAGAATGTTGTTGTTAGGTTTCCTTGAGTCAGTCCTGCCGCATAGTAATCCCATAGGAAACACAACAAAACATAACAAAACCCTGCCTGGGCCTGCCCCATCGCACAAGTATGTTTGATTCCACTGTTGTAACCACTGTATCGATCCATCTCATTGAGGGTCTTCCTCTTTTTCTCTGGCTCTTTATTTTACCAAACAGGATATGTAGCCTTCTCCAAGGTGAACAGGAACTGAACACTTAGGCAGTTAAATAAATGATGCTGCTCTGGGGGATGGGGGGAAGACACTAGAGAGACACAGCGGCCATGGCAATACACTTGAGCATACCGATGGTTGTGAAGGGCCAGATAGGCTGGCCAAGGTAGCTCACTCGATGGCAACTACCAGAAACACCAGACTCCTTTTCATTGGTCCTGATTTGCATCACTGCTGCCATCGACACAATCAACTTTGGGGGACCTTTGGGTGAGCAACATATTCAGAAAGGGGATAGGTTTATCTATTTCTCCCATTTATAGTTAGCCTAATACTAATCAGACCCAGAGATCGAAGACAAAGGACATTGGGTCTAGAGGCTGTTGGACTCTTCCTCCCATGTCAGCCTGCTGTGAGGAAATGGGCCCAAACTACACAAAGGGTTTCCCAAAGTGAGCAATACTGTTTCACTTGCAGGGGGTGGTGGTGGGGAGCGGGCACTGGAATGATCCAAAGGGCTGCAAAAGCAGATACCTAGGCTTTATCCTGGATTTTGGCCTGATGCACAAACGCTTTCCATTATTAGCATAGCGCTGAGTAATTTTGGTTTTTGTTTTGTTTATGTTTTTTCTGAAAGAAGGATGGTAGGCCAAATAAGTTTGGGAACCTATGTATGTGGAACTGTCTCCACATTTCCCATATCAGTTACCATCCTAATAGCAGCTACATGGAATACTGCGGGGGAGGACAAAACTCTGAAGCTTAAACTAGCTACGTTTATTGATGTTATTGTGCTAGTATATATGCATGTGGTATAAATGTACAGGTGTGCTTTTAAAATTTTTCTGTTCACCCCCAAAACCTTTACTCTTAAAATGTTTTTTGTTTTTATTCCCCTCCAAAAATATTTTTTTCTTATGGTAAAAAATATATTAAAAACATATTATGGTTTTAACTATTTTAAGTGCAGAATTTGGTGGGATTAATGGCATTTCTAGTGTTAACTTTCACCACTATCTACTTCCAAAACTTCCCATCTCTCCAAGAAGCAACTTGGAACCCATTAATAACATCTCCCTTTAGCATAACTACGCTCTCTGCGTCTGATAACCTCTAATCCATTTTCTGTTTCTATGAATTTGCCTATTCTAGATATTTCCTTATATGTAAAATCACATAATATTTGTCTTTGAGGCTGGCTTATTTTATTCAATATGTCTTCAAAGCTTATCCATGTACTAGCATGTACCAGAGCTTTATTTTACTTTATGATCAAAGAAAATTCCATTCTTTACATATACCACATTTTATTTATCCACCTGTCTGTTAAAGAATATTTGAGTTCCTTATACATTTTAAATGTTGTGAATAAGGTTGTTATAACATAGATATATAGTGTCTATTTGAGTGTCTGCTTATATCTTGGAGTAGAATTTTTGGATATTCCTGTGATCTTATACTTAATTTTAAAAACTTATATTTAACTTTATACTTATGTTTTAGCCTGATGCACAGTTAAACGTCACAGTCACAGTAAAATTGAGAGGAGTCAGCACAAAGCACTAAAATGGCAAAAAACAGTCACTACAATCTCCTTTCTCAGGGCTCTGCAGTTTGGATTAGGCAGTGAGATGTTTGTTTAAATTAAAAGCTCATATCTGAGCTGAAGCTAGAGACAGAGGTGCAGCTGCGTACGAGGTACCCCTTCTCAGGTTCCAAGGACCCTTAAATACACCCACAGCCTAAGTCAACAAGAATGCATCACCACCACGGCTCCAACCCACTGGCATACATCATGTGAATTGGAAGGTAATCAGGACTTGTTCTTCTACCACTAATGGGATAAATGCGTGTGCTGAGTTTCCAGGAAAGCAGAGAGAATGCACAGCTTGAGAACTGCTGGAATACTTCTGCCCCAAATGCATTCTGTCCTGTGCATCCAGCCACTCCTGAAATGAGGATGCCAAGGCAAATGAGCCCATCTTTCTTGGAAGCTGCTCCAATTGCCAACAGAACTAGGAATATCCAGTAGCCCAAGCTGTTCCATTTGACCATGAAATAAGGTCTCTGGTACCTTTCCCCAGCTCAGTGACCTGGGCCAATTTTGTTCTCATTTATACCCACATATCCTCCATCTGCTAAATCAGAAATGAATCTTTCCCCTCTGTAAGAACAGAATGATGAATAATTATCTACTACCTGCCAAAAAATCATCCCATCTCTCTGAGGGAAATGCATCGTCCTGCTGGTTTTCTATCTTCGCCAATTGGCAGCTACTAAAAGAGTAGGAGTTTCAGAAAACATTGCTCAAGAGCCTCAAGTGTTCCAAAGGTGAGCAGCCACGGCTTCAAATGTTTCACTTGGCCAGTAATACCAAAAATCTACCCCTTTTCTCTCCCAGATAGACACTGTGTAAGGAGGATCTTCTGTCTTTGAGACTTAGTCCCCCCGCCACCCCAAGTGCTTCAGACCACAGGCAGGCGGTTAGGGAATGTTTTCAGACATCAGACATAGCCAGTAGCACCAATAGCAGCAACTGAACTGCCCGTAGACTAGCGGTATGTAATAAAATGCCTACTGTCTCTAGGTCCAGGTTCCGACAGGCATGGGATGCTCCCGAGGCGAAGCTAAAGATAGAGGACCACATGACCACCAAAGGCCCTTTCAAGTCGACACTTCCAAGGCCCTGTTAGCATGCACACAGTTGGGAAGAATCCTAAGGCTGAAATAAAGCCCCTCAAATACCCTTTTGACTTATGACCAGGACACCGGAAACTTTGAGACACTGCATCTCACATAGTCAAGTCATGTTTAAATATTGGCCATAGGGAAGTTTATCCACCAGAACATGGCCACAGGGGGCCCCGACTTTCTCCTCTGTGACTCTGTCATCTCCCAGGATGTCCTGACGGGGGGGTAGTCATTGGAATGGATCACCTGTGCTTTCCTCTCTTACCTGCCTGTTAGCAGGGAAAAGATGCCAGAGCGTAGGAGCACAGCACTAATCAGGTGATCTAAAATAATGTCCAGACATTTCCCAACATCTGTTTTCTGTCAGGAAGAGGCAGTATCCCAATCAGAGTTTAGTCAGTGTCTTGTATTGGCAGCAGTTTTGCTTATACATGAGCCAAGCTTGAGGATTAATATTCACAACAGCTCCTCAGTGATTTTCCTGTTGGGCTGTCTGGTTGTTGTTCCCCACTAGCAGTTGTTATCTTCCACCAAGCTCTGCAGGGTTTTCTCAGAGTTTAAGAAATCCGTATCATCAACTAAATTAAAGGCAAGTAGGGTCAAGAGCAGGAGAGGATTTGAACTCTCTAGGGGTTCAAATCTCCACATGTCCATAGAGGTGTAATTGAAAGATGAGCGAGTCTCCACCATCATCCCACAATGTACTGCGTAAGACATCTCTCTTCTTTAGTGCTGTACAGGTACACATCCTCATACCCTCTGGGAGCCTGCACCAAGCCTCTCAACCCATAAATGAGAACACAGTGCTACATGATTGCCACATAGACCTCCTCAGGATGCTCTTAAAGAACATACCAAAACGTGTAAACCTCAGAACACACACACATAGTCATGAAGCGCATAGACCATGATACCCACACCATAATTGGATTGCCCCTGGTTATCAATGTACAAAAACACTGGGAATCAGAGCTGAACAAAAACCAAGCTCACTGCCATCAAGTAGATTTTGACTCATGCAACCCCATATGACCGAGTAACACTGCCCCTTGGGCTAGTCTTTAAGACATCTTTACCAGCTTAAGACAGCCTGATCAGATTGACTGGTAGGTTCAAACCACTGGTCTTGTGGTTGGTAGTACAATATACCAACTATACCACCAGCACTCAAAATAAGAATCAGGCAACGTTAATGTCATTGACTGGCCTGATAATAAAAATGGAAGATACAGTGTTGGATAAGAATTGCTTGGGGGAAGAAAACCTTGTTGACATACATTAAAAGAAGGGGAAAATTGTTTTAAATCCTGTGTTGAAATTGCAGTTCTGAACAAGATATAGAAGGGAAAGTTTAAAGTAATTGTATCACAAGGGAACCAATAAGAAATGTTTAGCACAAGTAGGAGAACTAAATCATGGGTCTATATGCAAACCTTCAAACAGAGGAGAACAGCCTAAAACCTTACCAGAGCCCCAGAGCCAGGAGGAGGTCAGAAGGAGGAAGGGGAGGCTTGACTGCCGGGGAGAGTGGTGCAGAGAAGAGAGGGCGACCCAGAGAAAAATGGCCAACCCGTGGTCAAAGGGCAAAGCGGGAGCAAGGGGAATGAAGACAAACTCAAACTCAACCCACACCCACCTCCCTCCCAGGGTCACCCCCTGCCTCCGTCTTTCTCAGGGCAGCGGTTCTCAACCTTCCTCATGCCACAACCCTTTCATACAGCTCCTCATGTGTGGTTGACCCCCAACCATAACATTATTTTCATTGCTACTTCACTATAATTTTGCTACTGTTATAAAATCAGGTGACCCCTGTGAAAGGGTCGTTCAACCTCCAAAGGGGTCACGACCCACAGGTGGAGGACCCCTACTCTAGTGAAACCCCAATAAAAGCCAGAGTGTAAGAAAGCTTATTGAGAAAAGAAAAATAAACTAGCCAGCAGGGGCAATTGCTGTCTTTACATTTGGATCTCTATAAGTCCTGTTCCTCGTTTGCATGATTAAAGCTGCGGTCCTTAATATTCAACTCTTTAACTAGCCTTTTGATCTAATCACTAAGGAATGTAACTTTTTGCAGGAAAGTTTTTGAGGCCCACGAGTTCCAGGAAACATTTGTTACAGGAAACTATACTTACCCACTTAGATTTTTCAAACAGTGTGTTATCAGAAGTTAAATTTAAACACAAGTTGTAAGCGTGTTCATCCACATCAACCTTGTCATCAGGGCAGCCCTCCGCCAATGAACTCACGGCTCTTGTGTTCCTGAACCCCACGTGGGTTCTCCTGCACAAAGGCAGTCTTTGGGCGGGATTCCTCTTGAGGCTTGAGAGAGAGAAAATTAATTTCCCCCCTAAGGAGTAGATTTAGCTAATTTGGTTTTTTTCCACACAATATAATCCACTCACTATGTTTGAGACCTTGCTTGTCCTTTGATATTTATAGAAGTGATGATCACACTTTTTGGACCTCGAAACCGCTAGAAGAAATCAGAATTACCAAGATTTCCTACGCTAAATTATCTTTCATTCATAATCACTCAATTAAAGGTGGCTCCAGGCCTTCGCAGCATATTCAAATCAGTGTTTCCCCCAAAAGGCAAGTGAACACTCCTCTTTGCTGGCTCTGCTAACCCATGCTTCTCCTGTCTCGACTGCATTCGCGTCTGTTCTGCTGTGAGCTTCAGTCAGTGCCTACAGCTTTCCATCGTAGACAACCTGTTGGGTTCAGCAATCATTACTTAGCTCTTCAACTCTACATTCCTTTTTGAGTCATCACTATTTATTTACACCCATTTATGCACATTTTAAAATTTACAGCATGACCTTTCTTCTCCTTTTTATCATTACCTGTATTAGAGTTTCTTCTGATATGTTTTTTGGTTTGTTTGTACACACACAGACACCTGGGTATGTGTTCTGAATATTAATCAATCTTCAAATATCTTTTATCATCTTACTATAGGCATTAAATCAAAATCTATCACTACAGTCCACTACAGTCAGTTCCTCTCAACGACCTATAGCAGTTAGTCCACCATCTTCTTGCTTCCACTTTGTCTGTTCTATCCTGCCTCTCGGAGTAGAGTTTAAGTTTTTTTCTTTCCCATTTGAAAACTTGCAGATTTTCTCTTTGCTTCTTCTGCCTTCTCAAAAAAAAAAAAAAAAAAAAGTCTTGGCCTATCCTACATATTTTCCAACCCTTCCTAATGTCTTACAATTTCCTGTATTTTTTTCTAATTACTGTTAGGATCTTGCCAAACCAAAAATGTCTATTGTAAATTATTTTTCATTCAAACTTCCACTCGTTTAGCTTGTTACCACCCTTTCTCTATTCCCTCCTAATCACACTTCTTAGATAAGAAATATGCATTGAATATTTTCATATTCATTCACACAGGGGCCTCCAGTGGGTGTATTCTGTGCAATCTTTCAGATACTGAGGATACAATAACAAGCAAGACAAAGACAAAAAAGACTGCCATCATTGAACTTGTGTTCTGCATTCCCTCCCTCCCCTACACTGTCCATTCACGCAGGGCGGCAGCGGCAGAACTCTAATTGCCTCCACCTGTGAAGGCCCTGCCTGCCTGACCCTCTGTGCAAGCCGACATTCTGCTCAATAACATCGTTATTGTGACCATGTCTCCTGTGTTAATCAGGAGGACTTTCAATGTGAATAAAACAATTGGCTTGAACAATAGCAATGATTTATAAATGAGGACAGCCGAAGTTGAGGCAGATTTCAGAGCTGATTTGATTAAGTAACTCATCAAGGACCTGGTTTCTTCTATTTTCCTTTTCTTCTACTTTAATATATCTTCTTCTTGTATTGACCCTAAACAGTAATCGTTCCAAGTATACTTGGAAACAACTATGTGCCTGGTGTGACTCTCAGCAATGAGGAAGCACGCAGAGGTGCGGGAAAGACTTATTCTTCAGTGCTAGCAAGGGCTCAAAGAGACCTCAAACTGCCTGTGCTCTGGGAGTGCTTTTGTTACTTTTACAGTTTTGTTGAGTAAATAAGGTTATATCACCACAGGTCTAGATACAAGTTCAACACACACACATATTGTATGCATATGCAATTGCAAACAGTTACAACATCTTCTAATTAACATATAAGAAATCAAACTCAATGCCATTGAGTAGATTCAAACCCCTAGTGGCACTAGAGGACAGAGTAGATGCTCCCTGTGGGTTGCCAAGACTCAATACTTAAAGGAGCAGACAGCCTCGTCTTTTCCTTCCTTAGAGATGCTGGTGGGTTTGAACTGCTGACTTTGTGATTAGCACCCCAATGCATAACCACTGCTCCCAAAGGGCTCCAAATGAACACATAAGCATGATTTATTATCATGTTAACTCTCCCCACAAGCTGACCATGGCCCAAGCAATGAAAGTTTATAAACCCCACTGCTATCAAGTCCTCTCTGACTTACAGCAACCAATAGAGGCTGTACTTGTTTTAGTGTTATTTTTTTAACCAGAACCAAATTGCTTCCTCTTTCTCCCTGGAATCAAGTCTTACCCAACAGGGACAAGAAACACCTCAATAAAAGTTAAAAGGTATCGAAAAACAGGATTGTAACCTCTCTACAAGAAACTGCTAGGTTTCTGGGATAGTTTGTTTACCTGGATCCTTGCTTCTCCTCACTGAAAGAACGCACGTGGCAGAAGCGCTCTCTTAAATCCAGGTAACTTTTATGAAGGAAAGGGAAGTTTCGGGTATGACAGTCTCAAAAAGTACACGCTCTTTCTGGAAAGTGTGCAAGGTCCCACAGGGAAGATGGCCCTTCCAGGGAGGGTGAAAGGAGTGCTGGAACCAGAGCTTGTGTGGAACCAGAAAGCAGAGCCAACAGCAGATGGCCGCAGGCCCTGCTTTTATCCCCGCCCACTACTTGAGGGGGCGTGTTTGAGGGTATTACAAGGGTCTTGTTGGCTGAGTTTCAGCACACCTGTGAAGTTGACCTGTGAAAACTGACCTTCACCTGTGCCTCGGTGGTCTTAGTCTGCGCATGCTCAGTATTGGATGAATTAGTGGCTAAATGCAGGCACACCTGTGTGACATATTGCACCCAGGGTCTGAGCATGGTCTGCTGTGGACTGTCCCCACTGGCGTCTAATGTGTGCCTGATTCCTTTCCCACCCCTTTATTGTGGCATGGCCAGCTAATTTTCGTTTAGGGTAGGCATTTGGTGTAGACAACCTCCTTTTTATCCCTAATTTACCTACCTGTCATTCCCCACTGAAGGAGTATGGACCCAAATCATTGGGGGACACTGGGTGCAGACAGTCCTTCAGACTACTTCCTACTGGAAAATGGGGTTTTTCATGAATGAACAGGGGTTTGGGGTTCACATCCTTTCTGCTCTTGTGGAGGGTCCTCCGTCATCCTCTCAGGGGCCCACGGTGAATGGAGTTGAGGTGATCCAGATCTTGGTGATCCTGGGAATGGCAATCGTGCCTCAGTGGCATTGGTAATGTGATGGTTTCTGGAAAATACAAAGCAGGTGAGTAGTTCAGGTATGTCTAGGGGGCAAGGGCTGTGGGATGGCAATGCCCACGGACGTGTAGGTGAGTCTCACACTGGAAGATTCTACAGGAAATCTCAGGGGGTATTTTTAACACTGTATTGACAGGCACAGTCTCCAAACTTACTTTAAACACAGGCACTGTGATAGAGTGGCTGCAACAATGGTTTATAGCAAGGGAACAATTGTGAGGATGGCACAGGACCAGGCAGGGTTTTGTTCCCTTGTTTATAGGGTCACGGTAGGTTGGACTGGGCATCTAACTGTAAACTATAGCATGATGCAAATCTAGTGCTTAGAATGTAAGCTCTAATACACCAAGAACATTGACTTCCTGGAAATTTGATCTCGCAAGCTTCACATTAATACAGGGTACTCTTACAGAGAGAAGCTTCTTTTTTGGTAACTTCTGTCCAAGAAATACATCGGGTCTAGTAAAAATTTAATTGGGTCATACACTGCAACTTTTGAGACAAATAGTTCTCACATTGGCAAAGTCCATTTCTAATTGTCTTAGGGTTGGGTTACTTGAATTAATCATTATGAAATAGCAAAGTTAGTTGGAATGTGTTACAAACTCAAGTTCATTCTTAGAGCTGTGTTGGAGGCAACTCTCTAGACAACACCAGGATAGCAGAAGGTGTACAAATGCCCAGACAACAATCTAGCTACTGTTAGGAAGGAGGAAGAAAACAATTATTGTTGAGTTGTCCATAAGCTCAACCAAACCAAATTCACTGCCATCCAGTCAATGCTGACATAGTGATTCTATAGGGCAGAGAGAACTGCTCCTGTGGGTTTCTGAGATTGTAAATCTTTACAGACGTAGGAAGCCCTGTCTTTCTCCCTCTGAGCAGCTGGTGGGTTCAAAGTGCTGACCTTAAGGTTAGCAGCCCAACACATAACCACTAAGCCACCAGGGTTCCTTTGTGTTGGCCACAGACAAATGGAAATCATGGTTAAAATCAAACTACGTCCATTGGCCATAAGCTGTTGTGGGAGTCACATAACCTACTGTCAACTTGAGGAAGGGGTGGAGTCTAGTCTGTCATTCAGGTCATAGCCAATAAGACCTCTGGGGGCGCATGGCCTTCTCCTGAGGATTCTGGGAACTCCTGTCTTCCTCCCTGGAGACGGTACACACACACCCTGCCTGAGAGACTTTCCTGTTGACAAGCCACATGGAGCTATGCTGATGAAGCCAGAGCCCTGGAGCTAGAGGTGCCATGTGGAGCCCCATGTCAGGGATCTACAAGGCTTTCCACCCACTGGCCTGTGATCTTCCTGCATTCTGTGTCATTGCATGTGGTGGGTGAGTCTGAAGAGGAATTTATAGACTGGTATTAGACATATGGGCTAGTATCAGACTATGGACTTGATCTGGACTGGGCTGGGATGTTTTCTCAAAATAAAATAACTCTTTTATATAAAGCTCTTTCTTGTACGCATATGAGAATCTGTGAATTTGTTTCTCTAGTCTATCCAGACAGGCTGACACAGTTGTGGAACTGCCTCCTGGATTTCCAAGGTGGTACATCTTTATGGAAGCAAACTCCTACATATTTCTCCCATGGAAAAGGTGGCAGGTTTGAATCACCAACCTCTTGGCTAGCATCTGAGGCTTAACCCATTGGGCCACCAGGGCTCCTTGTTATTCTTTCTCTATTTTGTTCCCTAGAACATAGTGCAAATTTGTGGCTTCCTGGAGTTTTATGCACAGCAATGCTGTGCATGCTAGTCTACTGCTCCCTGGCCTTACCTACTATTTGGGCACTCTCAAATCTATAGCTACAATTCTAGGTCCTTCCTTGGGACCTAATTGTATTCTAGCTACAGAATAATTACCTTGGGCCATCAGCTATTTAAATTTAGCCTGTCCGTTGACTACATAGATTTCACCAATCATCTAAAGTAGAAACTTCATAACAAAATTTGATAATCATCACTTTTACATGTTAATACTCTTGCCAGAATTGGGAATCTTGTTTTTGAACATAGTAATTTTTACCTTCTTTCTCAATGTGTTCCTTGAGTAGCCTCATGTCATGAAACACAAAAACTTAATGTTTAACCTTCCTCACTACCAAAGAATCGATTCCAAGACACAGTAGCCACATAGGACTGGGTAGAACTTCCCCCGTGGGTTTCTGAGATGGTAACTCTTTATGCAGCAGTTCTCAGCCTTCCTATGCTGTGACCCTTTCAGACAGTTCCAGGTTGTGCTGAGCGCCCCCCAACCATAAAATTCCTTCCATTGCTACTGCATCACTGTCATTTTGCTACCCCTGAGAAAGGGTCATTCGACCCCCAAAAGGGATCGGGACGCACAGGTTGAGAACTGCTGCTCTTTATGGGACTAGAAATTCCCATCTTCCTCCAGAGGAGCTGCTGGTGGTTTTGAACTGTTAAACTTGCAAGTTAGCAGCTCACTGTATAACCCACTATGCCACTGTGGGTCCTGGTTATATCTTAGATCTAAACCTCTCTCTTCCTGCACAATAGGCAGCCAGTATTGTAATTAGCTTTAGTATTATGGAAAGCTGAATATTATCTTTTGTTCTCCAAACTCACTGTCATAGTCTAGTCCATCATGGTGACCCTATAGCATAGAATAGAACTTTCCCTGTGGGTTTCCAAGACCATGCATGTAGAGGGGAGGAGAAAGCCTCATCTTTCTCCTGCAGAGCCGGCTGGGGGTTTCAAACTACTGACAATGCGCTGCCACGTTAGCAGCCCAATGCATAGCCACTACACAGGGCTCGCAGTAGGAGACTGCATTGCTTATTTATGTCTTCGAATCAGTATTGACTCTCCTCACCTGACATTTCCTTTGCTCCTTGCCGTTCTCCATGAAGCCTTCACTGACTCACCTCCAACCTTCTAAAAGAGCTGCTGGCTCTTTCCAAACAATTTGCACAGATTTAATCCTCTATTATCGAAGTGTCTGCTATGGTCCAGAAGCAGAGCCTCATAATCATTCGGTTTTATGTCGGTCTCCAGCTCTGGTGGTGGAGTGATTACCAGTAAAGCTGTTAACCTCAAGGTCAGTAGTTAAAATCCACCAGCTGCTCCGTGAGAGAAAGATGAGGCTTTCTATTCCCATAAAAATGTATAGCTTCAGAAACCCACAGGGGCAGATCTACTCTGTCTGTCATACAGGGTCACAGGAGTTGGCATCAACTCGATGGCACTGATATGGCTTTGGTTTGGGGTACCTATCTCTACAGCGCATGCCAATCAGGCCTATAAAGGTGCAGTAAGGGATGCTAAGAGTTGATGGAGGAAGAATGCATTGTAGTAATCAGCTTTGTGACTGAAGATACTTGCCTTCAATCTTGAGTCACAGATTTAATATTAAAAAGGATCAGAGTCTAAAATTCTCTATAAGCACAATGTGTACTAAAGCCCTGATTCTGTATCTCCCCTTTCTCCTCAGACCCCACCTCCTTGGTTTACAAGTGGGGATTAATCTAATCTGTCGGGACTTCTCTGCTGGCTCTGGAGCAGGATGAAACTGGGAAGGCTACAGTAAAACCTGTGACATGGGTAGTGGGGACCTGGTTCCCTGCGCTGAAGTACCGCTCTGTGGAGCCACTACATTAGACACACAGAATCACAAGGGGAGAGCAGATATCTTTCTGCCCCATTAAGCCAACACAACTTTACTCATTTCTTAGAGCTTGAGCGCTTGTTTCTCTTCCGATTGCCTCTCCATCAGCTTGAGGAGACATCTGCAATTGTATCTCCTTCACAAACCATAAATCCTGGTGGTGGCAGCTCACACTCATCTAAAAGCTTCATCCTAAATTACCTTTGCCAGAATGTGTAGAAGTTGAAGGCACACTTCACTTTTACTTGATTGAATCAGGGAACGTACCAGACAGTCAAAGGACCCCAAACCCTCTCCAATCACATGCTCCATTAACTGCCCCTCACTGTAAAAATAAATCTTAACACAGTTTTCCTCTAATTGCTCCTTACAAATTCTATTCTCTCAATCATGCTGTCTCTCCTAAATCAGGAAGCAAAAACATCAGAGGTCGAATCCTCAGCTGCCATTGAACATGATATGCCCGGATGAATACCCAAACCAACAATGTGCCAAGTTGCCATGGGAACCAGGGCATGAAAAGGTGAGAGCGGAGTGGATGGAACTTCTCTGGTCCCCTATGTCCACCAACCTCCGATCAGAGGTTTCTCAGGCCTAGCCCATCTCCACCAGCAGAGACATATTGGCCCACCCAGCATTCAGTCCTGAGACTCCACTTTGAGCCGGCCCCTACCTCCAAAGGAGAAAAGCTACAGTGATGGCTCACATTGCTCACAGACTCTTCTTTGTACATTTGCTTCAAAGAAACATCGCTGAGGAAAGAATATGAAAAGAGCTATTGACAAAGGCGATCAGCTGAGGGAGAGTACTCTCAATGGAGAATGAATATTTTACTTTCTGAAAGCACTCACACACTCAAGGTTCTATAAAAGGAATAATAATACCCTTTAGTCTTCTAAATTTTTTTGTTCTCTTCACAGATCAACCATTTGAAAGATGAAAAAGGGGTCAGTCAGATGGTTACAAATCAATCAGAAGTGAACAACAAACATGCGACAAAATGTCTCTGTAGTTGGGAGGTCATGAAGAGGAATCGTTCCATTTTCCAAACCTTAATTTGCAAAGTGTTTCACTGAGAGGGTTTGTTCAAGTGACATAGACCTGTAGGTCCCCATACACATAAGGAAATGACCCTTATTAAAAACTTCTTTTCCCCACACTGTTGCTTTCAAAACACACTCCCCCTAAACTCTTAGTTGCTGTGCTTTGGCCTCATGCACATAGAAATGTCAATTATATGGAAAGAAATCATTAGATTTCCACCCTAAGGGAAATATTTCTTTCGCAGGAGACACAAGAAAAATCCAGAGGGTGGTACTCAGATTCTAACGCAGCAGAACTCTGGAGGGAAGTGGACTCAGCCGTATGAGATCATTCATACTCATCTAGTTCCCTTTGGTTCAGAAGATGATTCGAGAACCGAGCTGTACTTCACCGTCCTCTTCTCCTCCGTTATAGTTTCATAAAATGTAAAGTCAAAATTGTGCACAAATGCAGTGCTGGTTACCAGGGCAGGCAACTCTTTGCCACACATGTTGATTTCATTGTGATTCTAATGGTTGTTAACAGTCCTGGGTTCTTAAACTCAAAACACATTTTATGGAATATGTTGACCCTTCAATTATAAAGCCATGTGTGCTTTAAAGAGAAATGTAATTCAGTACAGTTAGATTCTATTTGAAATCATTAGCACTGAAGTGAACTTCTTCATGGTCAACAAAGGTTAGCTAAACCTACAGAATGATGTGGAATGAGATGATGGCAGGGGAATGAGAGACCAGAGTGAAAACTGGTGTTATGTGCATACCTGCCAACAACTTAGCAGCAAAAGTTTCGAAGTTCAAAATACACAACAGGACGCAGATACATTGCAAAGCAGTGCACGTCCCTGTCTCTGTGGTAGACTTAATTCATTTGTGACTCCAATTTGTAGCAGACAAAATGCACAATGTCTCTTCTATGTATTTTTAGTTATGTTTGTGTGTATACACACATGTGCTATTATATTAATAAGAGACAATCATTTAATAGTGTAGTATTTAATTTAATTCTTAAAGTAATCCTAAGAGGTAACTACATGCCTCATAACTTTCCCAAGGGCTCATATATACTTTCTATTTATTGTTATAAAGTTGTTTAGATAACAGTATAAGAGAGCAGGCTACAATGAAATGTTTCAGGTTTCATCATAGAGTAAGCCTCCTGGAATACATAGGAAAGGGGAGGTGTCATGTATTTGTGCCAAGATCAAGACCAAACAGCTGGGTAGTCAGAGGTCATCTGTGTACTAAAGCACTGAACCAGGGTCAAGCATGCAAAACTGAAATCACAAGAGGTTAAGATGTTTGCTCATAACAATATGATGTATTATTATTCAAAATATTCACTTCTCCTTTGTGGGAAAATTATTCATCACCATTCTGTTCACAAGAGGTTTAGCCACCTGAGTTGCTTTGGTCAAAAAGATGTGAAAAGAAGATGGCATGTATCACTACTTGGTGAAGTTTTAAAGGCAGCATATGAACCACCATATTTCTGTTTCCTCCCTACTGTGAGATGGGCAATGATCTTGATGAGAGTTTTTCCATCCATCTAGATCCAAGAGACAGAAAACCCCAGCCAACCCAAAGTAGCCATGGGTGATGAATGAGAAGCAAACTTTGGATTTTTAAGTCCTTAAATGTTTAGTTTGGTTTGGTTTGAATGTGTTTGCATGGGGGTTAAGGGGTGTTGTTTGTTAATGAAGATTAACAATAAGCACCCCAATTATAATTTCATACTATTATTTATGCTATTGTAATTCAGTTCCAATAATCTGATCATTGAATAAGCCAAAGTGAGTAAATATCACCAATTAAACTTGGTTCCTTGAATATGTTTCTCACTGGCTAGTATGGAAAAATAGGGCAAATTGCAGTTGGTTCACATTAGACAAAATAGATTAAAAGTCCAGCCATCTCAAAGGTCTCTATAAACATTCTCTAATACATGACCATTCTTTAAATTTCAAACTGCAAATGATTTTGGTTCCCTAATTCTTTCCAATATATTTCTGCTTCCTTTTGTCCTTTCCTTTACTGGAATAACGTCTCCTCAAGACTTCTCCGTCTCTAATCTCTATACTTTGGAGTCCAATGCTAAGAAGATAAAGGTTGTAAAGGTTTGCGATTTCCTGGTAAGTCATTTTGGTATAGTTGATCATTCTCTCCATATCGTTATTTACTGAACTTACAAGTTTTGTAAGGGAAAACATAGCATTTGTTCAGGCAATTACATCTCACATGCTTTCAAAATGATTCTGAACTGCTTACAGAAATATAGGTATCACAGCACAGTCAGAAAACAAGCTCAGGAGGAATGAATAAAGTAGACTAAAGAAAGGTCTTATACATAATCACTTACCAATTAAAATATAATTTTGTTTTGGATAAAAGAGAAGTACTTGTTTTCATAACTTATAAATATGCTAGATATTTTCTCTGTGCATCAACAGAAAAGAAAAATGTGAGACATCATCCTTAACAATATCCTTATCAATAGCCCTACAAACTGAACAACAAAAATGCAGATTTCACACTCCACATCCTATAAAGAGTTGTACTTCTTCCTTATGATTGGAGAGATATCCAGCCAAAGATGATAACTTATAATAAATCCTTCCATTGAGTTACTTCTTTATAATAAATTTATGTAGACATTTGTGTATAGTATTCTATGTGTCATTTCTGAAATAGATACGAAAACAAAAATTGAAACTGAGTTCACTGATCCATGTTAGAGGTACTCTGTGGTTTATCTATTGTAATAGATTTAAGCCTGTTGTTGGAAAAATATTTTAAGATGTATGTAAAATGATTTCGAATCAGAAATGTCTTATCTTTTATTCAGTCTAAAGATCTTTTCTTATGCAACTATTAGTATTTTTTCTATTAGAATCTCCCATTCTATAGTTATTTTTATTGTGATTTTCTGAAACCATTCTAATTAACATTATAAATGCCATTGCCGGCTGGGTGCTTCACATAATATCACTGGCATGGCATTATCACAAGATGCTCAATTCTTAAATGACACCCTCTTTTTGCAAGCACAGCTATCTAGTCAATTCTGACACACAGTGACGGGATAAGGTAGAGTAGAGCTGCCCCTGTGGGTTTCTGGGATTGAACATCCTTACAGGAGTAGACAGCTTCATCTTTCTCCCTCCGAGCAGCCGATGGTTTTGAAATGCTTACCTGGTGCTAAGCCGCCCAGCCCATAACATGCTGTACCACCAGCGCTCCTTGCAGTCACGTAAGGACTTCAAAATCACATTGCCATTGGGACTTCTCTGCTTCTCACATAACTTATTCATGTCAAGACCCTGCCATAGTACCACTGGGTCTTATTGACGAGCATTAATAAATACTCTCTCAAAAAAGACTACATTTTAATACCTCTTCACAACCTTGGGTAGATGATTTTGAGAATTCATATAATGAATCCATATGAATAATCTTCATGTATAGTTGGAAGATTATCTTGATTCTTTGACTTTTCGAAGGGCCAGAAATTGAAAACTATAGAATTTCAGTAATATTGAATAATATGAATGAATGATATTGAATAATGAAATTCAATATTAAGAAATATTGCCCATATTCTTAGCTTGTTTTCTGGCCCTTGGAAAATTGTCAGGCTCTGGCTCCCCAGAAATTATAATAGTATCTATTTCTTGAAGTTATTATGAAGATTACATGAATTAATATCCAAAAAACAATTAAATCCCTGTTTAGCACAATAACACTATTATTAAGATATTATTATGAATAATAATATCTGGTGTTATTATTATTAAGATATTAATAATACCTGATATTATTATTAAGGAATCCTGGTGGTACTGTGGGTTAAGTATCAAGATGCTAACCCAAGGTTGATGGTTCAAACCCACCAGCCACCAGAGAAAGATGAGATGCCTGTATCCAGAAAGATTTACAGTCTTGGAAATCCTCTAAAGGATTGCTATGAGTTAGAAATGACTCAATGGCAAGGGAGTTAATTTTTGGTTTGGTTTGTTTTATTTGCAGTCATATTGATTTAGCCTTTACCCTTCTAGTTTTCCTCATCAGCTATGTAATAGCAGAAAACAACAGAAACAAAAATTAAGCTCATTATTTCTTTTCAAGAGGAATGTCAGATTATACCTCCTCGGGAAGAAAAGAAGCTGTGAGTCTTGAACACACACTGCTTGAGTCAACAGACACCATGGTATTTCCATCAATGAAAACTCAAGCAAGATTTGTTATTGTTAGCGCTCCTCAGTGCTCTTAGGTAGAGGCCGACATAAAACCTTTGAGTTGGGCATGTGTTAATGAGTTTTAACATAACAGGTTAGATAGCCAACCAACTGGCTCAATTCCACTAGAAAGAGGCACAGAGGGCATGCAGTTCCCCAAAGGGGAGGCACCAAGGATGCCTCAATACTGTTGAGAAGCCTAGTACGTAGTGGCTTTCCTCTATAGGTCCCGCAGAATGGAAGGCGATGCGTCTCTCTGGAGAAAATGACTTCCGGAGAGCTGATGGGAGGTACAGGATCCTGGGAAAGCAGAGGCCAGGCAGTGGGACTTACTATCACAGGCAAGGTGGACATAATTACCAAAACGGACGATGAAAAAGGCACTGATGGTGCTCTGTCCAGATCTCAGTCAATTCCTTTAACATTTTTGAACGCAGTAATTCTGAGTTGCTCTGCATCCCAGTAGCTGATTCTCTCTCTTGGATGCCAGCCCTCAAGTGACCTGAATTCCTTTTGCATCCACACAGTGAAAAACAGAAGTGCCTACATCTCTTCAAGAAGCCCTGGTAGTACAATGCTAATGGAAAAGTCAGCATTTTGAACCCTTGAGCGGTGGTTGGTTCTACTGAAGAAAAAACTTGGAAGTCAGCTCCCATAAAGATTACAGTCTAAAAACCCCGGGGAGCTGTTCGCCCCTGTCTTTTCAGGTAGCCTACCACGTGATTCAGAATCATTCGACAACATTCAACAAGATCCTTTTACCAACTGCTGGGCGGCACAGAAGCATAAAGAGTTCTGATCCCGCGCCTCCTGTCTCTAAAGTACTTGGCTTAATCAGCAGTTTTCTAATGGAACAAATAAGACGCATAAGATAGTTCCATAGTGTTCTGTAAATATAGATATCAACATAGAAATATAGTTTCTATTCACCGGGTTCAAATTCTCCAAATGCTAACAGTTACTCACCAGTTGTATTTTCTATCGTTGAGAATAAAAATGGCAACCAGCTGGGGAGAATTATTTCAGAAACCACCCAGGATCTGGGCATCATGTTTCTGGACAAATTGCAATCCTTTTACCCACTCTTCTTGTAGTCATTAACAAACAGAAACTTTCCATTTAGAATTAAAATGTGATTTTCTCCAAACCAGTAGTAGAGCAGTTCTTGGAAAATCGCAGTATGCGATCCTGATGTCTTAATAAAAGAAAGGATTCTGATTACAATCACCAAATTGAAATGGAATGATAAAATATTTATCAAAAAAATTTAAGAATGATAATTGAGAGAAATAAGTGAATTATACTATTAGATGAATTAGAAAGATATTGAATTTTAAAATTATTACAATGTATTCATTATATGAAGTATAATAAATATGCTATATATACCTGTATATAGATGAATAGGTATATATAAAATCATATTTAGTATATTTATGACATTGAAAAGAATAGCTAGAAAGTGGCTACCATTAATTCCTTGTGATTGGAATCAGGCAGACCTGGATTCTGCTATTTATTAGTTATAAAAACGATCTATTTATTTTCCCATCCTATTTGTTAAATGTTAGTAAGAATACCTACTTTATAGGATGATGACTATGACTATTTTAAAACATAATATTTTCTAAATCCCTACCTTAATATGAAGCACATGATGTCATCAATAAGTATAAATTAGCCATAAGAGAGAGAAAAAGATAATTTTGCTTTCATAAATAAAACCCTTCAGAGATCAATCCAAGTAGTACTCCAATAAATTCATTTTCCATGATTAGAGAGAAATTTTATCAGTTGATTGAACTCTACAAGTTAAAACACCTCATAAACATTTCATATAAGTTCCCAGCAACCGCTGGTTCAAAGCTTTCAAGAGGAGACGCGAGGCTCTGTGAAAGGGAGCAACCTTCTCACCACCACGATCAGTGGAGAAGATGCCTGTCGTTGGGTTACCGAGTATTTTCCTTTGTTGGAGAACATACCTGTGCTCCACTTTTTTCACCTGGCTCCTCAGAGTACCAGTCCTGAAAAGGATATCATGATTGGTAAAGAATAAGGGCAGTGAGTAAGAGGAAGACCGTGGCAAGATAGATTGACACAGGGCGGTACCAATGGCTCAACCTTAGGCATAACTGTGGGAGAGGAGCAGGGCCAGGCAGTGTGTCCTTCTGCTGTGTGGAGGGCGGCTTTGAGTCGGGCTACCGACAACAGGAGAACTGCCCAGTCTTACCTGAAGGCACGTTAATAAGCAGCCCTCTGCTCCAAAAATGTCCTTTGCCATGTTTTTATGCAGTTCATCTTCAATCCCCAGTAGAAAGCGACTGTAAAATGTGTTGTCAAAATCTGGTTGGTTTCTTGTAGTATAAATGAAAATGAGATGAAACAAAACAAAAATGGCCTAAACATGTTTTAAAATGGACCCAAGCCATTCTATTCAGCTTGCAAATGCTGGATTTCAGAAAGGTGCCTTATTTTCTATAGCCACAGTCCAGTGTTCCTGGGACTCTCTCGACTGCCCCACCCACAGTCTGGTCAGCTAAGTCTCCCAAAGCTAAGGGTGGTTACTCAGGTCTCAATTTATAGAAATATATTTCAGGAAGTCTGCTCTTAATCCCTAAATCTGGCTTCTAGTACCTCCTCCATGTTCACCAGCACCTGTATAGTACGCCCAGAACATTCCTCTGTAGTGACATTGGCCCTGATTTACCGCCCATGTAATGGAATCAAGAGGCCAATAACTAGCTTGTCAATATTTTATCTTTCTTATCTAAAGGAGTGCTGGAGACACACAGCAGATGCTTAAAATATATTTGTGATCGTTCTTTATTAGTAAACTTTCTTGGGGAGTTTTATAAACTTCACCTAACCCCTAATCATTCCCCTCTCAATCAAAGAGCTGACAAAGTGTCTCACTTTGTGATGAAAATATTTGAGATTACTGATGTGTGTTAGAAGGGAAATTAGATTGAAATGTATCTTCTGAAATTCCATTTCAAAAAAAGAGTATAAAAGGTAGTATACATGATCACTGAAATAAATTGTGTTTTCAAGGGATATTTGGGAAAGTTCTATATCATATTAATAATGAACAATGAGAGATTAATTGCTATTTTCCACCCCAAAAATTACAAAAAGAATAACAAATAGTGTGGCATAATGGAAACATCTGACCTCCTTGAATTTCACAAGGTGATTAAGAGAATCAAAATCAACATACCAATTATGACAATTGTTTCTTCCACACCATTCTCTACTTCTCTGTTGGATGCTTTTATTTGTTGTGATAGCCACAAACTCACAAACGAATCCATAATTGTGGGCTATATTAACAAAGTTACAATTGAAGATCGGAAATAACTCAGGATACAGCTCTTTCATCGGGACAGCCGCTTCCTGACCAGGTCCACAGACATGCCTCTCTAACCATTATCCTCTCTGCCCTGCAGCCCTTTGGCCTCTGCACTGCTTGGGTAGGGGTCATGATGTTCTGCTAATAAAGATGTAGAGACCCTCTGTTCCCTGAGTAAACCTGACCTGAAGGCATCTACTCTAGCTCTATTGTAGTATTAAATTAAAATGGGCAAATGGGAAGAGTGGGGTGCCAGCCCCACCCGCTACTAGAACTCACTGGTTCAGTAATACTACTTCTGGGTTCTGTAATGCACAATTGTACGGTTGAGATATATCAGTATTATATTAAAGTCATTGAGAGCATGAGAGACATTACAATAATACAGATGGACACATTACATGGTAGCATTGCTCACCTCAGCCTAGCTTGGTGGTCCACTTGGAGAGAGGGGGAAGGGAAGGAGGGAAAGGGAACAGGGGAGAGAGGAGAGGGGGAAGAGAGGGGAGTGACCAGGGAGTGAGCAGCAAGGAAGTCAGAGAGTCAGAGAGCTCTATATTGCTGACTCGCGCCTATATACCTTTTGGGGGCAAGCCAGCCCACTGAATACAGGTAGAGACATACATCACAGGAAGGGGCTTACACTATAGGTTACACAGTAATGGGGTGGTCCAGGGACATAGGCGCAATAGGAAGAGAAGGGAAGAGCTGGTTTGGCCTGTTCCTGGCAGAACTGATAAAGACCATTATCAGTAGGATGAGAACTCTGCCCACAGGGGTCTGTCCATTGTCCCCAGCAGCAGGGAGCAGGCCCACCGGGTGGTGGGATGAGACAGCAGTCTGGCAACTGATTGCCCTCATGGGAGGGAATGGCTGCCCATCTGACCTCCCCCCACACTCTATGGATTGACCAATCCAATCTACTAAGTATCTGGAGGCATCCAACTACCCCAGCAAGCCTCTTGCCCAAAGACATTCTGCTATCTCACCAGAAAGCCCACGGTATCATCTCCCAGCAGTCTCCTGTTTTGGATACTACTCTTTCTCTGTTGCCATTTCTCATAATCTTCTGTGTACTCAGGATCCTTGTACAGAGAAACTCCTCAGCATAGGCTACAAAGAGAAATGTAACACATCTTTACAAGAAGCAGTGACAGATTAATAATGGCAACAAATCCAGGAGACCAGAAGGAAATGGCATCGTGGGATTCTGAAACCATGGACCGAGGAACCTGAGTGCCTTTGGGTAGGCGGCTTTCTGACAGTGGCTATCTCTGGGTACATATCAACAGGGCAAAAGATCCAAACAGAGCAATGGCTAAGGAACTATAGGGCTTAGAGGGCAAGAGCCAGAGAGAGGTGTGATGGTGGGAGAGGCTGTCCTGGTAGGAGAACTGGATCTTGGATCATTTATGATCTTGAATGGTAACCTGTTACCTCCCTAGTAAATGATAACCTCATGAGCATTGTCTGTGAGTTCTGTGTGGCTATTGCAATGAATTATCACACCCAGCCATGAAGTACAGAGTGTTGCGAGGGGCAGTTGGGGGTAGAACTGGTAAAGAAATTGGAAAGTGGAGACATGTCTGACCTCTGCCTCATAAGAAACAGCTTTGGGCTGTTGGTGCGGATTCCCCTCCACTCTTGTAAAGTCAGAGGAGGTCAAATGCTTCCATCGCATCGTTTCTACATCCCTAGAAAAGCAATTTGCAACAAGCAATGGAAATTCTACAATGGTCTCATCTAACTGGCTATTGGCGTTGAGATTTCTGAAATATCATTGTAGCCTGTGATGCTCAGAAACCAAAATATGTTTGCCTGATGTAAGTTGACATAACTATGCAACCAAATTGTTCTCAGAATATATTAGAAACGACAGTGATCAAATAAAAGAATAACACAGCAAAAGGAATATGTATGCGACTCAGATTCCACTGGCAAATGAGATGGTGTAAAGCAAATGATCGCCTCACTGGGTGACATCAATGTGACAGAAACAATAGCAGCAGCAAGAAACATACCTAAATCTACGCCTGTCACGAGGACTTAGGGTGAAAAAGGGCAGAAGTCCAACGTCTCCGCTTCCATTCACTCTGTGACTTGGTGAAGTCTTTCCACTGCTGATCTTGGCGCTCAGGAACACTGCACTGTTTTTCTTAGGATTCCTAGAAATAGTGTATTTCCATTTTATCAGGATATGGTGCATATTAAGCAAGGAGCATGGTAGTGCCCAGGGCATATGGTTTGCCTAAGACCATGCCTGGCACAAAGTGAGTGTTTAATAAATACTGTTGAGTGAGGGAATGGGCGAGTGAATCAATTAATTCAGAATCGACTTAATGGCAACTAACAAGATCGCGATCGTGAGGCTGGCGCAGGCCTGGGAAACGTGCATATGGTTACCCTGAGTGGCAACCAGCCCAATGGCGCAACAGCAACAGCAACAGCAACAGCGTGGCATTTGAGTACCTTACCTTCTCAGTAGATTGCTACGGAAGCAAACAAGCACACAAGACCCACCACGACTTGGGCGGTGTGCGAGCACAAAGGAGTCCTACTAAAAACAGAATGAAAAGCAGTGTGGGCTTAAACACACCTCTCACAAAATATCCCTGGGAATGTTTGTCATCAGTGTTCCTTTGGGCTTGTTTGTTGGGGGGCTCTAGTCAGCTAAGCGACCCACTTGGGTGGAGTGTGTGACTGTGAAAATGCCAATAGCTGTAACAATGAGGAGCGGCTTTATAGGGAAACTGCTGCATTCCTCCAGAGAAGATCGTTCTTCAAAGTGATGAGTTGCAAGGTTTATTTTGTCACTCTTTACTCTTCATGACAAGCTCCAGTTTTTATAACCGAAAATATGACTTATAAAGGAGATATAAAGGAAAAAAAAAATATATATATATCCCATTTAATGGTGAGCCATTAAAAGTACTCTCTTTTGGTTCAAGAACGAGATAATATCTGCTATCACTTCTTCTAACCCACACTGCCCTGGAAATTTAACCCATTACAATTAGAAAACATGCTGAAAAGGGAAAACAGATTGCTGCTGGTGCTGTGATTAAAGGACACAGCTGGTGACTGAGGTCCAAAGCCACCAACTGCTCCTCAAGACAAACAGGTGGCAGTCGGCTGCCCTACCGACTGACAGCCTGGGAAACCAGAAGAGGAAGCTCTACTCTGTCCTTACTAGGTCACGGAGATGCACTGGCCAGGTGGCAATACATCAATCTATTTGTTTCGGTTTGAGATTGTAATAATTATGGAAAAGAAAATAAAACTAAACAAGCAGTAGTCTCATACTTGATAATATCTATGTCGATTGCTTAAAAGAGTTCAGAGTCAGGAAAACGAATAGGAGAAGAATACAAGAGAAGTGTATGTATGTTGTAGTTAGGGTCCCTGAAGTCCATTCCAACGCATAGACCAAAAACCCTAAACCCACTCCCGTGTGGTCTATTTTGACACGTGCAACGCTACAGGGCAGGGTAGAACTGCCCCGGTGAGGCAGTCCAGATAGCTTTGAAATGATAGGTGAAGCAGGCTACATCCTTCCACAAATGATTTCCTTTTTCTCTTTACCTTAACACTGTTGTGTTTTCTCCTACCTGTACAGGTTATTGCCATATCTACACGATTGGTAGATGAAGTCATCATCCATTACCCAGGTTGTGGGAGCTGAGAGACTAAAGTGTATAGTTAACCTGGGATGAAATCCTGCTCTTCCCAGTTGTGTGGGAGAGATACTTCATCTATCTGCGTTCCTCATTTGTAAAATGGAAATAAAGGAACTCTCTTCAAGGGCTAGCCACTGGACACGTGAGATGGATCCATGCCTAGTCCATGTAAGTACTCAATAGATGTTAAGATGTTAGCTTTTCTTTCTTTTTCTCATTTCAGAAATAGATCATTTGTATAAAATCATAAACCAACTATAAGAACAGTACTTGAGTGTTTATATATTACCAAGTTGTGATAATGCCATTTAAAAAAACCCTCTGGTGGAATAATTTTCTTGAAAACAGGCCATTGCTAAATTGTATTTGGATTAATTCCCTTAATGTCGCTTTTAGAAATAAAGAAGCTCTTCTCTAACAGCATGATGAATGTTCGTTTGCCCCAGTGCTGCCATTTCAGCAGCCAAATCCCCTGACCTCTGAAAAAACACAACTTCTTGTATATTCTGGATTCTTAGAATTCTCAATAACTTGTCTAGATCCCAAAACTAACTTTGTAATTTGTAAGAACGAAATTGCTTGGTAAAATGTCTGACATATCAACATCAGTTAATTTCAGATGCACACTTTAAATAGAAAAAATGTCCATATTTGATGACAGTAAGAAGGTAAGAATTAGAATTGCAGCCTAATAGATATTGACATAATCATCCAAATATATATGTAAGCTATAAGATAAAATCAAATGGCAGTTGCACAAAGCACTGTTTTAAATATTATATTCAACAAGGCCAGTTAAGGATGAATTTATTCTTACCCTGGTGATGTGAACTTCTACTCATAGTAAACTCTTCAGAAGAGAACACCCCAAATGTCAAATCTATTTTCCCACAAAAGCAATTTATAAATACAAGAAAGTGATGATAGGTACAAACCAGAACAAAAGATATAAAAATTGGTATCAAAAGTTTGAATTGGGCAGAATATCAAATGCTAAATGGAGAGAGTCTATATCCTGTGAAAGCCTCCTGAGACAAAATGTCTTTCATTTTACAGCTAGAGCTGTAAGTAAATCAGCTTTATGTGAACATCTGATGCCAGAAAGGGTTAGGTAAATATCACTGGAATCCACCTGGTTTAAGAAACTAAAATCCTCTGTTGAATATAATTTATTAAAGGAATAAAACGATTCAATTATATAATCCCTATAGCAAAAATTCCTAGGGAACAAGTACCCGTCCTACCAAAAAAAAAAAAAAATCAAACATGAACTGCAATCTAGTAAAAATGCTGCTGGTCTCATCAAAAGTATTTATGCTGCTGAAAAATCCCCTACAGCCTGACATGAGTGAAAGTTCCATCATAACTGGTATGTGGGGACACGCTCCCCGTTCAAAAATCCAATCTCACCATGTGGAGTAAGACCCAGTTATGTCACCCTTGCAAGGATGAGTGTTTTTCATTTGACTTAAGAACATGATATATGGAACATGAGCTGGGAACACAGTTTAACACCCCAAAGCCTAAATCCAAATAAATCCCTCTTAGGTTGTCCAGGCACAAAAGAGACTCTAGCAAGTTCAAAGAAAACTGTGACATGGTGGACGAAGTGGACTCCATTCTCCAGCAGTAAGATCAGTATCAAGAGTTAGCATTTTTTGTACAATGAGACCATATTCTGCCCGGTTTTCAGTCCTCATTCATACCCAACATTATCTTTTTTAGTTATTTTGAGCTATTCCTAAAGGTATACTATCTAGTAACAAAAATGTGGGCAAGGGTGACATCCAATTGTCACCTTCAAATTGACTTCCATATGCTTCCAGCCCACTGGGCAGTCTTGCCGTCTCTTTCTCTGTACCATCCTTTCCTGTTAGCAAGTGCCAAGGTCTCTGACAAAGTTCGTGGGTGTAGAGAGGAATGTCTGGCATGGGCATCTTTCACTCCACTGAGCTGACCCTGGCTCGTTGTTCTGAGTCCCAGGGGAACGAAAGTAAGGAATACTTCAGATATACCCTCAGGCTTGTGCCCAGCCTCTAGTTCTCCAAGGTCGTACTTTTAGAATCTGTCTCCAGTTAAAGCTTTTGTCAGGGAGAGTAAAGTCTGTGATTTGACCTCAGCATGGCATCTCCAGAAGCCTGGGAGTACCTGACTCCCTGCTCTCTCTAAATGCCTGCTCCTCTGAGCCCTGTGAGGCTGAGGGAATGCCAACAGACCAGCGCCTCCACCAGGAAGGGGCTTTACCCTCGATTTGGGTCGTTATGAGCAGGCATCAGAATAGCTGAGCTATATCAAAATAGATTCAATAACAAAGGTCGAATCACTGATTAATGAGTCGCAATAATAGCATCACCAAAAAATGCTTAGAATACAAGTAGGTACTTGAGTATTGTTCACATATCTAGTAGACACTCTGTCTAACAGAACACGTACAAAGGGTTCTCCAAAAGTTCATGGAAAATTGAATTTTCCCACAAAATTCTGGAGCCTCTTCAAATATAGCTAAATCTGTCCTCATTGATTAAAATTTACCAACTTAGGTTTTTCATACCTTAACATATCTTTCGCAGTGCAATTCTTTTCTTGTAGTTAATTTCCCCTTATTGGCAAGGAAACTACCAAAATAATCACAAAACAAGAAAATAATTAACAAAAGTTTGACTTTGGAATTTTATGAAAATATATTCATATTTTTCCTAATCTAGTGAGCTGCCCCAAGACATAAAAGTGGAAGGAAAAGAAAGATACAGAAGAAAAATGCAACACTTACTCTAAGGAAAGACTTATACACATGAAAAGCCAAGATAAAATTGCACTGAAAAATATGAGTATAACCAAGTGTTAGATGTTCAAGAAAAGAAAATTGTTTGTCTCAATGTAAGAAATAGACTAGCCAAAGGAAACCTGGAGCTCCGCCATCAAGTATATCCCTCAGGATCCACAGGAGAGTCCCTCGCTTCCTCTGAGTCTGTATTCAAATGCCATCTCCTCACCCTATTACAATTTTAAGCCTTCCATCCAATTCCTGAGCCCTCTTAGCTTACTGTGATGCTTCCTATGATGCTCAGTATCAGCTATGCCACTATTTTGCTTACACTGTATATTTTTTCATTTATTTCACTACAGTGTAAGCTCCATGGAGCCACAAATATTGTATCTTTGTTTTAATGTCTTGATAACTAATATAATTCACTAATATGCATACTCCAAATAGTTACTTGCTTAATACATAGTAGATAATCAAAAAATATTTGCTGAATAAATTAATTTAAAGAAGAAAATATATTCTGAGTTAGATTACAATAAGCCACCAGATTTTTTTAAAAAAAGAAGTAATAGGACACGTTTATTGAAACCTTTTTCCTTACACCACCACATCAACTTAGAATGTCCTAGGATGTGTTCTCAGGGTTGTGGTTTTGAGTTAGCGAAACGGGTACAACCAGTAGCATACAGAAATAGCATACAGTAAGAGACATACGAATCTTCATATTGTAATAGGTACAAGAGAAGACCATCACTTGTCTGTTAGTTTGTCTTACCCTTCAATAAAAATTCATTCAAAAAATCCCATAAAAATTAAAAGTTAATGTGAAAAAAAATGCCCCACTGAACCAGTTGAGAACATTGTGACAAATGGAGAAAAGTTTGACATTACCAAGGATTTCACCTCGCTTGGATCCACAATCAATGCTCATGGAAGCAGCAGGGGAAATCAATCCCAATGATCTACATATAACTCCTCCCTGTGAGACAGACAACAGAAAAGTGGGTGAAGGGAGACATCGGACAGTATAAGACATGAAAAAATAAT
>NW_022103896.1:32361107-32378429 GCF_000313985.2 Echinops telfairi
TCTCTGGGTTGGTCTTTCTTTTTTTTAATCTGTAATATGAAAGGGGTTTTAAAACTTAGAAAGGACCACCAAGTTTTTCAGAGCTTCTTAGGGTTCCAGTGGGTGTTTTGCAAGGGAATCACTGAAAACGTGCTGGCGCTATGACTACCATGCAAAAGATTACATCCACAGGGTCCGGCTGGTTCTCTGCTTCTCAAGGGCCAAATTGTTCCTCTCTTCTTTTGATTCTTGAGTTGGTCCAGTCTTTTTCAGGTAGCGCCAGCCATTTTTAACATGTGTGTTAGAGTCATCTCCAGTTGCTTGTAACCAAGTGTCCGAATTAACCAAGAAATCCATTCTTGGAAGTTGAAATGTCACAAAGAGGTGAAAATAATTAAGTGGCAATGGAATGAGAAGTGATGAGATCTTCTGGGGAAGGGGGTGCGGGGTTCGATTCTTGTTATGGTCAACAGAAACTTAGCTTGTTTGAACCATTATCGGTTGAATGTTGAGGCCCACATTACGCCTTGGACTAAACACAGACGTTCTGGGAAGCTGGCTAGGAAATACTGATGTTCTGAAGCCTTGATGTGCATCCTTCTTGTAGCTATGGAAACATTGTTGTTAAAAGAAGAACACAAGTCAAAGCTATTCCAGCTGAAGGAATCAGGAGGAATTAACAAATCTTTGTTAAGAGAGCGCCAGTCATCCAAGCTTACCAAAGGTTGGATATTGTAATAGTATACACTCTTTTTGCATGTGCTTCGACTAGATAAAAAAGGGTAAGTATTAAACATAGGGTTGCTGTGGTCAGAGCTGACTGGATGGCACCTAACAAGTATTAACATGATAAGAAAATTTACAGTATTATAAGAATGAAATATGAAAGAAATTAATTCCATCTGGTAATAAAGAGGTAACATTTATTCCAATCAAATTTAGAAGGAAGTAGTTAAAAATCTGTGTGGGGAATGAAAAATCTCACCATTTCCACTCGGATACTTCATTTTTTGAGCCAAGATTAGAAAAGAAGTTAAAATGTAAAGCTGAGTTAGAGCTAAATATATTGGATTGATACATTAAATCTTAATTTTAAAAACAGGCTCTCAGCTCATATTGAAAATGTAAGTAAAGCTGACAGATGAAAATAAGACCAGTTCATCAATACTGCTCTTCAGAAAAGAAATCACGTTAGTAGGCACTTAACCAAGAACCATCACCTTCCTCAAGTAACTGGTCCATAACCCAAATTCACATGTGTATTCCTGTCACCAATAGTCAGCAAGTAGCCACCATTTGCATTTGCTGCTTTTAGGTTCCAACCAGTCAACTCTTATCCACAGACCCTGTGCACACCAGAATGACCTGCTGCTGCCCAAGCCTGTGCCATGCTCACGATTGTGCTGTTGGAGCCCATAGTAGTAGCCAGTGTGTCGATCCACCTGGCTGCGATCTTGGCCTTTCCACTGACCTTCACCAGGGATGATGGCCTTCTCCAAGAACTGGTCCCTCCTCATAAGACAGCCGACGTACATGAGGTGATGTCTCTCCATCCTCACTTCTAAAGAGAAGTCTAATTGTACTTCTCCCAAGACAGATTTCTCTGTTCTTCGGGCATTCTATATTGTATACTAATGTTCTTTACAAAGACTATCATTCTAAGGCCTCAACTGATCTTTGATCTCCTCTATTCATTGTCCAGCTTTCATTCATGTTCGGCGATGGAAAATCCGTGGTTTGGGTCTGGTGTACTTTTGTTCTTAAAGTGATACCTTTTCTTTTTAACACTTAAAGAGGCCTTTTGTAACAGATGCAATACTGCATTTAATGTCTTGACTGCTGCTTCCATGGGTGTTCATGGTGAGATTAAATCCTGGCAATTTCACTATTTCCTCTTTTTATCATTACATTGCTTATTGGTCCAGTGGTAATATCACTGTTTTTGTTATATAGTGAAGGCTGTTATCATTGATCTACATCAGTAAGTATTAACGTCCATTTGCATGATATATTTATACACTTATGATAAGTTTAAAGCTACAAGTACTTGTAAAATCAAGCAGAGAAATAAGTAACTCAAATCCATATTATTAATAAATTGATATTAAGTTTAAAATATGTTCTACAAATATTTAACTTCTTACCGTAACTTTAAATATTTCAAATATTTGATATTTTTGAGTGTGGTAAACATGATTTTTATGTAACTTCATGCAGTTCTTAGTAATTAGTAGTGTTTTGAATGCATCAGACATATCAGCCCATCTAGTACTTTACATCCTACCCTATGGGAGGCTACTAGGATGAATGAATTTTACAGAAGAAAAATTGGAACACTGCTTTAAGTAATTTTCTCAAGATTATACAGTTAGTAAGTAACAAAGCCAGAATTTAAACCTAAGAAATTCAAGTTCCAGGTTTTTTACTACTATGCATATAGCTGTACACTCTTTAATGATTTATTAGACATGTAGTTTTCCTTAATTTTCTTCAAATGATATTCAAGATGTGATCTTACTTTGAAAATATAAAAAACATGAATTTATTAATTTATAGATATAATTTAAATTAGACCATTTAATTTAATATTATATCTATATAATCTATATAATATCTCATTACATCTATATAATCACAGCTTTTTAAAAAATCATTTTATTGGAGGCTCGTACAACTCTTATCACAATCCATACACACATCCATTATGTCAAGCACATTTGTACATATATTGCCATCATCATCCTCAAAACATTTGCTTTCTACTTGAGCCCTTGGTATCAGTTCCTCAGTTTTCCCCCTCCTCCCCGCTACCCCTTCCCTCCTGAACCCTTCATAATTTCTAAATTATTATTATCTTGTCATATCTTACACTGTCTGATGTCTCCCTTCACCCATTTTTCTGTTGTCTATCCCCCAAAGATAAAGTTATATGTAGATCCTTGCAATCAGTTCCCCCTTTCTACCCCATCTTCCCTCCACCCTCCCAGTATCGCCACTCACACCACTGGTCCTGTAGGGATCATCCGTCCTGGGTTCCTCGTGTTTCCAGTTCCTAGCTGTTCCAGTGTACATCCTCTGGTCTAGCCAGATTTGTAAGATAGAATTGGGATCGTGATAGTGGGGGAAAGGAAACATTTAGGAACTAGATTAGTATGTATGAAAGGAAACATTTAGGAACTAGAAAATTGTATGTTTCATCATTGCTACAATACTCCTTGGCTGGCTCATCTCCTCCCCACAACCCTTCTGTAAGAGGGTGTCCAGTTGTTTACAGATGAGTCTTGGGTCCCCAATCTGTACTGTCCTTCATTCACCATGATTTGATTTTTTTGTTCTTTGATGGCTGATCCCTTTGACACCTAGTGATCACACAGGCTGGTGTGCTTCTTCCATGTGGGCTTCCATATGGTCTTCTCTGTGGATTGGCTACTTTGAGTGGGGATCTCGTCATCAAGGCTTGGTGAGCCAGGATGTGCTCCACTCTCTCTTCTCTCCTTTAGTTGCTCCCATGTGCTCTGATCAGACATGTCCCTCTCCCTGAGCTGCAGCTTCAGTGCTGTCCTCTGAAATAAATTCTTCTGGGGGGAGGGGCAGTTGGGATTGGGGCCGGCCCCTCAGACCTCTCCACTGGTTCCCTATTGCATGCCACCATGTTGCATTCACATCTTGGAGCATTGGGTTGAAGTCTGGTCCCTCTTTCCCTGTGGAGGTATAAACAATACCCTCCCCTTGGGTGGGTTAGTGCCTTGTTCCCCCACTACCCATTTCTTGCTTTTTTTTTTTCTCCCCCCATCCCCCCCACCCCCGCTCCTTTTTAGTTAGCTACCATATGTTTCGCTGGATTTGGTCTGGCCCCTGCCATACTACCTGGCTCTCACCCCAGGAATGTTTGTATAGAGTGGCTTTTTCCCTATGCCACTTTTGCATTTTTTTTAAGCTTATCTCAGTAGACTCAAGTTACACTTGTCCTTTTGTAAGCACACCTTTTAAACACTGTAAATGTTCAAAAGCAGCATGAAATATTTAGGGACTGTCTGCTTGTTATATATATTGCTTAAGAAAATAAAACAGGAATTTTTGAAATTTTTAAATGGATTTGACTTTTGTAAATTGGGTTCTTTATACAAAGAAGGTTTATCTATTAAATTCATTAATTAATGACCATCAATCAAACAACAAGCAAGGGAGTGATTGTGCCTCAGTTTAAAATTTATACTTTAAATACTTTGAACATGTAATAGGTCAAATGTTCATTAAAACCAAGAGTCCTGGTGGCACAATGGTTAAAGTGCTTTCCTGCCAACCAAAAGGGCAGAGGTTCCAACCCACCAGCCATGCTGCAGGAGAAAGCGGGGACAGCCTTAAAGATTCATTGTGGTGGAAACACCCCCGAACAGGTTGACTCCATGTCACAGGCTCATGATGAGCTCACTGACAGTGGGTTTGGTTCGAGGTGACAAGCAGTTCCCCCAGTTATGAGCACCCTCCTTGCAGACAACTCCGACTTGCCTTTAATGTGACATAAACTCACCCTCACTTTGAAATGACTAAGCCAACCTCTCTCTGCAACAGAGTCTTCATCACGATCACCTTCCCTTGCTTCCTGGGCAGCTTTTGGATCACGGAAGAAGTCTCTCACTTTTTCTTTCTCTGAAGTAAAGCGAAATCAGAACCATACGCACTTGGTTCAAATGAGCTACAACTTCTTAAAGACCCGGGGCTGCCTGTAATTGTAGAGTCCTGGATGTGGTCAAATGTTTCTCCTACGCAATACAACATTCCAATGGCCTCGCTCTATAGCTGTGCTTTGTGACAAAGGTTCTTGTGAAATCATTTCTGTTCATTCCAGTAATTTTTGTTGTATTGTCGAGGTGTTCGTTGAATTTTCTAAAGTTAACTTCATGAAAGACCAGCACACTCAGATTGCAACAGACGTCCAGGAAAGCCCTGTGTTCATTGAGCGTTTGTGTATCATCTCATCAATTCAGGTAGAAGTCAGGCTGGGGGCACAGTGGTTAAAGTGCTTCCCTGCCAACCAAGAAAGCATATGTTGCTGTTAACATGAACGAGTAATGTGATTGCAGTGCAATCACCTCATCGATAATGTGTTCATAATAAGAAGCATTTTACTATGTGTTGCAAGGATTCCTTTTTTAAGATCTTTAAGTCATATAATCCCATGCTGGGTATGTTGTGAGGAGCCAACTAATGGGAGATTTTATAGCTTGGGTTCTCTGTGCTAAAGTGGAGTTTACCTGATTTTTCCCTGTGTGGTTAAATTCAAAATAACATCAACTTATTTTAAATGCACTAAATAATCATTGTCAACGGAGGTATTTTTTTTCAAAGTTGATTGTAATGCACCAATTGTGTTATTTTAAAAAAACAAAACAAAAAAACCAATAAACATGAATCCTATTAAGGTCAAATCTGTTGTTTTTCATAAAGTGCTGACAAGTACAATCAAATGTTTGCCACATGTTTTCCCATCTGTTAGGAACTACAGATGTCCTGGCAGGAGTCGCGGTGACACCCACAGTCATAATCACAGGATGAAAGGTTTATAAAACCTAATGGATCAAATCAGAACTCAGTGATTGATGGCTCAAAAAAGTCCCCAAACACAACCCTCAAGCTGTGTCTGGTCCACCACGGGGTCCCTCAGTATACCCAAAATCCAGTGGGGTGAGTACTGCAGGCCTTCCATGGAGGCCATCTGTCCCACAGAGTCCCCAGGAGGACTGATCCATCCCAGGGTTCATGTGGTCTAGTATGCGAAGACCTTGGTGCAAAACTAAGTAGTGCCCACACATTTGTGCTTAAACAGTGGTTAGTTAATGTGAAACAAATTGGAGTAAATATAAAAGATATGGAACGTTCAAAGTACTATGTCAGCATAAATGCAAACTCACCAGGCTGCCAAAATTAGGAAAAAGGTCAAAGAAAGCAATAAATGAAAATCATGCACTGAAGTAAAGCTCTAGAGAAAAAAAAATAAGATAAATGTAGAAGAAATGGCATCGTCTGAAAAGAATTATTTTTAGTTAACGAGTAGCTCACTGAATAACATACTTCTTATCCTGTTTCTCTTACTTCTGAATGTGCACAGACAAGCAGAAGGAGGTGACTTCTAAAAACAAGCTGAAGCATAATAATCAATCTCCGATCTCATAGATCCCTCTACTATGATTGGAAAGCTAATGATCTACTTTTTCTTAAGAGGCACAAATAGAAATATGGGATAAGGGGAAGGGTAGAAAGGAAGATAAGCACAACTGATCAGGAGCTAGGTTCTCTCTCTACCGTCTTCCTGGACGGAATACGGGGTGTGAGGGGAAGGAGCCCTGGTGGTGCAGTGGCTACACATTGTACTGCTTACCTCAGGATCGGCGGTTCAAAGTCCCAGCTGCTCCGTAGGAGAAAGAACAGGCTTCCTGCTCCCACGGGTATTTACAGCCTCTGACACTACAGAGGCCGTTCATCTGTCTTACAGGGTTCCTAGGAGTCAAAATCTATTTGAGGGCAGTGAGACTGTTTGTTTTGTTTTGTTGGACCTGTGTTTGTGGGTTCCTTTCCTAATGGGGACTACGAGAAGGTCTGACGAGTGACCTGCGATCACGCATCCCAGAGTAGTCTCAATGTTCTTGGAGCGTCCCTCTGAAACCTGCACCAGGCTGGCTGATCAGTTCTAGGGCCGCGGTACCTCTGAGGTTGTCTTTTTGAGCTGGAGGTTCTGTTCATTCTTCTACTCATGTATGCTTCTAGGCCTAGAGTATATGCCGATGGTAATAGTCTAACTATAGAGACAATACTTGCTTTATGTTCAACGATCCTGTTAAGCTTGTGGAATAATTCTTCCTTCTGCGAAGGTCACGTGGGAGTGAAAGTTCCAGTTCTTTTGGCTGAAGTCATCTGCCTTTAGAATGGAATTCTGGAAAAATTAGTTCACTCGAAATTTTCAATGAATTGGATAGACATCACTTAACTCAGTAACATGCATCATTGTGTACCCAAGGGCCTTTTCACAGATTAAATTATAACAATGAAATACCCATTTCCTAGGCTATGTCATTCTTCCTACATCAAAAAAGGACCCAAAGCCATAGCATTGATTCAAACTCACAGTGACCCTACTGAGGGCTTACAAGTAGATCTTTTCATCCAGAAAAGACTACAGATCTTTGGGGGGCAGATGGCCTTATCTTCCCTCACATGGAAGAGCCGGCAGGTTTTGAACAACGAACACTGCAACTAGCAGCCTGATCCCTAGCCCACAGTGACCACAGGGCTCCTGACTTAAAACTGGCTAATGCATTTGACAAAGGTAATGATTGTAGATGGCAAAAGTCCTTGGAAATGAACATACACTATATTCTTTCTGTGGAGTTAATACTTTCAAGGACACGTTGATTTCAAAAGATGCTTTGGTTTTAAATATATTTAACTAAATAGCCTTCATATTTTATTTCTGAAATTGAGGAGTATGATTAAATGTCCAGTTATACACATTTATCATGCCAATAAAATTCTATAATTAAAATTGTCTATATTGAATTTTTCAGAACTTATCTTAGTATTAAAAAGAAAATAAAACTAAATATCTGCTTGCCAATTTTAAAAATAAAATAAAGTAAAATAAAACTTGACTTCAGCCTCACATAAGCTAAACAAATCTGATTACTCTTTTGCCCATTTACCATAGTCGATGATCCTCCTGGGAAATTCAGACTTATTCTCTTCCTCTTAATTTACTTGACACCAGGATTCTCCCCGAGGGCAATCTTTTCTCCCCTGTCTGTTCCTCCCCACCACAAACCAGCTCTGACTTGCTTGCTCTCTCCTGAAGCATTTCACTACAGTTCCTGGAAATTTAGAAACGTGAGAGTTTCTCTCAGAAAAGCTGAACTTAACACCTTAATGCAACAGTGTGTATTGGAGGACAACTGCAGACTGCATTCTGCCATCCAAAGAGGGAACTAAAGATGAATTATCTGACTAATCACACTCATTTCATCCGACCTTCCACTCTGATCTTTCTCCAGCGATTACTGACCACACTCGTCACATCCAAAAGAAGGCTCAAGCACAGTCTTAGATTCATTTATCATCCAAGCTAAACGGCAGACTCCAATCTGCAACTATTTATTTCTACTAAAATAATTTCCTGTAATTATTATAAACTCTCTCCACCCTATAAATGTTTTAAGACAACTCAATTGATTGATTTTTGTGCTTTAAACTGGGGCATACTAACAGAGTTTGACAAGCTATTTTTCATACCCAAAAGTTTAAAATACTTTGGAAAGTCTAATAAATTACAGAGAAGAATAAAAACTGAAACAAATGTTTTCAGATAAGATTGAAAAATACAGGAGATAAGTGTTTAAAAAGTCAACAGTTGAGATAATCCAAGGTGGCTGAATAATCAAATGCCTCATACTGCCCTTCTTGTAACAAGGTCACCCTTGCTGCCCTTGAGTTGATTCTAACTCCTAGGGACCGTATAGCGCAGAAGGGAACTGCCCCTGTGGTGTTCTCAGACTGTACTCTTTCTGGGAGTAGAAAGTCTCGTCTTTCTCCCTAAAAGCAGCTGGTGGTTTCAAACTGCCATCCTTGGGGTTAGCAGACCAATGCATAACCCACTATGCCACCAGGGCTCCTTCTTATAAGGAACACCTAAGAAAACAACTATATTAGAGAAGAGACGACAACATTGGAACTCTGAGCATCAAAGGGAAGTTTAAAGAATTGGATTGGGTGGCAACTAGAAAGAGAGACTGTACAAAATCACTGGACTGGCCCATGATTGGTCGCTAATGCTCTGCCAGCTGAAGCCATATCGACACCAAGCAGGCAGTATTCCCAGACAAAGCCCCGGTCACTGAGTGCAGCACAGTAAGAGTGACTCTGCACCCATGCCCAGAGCCACGCAGGAGTGCCGCCTAGCCCACCAAACGTAAGTGTACACACTCCCCCCCACCCAGAGCACCGCCCCCCAATGTGGTCTCATGTGCTGCAGAGCCAGGGACCTAGTTTCCTCCATCGTCAACCCCTGTTCCCTCCAAATAACCAAAATGAAAACCTTCAGGAAGGAGAATGATATGGAATTGCCTGATAAAGAATTCAAAATACTTATGAATAGAACTATCTAAGAGATCAAGAAAAACATAGACAAACCCCCCAAAATTACAGGCAAAATTTTTAAACCAAACAGAGACAAAGCCATAGAGAAATTCAGAGAAGAAATACAAGAACAAAACAAGAAAATACAGAGACAATTGGAGACCATAAACTATCAGGAACTAGAAACCCCAAAAATAAACAATAAATTGTAAGAACTAGACAACCCAATAAAAGAGCATATAGCCCCAATCTGAGAACAATGAGTTCTTATGACATGGCCCTACTCAATCCTTGCCCTCATGAAGAGATCACCGAAGTGATCTGGGTGCTGTAGCAAAACGTGGTGAAGACACGGGATGGTGCTTCGCTATCAGAAGGAATCCTGTCTAGGGTCTTAGCGTTTTGTCTTCAAACAAGCAGCCATACAAGTAAGGCATCAACTCAGTCCATATGGAAGAAGCATACCAGTTTGTGTGATACAAAGATTGTAGATAAAATATACAAACCCAAAGAAGGGACTGGAATCAGAGCTTCACTTGTGAACACCTGCTTTGCAGAAGGCTATGGATGACCGTGGAAACCCCAACTCCCTTTGCAGAGCCCACAAATAGATTAAACCTTGTGCATCTCCTCCGATCATCATTGAGGTATGTGAATAGCCTTGTTATCAGTCAGAGAACACCGTAAAGTCCACTATGGCAGACATAGTTCAGTTAAAATGTAATAAGTTAATAGTTGAGCTTCCTTTTGACACATTTTAAAGCTGTTTCATTGGAAAAATCATGAAGGGGAAATAATTGTGCATGAAGCCTCGGGTGAACCTCCTCTGACCATGCACCAGGGATATGAATAGTCTTGCTCTCATGCACAATGCATGGGAAAGTAGATTATTGCCCATGCAGTTAGATTAAAATGTACCACCTTATCCTCTCCATTTTAAATGTGTTCTGGTTTTCAATATTTCCTGCTTTGTTTTTGAGGGAGGTTTTGATCTGTTTTACTCGGTTATTGTTGTTATATTTTTATGTTTTTTTGTATATGATATTCAGGATAGGTCAATGTATAGAGACACTAACTGGATTAATGGTTCCTTAGAGGTTTGCCAGGAGAAATTGAGGAATACTAGGGATTAATAATGATAAGAATTCAGAAAATACTCTAAAACGAATTGTACTGGTGATTGTACAATTTTTCTTGATGTGCTTGAACTACTGAATTGGATGATGTGACTTAGTACATGCCAATAAAACTGTTTTAAAAAACTAAAAAGCATAGGAGCAGAATTGAACCCATGGAGCTCAAACCAAGAAAATCAAGCTCATTGCCATGCTGTAAATACTGACTCAGAATGTGATAAGACAGGGTAGAACTGCCCCTGTAAGGTTCCGAGACATTAACTCTTTACAGGAGTAAAAGTTCTGTCTTCCTCCTGAGTAGCCTCTGGTGGACTTGAACTGCTGACCTTGAGGTCCTAAGCTCAACTTAAAACCACTACTCCATCAGAGTTCCTTCTACAAAAGATAGAATCAGCACACTAGAGAACATATGTGTTGGCATAAATTTGTTTGAAGAAAAGAAAATGAAAATCTTAGAACTAGGTGTAACATCAAAAGTTGTGCAATGTCAAAATTCTAGAACAGAAGTAATAAAAAAAATAAAATAGAGAGAGATAAATATTTACTGGAAGAAAACTTTCCTAATATCATGGAACATAAGGAGATATTGCTCAAGCCTAAGAAACCCAGACAGAATAAACCCCAAAAGATTGTCACCAAGACATATCATAATCAAACTTATCAAAATGTAAGTCAAAGAGGGAATCCTAAGAGCAGCGCAGGAACACGAAAAGGCATCTAACAGGAGGAACAAACAAGACTAAGCTCTGATTACCTGGCAGAAACCATGTAGACAAGAAGACAATCAAATGACATATAAGCCATTGAAAGAAATAAAAGTGCCAATCAAGAACTATCTATCTACCAACATTGTCTTTCAAATAAAATGGTGAAATTAGGATATTTGTAGATAAACAGAAATGAAGGACGCTGGAAAAAAGAAAGATAGAACTCAAACCAACCTTACAAGAAATATTAACAGGAGGCCTTTAGAGAACCCAAAACATAAGCAACCTCAGATTATAATTTAGGACAGTATCAACCAATTATCAACGGAAATTTTAAGTATCTAAAAAAATAGAACTAAACTAAACCAAACTAAACTAAAGACTAACACCAGGGAACTGAGAAGTCACTCTGTAAATGACATAACACTAAAACAAAAATTCGGGCTGAATGGTATAGTCAGAGGACTTTCATGCACAGAGAGGCAAAGCAATACCAAGAAATAAAAGATTGCTTTAAACTTAGAGCCAGAAAGGGCTATGGCTCTGTGGTAAATGCTGAGGTAACCGAAGAAGCGTTAGCAGAGCTACTCAAACAAATCTGAAAGACGAGGCACATAAACGTTCAGTCATCACAAAAGAAATGTAAAGAAAACCCACCGGCAAATGTAATACAGTGCAGAAAATTCCCTAAACAAAGAAACACAATCAACACCACAAAAAAGGCACAACAAAATGACAGAAGTAAACTCCTGTCTGTGATAATTACACTAAATGACATCAGTAAACAGGCAGAAAGTGACAGAATGGCTATGAAACACAATTTATTGATATTCTGCTTACAAAAAGCACACCTACTAATAAATATAAAGACATAAATAAGCTAAAATTCAAGGACGGAAAAATACATAGCAAGCAAACAATAATGAAAAAAGAACAGAAATAGAAATATTAATCTCTGAGAAAATAGACTTGAAGGCAAATTTTAACAAAAAGATAAGAAAGACAATTGTATAAAGACTCAAGTATTAATCTAAGAAGCGGCCATGACTATATTAAATGTGTACGCTCCTGATGGCAGGACGACAATATGCGTGGAACAAACTCGAGTGACCATGAAAGGGGGAGATCCGTGGTTCCACACAAGTAGGCGACCTCAACATTCCACTTTGGGTGAAGGACAGAACTAGAAAGAAACCCAATAAAGATCCCCCAAAATAACTGCCACGATTACCCAATTCAACGTCATCGACATATACAAAAATCCCACCTAATAGTAGAGAACCATGTATTAAATCCTTCCCAAACCCCAAAGCAAAATAAACAAATTTCAAAAAAAAACAAGAATAAAGTCACCAAGAGAGTCTCAGCAAAACCTATTTTCTCTGATGATGATGCTATAAAAGTAGATATTAATAACAGGAAATGTAAGAAGAATAATTAAATACATGGAAAATGAATAGCATCTTGTTTTAAAACCATTCAAGGCAGAATGAAAACACAGTGTAACAAGCATTTGGGTTACAGCAAAAAAAGTGCAAAGTGGTCAATTTATAGCAAAACACACATACACACACACCCCAATAAAAAAGAACTCACATAAAAAGATTAACCTTCCAAGGACAGCAAAGGATGGCCATAGTTACCAGAGGAAAAGAAATATTAAAATTAGAGCAGAAATAAATGAGAGAAGAGAAAAATATCATCACCATTATCAGAAGTTGATTCTTTGAATGGTTAATAAAAAAGACAAACCGCTGGCCAAATTAACATAAGAAAAGCAAGAGAAGAAGTAAATACACAAGTAATAAATTAAGTAGAATCCATTGAAATTTAAAGATACAACAAAATATTATGAAAGAATGGTACTCCAAAAATTTTAAAACCTAGAGGAAATCGGCAAATTTCTAGAATACAACCTACCTAAACTAACATATACTGAGGTGGAAAATTTGAAAAGGCTCATAAGAAAAGAAGAGATTAAAGAAGCAATTAAAAGCAAACAACAAAATCTTGCAAGAAGCAAAAAACCCTGGCTCAGATGGCTTCAGGGGAGAATTCTACCAAACCAGAGAAAAAAAATCAGAATAGTACTCAAATTATTTCAAAGCATAGAAAAGAAAGAGTCCTGAACTCACCCTACGTAACCATCAGAGCCCTGACATTGAAAGCCAGGCAAAGGCATCACGCACAAAAAGAAAGTTACAGTCGTAAACTTCTCAACAAAATTTTAGCCAAGGATATCCAGCAGCATATCAAAATAATAATCATAATACATCACGATCAAGTTGGATTCATAACTGGTATTCAAGAATGAAGGGTTTAACATTAGAACATCAATTCCACAGTAAGAAAAACAAAGGTGCACAGCATCTCACAGCATGATGGACTGGAAGAATAATACATACACCACGTGGGCCAGTCAGCACATTTGACCAAGGCAAACCCTAGGAGGAGCAGAAGACTAAGGGGCACTTACAATTATTACTCTCGGTAAACTATATAGACGAGTGAACAACAACGCTCTTCTCTTTCTCTCACTGCCATCAAGTGGATGCCCACCCATAGCAGTCCTACAGGACAGGGTAGAACTGCCTCCATGGATTTCCGAGATTGTAACTCTTTATGAGAGTAGAAAGCTCTGTCTTTCTCCCATGGACCTGCTGGTAGTTTCAAACTACTGTCCTTGCAGATCAAAGCCCAATCTAAGGACTAGCCAACGGGGCTCATTCGCAAATGAATACAAAGGTGGAAGTATTCATCTAAAGCAGTGAAGGAAGTGTAAGGGAGCATTTCTAGCTGCAGCTAGATCTTTGGTGGGAACAGTGGTGGGATTCAGCTGGCTCACACCAGTTCTGCAGAACAGATAGCTAATTTTTTTGTTGGGATCAGTGAACTGGTTGTTAAAATGACACTTGTAATCAGGGTTCTGCCCATGTGGAAATCGCAAATTTACAGTCTTTACTCTTTTTTAATGTTCACATGTGCAATAGCATCTTCTAGATGCCTATAGTAATATTCATAGGTATAAAAACTAGACCGAATTAGGCTTGTCATGTTTATTTATTTATTTCACAAAACTCATTATACTTTAGATGAAATAGTACATTTTCATTGCCTTGTGTTTGTTACTTCAGTAAACAAACATATACCATAAGGAGAAAAACTGTCAAACCACCAGAAGATGACATGCTGTCATTCGTTTCAGCTTTGTGTTATGCCCCAAATTCTCACAAGATATTATGAGTGAATTATGTAAATCCTGAAAGTGTTCAAAGAGCTACCTTATCGTCAGAACAATTGCTGTAAGTAGGGGCAGAAAGGGTTTTTTCAAAGATGAACACAATGTTTTCAGAGAAAAAATGTCGCCTAATAGTTGCTAATATATCATACACAAAGACAACTGTCTACTTGTCCTACCTCTAGCGGAATAGAACTATACTTCGACAGGGAAGAGATGACTAAGGGTAAATCACAGAGCTGAGGATGCCTGCAGACAAGAGAAGAATATTGCAAGTGAGGATGCCAATCAAGAAGCAATGTAGAAATATCTTAATGGTTTTATTGTATTTGTCAAGTATTATTTAATTTTTTTCATTAATATTTTAAAACATAGTTGGTATACCTCTTTTACTGTTCTTATATAAGTCTTAACTATATGAAATAATAAACTATCTTTCAGCACATTGTTCTCTTATACTTAAAACATCATTAGGGCAGTGTATGAGTCCAGGCTGACTAGAGAAACAAATCCAGAGACACTCATACATGTGTGAGAGAGAGCTTTATATCAAAGAGCAATTGCATAATAAAAAAAATTCCAGCCCACTCTAGATTAAGTCCATAAGTCTGATGTTAGACCACATGTCCGATACTAGTCCATAAATTCCTCTTTAGACTCCTACGGCACATGCAATGATGCCAAATGCAGGAAGATCACAGGCCAGTGGGTGGAAAGTCTTATGGATCCAGTGGTGGTGGAAGCATCTCCAGGGCTCTGGCTCCATCAGAGAGTGTGTCGTTCCTCCAGGGAGGAAGTTTCCAGGGTCCTCCTGGTAGGTGTGACTTTGTAACCTGATTGACAGGCTAGACTTCACCCTACATTCTATTTATCAAGTTGACATGAAATTACGTAACTATCCCAGGCAGTGAACTGGTTGTTAAATTATTTGAATCCTGTCACTGGTTGTGGATATGTCTGCATACTTAATTATGCGTTGTTTGTATATTAATATAGACATTAGAGCGCAAAGAGGGCACTGTCATCGAAATCTCTCATCCGTAACCAAACACTACAAAGCCAGCATGAGGGTGTTATACAAAGAACAAATTTAGAATGCAATTTTATGTAAAACAATTTGAGGGACTTCAAAAGGTTCAAGGGAAAAGTGCAGTTAAAAGGTAAAGGTTATAAATGGGTATTTTGTCATATCTTGCCCTGTCCGACGTCTCCCTTCATCCACTTTTTGGATAAACTATCAAGGGCTCATGCGGGAGCGGGGAGCGGGGAGGGAGGGGAAAAATGAGGACCTAATGTCGGGGGTTTAAATGGAGAGAAAATGTTTTGAGAAACGATGTACAAATGCGCTTTACACAATTGATGTGTGTATGGATTGGGATAACAGTTGTATGAGCCCCTAATAAAATGTTAAAAAAAAAAAAAGGTAAAGGTATGTTCAGGAACTTTTTAACCCCTTGTATGTAACTGAATATGTAAACAGGCAGACCCTCAAACAGAATGCAGTGGAAGGCGGGTTACTGCCGTCATAATTACATTGAAATTTAACATATTATCAATTGTTTTCTCTTGTGACCCATTTGTAATCCGTCTTAGTTTCTGTTATCTTCTGCTTTCTTTTAGGCTTAGGTTTTCCTGTGTTTTATTTTGCTGTTGTTGTTGGACTTCTTTAATGAATCTATTTATATGAAATCCAGAATAGGTAAATCTATAGAGACAGGAAGTACATTAGTAGTTTCTTAAGGTTATGGTAGGAGAGGTTGGGTGAAAATGGCGAGCTAATAATAATGGACATGAGAATGAAGACAATATTTTAAAATTGATTGTGGTGATGATTGCTAAACCTGTTTATATCTTTATACCATTGAATTGGATGGTACATGAATATAAGTCAATGAAAATGTTAAAAATAATTAATAATAATATCGGTTCTCATGCCAAGGAATGAAACCATGAGAACTTATCATTAGATTAAAAAAAAATAAATAGGAGATGCATTCTTCGGGAAGTAATAATCTGAACAACCCAAACTGTAAATTGATATCGGTGGGCTACATTCTTTCCTCAACTACCACAAGTAGTAATGTCATCAGTGATCAACTCTTGGTAGAGTCAAAGTAAAGCAATTTTCTCCATTTACCCAATAGTTACATTCTGGAAATTTTAGTTGGCATTAAAATGTCATAAAAAAATACCCTCTTTTTACATGCAAAAGATGATTCCATTCTAGTTTTGAATATGAATGGGGAAATGATTGCTATGCAAGCCTTTACTAGTCACTGTTAGACATGCAACCTCAGTGGTCTTCACTCTGGAATGGCAGTAGAATCACAGAACAGCCTGGCAATTTGCTTGCATAAAGATTATAGTTGAGAGAGAAAGAGAGAGAGAAAGAGAGAGAGAGAGAGAGCAGTTCTACCCTGTAACACATGAGTCAGGAATGAGTTTGTTTTCATGACTGCAATTTCTTCATTTTGAAAATAGGAATAATCACAGTCCTTCCCTCCCTCAGAGGGCTCGTGTGAAGCTAAAATGACTTACTGAAGACGTCAGGCACTTACAACCATGCCTTGCATGTGCACTGTTTGCCACTCTGGGGAAAATGTCGCTTGTGTTGAGATTTGCAGCCTCCTGGCTTGCACAGTTCTACAATTATCAATTGGAACCCCAGTGGTGAAAATGGTCTGGGCGGCTCTGAATTCACCCAGAAATGCCTGGGAAAGAAATGCCCTACTGATCCACAGGATAGCTCCCAGCTTAGGATAGAGCCCAGGGGCTCTTAAACACTATTATTTGTGCTTGCTTGCTTGCTTGTTTTTGTGTCTGTACATCTTTTGGTCAGTAATATGCACTACATGTAGCTTTACATGGATCTGTAAATTTATATATACTGAATTTTACTTCCAATGACCAGAAAAGAATAGATTCATAAAAATACTGATAACAATAGGCAATAATAATAGAAATGAAAAAAAAATGGCGTATTTTGAATTATTTTAGAACTACTGACATACGATGGTGTGGTGGGAGTGAAGTCCTGCCTGAAGTTAGGGACTCGTTATAAAAATCTGCTATTAAAAATGGTAAAGAGCTTTGATGCCTGATACCTGATCCGTTCGACACCTTGTGGTCACACAGGCTG
>NW_022103896.1:32379616-32415655 GCF_000313985.2 Echinops telfairi
CTGGCATGACGTGCTGAAGTGTTTTGTGTATCTCAGAGCGTACATCCACCCATGCTCATTACTAGCCTCATTTGTCAAATGTGCTCATGTGACAGAAGCATTCTCATTATCTGGCTGGCAACATACAAAAAGAAGAGACAGCTGTGCTTTTGGAATTCTGAGACAAGGAGGATAAAATAGTGCATTGATGGGGCACACAAGATAGCAAATGGAAAGATGCCGGCCACAGGCCGACCAACAAAACAAAGTCAATGGAGGACTACAGAGAAAAATGCTGTGGTGTGCAGAAATGACACGATTAAGGAAAACAACCCATGGATCGCAATTGAATACAAATGCTAACGAGGAGACCTTGCCACAAAGAACTTTGACGGATAGGATGGGGATCTCCCTTAGTCAGGAATCACTCACAGAGCACCTACTGTGTGCCAGACACCCTGGTGGTCCAGGGAGTTGTAATTTATGGGGACTGGAGACCCTGGGCTGTTTCCTTGTAAACCTGAAAGAAGATTCTTTAAGGGAGTAAGATGAGACGAGGGGCACAGTGAGGCAGAAAGTGAGAAGGAAGGAGGAGGAAATGATTATGCTCAGATGAATTGTCTGATAAACACTGCCCACCACATGCTGCTCATGTCACACAACTATGCAAGGTCATCATGACAGAGGACGCGTCCTCTGACATAGAAAGAGGACAGTCCCTGCTCTCCTCCTTTCCCTGGTCTGTTTTTATCGTTCATCTTTTTGTGTTTCCAGTCAAAGTATCATGCATTTAAAAAGGTCTAAACAAACTACTCAAATAAGATAGAATTCGACCTGTGGATACTAAGTAGAAAGCCCCCCATGTTTTTATATTAAAAGTCATACTTCAGCATATCCCACCCTCAAAAGTGTATGGAGAAGAGTTTTCTAGTACGTTCATTTTAAATTAAATGATTGGCATGTCAGGTGGAAACTGTCTTTTCTCTTGTCCTTTTAGATAATGGTTTATGTCCATTTTAAAATCGTAATGTTTCCTACTTAATTCTATATGTAGTATTGGCATGACCATTATTTGTAGTTGGGATAGAACTGGTGCAATACTCCCTAGGTCCTCAAGGTGGCAGGCAGGGACTTCGGAACTTGAAGCATCCGCGCGCTGATAAATGTTTTCAGAAATCCTGATTCGGGATTTCTAATCATGGAACAAGGTCAAAGATTATAGCCCTCGGTAGGAATTATATCACGATTGGGAGGAAAAAACATCCTCATAACTATTCCAGTAAGTAACATGATTTAAAATGGAGAAAAGATTGAAGTTGTCAAGGGTTTCAATTTACTTGACTCAACCAAAATCAACAGCCACGGAAGCCTCAGTCGAGAAATCAGGCAACTCCCACCACGATCGCTGAAGACAAAGCGGGGGCTCTTATCACAGTCCATGCACAATCCCTCGTGTCAAGCAAATGTGACAAAGAAAGCTGATGGTGCCTGGCTATCCAAAGATATAGCATCTGGGGTCTTGAAGACTTGAAGATAAACAAGCGGCCGTCTAGCTGAGAAGCAACGAAGTCCACATGGAAGAAGCACACCAGCCTGTGATCATGAGGTGTCGATGGGATCAGGTATGAGGCATCGAAGATCCAGAATAAGAAATCATATCAATATGAATGAGGGGGAGTATGGTGTGGAGACCCAAAGCCCGTCTGTAGGTAACTGGACATCCCCTTACAGAAGGGTCACAAGAAAGGGAGGCAGTATCGCACCAATGAAATATACAACTTTCCTCTAGTTCTTAAATGTGGTGTCTGCCCCCTCCCCTACTATCATGGCCCCAATTCTACCGGACAAATCTGGCTAAACCAGAGCTTGTACACTGGTACAGATAAGAGCTAGAGGGGGGGGAAGGAAAATGAGCGGATTCCGGGAACCCAAGAGGCAAGAGAATTTGGGGAATGATGAGGGCAACAAATGTATAGATGTGCTTTACACAATTGATCTATGTATTGTGATGAATTGTATGAGCCCCAATAAATTGATTAATTTAAAAAAAAAAGAGCTAGAACCACAGGGAATCGAGGTCAGATAAACCCCTCAGGACCAATAATGAGAGTAGTAAGAGTAAGGGGAAGGTGGGGGGAGAAAGGGTGAACTGGTCACAATGATTTACATATAATCTCCTCCCAGAGGGATAGACTACAGAAAAGTGGGTGAAGGGAGACCTCAAACAGTGTAATAAATGAAAAAACAATACTAATTTATAAAATTATCAAGGGTCCATGAGGGAGGGAGGGGAAAAAATGAAGAGCTGATACCAAGGGCTCAAGTAGAAAGAAAATGTTTTGAAACTGATGATGGCAACAAATGTATAAATGTGTTTGACACAATGGATGGATGCATGGATTGTGATAAGAGCTATAAGAGTCCCCAATAAAATCATTTTTTTTAAAAGAAAGAAAAAGAAATCAAGCAACATATTGCACAGGGCAAATCTACTGCAAAGCACACTTTGAAAGTGTTAAACAGAAAGAAAAAAAACTTGAAAAACTACATCATGGCTCAAGCCATGGACAAGGATTTTTAAAAATAGTTCACTGCCATTGAGTCAATAGTGACCCCCTGTAGTTTTCAAAGATTTTAACTGTTGTGTAAGCCACCAATAAGATGAGTTTTTAAATAATTGTTTACAGGAGTAGTATAAAGTCCAGTCTTTCTCCCTGGAAGCTACTAATGGTTTTGAACTGCCAGCCATGGGGATTGCAGCTCAACCCCTAACCACTACTCCACCAGGGCTCCTAGTGGACAATGAATAAGGAATACAGTGTTGGCGAAGAACAAATGTATCTTGGGAGAAGTACAGCCAGAGTGCTCTTTAAAAGTGAAGAGGATGAACTGTCTCCTGTACTTTGGGCATGTTATTAGCAGAGACCATATGGCCTTCAATGAGATGTATTAACACAGCCAGGGTTTTAACAAGGGCCCACACACTGATACTGAGACCGAACAGGTTCCATTCTGTGGTACACAGGTTCACGATGAGTCAGAAGTGGCATCGAGCAATAACTGCATTAACCCTGCTAATCGCAAACCAAACGTGCTGCTGTGGAGTCCATGTTACATCACACTGGCCCTCCAAGACATCGTAGACCTGCCCCACAACGTGCTAAGCCTGCAAATCTTTTTAAAAGCAGACTACTAGATCTTTCTCCCAAGAAGTGGCCAGAGGACTCTAACTTCTGACCTTCTGGTTAGCAGGCAAGTGCTTTAGCCACTGCACCACTATGGTTCCTTATACCAGGCAAAGTTCAGCCCGAGTTAGAATCACTGTAAAATCATATAGAATACAGCTTATTTTTATAAGTTTACAGCTCTACCTTTCATTAGTGTTTTATGTATTCTTTTACCATATTTATTATATCATTGAGCCAATAATCTGAAAATCTGGCCTGTATGAAGAATTCAGCATCGGGATTGGAAGAAAATACATTAACAAACTCAGTGTGCAGGTGACACAACTTTACTGACTGAACATAAAGAAGTCTTGAAGCACGTACTGATAAAGATCTAGGATTATAGCCCCCGATATTAATTGGATTAAAAATTGACTATTAAAAATAAAAGCAAAAAACTCTATTTTAATGAAAGATTAATATTCAAGTTAGACACACTAAGAGAGTCTGATGACTGCGAATGGAAAAATGGTCTTAGGAGAAAATGTGATGAACTCTGAAAAGTCTTGTGGTTTAGTTAGTAGTATGGTATTATTTTCATGATCTTGACAAGTTGTTGCTGTGTTGTTATGTTCTGGCTCATGGTGACCCAATGCGTGCGCAGTAGAAAGAATTGCCCTGGAGGGGTTTCAAGTTTCTGTGACCTTTAGGAAGCTGGATGACCAGGTGTCTCTTTGAAGATGTCTTTAAGTGGGTTCAAACTGTCCACCCCTAGGCTACTAGTTGAATGATTAACCATTAACACCAACCAGGGAGTCCCTGACTTTGACAAATAAAACATGTTCATTTTGCATGTTAATAAGGAGGGGGGATGTGTTGCATCTACACTGTATTTGTAGATTTTTTAAATTATTATTTAATTTAAAGCTGTTCCCAAATAAGATGTTAGAAAACTTGTACTCCTTGTTATTCACAATAGACAAATGATGGAACTGCTCGGTCTAGCAACAGATAAATGTGTAGGCAAAATGGGATATATTCAGATAAAGGAATACGACTCAGTTATAAAGAGAAATGTAGTCCTGATCACTGCTATCGCATGGAAGAACCTTGAAAACACACTGAGTCAAATAAGCCAGTCACCAAAAACTAACAAATTTCACTTATAGGAAATTAATAGACCAGAGTTTATTAGTGGTTCCCAGGAATGGGAGAAAGGAGAAGTTATGACTCAGTTTATGTTCACAGTGGCGGAAGAGTCAGAAGAAGTTGGTGACTATTCAGAAGAAGCTGGCCAAGTAGAATTTCTATGTAAACGTACAAGTATTTTACTGGAAATCACCTCTCGTTACAGATACTCCAAGTTGACAAAACGGGACGGTCTTGCGCAAGGCCATCAAAATGACCAGAGGAGAGAGGAATGAATGCTAAAATGTTAAGGCCACATAGGTTTATAAAGGAAGGAGGTGAAAGAGGGACGGAAGATGAATTACTAGAACATTAACTGTCTTATTGACATATAATTCACGTATCATACAATTCAGTGGTTTAAATAGAATACATTTTAATCATCAAATTCTAGAAAACTAAAATACCATTTGAAACTTGAATTGGGTAGAGTTAGGAAGTATCTAAGTATTGCTTCTGTTCATTAGGTAATTTATAGGACTTAGGTGATGTGTATAGATTTATTCCAAACTACTTTGAGAGGGAAAGGTACCATCTATGAGGGTTTAGGCTTGTTTTGTTGGCATAAGAGTGGGGGATAGTAGATGCGCTTCATCCCTTTGTTAGGAATTGACCCAGCTACATATCCACCTGGTTGGTACAGGACCTGTCATGTTACAGCATGAGCTGTTTGCTGTTCAGAGTTTTCTTCTGAGAAAATTTGAACGGAGTCAAAAGAACTAGAATAATCTCTCCAGATTGTAACAGCTATAACCAGGGTTTCCTGATACCCGTGTTCTGTCTTGTAGATGGACGAGCCAAAGAACCTTGAGAATGGTAAGAGTGTTGAAAGGCATATCCGAAAGGCTTGATGGGGTTCCTTAGTCTCGAACACATTCTTGCTCATGGTCCATGATATTACTAGCATCCTTACTATGAAATTCCTTTTGGAATTGGGTGCATTTGGGTTCTGTTGCTTTGAACAAATGTAATCTAAACTAATAAAAAAAAACTATGAAATGTTTTTCTTTTCATTTCATCTTTTTGTAACCTCCTTTCTTAAATCTGTGGTCTCTCTGTGTGTAGGGCACATGCACAGCAGAAAGAAAACAATGGGAAAATAGTTAACATCGCTGCTGTTCAGAAGGTAGTCAGTTACAGTAAAAGGACAACTACTTGGGGTTGTGTTTTTTTTTAATGCTGTTGGCTTGTTTTGTTTTGTTTGGGGTGGGGGTGGGGGAGGGAGCAGTCAAAGAACAGGGCCACATGGTAATGCACAGAAAAGAAAAACAGACTTTTAATGGTGATTTTGACCTATCGCTCAGACTTAAAGAGTTTCTGATCCCGCCTAATGCAACAGTGATATCTAAGTGGTTGCTGTAGGAAGCCATTGCATCTATTTGAACTCACAGTGACACCATGTGATGAAGTAGAATACTCCGAAGTGTTTTCTAGGCTGCAATCTTTACCAAAACAGATGACCGATTCTCTCTCTGTGGGGCCAATGGGTAGGCTCAAACTGCTAACCTTCCCAGTAATAGCCAAGCACTTACATGCAAGTGGTATCTAAAACCTCTTGCAATGATGTAGTGTGATGCAGGGAGGGGGCATCATGCCGTTTGTGCACGGAAAGAAAGATGAATCTAAGCATCCCACATTGGCATGGACCCTTCCATGAAAAATAGCCAACCGTATAAATATGGTTGATAAAAACTCAGAGCTACAGTTTGGCAGTGAGTAGGTCACCTCTACTTTCTGAACGAGAGAAAAGTGCCATGATTCATGTGTGAGATGGACCAGTCCTTGGATTAGCTGATGGTCTAGACATGGTCTTACTACAACCCATTCTATTCTACAAGCATCGCTGAGTACCTTCCGTATACCAGGCTAGAACCCCTTTAGAGAGGAGTCTATCTAAAGGATTTCAGTAGTTCCTTGGGTCAATAAGAACACAGTCACCTTGCACAAACACCTCTCAATTCTTCTACAAAGAAGGCAAGGACTAACAAATGGGACCCCTGGAGTAGACTACCTCTATTTTTCTTTCCAGTTCAATATGCTCCTGTGTTTTTTATATTCCTAAATATGGAACCACTTTGTGGTATTTTCCATTAAAAAGATGTTAACAAAGACTGACGGAGGGAGGAAAGGGGAGATGAGGCAAAGGAAATTCGAGAGTATAAAAAGCCACTTATTTTATCAGGAATAAAAAGACTTTTCTTGCTAAAATGTTTGAAGTGTTTAGGCTATGTCAAACTCAAAAGTAACTCTGTGGAGTAGCTATCATAATTTATAAAGCTAGAATCAACTTGCTTTACTCTCCTCATGCATTTATATTCACAAGCATGGGGAAATGATGCAAAAACAAATATATTTCACACACCATGTAAGCCCATGTCTTTGGGAATTGATGGATATATGTACACAGAGAACTACAAAAAGTTTCTAGAATGTGGGATTAAAAGATAATGGAATTTGTCCATGAACTTTTGGACGCTCCTTTGTATATGTGCATATGTTGTTGTTGGCTGCTATTAAGTCTATTTTGACTCTTGGTGACCTTATATACCATAGAAGTCATGAGGGATAGGATCGCAGACATATGCACATGTGTGGTCCTGGATCTTTAAGACCATCAGCCATAAAGTTGAAAGCCACCCTCAGTGTCCCAACTCAGGTGAGAACTCCCATATACTTGGAATGAACAATGTGGAGAAGGTACAATATTTTGGTTTGGTTTTGCTTTTTGTTTTTTAAGTTGGCAGATAAATGACATATAATAAAACACAAGCACAGGTCTGAAACCAGTCCCCTTCTATTTACTTTATGCTGTGGCAAGAGGCAAAACCACAGCAGGATGCATTAGCATTGTGCTCTACTTTGCCCACAGAACATTTTAAATGATTATACGCCAGCAAGACCTCTCCTGGATCATTTAAAAATGCCCCCAATCACGCACTCACTCACTCACTCATCCACAGGAGAGTTAACAGAGCTATAAAAATGCCCAATGGAATTTGGTATCTTTTTAATACTGCTTGCTGAATTTTTTTTATTTTTAAGATGTTTAATGTATTTTTGAAACCATTAAGGTAGGCCACAAAGATCCAAAATTTCTTTGCAAGTAAGGGCAGGATGAACATCATCTGGCCGAAGGCACAGGTGCAGGTGTGGTTTAATAAGGTGACCAGATTTAAAGTGGGACACCATTGACCAGGGAGTGGGGGAGGGGGAAGGAGGGTTCTTGATTAAAACTTTGGTCTATATCAACCAAATAGACCGTTCCCTAACTTGTCGTGCATTCTTTCCAAAAATCGGGACTTTTTTAAAACGCCAGAAGTCAGGACTGTCCCGCCAAAAGTGGGGGATGTCTGGTCACCTTAGTATTACAAGTGAGGAGCCTCACAACAATCATGTCAATTTTCATCTTGTTAACGCCCATACATTTGCTGAGGCTTAAAACAGTCTTTTGAAGATGTAGTTCTGTTACTTCAAAATGTCTCATTTCTTCCAACTTAATATCATTCATGAAATCAAGTTATTTGGTCTTAATCAACATCTTCTTTTTAATGAAATACAAAGGAGTACCCCTCCCTCCCAAAAAAACCAGCAAAAAAGAGAACAAAGCTCCGCTGGGTGGAGGAGCTTTCATGGTCTGCGTTTTTCCCGCCAGGCCAGCATCAAGCAATTCTCTCGGAGTTAGTGCACCCAGTGGTGCCGCCTGGGAAGGCGACTCTGGTCCGTGAATTTTTTCATAAAAGCAGTTTCGCTCAACCTCGTGTTTATGTGATGGTCAATTTAAGAGAACAGCACAAAGCTGTCAAATTTTACTTCTTGATCAGGAAAAATGCAGCAGAAACTGTTGTGATGTTGAACACAGCTTACACGGACAGCGCTATGGGAAAAACTCCAGTGTAGGAGTGTTTTTCTTGCTTCAAAAAAGGTGAAGGGTCAATTGATGATGAGCCTCTTTCTGGACATCCATCAACTTCCCAAACAGATGAAAATATTCACAACATTTGTGCACTTGCGCTCGAAGCCCAATCGTGGACCGTTGAAGAAATGGGGAAGTGGAAACATGCGTGCTCTGAAAGAACCCAGATCCAACACAACCCAGCCTGTTTTTAACCTTTTTCCATTTCTGGTGAAGGGACATGGTGCTACGCCTACAACCCCAAACGCAGACATCACTCCAGCCAGTGCAGACACCATCGTCGCTTCACCCAAAGAAAGCTCATCAAGTGAAACCAAAGATCAAGATGATGCTCATGGGGTTTTTTAGCGTTTTTTGGATATGAGGGGGATAATGCATTTGGAATTTGTTCCACCAGGTCGGAATGTTAATCAAATTTTCTATTTATAGGTTCAAAAAAGGCATGAACTGTGGCAGATGGGGAACTGGCTTTGCCACAAGGACAATGCAGCTGCTTATGCAGCCATCTCAGTGCCAGTTTGGGGCAAAAAACAGCATGCCTCTCTTGCCCCACACACCTTACTCACCTGACCTCACTCCATGTGACTTCCTTTTGTTTCTATGAATGAAGAAGGACATGAAAGGACAGCTGTTTGATGACACAGAAGAGGTGAAGAAAAACAAGAGAGGTGCTGTCAGCCATCCAAACAGATGAGTTTGAAAAATGTTTCCTAGAACAGAATCGCATATTTGACAGATGTATTAAGTGTAATGGAGAGAACTTTGAAGGTGATAAGATTGTTTCATATATATATATATATTACATAGCTTTGGGGGAAAAACATCCATTTGGGGGGGGTACCCCCTCATAGAATAGAAAATTAAATGCATTTTACCCAAGAAGGGTAAACATTGTTTTGTTAGATTTTTTTCCAAGTTAAATGTGACTGTGTTCATATGTGCTCACATATTTCTTAAGCATATGTGTTCTCTACATTATAACACAGCGTATTTTGCTTACTGCTGGGTCACAGTTCAGCGTGTCAGGGGATAGCATGAACTTCTAGCCAAGAACAAGGGTGATGATATGGAAAGAGGCTTTCAAAAATACTTCAATAATGTAAAATGCTACAACTATTTTAAAGGGAAATGTGGGGTTAATTTCTTCAAAACTTCTGAAATGTTCACATCTCTTGATCATGTTATTCTGCTGTTTAAAATTGAACTTAAATATCCGATCACTTTATTCATGTGCACGTGTTTCTCAAGGTATCTGTAATAATAAGAAAACTGCAAATAGTCAAATGGTCAGACGATAGAGAAGTGCCTTAAACAAATTCCTTGGGCTGTATACAATATAGAGTCACTCATACAAGGTCAAGTCACTCATAAGAGGTCACTGAGTATAGAATGACATTCACAGTAAGACTATGGAACAATAAATACGGCACCATGTGGTACTTACATTATCTCCCCTGTCAATTTGCGAAGGGATGGGATCTAGCCTGTCAATCAGGTCACAGCTTAATGACCTTATTTGGAGGCACGAAGGAGACACATAGCTCACTGGAGGCAGGCATGTTCTCTGCTTAGACTCTCTCTGCTTCGTCTTCCTGTTGACAAGCCACATGGAGCTACACCGATGCAGCCAGAGCCCTGAAGCTGGAGGAGCCACGTGGAGCCCACACCAGTGGTGAGATGCTTCCACAGCCACTACATCCACACGATTTTCCACCCACTGGCCTGTGATCTTCCTGCATTTGCCATCATTGCATGTGTTGCATGAGTCTAAAGAGGAAATTATAGATTGGTATCAGACATATGGGCTAATATCGAACTTATGGACTTGATCTGGACTGGACTGGGAAGCTTTCTTAATATGCAATTACTCTTTGACATAAAGTTCTCTATTACATTCCTATGAGTGTCTGTGAATTTGGTTCTCTAGTCAATCCGGACTAACACACGCCATCTAATTCTTGTTTTTAAAGCAATGTGTGTACATAGAAAATTTTCTGGAAGAATAGATACTGAAAAGTTGAAACATTAATGAGTGTTCAGGGACGTGGGAAGCTTAATGGATGGATCCCATTCTTTTCCTGTTTCTACTTCGGATGATCTGTTTATTTCTTTCTAGAATGTATATAGGTTTCGATTTGAAAAGCATTGAAATTGGAAATTCCTTCAACCCTGCCAGAGAGATTATGACTTCCATGCCTCCATCCAGAGAGGAGCCATTACTCCTCAGGCCAAAGAATTCCTTTTCAGTTTGTTTTGTTTGCGAAGAACTTGTTTGTCACTAAAGACTCCAGGTTTCAGTTTTATGTTTCCTCCTTTCCTGATTTGTTTGTTTGTCTGTTTTTAGCCTGTCAGACCACTATTTGGGTTTAGTTTTGAGGAATAAGGATTAATTTCTTATAAGCTTATTGAGCTTTATATGATACAGCCTAGCGCTTGAAGTTGGATATAAGAATAGTATTAGAGGCAACAAAAATAAATTGATCCACCCAGAACATGGGCATCTTTTCGAGAATACATGAACAGAAAAGTGGGTGAAGGGAGACATCGGTCAGTATAAAACATGAAAAAATAATAACAACTTATAAACTACCAAGGGTTCATGAGGGAAGAAGGGTAGGGAAGGGAGGGGGGAAATGAGAAGCTGATACCAAAGGCTCAAGTCAAAAGAAAACGTTTTGAAAATGATGATGGCAACAAATGTACTTGATACAATGGATGGATGGATTGTGATAAGAGTTGTACAAGCCCCCAATAAAAGAAAGAAAAAATAAAATATATACATATATATATATATGATAAGAGTCCATAGATCAGAGAAATCAAGATGATATTAAATCTTACATTTAGGATTTGTAATATGGGCTTGGTGTTTGTAAGGTAATACAGAGTCATCACTCCTAAGGAAGGCATTGGCTATATATTACCTGTAAGTAGATTATAATGTTTCACTTGACTTAAATGTACCCTGTGGAAACTAATTCCGAAGGTCGGTGATCCTCCCTCAAGATCAATACTGCACAGAGAGCCTGGTGGTGCTGAGACAGAAGTGACATGACGAAGAGCCCTTCATTGAATGCTCTTGTAAAACCATGGCTGTCTATTAAAAATGCTTTCCCAGCTACTCCAGCAGGTCCTTCCGTTTTTATGACAAGCTGAAGAACCTTGTATCTGTATGCCTTTGTATAACTGTAAATGTCAGTTTGAGTCCGAAGATTAATAGTTGGTGCTTCATTTTTAAAGAGGACAGATTCTTGAAAGCGTTATTTCCTGCTTTGCTTTGTTCCCAAGTTGGCTGTGAGGAAACACCAAGCTTTGCAACACACAATTCTATTGCTCTGAGGGAGATCCAATAGCTCCTACTCGATGGTCTAAGAGGAAAGCCATACACATATTAGATTTGATCTCTTCAAGAATTTTGAGACAATATATACTGTAGAGGGGAAGATTTTAATCCTACTGTGGCTGGGGAAAGTGCCTAGGTTTTCTCTTTCATTCAATTCCTTCAGTTGCCTTTCACAGTTCCAGCATCACACACTGCATTTTCATAGCCTCGTGTGCACGTGAACGTTGGACACTGAATAAGGAAGACTAAAGAAGAATGGGTGCCTTGGAATTGCGGTGCTGCAGAAGCATGCCGAAAGCAGTATGGTCTGTCAAAGCACAAACCGATCTATCTTGGAAGAAATCGAGCCAGAGTGCTCTTTAGAGGCCAGGATGGTGAGACATCATCTTACGTGCTTTGGACAAGTGGTCAGGAGAGAGACCAGTCCTTGGAGGAGGACAGCATGCTTAGTAAAGTGGAGGGGCAGGGACAAGGATGGATGGACAGGGACCACACGGAAGGCTCAGCCATAGGAACGATTGTGAGGATGGAGCATGCGGGTTTCCTTCTGGTGTGTGCAGGGTTGCTATAGGTCAGAACAGACCTGGTGGCACCTAACAAGAAGTACGGGCGACGTAGCAGCTCAGCTGTGGAGACCTTGCCCCCTTCTTCCTGAGACCTGGGTGATGAATGCTTTGGGGAGTCTGTATAACTGACTCTTCAGGCCTTTCTTCCTTGACTTTTGGAATTTACTGACATCTTGTCCGAGTCTCCTGATGCAACTCGGGGAGAACCTTCACCCTTCGACTCTGTGAGGTTTCTCCTTTCTTCGTCGAGACAGATGTTATCAAGTTACTCTCTCCATAGCTGTGCACTCTTTCGGTTCTTCTGCCTTCCAGCTGACGAGGTGCGTAGTCCCTGTGACTGAGGCAGGATTATCCCGTGGTTTGACAGGTCCGGCGAGTAATCCTCCAAGAAGGGATCTAACACAATATAAAAGATCCCAAAGGTGACCTGCTGCGAGCAACCAGGCGCTTGTAAGAAGATAAAAGTGACATGGTTTTGGTCCATGCCATTGAGCCAGTGCCAGCTCATAGTGATGCCATGGATAAAAGTTCAGGAAGCCTTTCATCACATACAATGTATCTAATTTCCTTCTGAAACTGGAAGCTAAGAGAAGTAGCCAGTCCAATGGTCATCACTAGCAAGATCTTAGAATCCTTTGTGATTCAACAGTTAAGTCAGCAGGCCATTTGAACCCCCTCGCCATTCTGTGGGGGAAAAGACCTGTCGATCTGCTCCCCTACAAGTATCGTCTAGAAACCCTATGGGCAGTTCCACTCTATTCTTTAGGGTGGGCACGAGTCGGACTCGAATCAACAGCACGTAACAACAAAGCGCATTTTCAATATTCCTCTTAAGATCCAAACCCAAGCCAAACCCAAGCGATTGGTGTTAAGGCAATTCTGAGTAGTTATCCTATGGAACAAAATAGAACTGTCCCAAAGAACTTCCAAGACTATCCATCTGTATTTAAGTGGCCTGCCAGGCCTTTCTCTCTTGGGGCAACGGGTGGGTTTGAACCCAAACCTTTCTCTTAGAAGCCAAGTGCTTAACAACCACACCACCAAGGTCCTTCAAAGGAGAGATTCGCCTCTCAGAAAACACTTCCTTCTTACTCTCCCCAGGCAAGCCACAGGGCCCGCCCAGCTGCGGGATGACCCTTTGTGCAAAACACAAAAGCCAGAGTCCCTAGCATTCCATGGGAATGTCAACCCTGACACGTGCAAGTCTGACATCTAAGACAGACAGATCTATCTTTCATCAAAACCACAGACAGTTGGCACTTTGGGTGTGACAAGAATTCAGGCAGGAATTTTCTATGATCCAGCCCTGGCCCAAAGCTCAGTGGACACCTGATGTTTCAGAGACTTGGCAAGATCCACTGTGAACTCCATTTTCCTAGATAATCCCAGCACTGCCCTACTTTAAGTTAGATGGCCATAAATCTCATACAGAAGTCTCATAAGTGTAGGTCACCATTATGATGTCTTTACTGGCTTTTAAAGTAACATTATAGCTTCCGATTTTTAAAATATATACATATATTTTAATATATAGACAATATATATTAAATATATATATAATATATAGGCGAATATATATATATATTAATATATAGGCAAATATATCTTTTCCTTTTCAAAATCATCCACATATTTGCCAGAGGTATTCGTATATCATCATTCAAGACCCTTTACAAACTGCCCATGCTCTATTTTGCCTCAGGCAACCTCCACTCCTCCACCATATAGTCCCAAATGGCCTCACGGGTCTCATTGTTTGTGTGCCTACTGAGATGCCAGGTTATGGACAAACAAAGGTGAACAATAATGGCTCATGTCTTTTTTTTTTTTTTTTTCTTTTTTAATCATTTTATTGTGGGCCCATACAACTCTCATCGCATTCCGTACATACATCCATTGTGTCAAGCACATCTGTACATTTGTTGCCATCATCTTTCTCAAAACATTTGCTTTCTGCTTGAGCCCGTGGTATCAGCTCCTCATTTTTCCCCTCCCTCCCTGCTCCCACCTCCCTCATGAACCCTTGATAATTTAGAAATCATTATTATTTTGTCTGGAGATTGCATCTGGTTCAGCAACCTCCAGCTTTTTAAAATTGAGTCAGCAGACTGCCATATTGGCCTACCAGCTGATGTGCCAACTTTGGACTTTTTTTTTTTCTTTTTTAACATTTTATGGCTCATGTCTTTTAAGAACTATAACCCAACATAGGACTGTGGTAGGACATCTTTATTTCTTCAGCATTGCTCTTTTCCCGAAAAATTCTTTGCTAAATATGATAGGACTACAACAAAATCATAGACACGTACCCCAATCTAGATTGGACCTGAGTTGGCACTGTTCACGATGCACAATGAGATCAACATTAGGGGGACCAGTCAAAGGGGCTTTGTACTAGAGAAAATATAGTGCTAAGCCACACCCAGATAATGGTAGCTCTGTCTCTGCCCTGAACATGAAGGGTGTATCCTCCCTTTGCAAGGGTCAATGAAGCCTGGAGCTGGTGCGCAAAGCCAACTTCGTGGCTATAGCTAGGTGACAGTTCAGGGTTACTCTAACCACAAGGTCACTAGCTTGAAACCATCAGCTGCTCTGAGCAAGGAGCATGAGGCTATCTACCCCCAACTTAAAGCCTCAGACACCCACAGAAGCAGGTCTCCTCGGCCCTCTGGGTCTCTAGGAGGCAGAACCAGCTCCAGGGCAATGAGTTGAGTTTGAGTGAAATCCCAAAGCAAACTATGTCATCACCACGCTTTTACCACTGCTGCGTGATAAAGGGCAGCCTCGCTATAACTTTGTATACAAACATTGAGTCGTAAGCAAAATTTTGGACAGATGGGGGTTTAGACATTTTACAAGAAAAATATGCATCCCCCTTTTGCAATATGTAAAATTAATCTTGCAGTGAGTTATTTAAGAACCATAAGCAATGGGCATAGTGTGTTATTCCCATTTGGTTTGCAATGTGAAGAGGAAAATTACAAATGTGATGCTTAGTGTCAGAAATTTGGAGGACCTCTGTCTTGGCGACCTAACAGCTCCCATGATAAACATCCAACATGGGACCAGGAGCAGAGAGAGTGTTCAACACCCACATCATACTTGACTAGTGCTGCTACGACAGAAATACCTCCTATGGATAGCTTCAACAAATCAAAACGTATTCCTCATCGTTCAGAAGGCTAGAAGTCTGGATTCGGAGTATCGCCTCGTGGAGAAGGCTTTCTTTCTGTGTCAACAATGGAGGAAGGACTTTCTCTGGTCGGAACTTCTGCTATTGGGCAAGCTCCTTGTGGCTTGATGTCTATTTTAGCGCATCTCTGTCAGCTTGTGTGCTTGCGCTCTCTTTGATAGTAAGATACTGCCTACACTGATCTTGCCTCATTCACATATCAAGAACAAGCCATTCTGAAATGGGGTAATAATTACAGGCAAAGAGATGAGGGCATACAACATATGTTCATTGTTGTCCTTTAAACCTCACCAGAAGCTCCTTTAACATCCACGCTTTTAGTAACATAGTGTTGCCTGTGCCATCTGGATTCTCAGACGAAAGAGAATTTCTGCATGGCTCTCCACACGTGTGCTTTTGAGCCCTCATACTCGAGTATAAGCCAACCCGAATATCAGCCAAGGCACCTAATTTTACCACAAAAACTACATTAAAAATGTGCTGAAAAACTAGGCTTACACACAAGTATATATGGTACTTAGAATAAATTGAATTCTCCTAGGAAATGTCATATCTTTCTACTTAAGAGATCACTGGGCTTGTCTGCACTTTGAAATTAATCATGATCTCAAGCAAATAGACCTCTTTCTTCACCTCAGAAACAAAATCACCTCTAAGGAAATAAAAAGCATGTTTTCAAACTACTTTGTACTTTTAACACAATACCTTTACACATGATTTTCTTTTATTTTGAAAAATTCTTTATTTGTATTTCTATTTCTTTTTTAATAAATCATTTTATTGGGGGCTCCTACAACTCTTATCACAATCCATACATCCATCCATTGTGTCAAGCACATTTGTACATTTGTTGCCATCATCATTTTCAAAACATTTTCTTTCCACTTGAGCCCTTGGTATCAGCTTACTTTTTCCCCCTCCCTCCCTGTTCTCCCATCCCTCATGAACTCCTGATAATTTATAGATTTTTTTTTCATGTCTTACACTGTCCGATATCTCCCTTCATCCACTTTTCTGTTATCCATACCCCTAGGGGATGGAGTGCGTTATGTTGATCGCTGTGATTGGTTTCCCATTTCTCCCCACACCTTTCCTCTACCTTCCTGGTATCGCTACTCTCAGTATTAGTCCTGAGGGGTTACCTGTCCTGGATGCCCTGTGCTTCCAGCTCTTGTGTACCCATGAACATGCTCTGATCTAGACAGATTTGTAAGGTCGAATTGGGGTCATGATAGTTGGGGGCAGGAAGCATTAAAGAACTAGAGGAAAGTTGTATGTTTCATTGGTGCGATACTACACCCTGACTGGCTCATCTCCTCCCCGTGTCCCTTCAGATCTTTCTTCTGAAGCACCTCTGTGGGATTCAAACCTCTGGATGCTAATAATGTGCACTGCTCGGGGACTCTATGTGGGAAAGCCATGACATAGAGTCAATTCTGACTCACAGCAGACTGCGTTAACCAACCCTAGGTGGGGAGGCAGCACCACAATAATGAACTCTAAACAGATTCTGAACCTGGAAACAGAACCCAAAACAAGGATTTATTTGGGAATTATAGGAGTGAGACAGGGAAGGGGAAAAAGCCAACAAAAGGTATGGTCGACCAAAAGGTATGCCATTGACCAATGATGGGGTGGTGGGTATAGTAAACTCTGAAATTTATCTCCACCTAGTGGCAGGGAGGTGCCTGGTAGAATGGTGGCTTGAGCATTGACTGCTAATCCCAAGGTCGGGATTTCAAATCCATCAGCTGATCTACAGGAGAAAGATGAGGCTGTCTGCTCCTGTAGAGACATCGTCTCAGAAACCCTAGGGGATAGTTAGTTCTATTCTATCCTATAAGGTCATGGTGTGCAGAATTAACTTGTTGGCAATGAGTTTGGATTTTTAGAGTTTTAGTGGCCAGGACACTGGGGTGTTTACTCATTGACCTCCAGTCCATTCCTTAAAGGTTGCCTTTGGGGACTCCAACTCTCAAACAGTTCTGGCTTGTCTTGTGCATGGGCCACACATGTGTCTGTGCTCTAGATTGACCAGATGGCCAAGAACAGACGAGACCTTTGGCTTTCCTGAGCCTGAGCAAAGAAGCCAAACGAGAGTAAGTCAGACCTGTGTACTTCCTTCACCAAACTCACATCGGACAAGCCTGCCCTGCCCTGGGAGCAGTACTCCAGGGGAAAGAGGCCCGGGAGCATACTCTGAGGAGTGAAGCCGGGAAAGAGTGCACCTGCTCCCTCCTGGAAAGTAGTTCTGATGGAGAATGATAATAGGTCAGAAGTATGCAAACAAACAACCAGGAATATCTCCACCCGCCTTTCTGTAACTCTCATTACATACTGAGCAGAAATCTCGAAGAAGTCTTCTTTTCTGCATTGACTTAAATTTCATCGAGTTTTTAGCACTGTGATACAACAAGAACAGAAAGCAGAGTTCAGGCATGAGAGAGCCAACATGAGCACATTTCACAGAATCGACCAACATGACGAGTACTTTCAGACACGAGTGCGTACCCTCTAAGGAAGAATTTTTAAAAAATCATAATCCAGTTATTGGAAAGTGGAATCAGGCTATTTTAAATGTTATTTCATAACTTCCAGATATCAAATAAATTGATTCAGGAAGGTAATAGGTGAGTAGACAAAAATAAATAATTATGAGGAGAAAAGAAACAGCATATAACTTGTTAGAAATAACTAAAATTGTATAGGGGATTAGTGTATTGTGCTAGCACCTACCTAACATCTGGATAGAAATTCTAACACAAGAACCTAATCTATGCATTAGAGAAGGAAAGCATTACTGACATGAAATATATTTGGCTGTCCAGTGTGCTTATGGATGTATAACTTTGTGTGGGAACGTGTGTATGGATGTATAGGTCCAAGTGGCTTATTCAATAGAGAGTTAGTAGCCTTTTTCAATTGTGTTGAGATGAAACAATCTATCTGGGCGTATAAAGTTCCTGTACCAAAGTAACTTGTGCTGTGAGAGACAGCAGACTATATTTGCGGGCCCCAAACAAGCTATTTACTCCTTCTTTCACTCATTCGTTCAACAGTGAATAAATGACCACTTGGTTGGTGGGAAAAAAGGGAGATAGAGCAGAAATAAAATTGTATTAGTTATCGATTGCCTCATAACAGATTACTCAAAATGTAGCAGCCTAAAACAGTGAGCATTTGTTATCTCACAGCCTTTCTGAGGATGAAGATTCTGCAAGCAGCTAGGTGTGGTGGGTCTGACTCAGGGTCTCTCACTGGGTTACAGTTCAGAGGTCAGTGGGGGCTGCAGTCATCATCAGTCTTGATTGCACTAGAAGATCCTTTCCCAAGGTCCCTCTGATGGCAGTGGGTCATAGCCCCCCTTTCTTACCACATGGCCTTCTCTGAGGACACAACATGGCAACCAGCGTCCCTAGCAGTGAATGGTCCAAGAGAAAGAAAGACCAACCACAAGAAAGGAAGCCAGGATGTCTATTATAACGTACCAGACCCCACAGCACTACTGTTTCTGTATGTTATTGATCACACAGACCAACCCTGAACTGTAAGGAAGGACATTTGTGCAGAGCAGTCACTGAGAATGACTGGGCGCCCTCTTGGAGGGTGGAAGACCATGGTGCATAAGAGAGGCCTCACCTTTCACTCACAGCCAAAGACATGACGCTCTTGTGAAACTTTCATGGAGGGTGAGGTCATCATGTAAGAGCTCAAAGATGGGAAGAAAATTCTGGACAGGAGGAGAGGAGACTCTTGCAGTACACAGCAAGTGACAGAGGAGCGAGGTTGGGCAAAGCACTCAGCACTACAGTCAATTGAAAGGATACAAACTGATTGTCTTCTAGGTCAAATTTTGGTTCTCAGTTCTAACTGAGAACGTTCTACTCAAAGCAAGAAAAAAGTTTATTGATTATTCTTTCTCTTAGTACAATCTGTCTGGCATGCAGCTCAAGAAGGCTAGTGCTGGTTTCCATAGTAATGAAGTCCCATAGGTAAACTCCGGGACACTCTGAGATGAAAATGATCAAAGGCCATCAGATTCAGAGCCGCCATTGGGTTCCAAAGAGATAGAATTGAATTGTATCTCTTTGTGTCATGATTAGCAACATCCAAGGATTGAAGGATGATTCATTTATATCTCCACAGGACTGTAGGCCCTTTAAACACTCACACTTGCCTGATAGAGTACTCAACAAGGACTTTCTCTTCTCTCCTCCTCCTCCTCCTCCTTCTTTTCTTCCTCCTTCTCACTCACATAAATTCCAAGCTTTATTTATCTTGACTAAAATATTTGGTCTTCTTCAATACTAGGTTCAAGACTTCCTATATATATACATATATACATATGGATTTTTGATGAGTCTCAAACATGCCTTCACATTCTTCAGTGTTTTTCCCATTTAAAAACAAGCAAACACGTTTGTACATTTGTTGGCATCATCATTCTCAAAACATTTGCTTTCTGCTTGAGCCCTTGGTATCAGCTCCTCATTTTTCCCCTTCCCTCCCTGCTTCCCCCTCCCTCATGAACCCTTGATAATTTATAAATTATTATTATTTTGGCATGTCTTACACTGTCCAACATCTCCCTTCACCCACTTTTCTGTTGTCCGTCCCCCAGGGAGGAGGTTATATGTAGATCCCTATAATCAGTTCCCCCTTTCTGCCCCACCCTCCCTCTACCCTCCCAGTATTGCCAACCACACCACTGGTCCTGAAGGGAACATCTGTTCTGGATTTCCTGTGTATCCAGTTCCTATCTGTACCAGTGTACATCCTCTGGTCTAGCCAGATTTGCAAGGTAGAATTGGGATATTTATTGGGGGGGAGAGTGTGTGTGGGGGAAGCATTTGGGAACTAGAGGAAAGTTGTATGTTTCATCATTGCTACAATGGGTGTATGTATGGATTGCAATAAGAGTTGTGCAAGCCCCCAATAAAATTATTTAAATAAAGTACATGGGAAAAACAAAGAAGTATAGTTCAAGTTTGAGAAGCAGACCCAAGGCCTGTTGCAACCATCGAGGGATGATGTTGTTAATTGCTGCCAAGTGGACTCCAACTTATACATAACCATCTGAAAAACCGTGTGGTCTTGTGCCATCTTTATGATCATTAGCATGATTTATGGTAATGTGCCTACTTTGTCGATATAATTAATTGAAAAAATAAATAAAAACTTTGTCTAAGTGGTTTCTATGTGCCAAAGGGTAACAGGTAAGTTTTCTGGAGGAAACCTCCAGGTCTTTCTTCTGATGTGCCTCAAGGAAATCTCACCCTCCAGCCTTTCAGTTGGCATCAGAGAACGTTAGTTTCTACCACTCACCACGTGGGGACACTTTTCAGTCCTCAAACAGGTCGCCTAATCAACCTTCCCATGAAAAGGAGCTGGGCTTCAAACTCCTTTCTGAGAAGTAGAATGTGAGCGATATGATGTGCAAGGGTCATTTGAAAAAGCAGTTTGGCTGCTATCTGCCTTTTTCTCTGGAGGCGTCTGTATTCTGAGTCACAAGAGAAGAAGTCTGTCTTTGCTGATGCTGAGACCATTTGGAGACGCCACATAGTCCCAGAGAGAGAGCTGCTCAAAGAGCCCAGCAGCACCAGCGCCCAGGCATTTGAGTTTTCCCAGCCCGGGTAGCAGATTTGTGAGCTGACCCTGCCCCAACCACTGAGGTTCTTCAATCATGTGAGAGACTGAGCCCGGTCAACCTCCAACACAATTAGAAATAATCACAAAGAATAGGTGCTCTTGCTTTAAGAGGAGCGCTGGTTGTGTTGTGATGAAAGCACTCATTGACTGATCAAGAGGTTGGCCAACTGAATGCACCACTTGCTCTGTGGGAGAGAACATGGCTGTGGTTTCCGTAAATCTTTAAGCCTTGGAAGCCCTAGGGGTCAATTTTCACAGGGCACCACTGAGTCAGAATGCACTCAATGACAGTGGGTTTGGTTGATTGAGGTCTGTTTTAAGCCACTTTTTGTTGGTATTCTGTATGTATATAGCAAAAGAAAAGCACAACAGATCTAGTCCAACTGAGAACAAATTATTCAACTCAAATCCTGAGTCTTTTGATCAAAAATTCTATAGAAGAATTCGGGTCAAAGGGAGAAAATAATGGACCAGAATTCTAAATTCCCATGGAATTCTTTTTTGAAACAGAGGCTAGAGGAAACCCCAAACAATTATGCTGCGGTAATTATTCAACCTTAAACCACACCAGAAATATCACCTGAAGTCTTCTTTAAACCAAATAACACTTTGAGTTTACTTAAAAAAATAAAAAAAGTCTACCTTAAGCATTGTTCCTTTTTTTCATGTTGGGAGTTAGTACATATATCATTCCATATTTCAACCATGTCAAGTAGAGTTGTATAATTGCTACCACAATCAGTTCCCAAACAGTCTTTTTCTACATGGCCTACTTGACATCGTCTCCCTTTTACCCCTCCACCACCACTGTCACTACTCCCACTTTCCCCTGAACCCCTTATTTACATGGTGTCCCTATAGATTCATCAATCCTGGGTTTCATATAACAAAAAAGGAAAAGCATATACACAGCTCAAGAGGGGGGACCTCCATTGACATAACACCTCTGAGACAGACTCTAATATAAACAAACAAAAACCTAACAAAACAATACCGCCAAAAATACAGAAAATGTTGGAAACCACATCCAGTCCACATCATAGGGGGATTTACGGACACGGTGTTAACTGCAGGTCAAATGTATGCCTTTGATCTTCTGTACTCCTCTCTCCCAAGCACTCTGCTTAGTGACCACTTTCCTCCCATCCCTCAATTTTAGAGAGAGGGAGTTCTCCTAGGCTTATTTCCTAGGTAGTCCCAATAATGGATCTTGGGTTTCCCCTGTCATCCATTACCTTCTTCCCACTGGCTTTTCACAATTTAGGCTTTCATACTGATCCCTCCTTCAACTTCGGATTATATGAACTATAATCCTTCGGTGGCTGATGATGGTGTCCTTCTTCCATGTGGACTTAGTTGACATCTCGCTTAGATGGCTTGTTTGGAGACAAGCCTTTATAACCCCCTGATACTATTTTATCTGATAGCCGGGCACCATCTACATTCTTTGCCACATTTTGCTATAGTGCCTATATCTTCTGTGTTCCCTTCCTAAGAATGACTATTGAGCAGGGCCATGATGGAAGAACTAATTGTCCTTAAGTCAGAGCATTGATCCTTTTTAAAGAACTATCTATCTGGATCAAACTGATGATAGTCACTGGAAAGCTTAGAGGGGCCTGAGAAGAACAATCCAGAAAGCAGGGTGAGAACAGCTGTACAACTTGACGAAGGTAATCATGGCCACCGGATTGTGCATGTAGAGATGGATGAACACTTACAGAATGGATTCTCAAGGACAATGTTTTCTGCAGTTACCTCTTGGCCTCTAAAGGGAGCACATTGTGTTTTAGACATGGTTGGTGACCCTGAAAGACAATGATTGCCTACTGCCCATGTTCTCTGCGCATCCCCCCTACACGTGTACCCAGCACTTTCCCCACACACTGAAAATTTGGCCCTTCAAACCTTCTGCACTAGAAATTCAGTAAAATGTGACCTTTCAATCCCTCTGCTTATAAACTGTAGCAGCCATCACCTTCAGAAGTGGGTGGTTCGAGGGAGAAAATAACAAATAGCTCTAGGGAAATGGTCATTTCCTGGAAAACCATAGCATCCAACAAAAAGAATAATTTTCAATATAACATTCGTATATGTCTCACTACCATCCCTTTCAATGTGTAAAACCCTCACAGGTGACTTATTTTAATTGCTACAGCAGGAGGTATTTTAGCTATTCAAAGATGCAAAATACAGGAAATTACCACTGGCATCTGTGCCCCAGATCCACTTTACAGGATGCTACCTGTGTATTTCCCCCCAGATCTAATTTACATGGAAGCCACTCCAGGTGTAGCAAGCACAGCTTATGCCCAAGAGAAGCTACACTCAGTAGTGGAAAGAGACGGCAGGCAGAGGGGTTGGTGGTAGACTATGCAGGCTCTCAGAGAAGAGGTGGGGTGGAATAACACCCACACACCTGAGTTTCCAGCTTAAACTAGCATCTCACCACTTCTCCCTTAAGGTCAAGGCTACTCTCCCACATAGCATGAATATAGTATATACAAGGTGAATGTAGGGACCAATGTCATCATCTCTGCTACAGATACAGAAAGTCAAAAGCTGCTGTGTTATAAGATCATTGTCGTCCCTGGAGGGCACAACCAGTCACCACTCAGCTATTAACCAAAAGGTGAATAGTTCACACACTCCTAGAGATGCCTCTGAAAAGCCTGGCCATCTGCTTCTGAAAGGTCCAAAACCAAGAAAACCCACTGCCATCAAATCGATTCCAACTCAGGGGGACCCTAGAAGAGAGAGGAGACTTGTCCCAGAAGGTTTCCAAAACTGCACTCTGTGAGAGGAGACGGCCCCATCTTCCCCCAGTGGATCGGCTGGTGTGTTCAAGTCACTTAATACGACGCTCCACCGCTCATGAAAGCCCCATGGTGCAGTTCTCCTTTGCACAAGTAGGGGCTTTCACGAATAGGAATGACTTTGCTGTTGACAGATAACTATGTTTTTAAATCATTTTATTGGAAGCTTGTACAACTCTTATCACAACCCATCCATCCATCGTGTCAAGCACATTTGTACATTTGTTGCCATCATCATTCTCAAAACATTTTCTTTCTACTTGAGCCCTTGGTTTCAGCTCCTCCTTTTCCCCCCTCCCAACAGTAAGGTCATTGTCTGAATATTTGATTTGCTTTGTTCGACTCAGAGGTTATTGGCATTTACACGCTGACTTCCAACTCGGGGCCAGCCCTGCCATATTTTATAAGTGCAATAGGTACCGGAGGTCAGGGACGATCTTGTTGGGGTTCACAGCTATTCTGTTGGTCAAGTTCTGGTCCCTCATACCAACTCAAAAACTAACTTGCCTCCATAATTTCTGTACTTTATAAAAGAAACATTATAAAGTCAGGCTTTCTCATCTTGTATTAAATCAAGTAAGCAATAGAAAGGTGTTAGAGAAACTGTCTGAGCTCTGAACAAATGTGGTAAATATGACGATGACCTCAATCTGTATGCCTGAAGACGGTCATCTCAATGGCTGTGGTTTTTGTGTTGGGGGCACACGACACTTCCCTCCAAAACCAAACTTAGCTCACATCCCACCATCTCTGCGTGAGATGAGCACAAAGCCCAACTAACCCAGTGAGAGGCAATGGGAGAATTCCCAAACTGCTCATGCCATTAAACAAGAGGCTTTCTCTCTTCTGAGGATCCCAGTCTTAGGAACAGATAAGCTGTTACTTGACCACGGTGAGTCTGAGCAATCATGAAAGGAAGTCTACACTAAGAAAGTACACCAGAGTGAGACAAGGCTCTATAAATTCTTTCCAATTCTACTATGCCTTTGATGGAATCCTAGTGAACATCAAGAAAAACTGCTGTGTTTTTGAATACTTGGATAGAAGTCAATACAGTGAACCCTCATTTATCGCGGTTAATTGGTTCTAGACCCTACCATGATAAATTAAATTCCGCGAAGTAGGATTCCTTATTTGTAAATCAAATATTTTCATAGTTAGAGCATAGAGGACATGAAAAAACACCCTTTAGTCACCATTACACTCGTATTACCCAATTTATTAAATGAAAAAGAGAAAATACAGTAAAACATTTTGGATGTTACAATTATCATTTATTATTTATTATATTATTTATGGCATCAAGCGTGTACAGTATGAGTCAATCAGTGGCAGTAATGACAGAGCATGTGCTGTTACGCAAAAACCGCAATAGAGTGAAGCCGTGGAAGTCGAAGCGCGAAGTGGCGAGGGTTCACTGTAGTTTCTTTTAAACTAGAATGAGTTAGGTTTTCTGCCCCTTGAAATGGAAATAGTTACGCCTAAGGCAAAAAGAAGTAATAAACAAGTCCTTTGTCATCCAGTCAAATCCTACTCACAGCAACCCACATGGTCTAGAGCAGGACTGCTCCTTGGGGTTTTCTAAAGAGCCCTGGTGACTTAGCGGATTCTTCGCTGGACCACTAACCAGAAAGAAGCTCAGCAGTCCAAACCCGCCAGCCACACTGAGGGAGAAAGATGGGGCTTTCGACTCTTATGTAAATGATGGTCTCAGAAGCCCACAGGGGCAGCCCTACTTTGTCCTGCAGGATTGCTGTGAGTCAGAAGACTCGATGGCAGTGACACAGGGCTTTCTTACCTGTAACCTTTACCAGAGCAGCTTCTGCAGGGCCAAGAGGCAGATTTGAATCATGTATGCAGTCCAGGCTCCAATACAGAAATCACCACAAGGAAACCAATCAAAACACCAACTCAGGGTTCATGAGCCACTTCTATTCATCGCAATCCTATAGGACAAGGTAGGAATGCCTCAGTGGGTTTTCACAGCTATAAATCTTCACAGAAGCAACTGCTTCACCTGTCTCCTGCAGAGTAGCTACTGGGTTCAAATTGCACCCCTTTGCATGAGCATCCGAGTACTTTAACCACTGCACTAGCAGGGCTCCTTACTTGAAGAGGATCATATAAACAAGAGTCCATACAATGGGAAATTGGCTGAGCTATAATACCATCAATCAATGGAAATCATGATACATTTAGTCCAAGCTAAGAAATAGGAGATTCTTATAAATTATAAATTTATAAATTTTTATAAATTATACAACTGCTTCACTTGTCACCAGTTGTATCTGAGAACACAGGCAAAGTGCCTAGCAAGGCTAACATATGAGACACTTTGCAGAAAGAAAATGCTATACGTCATCGTGAATACCTTGGTTATTCAGTGCAGCCTTCACTGGGTCCAGAAAGAGACATCTTTTGAGAAAGTAAGTCTATGTTCTGGAAACAGGGAAGAAAAGGAAACCTTGATAAGAAAGAGCCTTTCTGCCTACAGTAAGTATTATTGAACACGTGCTAGAGTCTGCTTACCTTCTTACTTGCAGTACTAAAAAACAAAACACAAACACAAATAAAGTAATGTCTGATGAGTTGAGTCTGGCTCATGGCAGCTTCAGGTGCATCGGGCAGCACTGTGCTCCCAGGTTTCCAATGGCCGACTCCTCCGAGTAGTGTGCCAGGGACCGCTCCTGAAGCACTTCTGGGTGAGCAGGTAAGTGTTTGCTCCTCTCCCTAGAGAGGCGAAGCTAAGGTAGGGATAGAAGCTGAAAGAGGAGCGGAAAGCAATGCCCTCCTCTCCCCTCCCTTCTCGCATCCTTTAACCACACACTGAGGAAGGACGAAAACTGTTGTCCTCAATGGAAGACAAAGACAACACCCCAATGGAAAGGAAGAAAACAGTGCCAATAGCAACCTCATGAGCAATGGAGGGAAAACTAAGTTGTCAAGGATTTCATTTTACTTGGGTCCACAATGCACACCCGTGGATGTAGGAGCCAAGAAATTAAACAGCACATTACCTTGAACAAATCTGATGCAAAAGACCTGTGTAAAGTGTTAACGAGCAACAACGTCGCTCTGAGGTGAACCAGATCCAAGTTATCTCTGATCACCGTATAGCTGGACAAAGAATAAGGAATTGGATGCATTTGGATGATGATGTTGGTAGGCATGTTGAATGTGCCATGGACAGCCAGAACAAACAAATCTGTCTTGGAAGAAGTACAACAGAAGGACCCTTAAAGGGTAGGAGGGCCAGATTTCGTTTCACTTACTTTGGATAGGTGATTAGAGGGTCAGAGAAAAGAGAAAGGCCCCCAGGGAGATGGATTCGGTAGGGTGGCAGCAACCGTCAACTCGAACATAGGCACTTCGGTGAGGATGGTGCAGCACCTCGCCTGGTTTGTGCTCCGTTGTGCACAGGATGGCCGGTCCAACTGACTAGACCGCATCAAACAGCAACACGAGCACCGTGGCTGGACTCGTCCCGAGTGCTAGGCTCTTGGACCACAGAATCCCAGCACCATGCCCTCCTGCTTCAACTGAAGACCACACGGAGGAAAACCAAGACTCCCCTGGAGAGGGAAAACTGGGCCCTGGCTTTTTGGGATGCACGTGGAGCCCACTGGCTCTGAGATTATAAACACCCCAATCTCCCTTTTCTTCCTTTGGTTTTGTCAAAGGGCCATGGTTTCCTAATATGCCAGCAGCATGTTTGTTTTGCATTTGGTTGCGGCTTATTAAAGCCGCAGATGTGGGTGGGTGGTAGGAACTCAGCACTTTGCTTTCTTACCGATAAGTACTGCCATCAGCTGCACACATATGGCCCCTATTAAAGTAAATGGAAGGCACGTGTCTAATTTGGAGGGCAAATTGGCAAAACTGAAACAGCTGTAGCTATTGACCCTCTGTGTTGAGCAGGGCTTCGAACCAATTCCTTTCAACGTGACCCCTGCTGAGGATTTGCCTTTCTACCTCCAAGACACCGAACCAGAATCTACCTTTTAACCAGACTCCCATATATAATACAGAAGAAGGTATATATGTGATCGATATGCATGTATATATAAATAAGTTCTACATGTATATATATACATGCATACCAACCTATATATATGATTCACCTAGGACTCTGTTAAAATGTTGATTCAGTTGCTGTAGATCAGGGATGGTGCAAATTCTTAGCAGAGGGCTAAGACAGAATATATCAGTCAAGGGCCATGGGTTTGCTACTCAAAGTAAATAGTTTATCACATATTTCTATCCTGTGTGCATATGACCTCCTCACTGCATAATGGTAGAATTTCTTCCCACCTCTGCTTACGTATCTTGGGACATGGCTTCTTCTTTTCAGTATTCACATATTTCTTTCTCATTATGAAAGAAGAAACTTACTGCTTCCCATGAAACCCAGGCATGTGTCAAGTGTGACCGCAGATATTGTATTGTTAAAATAAAACTGAGTACTAGTAATCTTTTCTAACTTACAAGGGAAAAATAGACTAAAAGTTGACATATTCTCAATCTCAAGTTTGTCTCTCACAGATTTCTATTCAACCTTTGACAATCACTCCACATTTCTTCTACCAAGTGCTAGGGGCTGAAAACAAGGGGCAGAATAAGAAGTAAGGAATATAAAAGATGGAAACCTAGGAAGAAGCTAACTCTGTTGGCTGGGTGATTTTTATGTCATGAGCCAGTGTGACTAAGAAGAGATGTTAGGTTATTGTAATAGGTAGGGATCTCTAGAGAAACAAAACCAGGACACTTATGATTATTGGTAGATAGATGATAGATAGATAGATAGATAGATAGATAGATAGATAGATAGATAGATAGATAGATAGATAGATAGATTTATACAGCACAAAGGAATATAACAGCTAATTAGTCCACACAGCAGTACAGATGGCTCAGTTCAACTCACTTCTGTGGAGCAGTTAATATACTGGAAGTCCTTCAACTCACAGGGGCTGCTGGGTCCAAGGTCAATGAAGCAGACAGCTGAGGCTTTCTTCAGGAAATACAGGCAGTCTGGCCACAAACAGCAAGCCAGGTCACCAACAGTCAGCAGCTCAGAAGCTTAGCAAAGCAGGCCTGGATGGGATATCAAACTCAAGCAATGCAAGACAACAATATCTGCCAGCCTCAAGTGCAAGCGATATACACACCAGCAGCGTGGCAAAACAGGTCTTGAAGGAACCTCAAGCTCTAGTGATCCATGGGTTGGCTGTCCCACAGGTAGTGTAACTCACAAGTTGAGGCAGAGAACGAGCTAAAGCAACCTCACACTGGCCCAATCACCAGAGAGCAAGAGAGAGAGGGGCGGGCCTTGCTGAACCATTTATCACTTTGCCTTCCAATCAAACTACAACCTTATTAATCCCACATGCTCCTATTGGCCAGGTTGACACAACAAACCTACCTATCACAGTAATATACTTATACTTTTTAAGTTCAACTAGAGTAGTCCATTTTCCATGGGTGTTCTTAAAGGCGTCCTAACATTTGGGATTCCTAGCTCCTAAACAAATTTGAGAGCTACTGGTCAAACCCATTAATTTGAATAAAATAAGCAAACCAACTTCCAAAGTGTTGCCATTTATACACTTCTGTGGTAACACCTTTCTGGGCAACACCTTGTCTTAATCTAAGGTGATGGGGTGGTCCAGGCCACATTTACAATCCCTGCTTCCATTTCTTGTCAGAAGCCTGACAGTGAGTCCAGTGTGCAGTCCACACTCTGCGAGAAAGGAAGATGGTTATTGCCAGAGACCACAGAATATTCTGACCCGAGAAATAAGTCTTGGGAGAAGTCGGAGAAGCTGCATGATTGAAGAGAAAACCAAACTCACTGCCATTGAGTCAAACTGCCTGTCCCTGGGGGTTTCTGAGACGGTCGCTGCTTACAGGAGCAGAGCGCTTTAGCGTTCTCCCTCAGAACCATTGCTGAGTTCTGACTGCTGACCTCGAGGTAACCAGGTCAATGCATAACCCACAACACCACCGGGGCTCTGTCTGGAAGAAAAGAGGAATGGTTATTTTGATAAGTCTTACTATACCCTGGAGCAACTGCCTGTCTTTAAATTTTTCAAAGTATCACAAGATATTTTAGTTTTTTACAAATCTCTTTTGGGAATATGTATTTTTTAAATGTCATATGAATCTACTACTTAAACTGGGTTATGTGAGTCATGGTTGTCAACCTTCCTAATGCCATGACCCTTTAATGCAGTTCTTCATGTGGTGGTGACCCCGCAACCATAAAATTACTTTTGTTGCTACTTTATCACTGTCATTTTGCTACTGTTAGGAATTGGGCAACCCCTGTGAAAAGGTCGCTCGAACCCCCAAGGGGCCGTGACCCACAGGTTGAGAACCGCTGGGTTAAGAGGAGTCATGCCTACAATTCCAGGTCCATTGCGGGTCACTCTGAGGTTGCTTGAGGTTGTTGCTGTCCTAAATTGCAATCTAGTAGGTTCTGACCCACAGTGAACTTCTGTACAACAGAACCAAGCACTGCCATGTCCTGCACCATCCTCCTCCTCCTTCCTGTGCTTGAGCCCATTGTTGCACAGTGTCACTGCATACACCCTGAGTGCCTTCATCCCCTTCGCTGTCCCTCTACTTGAGCTACCATGGTGTCCTCTCCAGGGACTGGTCTCTCCTGACAACATGTCCAAAGGATGTGTGGCAGTTACAGAATCTGGTGTCAATTTGGGACTAGAGAGGATTAAGAGTGAAGGGGTGGAGTCTAGTCTGTCAATTGGGTCATAGCCAATAAGGCCTCTTTGTGGGCAAGGCCTTCCCCTGAGAATTCCGGGGACTCTTGCTTTTTCCTCCTTAGAGGCAGGAGACGCCTTCCTCTCTCTATTCACTCCCTGAGACATCCCTGAAGAGAAGCCACATGAACTTACCCTAATGCAGCCCTTGGACCTGGAGAAGCCACGTGGAGACCCCTGCCAGTGCTGAGATGCTTACAATGCCACTGGACTTACAAGACTTTCTCCTCACTGGTCTGTGATCATCCTGCATTTGGTGTGATTGTATGTGTTTCATGAGTCTAAAAATAACTTTATAAATTGGTATAGAACATGTGGGCTAATATCAGGCTTGTACTGGACTGGGTTGGAATGCTTTCTTAATGTACAACAACTCTTCATAAAAAACTCTCTCTTATACACCTGTGAGTGTCTGTGGATTTGTTACTCTACATGGATCAACACAATATGTAAAACAAAGTCTTGCCATCCTTACCTGTAAGGAGCACTCAGAGGTAGGTCTCCAAATTTTATTGCAATAACTTCCTGGGCAGAAAGTTTTCCTCTCAATTGCATGGGTGCATGGAAACATACATGCTTTCTCTCTGCACATCATTCCACCCACCCCCTCTGACTCCCAGGTAAAAGCCTTGGTCTCCTGCTATCCTCCAATCAGTTCACAGTTCCCTTGGCATGGATTCCAATTCATGACCATCCCAGCTGTGCAGTTCGCGAGGCCCATGTGTCAGATTCCAGCTGTGTCGTCAATGACTGATTTCTTTTTTTATTTTTAGTAGAAATTGTCACTAGAGACTCCAAGTCCACTTGAATTTTATTTTCCCCCTATTTTCTTTCTTTAAGCCACTCAAACCACAATGTAAGTTTGAGTACTAAGAAATCTGGAAGGATTTTTCATTTTTTTTAAAAAGAAATATAATGTAAATCTTTCCATGGTGACTGATGTCTGTGCCAGGAGATTGCCAGGCTCTTTGATGGACTCCTTTGGGTGGTCTGAAATCACCAGTCTTTCAGTTCAAGAGTCAAGCACAGGTGAACAGTTTGCACCACCTTGACTCCCTGCTAGCCAGTCAAGCCCAACTCCTCGCAACCCCGTAGGAAGTGGTAGAACTGCCCCGTTAGATTTCTCAGACTTTAAATCTTTACAGGAGTAAACAGCTTTCTCTTCCCCTGTGGAGTGGCTGATGGGTTCAAACCTCCGACCTCGTGGTTAGCAGCTCAACGCATAGCCCCCTATGCTATCAGAGCTCCATCTCATCATCTACAGGCTCCTTTAATTCGTTACAACAAAAACAAAGACAAATTCACTGTCTTCTAGTCTATTCTGACTCACAGGACTGGATAGAACTGCCCCTTTTGATTCTGAGACTTTAAATCTTTATGGGAATATGAAGCTTCACCTTTCTCCCTTGAACTAGGGGCCTTGTAGTTAGCAGCTCGACGCATAGACCACGGTGCCAACAGCTTTCACAGCTTTCAGCCAGGAGCGGGAAATATATTCCTCAGTGGCCCCTCTCTGATTCTTTGCATTGTCATTGGAATTTGGTCAATATAGCTTCTATTTAAGCAGCCCTGATGGTATCTTGGGTTATGCATTAGACTACTAACCACATGGTCATCAGTTCACAACCACCAGCCATTCCACTGAACAAAGATGAGGCTTTTTACTCCATGAAGAGTTAAGAGTCTTGGAAACCCCCAGGGGTGGTTCTGTTCTGTCCTATAGGATCCCTAAGGGTTAGAATCAACTCCAGAACCATGTGTTGTTGGTTTGCTGGAGCAGGAGTCAAGAGCTCAGCTGCTAATCCCAAGATCAGCAGCTGAAGCCAAGCAGCCACTCCTGGGGAAGGATGCTAACATTGGGGTGTTACAAACCCTCTAGGAGGGTTCTCTCCTGTCCTGTGGGGCTGCCAGGAGTTGACATTGACTCAAAGGGGTGGGTTTCATTTTGAGTTATATTTTAATTGCCGTTTTAAAGAGTATACAAAGAAACAAGATAAGCTCAAAAAGTCCTGTTTTGTTTTTAAGGACTTTCTGTTTATCCGAAACAGAAACATGTGTCAACGAGTTCCCATTAGTTGCTGAAGCAGGATGGACATGATGAATGAAAGGACATTTCCTACAAGTTTCAAGGAGGTAACTCGAACAGACTATCAACAACAAAACCCAAAACCAAGCAAACCGCCTGCCACTGTGCCTATTCCAACTCTCAGTGGGGTTTTCAGGACAAATCTTTATGAGAGGAGACAGCCTCAGTTTTCTCCCAGGCCTTTGCCTCTTTGCACTGGTGGGTTTGAACTCCTGTTAACTCCAGCTATCAGCTCACCGCTGCACTCACAGGACCTTTATCTAAGACAATAGCATTTGAATACTGTTGTTATGTTGTTGCCACTGTTGTTCAAGTCAGGTCCAATCCATAGAGGCCCTACAACTCTATACCCAGTGGAAGACACTATCCCCCCCTCACAAGCCCTGCTGGCTGTGAGCCCCCTGTGGCAGCGTCACAGTGTCAAGCTATTTCATTGACAGTGTCTCTTCTTTTTCGCTGACCCTTTATCAAGCACGACGTCCTTCCCCCAGGACTTGTCTCTCCTGGGACTATGCCCAAAGTAACTGAGAAGAAGTCTTGCCATCCTGGCTTCTAGGGACCCTTCTGGTTATACTCTTTCCAAGACAGTCTGTTGATTCTTCTGGTGGTGCATGATTTATATAATATAAATGTCATAATATATGTATATTATATGTATATTATATATATATAATATATAATACTATATGCCAACACCATAACTCAAAAGCATACATTCTTCTGTGGCCTCCTTATTCTCTGTCTGACTTTCCCAGGCGTAGGAAGTGATGGGAAACACCATGGCTTTGGTCAGGGACACTTTAGTCTTCAAGTTCACAGCGTGGCTTTTGAACACTCTAAACGACCAATCTGCAGATTTCCCCTGTGTAATGTCTCAATAGGTTCATTTGATTGCTTGACTGCTCCTTCCATGAGGGTTAATTGTATATCTAAGTAAAATCAAATTCTTAAGGTCAATCTTCTATCAGAATGTTGCTTATTGGTCCAGTTCTGAGGATATATGTTTTCTTCCCACTGAGCGGCAGGCACTTCCTATGGAAAGCCGTCATCTTTGATCTTCCTCAATAAGTGCTGAAGTCCTCTTCCTTGTCAGCATATCTCATGTTGTTCATGAGTCTTCCTCTAATCCCGATGCCACATTCTCCTTCAATTATCCAATGTCTCTTACTATTTGCTCAGGCTACATTGTTGTGGTTGGTGTAAATGGGAGAGCTGGTCTATTTGGACATACACAAAACTGTGATCTTTAATATTAAATGTGACTAAGTGACTGTGCAGCAAGTCTACATTTAGAAGCAATGTGTCTCCCAGACTTATCCCAACTCTTGAGGAGGAGACCAGAGAGATTTTGATTGGGTGGTGAAAAATAACTCCTCTCTCCCTGGTGTCATATCATGGTCGATACCACCACCAAATTCAATGTGCAGATGATTCATTTCTTCCACCCTCGAGTCTCCCTCAACTCAAGTTCAAACTCCATGCCTTCGAGTCAATGATGAGCCCAAGTGGGGGAGTGGGTTATGCATCAGGCAGTTTCAACCCCCCCAGCTTCTCTATGGAAGAAAGATGAAGCTTTCTACTTCTGTAAAGATTTGCAGACTTTGAAACCCACAGTGGTAGTTCAACTCTTTCCCATCCTGGTAGCGAAAAATGCATGACTGCTAACCTGGATGTTGAAGGTCTGAATCTGTCCAGCAATTCCTTGGAAAAGAGGCCAGTGAAATACTGCTGTTAGGGTTCCAGCTAAGAAAACCCTATGGAGCAGTCTCCTCTATTATCCACAGAGACCAGTTGAGTCCCAATCACACATCTGAGTCAGAAATCAGCAATAGTTACAACCACCCTTGGGAGAATTAGCTGGAAGAAAGAGACATCAAACTGATTTACAACTCTGGGCAGCCTTTCTCGGTCTAGGGGAGAAAGGATTTCTCAGAGGGCGTTTCTCAGCTGCTGCCTCTTCCTGACGCAAGTGTCAAAAACGCTGGCAGGTGAACACTCTGTCCCTGTGGTAGCCTTGGTCTTGGCATTTGTAAGTCAGAATACTTCTGTCATCACCCACCCACAGAAGTTCAAAAGACAGCCAGCAGTGCCCTGAGGCCAAGGCCAGGGAGCTGCAGTTGTCCCTGGGGGAATAAAATTAAGAAACCTTTCAGCACACCATCTCAGCACTTCCTATAGGAGAAAATTTAAGGCGTTGGAGAAGACAGGTGGTTCAGAACAAAGGGTTGGACTCTCTGGAGAAGGGAGCACTAACAATCAGGGTTTCACACCTTCCTAGTTTTGCCAACCCTTGCAAACCATAGCATGCAGAAACAGCTTCTTTTGTTTCAGTCTGACAAGGGCCAGGGGCCGGGCTAATTTCCAATGTACTCTATGCTGTATAGACAGATCATGAGCCAGTTAGAAAACAAAGAATCAAATGTATGTATCAAAACTCATCCTAGCCCTTGGCATGCTTATCTGTCCATTGAAACATCTGAGGCTTTATCAGAAATCAATGAGGTGTCTTTTCTACCTGGTGAATTAACAAAAAGTAACTAAAATCATCACAAGATGTAGTACTTTATAGGCTGAGAAAATATATATCAAATGTTAGAGCTAGAAATTCATGTACAATGAAGATCTCCAAATCTCTAATTTGAGGGAGAAAAATGAGACCAAATAAAATGTTTACAAAGGTAGGACCAACAGCTGGCTACTGAAAGAGTCACAACCTTGATGCAGTTATTTATCACATATATGGTCCGGTTTGGCACTGGATGCCTGAAGCTACAGGTGGATTAAGCCAAGCCTCACTCTGCACTTGCGGATGGCAGGGGACACGGCTGCCCTCCGGAGAATCATTAGTGTACAATGGTGGCTCAACTTTAGAGTGCACTGGTTAGAGGTTCTGATGTAATGGGTCTCGTGTGCTACCCCGATCCTCTCTTTCCTTGCCATTAGGCTCTAGATTTTGTCACCTATTGCTTCCCGCCCCAGAACAGCCAGCTCCAAGAGCAGTGGATGCAATTTCTCTTCATTTCTCACGGCATTGCAGAAACAAGCTCCTTCTTAGACAATAATATGCCTTTTCTAAAAGTCAACTTTAAGTCAATAAAATTTAAGTTAGAAAATAAGAGTTTTGCTTGAACTTCTGGGAAGATGGTGACGGAGTGACACAAACCAGAAGGACTCCAAAGAGTCCAGCCCAGGAGAGTTGCTTAGAGGGAACTTTTTAACACAGCTGGAACACAGGAGGAGCATCATAAAGATAAGTAGCCACAGACCCACGGGGTTTTGAAGGGCTGGGGGCTTTTGGCTTACCTCAGTGGAAACCGGCTGGGGCTTGACCTTGGCCCCACCACTGTCTCTACCAGAACT
>NW_022103896.1:32430891-32433000 GCF_000313985.2 Echinops telfairi
AATGTACAAATGTGCTTTACACAATTGATGTATATATGGGTTGTGATAAGAGTTGTATGAGCCCCTAATAAAATGATTTAAAAAAAAAGAAAATAAGAGTTTCTTAAAGTTGTCAAATGTCTCCATTCCAGGGTCAGTGACAACATGGGTTCAATTTCACAACCCTAAGCCATTTGTTCAGGCCAGGAGATTCATTCTCTTCCCAACCTTCAGATTTTACATGCTCACTGGACCTCCACAACTCCAAGTCTAGGTCAAAAGCAGCCCAGGCCTGAGAGAGAGAGGGGGGACAGGGGAGAAAGGAGATAGAAGAAAGTGTTCCCATCCTCCATTCTAACAGCCACCCAGAAATAACTTAATTTCAGAATGGTTGACCATTGGAATGTGCATTTGCTTCAGAGACAACCCACCCCTAGCGATGAGACTGCAGCTGAACTTTCCCAGGGTAACTCTGGAGACTGAGAGCAACACATTTTCCAAAGCCTGTGCTCTGTAACTTGTCGCAGTTGCTGAAACACCAATAGCCCACGGGCGATGACGTGATTGGGCCAAAATCAGTGCTATTCTGTAATAGGCAGAATGATGCATCCCCAAAGATGCCCAGGCCCTGATGGCCAGAACTCATGGATGTTACATGACATGGCACAATGAGCATCATAGATGCAATTAAATTCAGGGCTTGGAGTTAGAGAAATCCTGTATTATTTAGGAAGGCCCAATGGAATCACACGAGTCCTTAAAAACTTCCCAAGTTGATGAAAAAATGGAGATGAGATTATAGAAAACATGGAATTACCAACCCTGAAAGTGGAAGAAGGCGGACTTTGGATAAAATATGCTGACAGTCGATAAATAAAAATGAAAAAAATACAAACTCACTGACATAAAGTTGATGCTGACTCAGTGACCTTATAGGACAAGGTAGAACTACACCTGTGTAACTCTTTAAGGGAGCCTCAGCTAGTGGTTTTGAACTGTTGACCTTGTAGTTAGCAGCCCAACTCAGAACCACTATGCCACCAAGTCTCCTAGGCAGCCTATAGAATGTGGAAAAGCTAACAAAAGGATTGATCCATAGATCTCTAGGAAGGAGGTGGCTATGCCTGCACCTTGATTTTCACCCAGTCAATTCTGGATTGAATGTTGATTCACAGAAGTATAAGTACACTCTTGTTGAAAGCTACTACATTGGTAACCATTTGTTATGAAAACAAATACTTAATCTTTTCTCAGTCTCTTCTCATCCAGAGTACAAATGTGGAGGAGCAATCTCACTGCTAATGTTGTCATGGCTGGATGACATCAATTTGATTTGGAATCATAGTAGTGACAAAGCGTAGAGCGGCCCCACAGGATTTCCTGGGCTGTAATCTGCTTACCAGGTTTGCACCCTCCATGGAGTTGCTGGGTAGCTTTTACCTGCCAGCCTTTCTGTAATTAGCGAAGAGCTTAGCTGTTTTACACTAAAGCTCCCTAATGGGAAACTAATGCTTAATCCTTCGTCTAGAGTGTGAAAGAATAACTGACTCACCTAGGCATACCTTTTTACACTTGTAATAAGGGGTTCATCTTAAATATGGTTCTTGGATAAATGGAAGATTCAAGAAAATGATCTGAAACATTAAATAAGTTTGAAATCATAGAGGGAAAAAAAACCCAAAATAGTAAACTTCCAGGACCTTCTTGATATATTCTTTGTGTTGTCCTCCATTTTTAATAGATATTTACTCTCTTTCCATGAGGCAATCTTTGTTCCTAGCCATCTGACTTGGAATGGCATTAATCAGGACTGGGCACTCTGACTTCACTGAAAGCTGCATGTATGGCTTCTTAAGCTATTAGGCACCCAGCAACTGCAGAATGCTCCAAGTGATAGAGCACGGAGGATGGGGTGGGGTGGCATTGCCATAAAGACTGGAAGAGAAGTGGTTCTCCCCTAGACCAGAATTGGTACTAAAGGTTAACCTCAAGGGGGTTAACCTCAGATTTATTTGAGTTTCTTTCTTTCTTTCTTTGTTTCTTGAATTAGTTGTCATATGTTCAACTGGTTCCAATTTTATTTCATGAATGATACTTAGCTCTGTGAGTCCCAAATTCTGGCACCTCAAG
>NW_022103896.1:32433840-32434860 GCF_000313985.2 Echinops telfairi
CCCGTGCTCTTATTATTGCAGATATTGGCGTGATACACACCATTTACAAGTCTCTTCAAAGATTCCAAGTAGTGAAATGTAAGCAAGGTGGCCATCCCTGTGAATCTATACAGAACTGAGGCTCCTGAATAGGCATTTCGAACATCCCATTTCAGAACAACAGTAGGGGAAAGGATGTTGGATCAGGAGAAGTCCTCAGCCCCAGAGCATCTGTAGAATTGATCTCTTCTTCCAACAGGAACTACACAATACTTGATTGAAAACAGTGCAGGTCAGATCCTTGATGAGAGGCTAGACTAGAAGTTTCTTGAATCTCCGGTTATACTGTACGAGTCTGCAGTGAGGGGACGGTGCCAGGATGCGGCTGTCATCAAGAGCCCCAGTCTTGTGTCCTGAAATGCCAGTCGCTCCTCTGTGCCGTCCAGGGCATGCCCAGAGAGCATCTGACAGAGGGGGCGTCAGGGCTGGAGCATGCCTTTGTGTTGTCGCTGAAGACCTGCTCCAGCAATGGCACGGACGGAGAAACAGCCCGCCGTGCCCTCTTCTAGACTCCGTACTTCCCCACTTACCAACCTAATGTTCTCTCTCTTTGTAATCCAACTGAAGCTATAGCGCCTCATAAGGCAGGTTCCTTACTGACATTTTTAAGCAGACTCAAATTTTTCTATTCAAACCTGTTTCTTTAGTATATTATTAAACTGAATATTCTTTCATATAATAAATTGAAATCACTCATCTAATAAACACAAAATGTGAGAGAGCCTCCAAATCTAGGTGCTTGGCATGAGAGAGGCTTCTGCCCCAGGGCACAGGCAGGATTTGGTTCATTTGTAACTTTACTTCTGTTTATCATTAACACTGAAAGAGGCAACACATAGCTATGGTTTTCAGGAGTGTTTGTTGAGGAGCGTGCGAAATGGTACTTGGATCTACTTCATTTTATTGCACTTCCCTGTGTTGTGTTTGCAGATATTTTGTGTTTTACAAATTGAAGGCCTGAGGCCACCCCGCATTTAGGAA
>NW_022103896.1:32434960-32437382 GCF_000313985.2 Echinops telfairi
TGAAAAGTTCAACCCAGAGGAAAAACTAATCCATCATTATAATTAAGTTAACCTAAACAAACAAAATAATCAGGCTAACGGTCCAAGGTTTTGTTTCACAGTGAATTGAGTAGGGCTTTTTTTTTCCTTTCTTGACTATTAATTTATAAAGAAGGCCTGCTGGCTCTCTCTTTTGGGTTGGTGAGATTTTGACATTGAGAGTTTCTATAAGGTACATGCATAATGTCCAGTTCCCACAGGCAGTAGCAGTCTCTCGGGAAGCAGCATTTGGGCATGGAGACGTCATTTGACAAATTATAACTAAATGAGTTCTATAAAGGGTTCCTAGGAATCAGATTAAACACAATGGCAGTGATTTTGGTTTTTGGAGTGTTGTGTGTTAGATGGTTTTCATGAATATACTGCGTAAAATTGAAAACACTGCACAGTCCATTAAAATATTTCCCCATTTATCAATCAAGATTATTTATAATTCCCATTTTTGCTTTAGATTAATTTAAGATGATAGTCTGACTCCTTTGCAGATACAACCAAAAAAATAAATAGACTCAAAGTCATTGTCATTTAGACAGGACTGACGCACAGGGACCCCGTGGGACAGGACAGAACTGCTCCTGTGAGTTGCTGAGACTGGGCATCTTCATGGGAGTAGAAAGCCCCATCTTTCTCTGTGGAGCGGCTGGTGGTTTCAAATTGTCAACCTGGAGGAACACAGTCCAATGCATAACCTCTACTGCCCCCCCCTCATCTTGGTAATCCTCACAAATTTCAAACGTTTTCAGTGTGTCACATGGAAGAGACTAGTTTACAGTGTAAACGTAACAGTTATGTACAATAAAGAAAATGTATGGCTCACTTCAATGCTTTATTTATGGTCTGGAATGGAAACTACAGGAGCTCCAAGGGAAGCCGGTGTCTTCCACGAGATGAAAGGAAGGAACTGATTCCCTGGCAATCTGAAACAATAAAGATGGAAATAATGATTGTTTAAAGATTTCTCCAGAATTTTTCAGATGTTTGCAAAAATGAAGAGACCTGTATGATTAAGGGGTCCAGCTCTCTCACAAGTTGCATGGGTTTGAGAGGGCAGATCTGCAGTCAGAGAACGGATAGATGAGAGAAAGAAAGAGCAAAGTGGGGGCACAGGGGACCCGGAAGCATAAGCACTCCAGGGGTCAGAACTTTATTTGAGGCAGGTTTCTCTACACTCCCTATCATGCAGCCTGCATCTCGTGCCAGGTTTCTACACAAAGGGGCAGTTGACAATTATATGAGGGCATACAAAGAAACATTGATGCACCTGCCAAGCTGTTCACAGACAGGAGGAGAGAATACAGTAGGGACCAGGGAGGAACTGACATTTTGCAGACTGCTGTGTTTCAGCAGCTTTGCCAGGGAACAGTGGCAAAGTGTCCCTCTTATCCCAGGTGGAGAGTCAGGCCAGTCGGTGCCTCATCAGCCCCTGGGTTGAGCCATCAGCACTCCCCACGGTACTGAACCGTGGAAGGTGGTGGCCTATCCCACTTGCCTAAGGAGCAAACAACTTTGCCCTCAAGAGACCATATTAGACATTTGACAGTGTAAGACATGAAAAATAATAATTTATAAATTATCAAGGGCTCCTGAGGGAGGGTGGGAGAGGGAGAGGAAAATGAGGAGCTGATATCAAGGGCTCAAGTAGAAAGAAAATATTTTGAGGATGATGATGGCAACAAATGTACAAATGTGCTTGAAACAAGGGATGGATGTATGGATTGTGATAAGAGTTCAACGAGCCCCCAATAAAAAGATGTTCTAAAATAAGAAAAGAAATTCTAAGTCCTTTACTCAAGAGGTCAGTTAGCCAGTTACAGCTCTATGAGGCCACTCAAAACCAAAGTGCCTAGCATAAAGAAAGATGATTGCTCTAGGTCAACATCAAAGCTCTATTATTGAATTAAATATATTCAATGTCCATCTTTGTCCCTTCCAAAAAAAAAAAAAACCTATTATCTAGGGATATTACTTCTTGTGATCTTTCAGCATCAGCCAACAATTGAAAGGACAAGAATATGGTTCTGAAGAAATGTTCACCAGGAAATGCTTTTCAAGATGGTTCCAGAAGAAAGCTTGTACAGCAGGAAGAAGGTCCATACAGCTGACTAAGGAATGCCAAGAAATCAATGCTCACAAGCAAACCAGCCAACCTTGTAAAATTTCGACTTGCTGTTCTTTGGTCTACAGTGTACAGTTGATTATCCTGTGATGATCTGCACATTGCTGTAATGCTAGAAGCGATGTCACCAGTATTTTATATACCAGCAGGGTCATTCAAGGTGGGCCGGTTCTAGTGGAGTTCCCTGACTAACATAAACAAGGAAGGTGGATCTGGTAACTTAGATGAAAAATACAACTTTTCTCTAGTTCCTAAATGTTTCCTCCC
>NW_022103896.1:32438579-32496504 GCF_000313985.2 Echinops telfairi
GCAACCATCACAAAACAAGAGACCCGAGAACTAGAAAGGCGAGGCTTCACCACCCATTTATCCCTCCGCCTTTCAACCAGCCCCACATGTGATTATCGGCCAAGCTGGCACAATGAACTAACTCAGGTGTTTAACCAAGGAATTGTTGAGTTGACATGATGTGGTATTAGCCATTTTGAATCTAACAATCATATGATCAACTATTCAGGGAATAGCGAATTGAAAAGTAAGGTCAGGCTGAATTCCTTGGTGAAAAGAACATTTCCAGATCTATTCATAAGTGCATTTCTGTCCGTGATAAAATGATACCCATACACATACAAAGAAGACCAGTTACTCAGATGAAAGATTACTCACTAAAGCCAAAGATGAAGAAAATGGAGATATCTATCAATTGCTCTCTTCTGAAAGTGATCAAGTATGTGATCAAAATACATTGACACTGGTCATTGGAAAACAAAAGTTGGGAACAAAGAATGCTCTGTGATTGAAAAAAATATGGCCTTGGTGACATAACAACTCAGAGATAAAATGCTATAAATCCAAGGATTATTCTATTCACATTCCCTATCTGACAATATAAATAGAGTGGAGTACATAGAAATTAAATGGACTATAACTGTGGAAAGAGATGGTAGAGAAACTCAATGTCAATCAGCCTATACAAGGTCCGAGGCCAACTCTGGGATCGACCATAAGTTGTTCATGTGCATGTTCAGATTGAAGTGGATAAAAACAAGCCTACAAGGTTGTCATATGGCCTTGAATATATGCCACCTGAATTGGGACCTCCACAAGAATAGGTTTGATCAATTGGACTGAAGACGAGAGGAGTTGGTGGATGGCATCAAAAACATCACACACGAGAAAAACGAGAAAGAAGCGACCACAGTAAATGTCAAAAGAGACTCTAGAACTTGCTCTAGAAGGTGTACTAATCAGCCAGAAGAAACAATAAAGTAAGAACGAGATGAACAGAAGATTTCCAGGGCTGGATCAAGAAAACCAAGTGAAGTATTAAAATGAAATGTGGAAATACTTGGAGTCGGAGAATCAAAACAGGGAGAACATGCTCAACTTTCCTCAAGTTGAAAATAAAATGAAGCAACTCAAGCCATGAGTTGTAATATTGAAGGACTCCTAGGGAAGTGGCACAGGGAATATCGATAGAAGATGGAAGGCATCGCTATCATGGTTAAAAAGTAATTTGTTGGCATTTAATCATTTTGAGAGTTAGCATATGACCAAGCACTGGTGGTATTGAAGGAGATAGTCTGTTGCCAAAAGCATTAGTTATAAACAAGGCTTGGTAGAGTAATGGTTACATGTTGGGCCCCTAACTGAAAGGTCAGCAGTTCAAAACCACCAGTCACTCTGTTGGAGAAAATCAAGGCTTTCTCCTCCCATATGGAATTACAGTCTTGGAAACCCACAGGGGCAGTTCTATGTTGCCCTATATGGTCACTATGAGTCGGAATCCACTTGATGGTAATGAGTTTGTTTGTTTGCTTGGTTTTTTTTTTGTTTTGTTTTGTTTTTTGAGGGATTGATGGAATCCCACTTGTTCCAAAACACAGATGCCACACTGGAAGTGCTCACTCATTTTACACTAGACATTTAGAAGACAGCTACCTGGCATGAAGAGATCCACATTCATTCCAAAAGAAAGTTTATCCAACAGAATGTAGAAATTATCCACCAATATCACTAAGAAGACATGCAAGTATAATGTTGCTGAAAATAATTATAATTATTTTTGTAATTATAATTACAAAACAATTGCAGCAGTACAAACCGTCAGACATTAAGCTCGAAGTCAAAGGACATGGAACAAGGGATATCATAGTTGACATCAGCTAGAACCTGGCTGAAAGCAGAGAATACCAAAAATATTTGCCTGGGCCATACTAGCAAAATGCATTGGAAGACGTGTAGCCCAAATGCTCCTCAGAATGAAGATGGCGAAACCTTAGGTATACTATCAAGAAGGACCGATCTCTGAAGAAGGACACTATGCTTGGGAACAGAGAGGGTCTGGGAAAAGAGGAAGGCTCTCCGGGAGGTAGATTGACACAGTGGCGGCCTCCATGAGCTCAAACAGAGGAACAATTGTGAAAAGGACCAGGTAGTGTGCCCAGGGACGCTGTGAGTCAGAACCAACTCCAGAAGAGGAACAACTGTGAGGATGGCACAGGACAGGCAGTGTTGCCTTCTGTTGTGCCTGCGAGGAAGAGACTCAATGGCATCTGACAACAACAACAACAACAGCAGCAACATAGGCACAAAGATTAACCTGGATGACCTGCTGCTGCTGATCACAGACAGGTGAAAATACAGGCTTAGAAAATCAAACCAAAATTAGATCACCCACCAGGAAGATAAAGTAGTAGAAAATGTCAAATCAAACTCACTGCTATCGAATCAATGTTGACTCCTAGCGACCTTACAGGGTAGACTCGAACTTCCCCTGTTGGTTTCTAAGGCTATACGTCTTTATGGGAACAGAGCATTTCATCCTTCTCTTGGAGAACAGCTGATGAGTTCCCACTGCTGACCTTGTCAGTGAGCAGCCCAGTGGTGACCCAGTAGGTAGTCAGTCTTACATGGCAAACAGAGAAGCAGGTTTCACAGTCAGTAATCAAGAGTTTCCATAAGGTTTTCCGTGGCTAATTCCTCGGACACAGACAGCTTCTTCCTTCTCTGAGTCAAAACAGACTCCAGGGCACTTAATCAGAACGACGCTCAAGTGTAACGGGTGAAACGATTGACTTTCTGAAAACATTTGAGTCCAGTCCTGCCAGAGGTGAGAGGTGTAACTCAGTTACCTTGCAAGGAGCTTTCTGTGGAGCTGAGAGAGGAAATGAGATCGTTTAGAGTTCCGCTCTTCTGAACTTTCTGTTCACTGGCGCCACGTTTGGCCCAAAGATGGACTACATGCTCATTACCCAAGGAATTGGAGATAGATAGTCTCAGGTTTACATGAACAGGGTAGCGAGATGATGAGATTCATTTTTTCAGCAAATTGAGTCAGCAGGGTGGGTTCTCCTTCCAAATGTAATGGAAAAGGGGACCATATGTGAGATTATAAAGAGACTTTTCCCCAGCTTTGTCTCCCCCAAAGATAGACCAGTATCAGAGGCTGGTTGCCAGCACATGGTGGGAGGTCAGATGCTTAGAGATATCCTCCCTGAAGGAATTCAGTTGCCAGACTACTGTCTGGTCCCACCACAGGTAGGGCCCACTCCCTGCTGTCAAGGACAATGGGCTACTTCCCCCTAAAGGCTTGCGGCCATCAGTCTGGTCCCTGTAGGTGGGGTTCACACCCTACTGATAACGGTTTCCATGGAGAGCCAGAGAACAGGTCAAACCTGCTCAGTGACATCCAAAGTTAGGCTGCCATCTTGAATCTAGGATCTGCCATCTTGTCACATGTGTACCCCCAATACCTTCCCTTCCTATTGCATAGATACCTCTATATAGTCTCCCTCTCATTGCTGTAATACCTATAGCACAACCCCTTCCTGAGACATATGTCTTTACCTGTAATTAAGGGGCTTATAGACCCCCCCCCAAAGAGATATAAGCCTTGGTTAGCAATAAAGAAGCTCTCCTTCACCTCCCTCTCACCCTGGTGCTCTCCCCTGTTCCCTGTCCTCCTTCCTCTCCTCCTCTCTCCTACCCTCTTGTCTCTCTCTCTCTCTCTCCACATGAGCCACCAAGTGAAGCTGAGGTGAGCATGCTACCATAAAATGTGTCTGACTCCATTATTTCAATTTCTCTTCTATCTCTCCTTATTCTCTATGATGTTATTATAATCTTTATATATCTCAACCGTATAATTGGGCCTATCGAACTCGCGATTGGTTGTGGGGGCTGGCCTCCCCCACAACCACACAGTGAGCTGACCCTTTCATTCTAACTTAGAAGTCAGAAGTCTGTCACAATCCACATTCTTAGGACTGCATTCAATTAAAACTGTGTCGAGGCTTTATGTCATACGTCTGAGAAACAGTAAGGAGGACAGACAGATATCAGCCAGTTTAGTGAGTGTCCTGGCCACTTTCAGGTAGGATCAGAGCCTAACCATGAACTCTTAAGTGTGTACTGGGTGATGGGCACTTTATCGATGCTACCAGTTGCCAATTGTCTCCAGTTGATTCTGTCTCATGGGAAGCCCATCAGTGTCAGAGTGGAACTGTGCTCCACAAGGTTTGTAGCAGCTTGTCTTTCAGAAACAGATCACCAGGACGTTCTTGCTAAATGAACTTGGAACTTCCAATCTTTTGGTTAGCAGCCCAGTGCATTAACCATCTGTACCACCTGGGAAATTTGGTGTTTTGTTATATAAACTTGAGGCTACTAACTGCTAAGTTAGCGGTGCCAATCCACCAGCTACGCTGAGACAGAAAAGTATGTCTTGCTACTCTGATAAAGAGTTAAAGTCTTGGGAAAGTCACAGGGCCAGTTCTACCGAGACCTAGAGCAGTGGTTCTCAACCTTCCTAATGCTGCGACCCTTTCATACAGTTCCTCATGTGGTGGTGACCCCCAACCATAAAATTCTTTTCGTTGATACTTCATCACTGTAATTTTGCTACTGTTATGAATCAGGTGACCCTGGTGAAAGGGTTATTCAACCCCCAAAGGGGTTGCGCTACCCCCAGGTTGAGAACCGCTGTCCTATAGGGTCTTTCTGAGTCAGAATGGACTAGACGACTGAGTTTGGCTTGTTTGTTTTTTAGGGTTTTTATTTGGTTTGATTTGTTGTTGTTGTTAATTTACAAATGAGGAAGCCAAGCGAACAGAGTGGTGCAAAAAACATGTAAAGATATCAGTGACCACACTCTAGCACTGAGTGAACACATACTTTCCCCCTCCATATTCTCTAGGCAAGTCGTTCAGCTGTGTCTTTCCACCTTACGTGTACTTAACTCCTAGTGCTGTGAATTTTCCTTCCTGACCCTCACCAGCACACTAGCATATGGGTGGGAAAGTGCCACTCATGCCTTCTAAAGCAACCACTTGCTTCACACAAGCGCGCGCGCACACACACACACACACACACACACACACACACACTTACACACACTAACACTGGTGTCGGAAAGTTGATAAAGTTACAGGCTCTGGCAAAAGAATCCTTCACAAGGATGTTTACAATGATTGGGATCCATATAGTAACATACTTCTCCCCTCCGGAGAAGGCAGGCTCTAAGGCAAAGTTGACTTATAAACTGGCCAGTGAAGCTGTTTATTTCCTGCCCAGGGAGGAAGTAACTTTAGACCTGCAGGAATGTGGGTAAGGTAGCAACTTAAGACTTCAGAAGACAAAGGAGAAGTTCTACTCCCTTAAGGTCTTCCTTAGGAATGCGAACAAAGGCTTTTGGTTTTTTACTGACAACTCATTGGCTCTGTTGCCAGCCTTATATATGATGACTAATATTTATTTATGACTCTATGTGGCTTCAATGGCAAGGTCCTTGTTAACCTTAAGGGACAAGTTAATTGACAGATGAACTAAGCAGAATCCACTCTCTGGAGTGGTGTAAATGTGTATCTCTCCTATAGCATTAGAACAATGTTGCAGCTAATAACATTCTCCACAGTGCATGGCAGGAGCTCTGGTGACATAGTGGTTAAGCGCTGGGCTACATTCCCAAAAGTCAGCAGTTCAAAGCCAGCAAGTGCTGCTCAGGAAGAAGAGACATGGCTGACTATTCCCATAAAGCACTACAGCCTCGGGACCTACGGGGCAGAATGAAGTGGCAAAACAGTGTGCCTTCTAATTTAGCAGCACCACCAGAGAAAATAACCCCTCCTTCACAACAATCCCAATAAAACTCTGAGATTAAGTCTAATTCTATCAGTAGGTCACTTGCCTATCCATAAACCCAGGGGGAATTACATGTGCTCATTAACTAGGCCAATCATTCCGTGCTAGAGGATGAATCTGGGCAGGATGTAGCATTTCATCCCCACCCGACTACACAGGCAGAGCGAGAGGATTCTCCAAAGCAAAGTCTCCCTTTGTTTCCAGAAGGAACAAAGAGAAAACGAAGCAGACACAACCACGATATACAGCATGTACATGCCATATACAGCAGCATGCAGTTTTAGCAAAATAATTTGTCAATTTGACTATCAGATAAACCTGTCTCATGTCTTACAAAGTATTGCTAGGAATGACAAATTATGGTGGCCTTTGTGGAAAATAAGTTTACAATCCCTTCCCATTTGTTTTCTCATTTTACTAATAGGTAAACTTTGAATAAGGAGGAGAGCAAGAAAAAAATGCAGAAAGAGTAAGTAGCAGAGCTACAGGGCTCTATGACGGGGTGCATTTATAATATACTTGCTGAACGCCTTTACTGTAAACTTTAATTTTCTGAAGTGTCCTCAGTCATGCACACTATGTGTGTAAAAGCAGACAAAGATTTGTGGTGGCTTCTCCGACCTATGGTGAATGGATTGCAGGCTACCTCAGTTCTGCCAGGAGAGCCCCAGCCCACTGCAGATTCCCCTAGATTCCTGGTGGATGTTGTTCAGGTGTGTTTGGAATCTTTCCTAAATTTTAAACCTATAGTTACACATAATGCTGAAATTGCCAAGGATATTTTTAGTACCAGCAGAGATTTAGTTTTCAGAAAGAGCCACAGATTAAAATGAGTTTATTTAGAAATTAATGACTTTTTCATGTCTCTCTACATGTCTGTAATAACATCTTACTTTTCATTGCCATATGAGATGTGTAGCACCAGAAAACTTTCCAGATACAAAATCTTATTTTAGTTTTTTCACTTTGCCATAATATTTTTACTTTGCAGCTTGGTTAGCTTACACATCTGGGCCGTAGATATAAACATTAATCTATTAAAAATAAATGGCAGCAGAGGGGAGAAATGGGGAGCTAATAACAATAAGTATGTTCGGAAATGGTACAATGTATTCATTCAAATTAAGAAGACAAAGGGAAGGAAAGGGGATGGGGATGTGAACGCGTATGTCAGGGTAAACCAGAGAACTAGGGGCCCTGAGTGACCCACAGGCCACAGTCGTGCTGCCCCTGTGGGTTCTGAGACTGTTACGCCTTCTCTGTCTCACCGGGACAGGCTCACGGTTTCTAACAGCTGACCCTGCAGTCAGCAGCTCGATGTATAACCCGCTCTGCCTGCAGGGCTCCTTCCCTGGAAAAGAGGCCAGCTTTCACTTCATTGTGTTGGTGATCATTGGCCATGACTAACAGGGGGTCATCTGACTTGGAGAACTGGGTTCAGACATGGAAAATCGCCAAGTAGAGGGAAAATGATTGATCCGATTCCATGGAGTCTGAGATTAACCTACCCTAGGATCGCATGGCTCCACAGTCTTTCAGACAGTAAGGGACGTCGGGAATCCATTTTCAATCTCTGCCTCAACTAGTCTTGACATTAAAGCCTTTCCGCGATGTTGGAGATTTCAGGTGGTCTTTCAATGTTCCTTCGAACTTGGCAGGTCATCCTTGGGACGGGGAAGCAAGAAAAGTTCATTCATAGATGTTTCATAGCTCAGTTACTAGTTCTCCCTCATTGAAAAGCAAAATTGGGGGAAAAATAATAATAATAAGCAGCTTCCTATGAACTCGCTTGACAGACTGCCTTTGTGTATCTGCCAGAGAAAACCCTTCCTTATGTCTGAGGGCAGTTTACCATAAGCAGCAAAGTTGGCTGGTCCTCAGCCTTTAAGAAGTTATTTTGATAATACTTCTGGCCTCCTTGGGTGACTGTGTTAAAAGCAGATGCAGGCCCCCACTGCTTTCCTATCTCCCTTTCCTCGCTCCCTGAGCGTTTTAGCAGCTCCATTAAGGTATTCAGATGCCCAAGTATCAGATCCCAGGAAGAGGCTGACTGCGCTGGACCTATATGGAGCAGATTTTAGTTAACTGATATGCTTAAGTGTTTGAGATGGAAATGGATTGAAACTACCACAGAAAGAAATGATCCACCCCAGGCTTTCTTAAGGCAGCTACAAATTGTTTGATGACCGACATTCATCACACATCACAATGATTTCTTAAACAACGTTGTCTACTCTCCACCATTGAGTCAATGCAGGCTTGTAGTGACTCCCTGTGGGTTTCTGAGACAGTAACAGTTTATGGGAGTAGAGTGCCCAGTCTTTCTCCTGAGGAGCTGCTAGTGGTTTCGAACTGCCGACCATGAGAATGGCAGCCCAATGCTGAACCACTGTCCGGGTACATTAAAAATATGAACCATGATGGAACCAGTGGCTCAGCTGGAATGCTGAGTTTAATCCGGGCACTGGAGGTCCGACTCTGGGCCAGATGTCATCCCTTCAGCTGCCAGATCAAGGCACGTCCAAGGCTCCCCGGGGCAGGGTTGGGGTGCTCAGCAAGAGTAGCTTCACATTCTGGCAACTGGACCAGTCGCATCTGTGACCTGCAACATTCTTATTTCCCCTGCGTCACCTCCCAACCACAATACCCCACGTGCATCCGGGAAGAGTTGTGCTCCATCCAGCTTTCGGAAATAGACCTCCTGGCCTTTTCTCCAAGGCACTGCTGGGTGGCTTTGGAGCAATAAACTTTCAGTTAGCTACTAAGTGGTTAACTGTTGACATCACCCAGGGGTTCGTTCTAGCCTCGACTGCTTCCAAATGTGTTTGTGACAAGAGATGCCAGGAAATAAATAGAATACAACGATCTAGTTTTGGCAACTTTGCTATGTTTACTGTAGAATTTATTTCATCTCATTGTTTTATTTTTCTCAGTTTTAAATGAATTTTCCCACCTTAAGTCAAAGACCCCGTGAGAGCACAGTACACCTGAAAGCTTCTTTCAAGTAGAAAGCCTATTAGCACTAATATTATTTGTTTTGGTAAGATTCTTTAAGAGTTCTTATGTCACCTTCTTGGCATACTTCATTAAAAATCTTATGTATACATCTTGGCTGGATTCAGATTTTTAATGGTATAACATGATGATGATGATGGTGGTGGTGATGATGTCAGATATGCTCAGCCCTCAGTGATAATCTAAAAGAATGTTGATGCTCACTTTTTTCACGGTTATAAAATCAACTATTTTTAATCATTAGTATACTGAATTAGGTTGGGGTCTCTAGAGAAGCAACACCAATGACTTTTATATGAGTGTGGACAGAAAAGAGACTTATATGGAGAAAAGGCTCATACAGTTGTAGAAGTGGGTAAGTCAGCCCAGTTCAAGTCCCTGGGCTGTATGGGAAGCTGATGACTTCTTCTGACCCTTGTAGCTGGGGCAGCCTCCCTCAACTGTCTGAAGGCTGTAACCAGACAAAGGAGGCGGGATTCCACCCTATTCTTCCCCTAACTGCTGGACTGCTTCACAGAAGACCCCATCATGGAGTTGACCGCACTGTTAGATCGCATTATGGGAGAATCCTGGCCCAGCCAATAGTTGACATAAAATGTAACTACCACATACCTCATATCATAAACGTGTGCGCCGCGCGCGCGCGCACACACACACACACACACACACACACACATAAGAATGAGTCACAAAGTAGCGCTCCCATCATTCCAGCTCACACATGAATAGGTTATTCCAAACAAAATATATTTGCACACATCTCTGCTATAAGAGGTTGGCTGCAGACAAGCTCTCTCTCAGATATCTCATGGCCAGGGAGTGGATTCAGACTCCTAATGGCCCTACAGGACAGGGTAGACATGCCCCTGGGGGGTTCTGAGACTCTTTTTGGAAGTAGAAAGCCTCAGCTTTCTCCCACAGACCTGTTTGTGGTTTCAAACTTCTGACCTTGCAGTTAGCCATGGGGCAATAATATCAGGTGACTTCAAAAAGCTTCTGGGAAAATGTCCATCATTAGTTTAATTCCATGGTTCCAGGAATGTTTTGAAGACAATCAATGTTTTGAGGTCCAATCAATACAAGGGCTTCAGAGGAAGTGGTCTAGGCCAGGAAAATTGAAGGCAGAATCCGTTCAGAAGGTGATGGTGACAAAGGGGTGATGTTGATCGATTTTCTCAGAGAACATAGGATAATATCGGGGACTTATTAGGAAGAAGGTTTCAGAAAATTAAAAATCGCTTTGTGAGATAAGGCTAGGAAGGTGGCCCCGATTATTTCTTTTTCTGTCACGACAATGCAACTGTTCAGTCTCTGAGGGCAGCAAGGCCGCCTTAGGAGGGTTTCACTGGGAGCCCTCATCCCATCCTCCCTATACCTCGGATCTTGCCCTCCAGCCTTCCTTTGTTCCCCAAACTCAAAGACAATTAAAAGGAGCACAGTTTTAGTCCTACAAGGATGCTAAACCTGCCATGTTGTCTGCGGTGTAACTTGGTGGTGTAAACAGAGCTCTTTGGGAAAAGATTAGAGATGTAAATGCTGCCTGCAGATGTGCATAGATTTAAGTGAAGGCTGTGCCAAGGGACAATGCATTCTGATATTTGTTTAATAAGCTTACTGTCCTGTGTGTGTGCGAATGAGTGTGTGATAGGTCCTGTTGGGTGGACCAATCACTCGTTTCAGCAAGCCCCATGAACTGGAGAGTCACCTGGTAAGAGGGACTAGGGCATGTATGTCCTAAATGACAAGCAAGAGACAAAGAAAGAACTCACCCGATTGGAAGCGCGCATCCTCTGCTGATGCCCGTACAGGCTGATCACCCTGTGGATGAACACAAATCAGGTCATTTGGGACCCTAACACCATTGGCAAAAATATCCTCCCTTTACCATATTCTACTGGCTGGAATAAAACCACAACCCCACCCACACTCAGAGAGAGGATTACAGGGAGGTGCAACCGAATGGAAGTGGAAATTTGGGGCAGGGGTCACCCCAGGTTCAGTCTCCATCTCCAACAAGCACTCAGGTGATGCTCCTGGTATTGACTGGCCCGGGGGCTACCAGCACCCTGTACTAAGAAAAACCAAACCCATTGCCATCAAGTCAATTCCAATTTATAGCTACCCTGCAGGACAGGGTAGTACTGTCTCTGGGTTTCTGAGACTGGAACTCTGTACCATACTAGAAAACCTCATCTTGCTCCCACCCCCATTCTCACCCCCCACCTGAGTAGCTGGTGGTTTTGAACTGCTGACCTTGCATTTAAGCACTCAAGACAAGGGTCAAAACTAGTTTGAGCTCTTGACCCCATACGTTTAATTCTTTCATTATATATGCCAAAATCTCCCCAAACTGGCCTGAAGATACCTGCCATTGATGGATCTAGTTTCATTTTGATTCCACATTTATGCTTGAAACTGTGAGGTATTCAACAGAGTTGGCATCTGATTGCTTCGGTTTGTATTCTGTGTTGGGCCACAATCAGCAAGGCCAGCAGTTCACAAACACCAGCCAGTCCTCAGGAGAAAATGAGCTTTCTGCTCCCGTAAGGCGTTACAGTCTGGGAAACTCAGATACGTTATAAATTGTTGTCAGGGCTAGGATTGACTCTTCCATCTCACGGATCTGCCCACCCCTGCTGTAGACCATCATGGTTGCCCTTTGTGCTTCTCTCATCAATTGGGCATCTACGGTCATTTCCGTTGGACTCACGTGTTTAACCAGGGAAACGTCGTTTTAAAGAAATGGAAAGAGAGGGCGTAAAGGTCTGAACACTCTTTCATTGACTTTGAAGTGGATAAATGCATCTATACTTGGAAGAAAAGACTTTTAAAGTATTTAGAGCATCTTACTTAGCGAACTACAAATAATTCTTCCCTGGACTTTATGTGAGCAAAAAATAACATGAACAGAATTAGAAACATTCTCACCAAAAGAGTAAAGAACTTTGCCCGAAAGTTTCTCAGTAATCTCTCCCAGACAGGAAGCTGTTATCTGCCCTTTCTTTGAAAATGCTCTTTAGACCCTTAAGGAGGTAAACTCAGCTCTCAGGCAGACTTTCCTTCCTCCCTGTGGGGTGGGAGCGGTGTTAGATGACAGACAGATGTTAAACAAAGATACCTCCCCACACAATTTCCTTTGACTCTGAGTGAGCACCAATCTCTATTTTTTTAAAAAAAATCTGAAAATAAGCCTGTCAGAGGCTTCTGAAATTAACATAATTCATAATCCCCCCTCCCTAGTATCCTCAAACACTTTCTCTTCCTAACATCATGAATACCCTACTGTCTGTGAAGACTTTCCAAGAAAGATGGTGTTCCAAGCTTACAGCAAGCCTCCTAAACTCACCCTCTCAGTAAGCCTGCCACCACAGTGGAGTTCATGCTGACTCCTGGCGGCCTTGTGTGTGTACGCATTGGCTGACCATTCAGAAGTAAATCACTATCCCCTTCCTTCTGAGGCGCCTCTGTGGAGTCAAACCTTCAACCTTTAAGTTAGTGGCCCCACCATAGCACATCCATGTCATGCTTTCTGTAGCCATAGTGCCTCTGTATTTTGCAATGCATTGCTTTCCTAAGGCCACACATCAGAGGATTTTTCTTGCCTTCCCTACTATTAGATCCTTGTATTCACTGTGGCACACAAGCAGTGTTGTTTCAGAAAATATGGTTTCACAAAGGCCTTTTCTGTGTTGCAGTCCTGCTAGAACCTCGTAATACTTTCTGGACTTTATCCTAGGGGGACCCTCAGCAATATCAGATGCTGTTAGCAGTCGTGACACCATCTGTTGAATTGCCAGTCCACTCATTAGTGGAAAATACAATGTGAGAGCTTTGCTTCAATTCTCCTGTGGCGTCTAGATCATTTCCAAAAGAAGAGGAAGCCAATCTGGTGCTCAAAGCCATGGTCAATGGGATCTCTTGAAACTTTTTTTCCTAAAAATGGTAGGAATAATTCATCCTTTCAATACTAGAAAGTTGCATAATTGATTTCAGATTACAAATATAAATAAAAGACAAGACTATGAATGAGTGTATGACTTTGGAAGGATCGCCATGAGCGATTTCATCTGGATTTTCAAATGCTCTTTCCCCTCTCCACACAGCCAAGCAAACACAGAAGTGTGTGCATACATATCCTACATCATAAAGGATGCACACACACACAAAGGGGGTACCTCCCAAATTGGAATTTTTTTCAAAGCTATGTATTTAAACTTTTTTACAAAACAATTTTGTCAACTTCAAAGTACTCTCCATTACACTTAATATATTTGTCCAATCTATAATTCCATTCTTGGAAACATTTTTCATACTCATCTGTTTCGATATGACATTGTCTCCCTCGTTTTTATCTTCATCTTCTAAGTCATAAAATCACTGTTCTTTCATGCTCCTCTTCATTCACAAAAACAAAAGGAAATTGAACATAGTGAGGTCAGGTGAGTCGGGTGCCTGGGGCAAGAGAGGCATGCTGTTTTTTGCCCAAAACCAGTGCACTGAGAGGGCTGCATGAGCAGTTGCATGTCATGGTGGCAAAACCAGTTCCCATCTGCCACTAAGCATGCCTTTTTTTGTCAAACACTGTTCCAGAATCTTTTCAAAACTTCTAAATAGAAAACTTGATTAACAGTCTGACCTGGTGGAACAAACTCCAAATGCACTGCAAGTCAACATTTTCATCCATTCAGAAAGTTGATGGATGTCTGCAACGAAGCTTGTCATCAATCAACATTTTATCTTTTTTGAAACAAGAAAACCACACATATACTTGAGTTTTGTCCATAGGACCGTCCTTGTAAACTGTGTTCAACATCACAATGCTTTCTGGGGCATTTTTACAGAGCAGGAAACACAATTTCACAGCTGTTCTCTTAATCAGCCATCACCAAAATAGAGCTTTGAGTGAACCTGCTTTCACAAAATAATTTACTGTGGCCAGAGAGAACCTTCCCAGGTGAGGCCACTGGGTGCACTAACTGAAAGCAAGTTGCTTGATGGTCGCTCTGCCCAGTGAAGTTTTTCTCTCTGCTATTTTTTTGGGGGGGTACCCTCTTGTATATATACACAAGAATATAATATGCTATGTTGCTGCTGTTCCCACTGCTGCCGAGTGGTGCAGATTCACAGTGACCCCTTGTAGGTTGCTAAGACTGTATAACTGTTTATGAGCATAGAAAACCTTGCCTTTCTCCAGTGGGGCAGTTGGAGGTTTCAAACTGCTGACCTTGAGGATCCCAGCACAACACATAACCACTACATCACCTTGGCTCCCCCCTGCTGCTACTTCTACATGCCATCTAGTAGACTCTGACTCCTGATGCCTCCATGTGTACCGAGCACACTGCCTTCCGGGTTGTCAAGGCTGTGACCTATCAGAGGCAGACCATCAGAACTGCTCTTCCTGGTCGGTGCTTCTCGCTGGGTTGAAGTGCCTCCCTCGGTGTTAGCAGACAAGCGCTTCACTGCTTGCATCACCTAAGGACTCCCATCAAATTCTACAGAAAAGTTAGATAACTGAGAACTAAAACCCCTTCTTGAATTTGGCAATGGAGAAGTCATTTGTGATTTGGACTATATTGAGTTTGTGGGCAGAAAGTAGACTTTTAGTTGGATGAGCTGAGAAATGAAGCCAAGCCCACTAGCATACAGTTGATTCTGACTTATAGTAACCCTTTAGGACAGAGTAGAACTGCCCCCAAAAGACTTCCAAGACTGTAAATCTCTATGGAAGCAGATGCCATATCTTTCTCCAACAGAGTGCTTAGTAGGTTCAAACAGCTAGTCTTTCAGTTAGCAGCCAAGCTTAACCATTGTGTAGGAGCAGGCGAATTCAGGTGAGCTAGAGACTACATTTTTACAACTCACTGCATCGAACTGATGCGGAGTCACAGCGACCCTATAGGACAGGGTAGAACTGCACCTGTGAGTTTACAAAAGGATAACTCTCTAGCTGAGTAGAAAGCACCATGTTTCTCCAGCAGAGCTGCTGGTGATTTCACCTGCGAACCTGTGGTTAGTACCCTGTGTTAGGCAGGGTTCTCCAGAGAAACAAAACCAGGACATTTTAGATAGAGAGAAAGATAGATAGATAGAGAGAGAGATAGATACATTTTAGCTAGATAGATAGATAGGTTTATACAGCACAAAGGAATATAACAGCTAATTAGTCCACACAGCAATACAGAGGGCTCAGTTCAACTCACTTCCGTGAAACAGTTAATATACTGGAAGTCATTCAACTCATGAGGGCTGCCGGGTCCAAGGTCAATGAAGCAGACCACTGAGTCTTCCCTCAGGCAGCAAACAGCAGGGCAGGTCACCAACCATCAGCAGCTCAAGAGCGTAGTGAAGCAGGCCCAGATGGGATATCAAACTCAAGCAATGCAAGATGACAGAATCCATCAGCCTCAAACTCAAAGCAATGTGCACACCAGCAACGTGGTGAAGCAGGTCTCCAAGGAGCCTCAAGCTCTAGTGACACAATCCATGGGGTGGCTTGTCCCACAGGAAGTGTAGTTCACATGTTAAGGCAGAGAACTAGCTAAAGCAGCTGCACGCTGGTCTGATCACCAGAGAACAAGAGAAAAAGAGGGGCGGGTCTTGCCGAGTGAGAGTTCTCTTTGCCTGCCAATCAAACTGCAACCTTATTAAGCCCACCTGTTCCTTTTGGCCAGGTTGGCACAATAAACTTACTTATCACACAGCCCCTAATTGAACCACTACTCTACCAGGGCTCCTTTCTATTTTTATAGCAGTCAAGAAATAAAATGGTGTGCTCAGGAGGTCTCTAAACAAGACCTCCTTTTAAACAACAAGAGAGTAAAGAGGTCATTTTGAAGACTAAGGTGCGCCTGCTCAAAGCCATGGTATTTTTAATCATATGCAATCTAAAAATGGGACAATAAACAAGGAATGGAAGACTACAAAAGAATGGATACATTTAGATTGTGGTGTTGGTGAAGAATGTGGGAAGTCTAGCTACTGGGAGTGACTGCAGACTTCAGGGCCTTTCTCCTGAAAGTCTTCAGACCAGAGATAGGAAAAAGGGTCACACTCAGCCCGACTGGACGCTGGATGGAAAAGTCAGTGTTCATCCCGCTAACGGTGGATCTCCTATTAGTGGCTGGGTTTTTGTAGGCTTTCCCCCGTTACCATTTCCTTTTACAGACATTGCTCTTGCAGTGCACCAGGACATGCTGTGTCACTTTTAGCTACTGGACCAGAGCCCAGGCTGCTCATTTCTCCCTCATCTCCAGCCATGACCTTCCCTGCTCCCACACTCTGTGCTAGGAACTCCCCTTTAAAAACTCTTGATCAAGGAATTGTGTTTACTCTGCCCTCCACCTCCCTTTGTAGCAAGAATTCCTTCCATTGTTCCCCCTTCTAGCTTGCCCAAGAATCTGCCTTGTCTCTCTAATGGTACTGTCCAAAGAACAATCGAATCTGTCTCAGAGGAAGCATGCTCCTTATGATGGAAGAGGGTGAGGCTTAGTATCATATGCTTTGGACATGTTATCAGGAGAGACCATTCCCTGGGAAAGGACATCATTGTAAAGTGTGGGGTTAGCTAAAAAGAGAAAGATGAGGTGAATTGACATTGACAGTGACTGCAACAATGGGTTCAAGCATATGCACCTCCGGAACAGGAGAGAAGAGACTGTAGGTCAAAGTGAATAGAGTAACAACTAGAAAGGCCAGGAGTAGAGGGTAGAGACAAATTATAGTCGGCTTTGACTTTCAGTCTTAGAATTCCATACTTCATTGTGGTTAGCTTCTGTTGAGTCACTGCTGACTCATAGCAACTGCTAGGCCAGGTTGAGTCGAGAAACAAATAGAGTGATGCTTATATATGTATAAGAAAGAACTTTATGTCAAGAAGCAATTATATATCAAGAACATATCCCAGGGCAGTCCAACTCAAGTCCCTAAGTGTGATACTAGTCCACAAGTCCCTCTTCAGACTCATGCATCCGCATGGAGTGATGCAGAATGTAGGAACATCATAGGCTGGCGAGAGCAAAGTCCTGTGGATCCTAGAGAATTCTGCCAAGTCATGGTTCTTTCAATATTCTTCACCAACAGTGTAATTCAAATGAATCAGTTCTTTGGTCTTCCTTATTCATTGTCTAAATTTTATATGCCTATGAGGTGGTTGAAAATAACATATCTTGGGGTCAGTGGTACTTTGGTCTTCAAAGTTACATACTTGTTCTTAAAAACTTCAAGGAGGTCTTGGGCTGTGCATTTGTCCAATGGCATACAGCCTCTGATTTCTTGACAGCTGCTTCTGGGAACATTGATTGTGGGTCTAGTCAAGATAAAATCTTGACAAGTTTAATTTTTTTCTCTGTGTATCATGATGCTGTCTACTGAAACATTGTCTTCAGAGATGCAAAGATCTAAATAGAGGATATGATGAGGCCAATAGCTTTCCATTTTAATAATTTTAATAAAAATTCCTATGATTTGATAGCCATACTTTTTAACTTACCCATGTGTGCATGCATAATTTACCATCTAAACCATTTTATGTGTACATTTTACTGGCATGAATTTCAGTGACAATACTGTGCAACCACCAACACTATATAGTCAAACTTTTTCATCCCACAAAAGAAAGCCATAGAGTGAAGCAGTGACTCATTGCCTTCACGCCCAGTCCCTGTTCACCTTTGAGCTACTCTCTGTCCTTATGAATAATTAATGAAGCTTGGGCAACTGCCTGAATACAAGAATTTAACATTTTAAGGAGATAGAGATGGAGGTAGTATTGGAAGTGGGTTGGCAATGAGCTGAACTGGGAGCAGGGAAATGTATCCCAATGTATAGCATTAATTTGGGTCAGAGTTGATAGGAACGGACCAGTTGTTTTTCTTTTACATTCCTTGAACTACAACTTGGGACCACCTTCTGTATGGCAATTCAGGAGCCTTGGTGGGTGGCGGGTTACACATCGGCTTGCTAGCCACAAGGCCAGCCATTTGAAACTACTAGCCGCACTTTACAGGAGCGAGATGAGGCAGTTGGCTCCCATACATGTGCACAGCTTCTGAAACCCAAAGGTAGTTCTACTGTCCTCTCTAGCCCTCACTACGAATCGGCATTGACTCAATGGCAGTAGGGGGGTGGGTGGGATAGTGGTTTCCATGTTGCGCTGCTAAGCATAAGGTCAGTAGTTCACATCTACCTGATGCCCCTCAGGATAAAGAAGAGGTTTTCTGCTTCCTCAAAGAATCCCAGCCTCTGAAATCCAAAGAGCCAGCTCCACCAAATCATACTGAGCTGATATGAATTGGAAAACACACAACGGCAGGGAGTTTTGAACCATACCGTTCACGTTAAGGGAAACACTTTAATTCAGAAGGTGGCATCATTATTGTCAATAAGAATATAAATGAAGACATTAATTGCCTCCACGTGGTGCTCTTACAAAATGTATCTGGCTCTGAACTATTGCTTAACAGACATCAACTCACATGAATCCGACAGCCCAGAGGGAGGTCCTTGTACCGCCATTTCCAGTCATGGTCAATGGGACTCAGAAAAGTTCAGGAACACTTCTGAGGGCATACATCTTCTAAAAGGACAAATAGAATGCAAGATCAATTTGCCTGAGCCCAAGCCTGAGCTATCGGCCACTCTCCTCTTAAAACCTGCAGGATGAGTATCTGCTAGACTCAGCACTTGAAAGATCAGGACCATGGTGCTCAAACCCATGTTGGATGAAGCTGGTGCCAGAACTCATCATCTGTAATTGTCAAAGCCCCTGAGGCGGTTCTGATGTGATCTAGGATTCTACTGGAAGCCTAAACTCTATATAATGCCAAGAGGCTGTAGGAAAGATTGGACACATCACTTTACTATCACTATCACTAACTACCACTCACTTTCACTGAGATTTAATCAGACCCTTCAGTAGCCTAACAGAAACCTTTTAACTGCAACCTTAAAAGTCCCTCGACAAAGTGCCTTAAAATAAAACACTATAAATAAGCTCTTTCCAGTCCCGACAGATGACCTCACCTGACCCCTCCACCTGAAGGCTCACCATGCCCTGGCTCTGTGGTCTTCAATCACGTCTTCGGTCAAACAGAAGTTCACTCCTGACTCAAGCTCAGGGATCCCTGGTGGTACAGTGGGTTAAGCATTGGGCCACTGACTTCTCAGCCATTCAAACCCATCAGCCATCAGCTAATCTTCAGGAAGATGATGAAAGTCTCATTACAGGGTCACTGAGCAGGAACTGAACGGATGTCAGTGGGTTTTGGTGCTTTGATATGACACAACACCAACGAATTAATAGCATCACCAATGTTGCGGCGTTTTCACACATGCCAGGCATGGTGCTACGTGTTTTGCACAGGTTAGCTCATTTACTCCTCATCACAGCTCTAGGGAGTGGGCACTCTGCAGATAATCATTTTCCAGGAGAAGAAGTTGAAAAGAACTTGCCCTTGGTCCCTCAACTCACCAGCAGAGCCTGGATTTCCTCCCGGTTCTGCCTGAGCCCAGGGCCCATTCCTCTAAGTACTTCCACAAATGGGCATTCCCACATGCGTGTCCCGGAGCTTCCTCCACTCAAGATGAAGACTCCTTCTCGCCACAAACGGCCTTCTGCTGCTGCCCTCCCCAAGCCAGTGCTGCTTCCTGACACCTACCGCGCACTTCGGGAATCACTGGATCACCCGTCAAACGCCCTCACTGCAGCGGCTGTTGGTCCCTGAGTCCTCTGGATGTGGCCCTTCTAAGGTACCAAACCCTCCTCGCTATGCCCACTGTTCTCTTTCCGAGTCTCATTTTCCAGATGATATTAGTAACACCACGAAACACGTTCACGCTTTCACATCAAAATCCTACGTCAGTGGTTCTCAACCTTACCGCGACCCTTTCATACAGTTCCTCATGTGGTGGTGACCCCCCAACCATAAAATTATTTTCGTTGCTACTTCATCACTGTCATTTTGCTACTGCTATGAATCAGGTGACCCCTGTGAATGGGTCGTTTGGCGCCCCCAAAGGGGTCGTGACCCACAGGTTTAGAACCTATGTTGATGGTTCTAGTCTGGTCTCTAGATGGCCTACATTTGACACAGAAGCTTAACATCTTCAGTTGTGCCTTGAGCCCTAATTTAATGATGAACCAGCCTTTCTTCACAAGGCTTCCAAATACTTCTTCACAGCCATTGCTTTCCCTGGTCCCTGGTCTCTTTTCTGTACCTCATAGGCACAGTCTGCTCATCTCCAGATGTTCTACATCTGGACCCTCGGCAGAATCTGGCCCAAAGACACACTGAACCATGTTGGCTCAACCGGTTCAGATTGTGCACAATGTGTAATGTGTGTTAACTGTCAACATGTAAGGAACTGAGAAAATGTTTGCGAAACTCCAGATGTCTTTGTTCTCTCGTAAACGTATTTCAAGAGCAGCCTGTGGCCTTTACTACCCTATATTGTGCCTCCAACCAAACTTGCCTCATGCATTTACAATACCTACCTGACCTTGTAGGTATCTGGGTTGTGACCTCTACTCTGGGCCATTGTAAGGGCTCCAAAATACCATATATCTCCATGCTTTTGTAACTTTGTTCATGTGTATGCTTAGGTAATAGTGCCCTTGTTCCACCTTGTAAAATCCTCTTTATCTTTTAAGGTCCAGATAAAGACTAGCTCACCATTTCCATGAAGTCCTTCCAATAAAATCAATCACACTTTTCTCAATACTCCCATAAAACTCGACCTGGATTTCCAGTACAGAACCTTCCAAACTACAATAGGCACTTTTATATATTTCCTCTCTTGGCAAGATTGGGAAACCCCTGAAGAAAGGTTTAGTTTTGTTCAGCTTTCTACCCCTACCGACATGTCTATCATGAGCAATGAAGCATGTAAACTCATTGCAGTAAAAGGATAGTTTCCTCTCTCGGTTGATGTCTTTTCTTGATCACATCTCTAAAACTAAGCAAGCAAAAGACTTAGCACCATACATAAGTTTCAAGCATCTCTCTAGCAAAAGTATCTAGTGCATGAGGGCTGGCTCTCCCTGGGTTCTCTATGTATGATATAGAAAGCGGCATAAACACAACCTCCCCTCTCTGCTATGATTCACAGCATCAAATAATATCGATTATTATTCCCAGTTGTGATAAACATCTAGAGTGATAATTATGGCATGGATGAAGTCTGTCTCTTCTCTTCTCCAGTGTTTGGGCATAGTAAGGCTTCCCAGGAAGCTCACTTCTGACTTCACCCTCTTCATTCCTGAAGGCCTCGACACCTTCCGTTAACTGAGAAGACCAGATGTCTAAGCCTCTGGATCTAGGCTGAGAAAGAGAACGTAGCAATTGGATGGCAAGCAAAAGATGCCCAGGAGGTGGCAGGTAGCTCTTGCCATGGCGGGAGAGGGAAAGAATCCTACGCTCTTGCCCCTGCATGTAAACGTCTGACGGAAGGATGGCAGTTGCCTGGGAAGTGACATCGCTGGAGGAAGGGCAACATTCTTTCAGGAGCTGCCTCCATTTTTTTTGCCCAGACCATCTGCTGACAGACAACCCCATACCAGAGGCAGCTGACACCTATTATTATGCGAACTATTCACATTTCGCTCGCTCTAATTTTTCTTCCTCTACCATATTTGACTGTGGAGCAAAAAATGGACAAGGAAGCACACAAATCCCTGTTAAAAGCTATAAAGCACATACGTAGCCTGATCCGGGGCTCGGCTTATGAGTGACTCTCCCAAAGGATCTTCCTAATGGGACGAAGGGAATCAGACAGGAACCTAGCAGTCTGCCCTCTGCAGAAGGAATGCCAGACATTTCAGACTCAGATTCGGATCTTTATTTGGAATAGTTTTCTTTTCTTGTGATCCAATTTCCTCTTAATTAATCAGGAGGTTTGGGGGGTATTTTTGTTTTGTTTTGGTTTTGTCTCTGTGTTGTTGGCCCTCGGGGCATATCATCAGATGCTGTTGTACTCTGAAAACACATTTCATTTCCCAAATGGTTTTCATCCTAGGAGGTAAATGACCTACATCATGGAAAACCGACATCAACATTTATCTTTTTCTTTTTTTCAAAATGAATGTCTCTCCATCAGAAGGAATTAACTCGCATCTTTTAAAAAAAAGAATGTAAAAAAGATAGTGGTTTTCGATCTGTGGCTAACTGTGCTGGAGGGGCTGAGCTCTGGGCTGGCTGATCTGGCTAAGTACCCTCTCTACGTGCATCTTTGTTTTGGTTTGGCGTGAGTATTTTGTTTTATTTTCTGTTCAAAGATCTATTTCTGCAAACCTTTAAAACAGTGTTGAATTTCAGGCTTTGTCTTAAGGGTCAAAAGAATGGCTTTGCCCCATGAACTCAAAAGTTGGCTAAGTATGGTTTTATTATTTAAAAACTTCCCATTTTGTCTTTAAAGGAAATAAGCTTTTCTTTTTGCATAAAATATTTGAAACACTATATTGTGATAATAGTCTATAAAATGCAATGTGTACATAACCTTTATAATTAAAAAAACTAATGATTGACCATAATTTTATCCGTCTCTAGTGTATGAATGTGGTAGATGTACAAATAAATCAAACCTGGGACTAGAAAATGAATCTCTAACTGCCTAGGCTTTAGTTTCTTCACCATCTGGGCCTGCATGTTCTCATCTGGGAAACAGTTTGGATGAAATGACTCCTAAGAGCGATAGCTAATGGATTTGAAGACTGAGGAAAAACGGCAACTTAGATATAGTGGCAAAAAGCCCAAGCTTTCAGACAGGTTTGGATATCAGATCCTCATGGCTGTAGGAGTCAGGTTTTATGTTCTTCCTCTATAAAATGGGACGGATTAAGACCTATACTGAATGCTACGGACATATCAGAGACCAGACCTACAAGACTCCTAGCAGGATCTATGCACATTCTGGATGCTCTTCTGAAAGGGAAGGAGCGCATTGTGAGGTCATGAAAGACAAGACTGAGCACATGATCAGACATGGGCAGTTCCACTCTGGCACTTGGAGAAGGAAGGGAGAGAGAGCGTCTCGCTGTCCTTGACCAGCGTAATGTCCCTCTGCTGCAATGAAACCAGAGCCATCGGGGTTTAAAAAAAGAACATCATCAGGGAGAAGGCACCACAGCTTGGCAAGAAATGCTCCACATAGCTTCCACGGTCACCAGGCTCCCCTCCCACCAGGCACCCTGCTTCTATTTAAACCCCTGACACTTCTCTGCACTGCACGCCTTTCTGGCCAGACGACCAGCGGTGCAGAGAAGGGCAGCATGGCTCCAGGAGAGAAGGAAAGGGAGGAGATGCCAGCCAAGAGTGCCCTCCGCAAGGTCCGCACTGCCACCCTGGTAATTAACTTGGCCCGTGGCTGGCAGCAGTGGGCAAACGAGAACAGCACCAAGCAGGCCCAGGAGCCTGCAGGCTGGTTGCCCGGAGCAACCCAGCACCCACATCCTGCTGGGAAACCAGTGGTACACCCTCCTCCCTTCCAGAAAGACCAGCGTGCTGTCTCCAAATGTCCATCCCAGCAGCCAGAGGGACAGAGCCCTGGGCGAAGTCCGGAGGGGCCGCCTGAGGTCCCCCACATCAAAAGGAAAGAAGTGACCAAAACAGTTGTCAGCAAGGCCTACGAGAGGGGCAGAGATGTGAGCGATCTCAGCCACCGGTACGAGAGGGACAGTGACCTGCGTGACTCTGAGCAGCCAGGAGACGACATCGACAGGATCCTCAACAGCCATGGCTCCCCAGGGCGACGGAGGAAGTGTGGCAGCCTGGTGTCCGAGCTGACCAAAGGCTGGAAAGAGATGGAGGAGGACGAAGTCAAGTGGCGGAGTGACAGCATAGACACAGAGGACAGCGGCTACGGAGGGGAGAACGAGGAACGGTCGGAGCGGGAAGGGGAACAGGTGGCTGGAACCCGAATCAAGCGCCCGCTGCCCTCCCAGTAAGTCGGTGCGCCCTTCGGATGCTTACTCCCCTCTGCTACCCGGTCCATTCTGACTCCTGGCGAGCCCACGTGTGTCAGAGGAGAAGTGGGTTCCGTAGAGGCTTCAGGGGTGGGTCTTTCAGAAGTAGATCGCCAGGTCTTTCTTCCAAGGCCCCGTTGGGGAGACTGGGACCCTCCCACCTTTCAGTCAGCCGCTGAGCACATTGACCATTTGCACCCTGGAGCGACTACTCTGCTTTTTAAGCCACAATCATAATTTAGCTCCAATGAGCTGTGGGAACTGAGGGCGCAGGGGAGTCCTGCCAAAGTGAGAGCGAGGACCTCAAAGATGGGGCTAACAGTGAGGTCATGTTGGGAGATACACCTCCGAGCTGAAAGGCAGTACTAACCTCAGACAAGGCCCTATGGGTCAAGGACCCTCACTAGTTTGTTTCTCTTTTCTTCTGCGAACCCAACACTCAAGTATTAGCCACAACCAAGAGGCTAAGGGAGCAGGTATCTGGCTTAGGTGAATTTCATGTCAATTAGATGAGTAACAACTTGGCTCTTTTTTTTTTTTTCAGGAGAGAAGGAGGGCTTGCTGATAGATTGTGGAAATATTTCCTAGGCCCCAATCAGGCTATAATATAATCAGGAGATACCTCATCCCACGTGGGTGCGAGGAACACATATCTCTATGATTCTGTAAACAGGTGGGCGGTTGCTCTCTCAATTGAGAGCAGGTCTTGGAATCAGATAGACAAGTTCAAATCCCAACTCCACGCTTTCTCTAAGTCTTTCTCGAAACTGATCTCCTCATTTGTAAAACAGTGGGAACAGAAACCCTTTGGGGTAAGTTCTGTTCTCATGGGAGCAGTAAATAAGTTGAAGGGTTCTAATCACTAACTCCAGGGCCTGCCACATACACTCAGTGTGTGAAAGCTATTATTGTTCGTGGATTCTACTAGTTAACAAAGTTTCAAACTTTCCCATGCAAAAACAGGATATTCTTTTTGTAAAGAGGTGTAACTAAAGCCAGATCATTAAAATATCGCGTTCTGAAAACATAGAATTGTCAAATAAATACACATACACGGACTCAAATGGAAATCTTGATTCAATCCAAGAAACACTTGCTTTATTTTAAGATAACAGCTCCCCTTGTCATATAAAGTCAGGGTCTCTGACCCTACATCCACAGGGCCTCAAAACAGGGGAGAAGTCATGGTCCCCTTTGGGAACAGGTGTGTAGGTGTGTCCCCAATGTCTGAGGAAGCAATGGAAAGTAAAACACAAAAACGTGTTCCCTACATTACCAGAAAGCCCAGAGTGGGTGATTTTGATAGAACTACTGTGTATTACAAAATTGAATGGCACTTTTAGGCAACAATGCCTGCCATACATTGTGTGTGGGACATGGATAGTTTGCATACATTGTCTCTCTCACTCATCTCATAAGGTGGGTATTGCTATTGCTGAAGGAGCTGTTGAGTTGAGCCCAAATCATACTGACCCTGTGTGCTTGGTTACTTATGCTTGAGCCTCTTGTTGCAGCCACTGGGTCAATCCACCGGAGGAGTGCTCTCATTTTTGCTGATTCTCTACTAAGCATGTCATTTTCCAGGCTCTGGTCTCTCCTTATAATAGATCCACAGTACAGAGACCATGTGTCACCTTCCTTGCCTCTAAGGAACACTCTAGCTGTATGTCTTCCAACTCAGATTTGTTTGCTCTTCTGGAAATCCATAGATTTTCAATATTCCTTACCAGTGCCAGAATTCAAATATATCAAATGGTCTAGAAAAAGTGGTTCTCAACCTTCCTAATGCCACAACCCTTTACTACAGTTTCCTCATGTTGTGGTGACCCCCCCCAAGCATAAAGTTATTTTCGTTGCTTCTTCATCACTGTCATTTTGCTACTGTTATGAATTGGGAAACCTCCATGAAAGGGTTCTTTGACACCCCCCCAAAGGGGTTGCGACCCACAGGTTGAGAACTGCTGATCTAGAGGTTAGCTAGATGACCTCAGTAAATTGATCTGCCTAATCCCAGGTGCAACGTTTGAAACTCCAGGGTACCTGTCTCACAAGTTAACTCTCACATGGTGCTTTGAAAATGTGCCCAGAGTGCTGGATTTAGGCTTTTCTTATATTAAAATAGTAATTCATTATCAAAAGTAACTATTTTACCTGAAAATAAGAAGCAAAAAATAAATTCTGGCCTTGTGGATTTTGCAGGGAGAGGGGAGATACTGGGGATGGAAAAACAGAATTCAACAAGGGTGTGTTTGATACACTTCCATGGGTTTGGATATGTCAGCCATGTGAACTCAGCCCAAGCATGACCGGTGCTCATGAATGCTGTGGAGTCAGTGCACACCCAGATCGACCCTGTAGGACAGAAGAGAGCCGCTTCACACCTTTTCCTAATCTGCTAGTCTCTAAGGGAGCACATTGTCGGGTCTTCATGTTGTGTCCATTATACCATGAGTGGGGTCAGAGGTGGGGACGCTGGCTCTTTGAGGTGCAAAAAGCTCGACTCATGGGGATGGGAGGAGGAGGCCTAACTCAAGTTAACGCTCCTCTTTGGTTCCTTTCCCCCAGTCTTAGAGTACACAGGGTACCAGTATGTTGTAATAAAGCGACAGCAACTCTTAATGTCGACGGTAATCCTAGCTGTGATCAGGAAGTCCTCCAGAAGCCTAATGGGACTTTGTGTCTGTGAGGACTATCAACTACTGCTTAAGAGACAGAAAGAAGAGTTCTCAAGCCAACTGGCAAGCGTTTTTTGCTCACTCATTTTTCAATATAGGCACTATTCTCTCTCCTATATTTCCAAAAGAAATGTAGGTGCTAGGGATGGTTAAATAGCATTTTCTTGATAGGTAAGAGGTCCCATGGGTAATAGAAACAAACAACTCAACTTTGATAGAAGTTGGATTTTTTTCTTTTCTTAACAATAATGGTCTTATTGTGAAAGTAGTTTATATTTTATGTCTTAACTTTAAAATATTGTCTACTGATTTTATACAAACTCTGATTTTCTAAAAACACCTTCGGCCCCATCCCTGTTGACTAAAAGAATCGGGTACCTCTCTCACAAGCTAAAGATGAGAAATTAAAATGCCAATCACTCGCTCATCCTGCCCACCAAATTCTAATCAGGTTAAAAAAAAAGCAGTGATTGAGCTTGCAAGTGCTACTTTATAAACAAGGGAATTAGGAAACTTGGTTAAACCAAGACCCAAGGCTATGAAGTAGTGAAGCTAAGAAGTCTGGTGCTGAGTTGGTGGTGGGAGATGAGCTCTTTCAACTTAGAGACGCTGGAGAACAGACTCAGGGAGTAAAACGGAGATAAAAGTGTCCGTTTAACAAATGGAACCCCATTAACTCCCAAAGTTTGGTGCTTTGACAGAGTTGTATAGTTGGATTTAGCTAAAAACAAAGGCAAAGGTATAGGCTCCTAAATCGACCTCCAACCATAGAACTTGGAGTCTTCTCTAAAGGGTAAGGTCAATAACAAGCGAACTGCAAGGTAGATCCCTAGGGCTACCCTCAAATCTGTTTGATAGCAGAATAAACCAACCCATCAACCCCCTGAACATCAACTCCTACTTCTAGCCACCCTCGAGAGCAGTGTGATCCCTACATTGCCATTAGAGATCTTTACAGCTGCTGAATCTTTCTCTGGTGGGTTTGAACTGCCAACCTTACAGGCAAGGGCCCAAATCTTAAACCACTGTGCCACCAGGGCTCCTTCTGATAACAGACTAGAGAGAGCCTACTTGCTGTTCAGAAATGCTCAGCTGACTCTTGAAGATGGTCATCCTGCTACCATGCTTCTGATGGGACCCAAAGGACGCCGTGGTTGCTTGACTCCAAAGAGCTCCATGCTGTCTGGTGGGCAGGCAACCCAACACATGCTGAACGAAACTCCTCCTTCCCAGAGTTGCTCTGAGAGAAGCAGGCATACTTTGCTTTCCATTGAGAAGGGCGCCCAAGCAGGGAGAAACGCTCCATCTAGAGGTCTATGGAATGAGCCAACACTAGTCAATCTTTCTTTTCTCCTCACCAATTCCAGACTAACGCTAGAAATGCTCGCCTGCAGCTTAATGACATTTTAAGCTATTGATTTAGAGGAAGGGTATGTACCAGATACTTCAGTGCCGATGGACTTGGATAGTTTTGAAGTGTACCTTCTAGGTATTTTAATATCTGAATGTCATCACATATTTAATAATTTACCCATTATAATTACCAAAATAATAGGCTTATAGTGCTAGTTCCTGTATTCTCATCATTGTGCTAAAATACCCTATTCAGATTTTTAAAAAAACAGTATTCAAACCAAAGTCATTTTTAGAATGGCAGAAAAGAAATCATTTTCCAGCTCTTTTCAGTAAAGAAATCTAGACTTTTCAAGATGAGCTACTTATAAGTAGAATTAGTGACCTTGCACATAGAGAGACAGGGGTAAATATTTCTGGTTGCTTACAGAAAACTATATTAAAATGATTAAGAAAATTTAAAAAACTAAAAACAAAAGAAAACTATGTTCAGTAAAAGTGAAGACACTGAGAATGTAAGTCAACCTTAAATATTGCTATACTAACGTATGGGTGAGATGACAGTCATTAATTATTGCTTTACTTTAAATTTGTTCTAATGCTTAACTTAAACTATTATTCACATTTAAATAAAGTTTTTTTAAACAGGAAAAACTGGTATTTTAAGGCTTATAATCATTGACTAAGGAGACTTTCAAAAACATGATTTAAACCTGATACTTTGACCTTTTAAAGTTAAAATGTAAAAATAATACATATGTTTTTAAGAAAGAAAATACTATAAAATGCACTATGTATCTATATATGTATACATATACATGTGTATATATATACATACACCCATCTGTCTATAGATAGAGATATTTTGTATCTGTTTCATAAACGCAAACCAACTCAGTGCCATGAAGTAAATTTCAATTCACAGCAACCCCATAGAAAGACTAGAACTGCCCCTGTGGCTTCTCGAGGCTGTCCATCTTTACACGAGCGAAAAGCCTCATCTTTCACCCTGTGGAGCAGCTTGTGGTTTCAAAGGGATGGCCTTGCTGTGAACAACCCAACAATACAGAATCCACTACACCTCCAGGGCTCCTGTACATGCTTCATTAGATGCTTTATTTTCCATTTAACTTGGTCATGCATTTTTTGTCACATGCCTACAACAAATTATAGTGTTGTTCTATATAGCAGTGTTTTCCCAGTCCAAATTGTAGTGTGAGGGCAGATCAGAATCTGGCAAGGATACCAAACCAAACCCATGATTGTCAAATGGATTTCTATACTCTTGGAGACCGTACAGGACAAAGTAGAACTGCCCTGCATAGTTTCCAGAGCTTCAATTCTTAAGAAAGTTGACTGTCACTTCTTTTCCTGCTCAGTGGGCAGTGGGTCCCAGACACGCTTCTGTTAGCTCCATGCAAAATGCTTTTGTTAACAGCTGAGATTTAGAAATTGAGAAATGGAAAGTGTGGGAATTAATGAAAGCTTGCCATCTAGTGGATGACATTCTTTAAAAAAATAAAATCGCTCAAGTATGTATTCCTCCCTGTTCAAGTCTATTTGGTTCTTCCTTTTGTTCTTCCATAGAAAGCTTTCAGGAGGTGAACTTGGTAGTGATGGCTGCCAGACAGATCTGATTTGTTCTGGTATTTTTTAGAGTGAATTGTAAGAGCAGGCATGCCATGCACATCAATAGTTTCAACACTTTGAGTCATTATCTTAACCCTGTACCTCCAAGAAAGATTCTACTTGGTGTAAGTAAGAAGGTCTGTGTGTGTGTGTTTGTGCGTATGTGTGTGGAGGAGGGGAGGAGGGTGTCACTTGTGAGGATGAAGCATGCTGATGGTTTCAAACTGTTGACCTGGGGTTCGCGGCCCACCACACTACCCCAAACCAACCAAATCAAACTCACTGCCTTCAAATTAATGCCAATTCATAGAGACCCCATAGGACAGGGCCAGGCTATCCTCTGTGTTTCCAAGACTGTAACTCTTAATGGGAGTAGAAAGTCTTGTCTTTCTTCCTCAGAGCATCTGGTAGTTTGGAATGGCTGATCTTCAGGTTCGCAGCCCAATATGCAGTCACTACTCCACCAGAACTGGGCTCTACAAATCCAAGAGTTCATGGTTTAACCATGAAAGCAAAGAGACAGGAAATATAGGTTATTACATAGAGGTGTTCTGGTGGTGTAGTGGTTATGTGTTAACCCAAAGGTCAGTAGTTTGAAATCACCAGCAGCTCTGTGGGAGAAAAATGAGGCTTTCAACTCCCCGAAGAATGACAGTCTCCCAGAAGGTCAAACCACCAGAGGCTCCACAGGAGAAAGATAAGACTTTCTACTCCTATAAAGAGTGTCTCAGAAACTCACAGGGGCAGTTCTACCCTGGCCCCCAGGTGGCTGTGAGGCGGCACCAACTCGATGGTAGTGAGTTTTGAGTTTAAGACACTATCATTCTGAGAACATAAAATAGAAGGGAGATACCACACTGACAAAACCGTGGGGCTGCATACGGATTTTCTTCCATCATTCCGGAATGTTTGCTCGTGTTTATATCTTTGAATAATAATAACACGTCTTCCTAAACATGCATATGGGCAGGAAATATAAAGGAAAAGCATTACCACGATCCTGACTCTTCATTTTCTATTCCCCTTAGAGCAAACAGATTTACAGAGAAACTCAGCTGCAAGGCCCAACGGAAATACAGCCAAGTGGGCAGCTTGAAAGGGAGATGGCAACAGTGGGCCGATGAGCACACACAGGCCCAGAAGCTCAATCCTTTCAGTGAGGAATTTGATTATGAGCTGGCCATGTCCAGCCGCCTACACAAGGGAGATGAGGGTTACGGCCGCCCGAAAGAGGGAACCAAAACTGCCGAGAGAGCCAAACGAGCCCAGGAGCACATCTATAGGGAGATCACGGACCTGTGCTTCATCATCCGCACAATGGCTCGCCACAGGCGAGATGGCAAGATCCAGGTGACTTTCGGGGACCTTTTTGACAGATACGTGCGTATTTCAGATAAGGTCGTGGGCATCCTCATGCGGGCCCGGAAACATGGACTGGTGGACTTCCCAGGAGAAATGTTATGGCAAGGCCGAGACGACCACGTGGTGATTACTTTACTGGAGTGACCCTTCAACAAGCAAAGCCAGATCCGACCCACTCCTGTCTTAATGCTAAAATGTAAAGGCATTCACAATTAAAATGAAAATTGCTGTCATAACTCAGTAGATATTAATTGTACACAGTTTTAGGGCTTTATTTTTATCTTTGAACACTTGAAAAGCACTTCCCAGTGCAATAGTTCACTATCCAGGGCTGGCAAGTCCACACTGACAAATGGTGGCCCCTTGTGACGAAAGAGCTGCTCGTTGGGTTTCTGAGACTGCAAATCTATTGGGAAGCGGGCGGCCTTCTCTTTCTCTGGAGGAGCAGCTGGTGGGTTTGAACCACTGACCTTTGGGTTCACTGCCCACTTAACCTACTGTGCCACCTGGACTGCTTAAGAGTGTCATTAGTGTATACTAAATGTTTTAATTCATGAAATTCCACTGACCCTATTAGGAAAAAAGAAATGGCTCTTCACAGCAGAAATGATTAGGGATGTTCCACGAATTACATATTGCATCTAAGAATGCCAGCAGGGCACACTATGATATCAGCATTATTTTGTAGGAAGATGGCAAAATGTCCCACTTAGTTCAGCAAATCTAATTGGGAAAGGGTCTAAGAAGTTTAACTTGATACATTTGTATTGATCATAGAATCAGATAAAATAAGATGCATAGGAAACTAAGTTCTACAGTAGCACGTTGGCACGGATGACGTGCCTCTGGGGGCTTTGCCTAAAATCTCCAGGTAGGAGCTGGCTTTGCTCCTTCTGAGTGATTTGGGCAGATCACCTGGAAGCCACTACTGATGCTCTCACAGGCACCTGAGAGCGTGGCTATGTTCACTGCACTCTGAGTATAAAGGTGGGAGATTCAAATATGTCTGCCTTACTGTAGGACTTCTGGTAGAAATTGATCATTTCCCCCCAAAAAACCTTCAATTATGCTTCTGTGGCTTGCATTTATGTGTCAATGGACAATGAAAAAAACCAACACCATTCTATGTTGAAATGGAGAGTCCTGTATGGAAGAACGTTAAGGAATCCCTGGGAAACCAGAAACATGTGAAGCACTCTGTCTTTATTCTGCAATCAAGACCACCTTATGAAATGGCTGAAAGTTAGAAAACAGCATTAGACCTGCCAAAGTGAAAAAGTATTTGTTTAATGCAGTGGCCCAAAGAACGTTGACAAGTGTCTGTTGTCAAATATTTTGTTTAATGAGTAACATATTTTCTATACTTTATAAAATGGAACATGAGTTTAATTCAAATGCATTGGCATTGTAGAAATTTGGTATTAAGAAAATTAATGTCAAATTTTGAGACCTCAAAATGATAGGCTTTCATAATCGTTAGGTTTTAGATATAGTTGAACTTACAGAAATCACCTTTTATTCATGATCCTCTTTCAAACTGCAAGTTCGTATACCTCCTTAAAGAAGTAGGTATATTTTGTTCCCATCATACTTATGAAATGACATAAATCAGAATTTCATGTAACTTGTGCATTTACATCAAAAAAAGGAAGCATGTCAAAATTTAAAGGCAAATGGCACCAAATTAAAAGACGTTTTATGCTTCCTGCTTTTGTTTATACAGTGCTTTTTCTAGGTTAGATTCCACAATGTCACTTTGTGTTTAAAATATAAGAAAAGAGACAGAGACTCGGGCTACTTCTGGTTTGGGGACTTAGACCAAAGCACAGAAAGAGTTATTTCCTATTCAATCTGCAACCGTTTATACAGGTATGAACATATTCAAAGTTCAAGTTGTTTGAATTTGGGGTTAAAAATTCTCGTAAAGGGCCAGAAAACTAGAGGTCTTAGGGAAAAATGCCTTCTGGATGACAGGCACATCCTGACAATGGTCTCGTTAGGTGGGCAGCATCCTAAGAGCTGGCTTGTTACACTCAGAGCTATATAGGGCTTAGAGATTTTTTTCCTGGCTTAATGTACTTTATTCCTGTGTTAAATGTCCCCTTGTCATATTGTTTCCTAACTAGGCAATCCAAAAATATTCTCTAACCAAGCAAATCATTATTGCTCGGTTAAACTACCTAAAGCTACCATAACAGGAGTTTCTCAGTTATCAGTGATGGGTGAGAGGGAGGGAGGGGGTTACCAGCGCCTCGGGAAACTGGAACAAAACCAAAGAATGAGACTGGTTGCTGCTGCTGTGGTACATGTGGTCAATGTCCGTGTCCTGTGGAAATGGTTCAGCTAGCAAATGTTCTCACCTTTCTTTTACCACGTAAAAGAAAACAAACACAAAGCCCAGAATAGGAAAACCCATAGTTGAGAACTTTTAGGGCATTTTGACAAATACAAAAACAAGTATAGCTCAGGCAACTAATGAAAATTTCTTTATACTCAACCAAAAAAAAAGAGTAGCAAATGAAATAAATACATTATCAGTAGCATTTTAACCTTGGTAAACCTAGATCCCCATTAAGTGCTGTACGGTTGGTTTCCAAATCTTTGAGGTTTTCTAAGCTTTTTTTTCCTTCTGGACCTCCATTCAAGATGTCTGATGCTTCCCAGTCTCTATCAGCTGTCATGCTCATAAACTTCCATAAACGTTTATAGTTTTGACTTCCTGATTCCCAACGTTAACGCTCATTAAAGAGGAAGTTCAGAGATGGGTTTGTTTCTTCTCACACCGCACCGCCACTTAATCTGCCTTCTCCTTTTCCCTCCCTCTCACCAAACTCTGGTTCCTTCTTTCACTACTCACTACTCACAGGTACAAAGTAAGAACCTGGTGCCGTTTCTCTTACGAGAGTTCGAACTCGCCATCAGTGAGAACTGAGTGTCAACGGCAACTGGTTCTTGGGAAGGACCCCAACATGACTGCCTTCAGGGATGGTGAGAAGCTGGAGACCAGCCAGCCCAGGCTGAAAGTGACCCCCCATGACTGATGTGCTTTTTGCATCCATGTCAGAAATACATACTTGTTCTAAAGTTATTAAGCTAGAAGCCTGTTTTGAAACTAGCAGCTTTGGTTTGCCTTTTATTGCCTTGTGTTTACCTTTGAAGAGGAAAAAGAAGATCCATCTAAAGCAGTGGTTCTCAACCTGTGGGGGTTGAACGACCTTTTCACAGGGGTTGCCCGATTCATAACAGTAGCAAAATTACAGTTATGAAGTATCAACAAAAATAATGTTATGGTTGGGGGGTCACCACCACATGAGGAACTGTATTAAAGGGTTGTGGCATTAGGAAGGTTGAGAACCACTCATTTCAAGGGTGTGAGATGGATCAAGAGTTCTTCTTTCATAGATATATTCAATAATTAATTCAGCACATTTATTGAAAAATTCCATCTTCCCCATTGTGCAGCCAGTGTCATCTTTTAAAGAAAACAAAAAATCAACTCGCTGCCATCGAGCTGACTGGGTAGAACTGGCCCTGTCCTCTTTCTTCCTAAGAGCAGGCTGGGTTTTGAACTGCTGACTGCATATTCCAATCCGATGTGAAACCACACCACCACCAGGGATCAAATGAAAACCAACTGACTATGAGCGTATTGGTCTTCTCAAGATTCTTGATTTTGACCCACTCTTTTGTGTATCCTTAATATATCACCTTACTCATTTTTAAAAAAGATCCTGCCTGGTATTTGGTAATGAAGACCATCACTTCCTTCTTCCATGTTGCCTTGGCCATTCTTTGCCTTTTAATTTCCATATAAATCTATAATCAGCTTAATTTACACAAAAATAAACCTGACGGGCATATTCACTGATCACATAGACAGGCCGGATTCTGGTCTGACATGTGTTGTCAGTTCTAGCGAAAGTTCAAGAGCTTCCTTTTTGTATCATTAATGCTCCCATTATCTTTGCCTTGGAGGGTTGAAAATATGACATACAAATTTACAAATATGCTTAATATACATAAAAACACAATGACACGGTTACGCTAATGAAGCAGGATCATTGGACAATGTTGGCATCTTGTCAGTTGTGTTAGTACCGTCGCTGGTGGGAGATGCTGGACCATGTGGATTATCCCTGGGATGGGAGTTTCTAGCTGAAAAACTAGTGAAAAGTGACTGCACGGTCACTTTCTTTTTCTTCAGATCTTTCACGCTAACAGGTTTCCAGAATCTGCCTAATGATCTCAGCACAGTAGTCAACATGTTTTCAGGTAACGGAAGCCGGATTTCATTTAGAAAACTTCAGCTACAATGCTTTTACTATAACATTACTGATAAAGTATAAAAAAAAAATCCCCCAAACTAGAGGTTAAGTGTGGTTTGTCATAACTAAGAGGGCTAACTCAGGGCCTAAGACTGGCATCCTTCAATGTTGTCTTCCAATTCTAAAGTATTAAATGCCACCACCACCCCAAATTTAATACCCAAATTCTCAAATCATTGCATAATAAGGTCTTTAACTAATGCCATTTCTTCAACCTCTTTTATTCTTTGTATATTACCCAATCTTGATGAGTAACATGCCCAATTCTAAGTAAAAAAAAAAAAAACTCTACAGTTAATCCTTTTTTTCTCTCTCACAACCAAATGATAACTACAGCTCTTCATCCTGAATTTCTCCCCAATCCATGTCAACTTCCTTTAAAGTACCATTGTTACTACTGCTCAGGCCTCATAATCTCTTCTTAACAGGCTTGTTCATAAGGTCACCGTGTCTCTAATTTATCCTCCATTAATGTTTTCTGCAGAGAGCCTTCTAAAATGCAAACCATACCATCCCTCCACCCAACTGTCCCTTATTGCACCCAGAGGGTAAAAAAAAAAGTCTGTATCTCTTAGAACGACATGCAACAAAATTCTTCAATAACATGGGACTTATCTTATCTGTACCTTCCCCTCAAAAGAAAGCAATATACTTTTAAACCGTCACCTGACCAGTAATTCCCCACATGTCAGATACATTCATGCATCTTCATTTTAAAACCTTGTGGTTTCTCCTCTACCTGGGATACATTATTCCATAGCTACTACCAGAATCACCTTAGTACAAGCTACTCAAAGCTTTTTTATATCGATGATAATAGCAGGCTTAATCAAAGATTTTGTAGATTGTGTAAATAATTTCATATTCAATAAATCCAGACTCAAATTTGTATATATATTATTTAACTTTATTTTGTATACACAACTATGACCTTATTGTAATTGAAATCAATTACAGCTTTTTATTTATTTATTTTTTGTGGTTAATTAACTCCACAAAGACAATAATACTGCTGTGGAAGACCAAAGGGAAGAAGAAGGAAAAAAAAAAGAAAAAGAACCGAGATATTTATTTACAATTGCTTGATTGTAAACATTTCATCTATGCACTGTTACTAACTTATCATGAGAGCTTGACATAGACAAGGAGATAAATGATGCCCTGGGTTTCTATTCATATTCAGCAATAGCATATTAGAGGAGAATATCAGATTGTTTTCCCATTAACATTAGGCTTCCTTTAGATAATTATTTAAACTTTCAAAAGAACAAAATATATTCAATTGCTATACAACTAAAACTACTTAAGCCAATATATTTGGCTTGTAATTTCTTTTTTAGAATAATTCAAAGTGCTATAAGCCACCTGGCAATCAACACTTTTTTCTAAGAACAAAACTACTTTAAACATTAATTTACAAGATCATATACAATGTTTATGTCGAATAGCTGAAATTTCAGCACAAAGTCACTGTCACATGTATAACAGCAGGATTTTTGTGATTTTTTTTTTTGCATGACATGAAGCTTGAAATCAAATGATGATTTATTGCCACAATGGCTTATTACTGGTTTTCCTACAAAAGAGGATAAGAACTACTAATATAGTCTATCTTTTGATTTTTCTGAGGTCACTTGACAGTAAGTTTGCATATTCCACAAGTCTACTGAGTTACGATATTGTCAACTATAATCATTGCCCTTTTTTAAGAGCAAGTGCTAATGGCAATTAATAACATACATATATCACTTAATTAAAAAAATCACAAATATTTTTTTTCCTTTTGAAAAGGAATAAACTATTTTAGGAGCTGGTGTACAACAATGCTAAAACAACAAAACTATAAAATAGTATATCTGACACAATATTGAAGAAATATGCATGTTTCATAGCTTTTTTATACTTATGTTAATGCCCTGCACTAAGCTAAAAATATGTACTCTATTTTCTTGTTAATATATTAGATCCAATAGAATCATTGAGTTCTCATTCTCCTTTGTCATTTTATAAATATTTATCAAATAATTCAGCATGATGAAAGCATACACCCAAACCTATAGGTTATGTGCCCTGTGGTCTGCTACAACCAGAATTCTCCTAGAGCTTCACTTTTAGTAGAACAAAATTTAAAATACCTTAAAAAGTAATAGAATGTTGTAGTGTTACCTACAATTAGAACTCAGTGGTCTGCAGAGTACACATTGTTTTGGCATGTGGTTCTCCTTCATAACAATAAGTTGAGCATGTCCAAATGTCACTTGTACCAACCTCACAGTGAGCTGTAGCATCTACCTAGACGTCATTCCCTCAGTGCCCCAGGTTAGGCTGCTCTAGTAAAAGAATCAATATTGTTTAAGGAAAAAAAATGTTCAACAAAAGAGCACCATCCTGTGAGGAGACTGAGATAACATGGATTGAGATCATGTGGTAACTATGATCAAAATGATGCCAAAAAATCTGACCAAACCAAGCTGTTATGCTACATGGACCCACGCCATGGACTAAGCCCAAGGGACTTTGGAACAGAAACATGATTTTAAAAATAAACTCCAAAATACTAGCTATGATAAATGGTGATATGGATTAACCCAAGAACACTAGTGACATGTTACATTGTATTGCTACTTGAACTTTCAAAACAATGCTTGTCCATGTCAGCTTTGAGGCATTATCCTGCTATGACAGAGAGCATTCCATTTATTCAAAAGCCCAGATTTCAATGTCTTGGATAAAGAAATCTTCTTTTTTAGAAAGTGTATGGTTGCCAAATGTTTTACAAGAATGGCTTCTTCCATGGTAGAGATCTCCATCAAGCCAAAGAGCAAACTCTCCCCTGTAATATATTAAAAAGAGTTATAAAACATTGTTAATATTTCTGCCCTAAATTGTATAACAATTGAGGAACAAAAGAACTCGGTTTGAGAAAACTTGAAATGAATACAGATGTGATGCTGGAGATTTTTACAAAGCAGAAAAACCAAGAGGAACGCAGGTAAAAAACTCAAACTCACTACCATTAAAAGTTAATGCAACTCGTAAGGGCCCTACAGGACAGGAAAGAACTCACTCTCTGAGATTCAGAGACTGCAGCTCTTACTGGAGGAGAAATCCCTATCTCTATCCTGTAGAGTGGCTGGTGGTTTCAAACTGCTGACCTTGCAGTTAGCAACACAAACCACTTTGCAACCAAGGTTCCAGGTATAATGGGTACTTAAAAGATAATGAGATCTGACTTATCTAACGGAATACATAACCTGTGAGGGGGGGGGGCTGTGTTAAGAGGAATAGCAGAGATTAATGATTAACAAAGTGCCCAGAGACAGTAGTAACCTTTGGAGATTCTCTGAATTGATGCAACTAAATCACCAAACTAGCAGAGCGGAGCCAAAACACAGGTTTGCTTTAGTCGGGGGAAGCAAGAAAGAAAGGTCTGAGATCAGGAAGACTTGTTTGTGGATTTAGTTGGTCACTCTATTGTGAAGCTGGGCTGAGTGATCTAATCCTTCAGTGGTACAATTGCTCATTATTAACAAAAAAAAAAAAGACTAGGTAATTCTAGAATTCTAAAATTTGAATGGTTATAGATTTTGATCTTCAGGGTAGTTAACATGAGATACATGGTACCACCGTAAGAGTTAGAAGTCTGTTGCAAGAAAACTATGCTATGTTTGTTTGATTTATTTTCTGTAACCAAGAAATAGTGGCCCTGGTGGCTTAGTGGTTATATGTTGGGCAGCTACTTGCAAGATCAGCAGTTCAAAACCAATAGCTACTCAGTGGTAGAGAGATGAGGCTTTCTGCTCCCATAAAGAGTTACAGTCTCAGAAACCCACAGAGGCGGGTCTACTCTGCCCTATAGGGTTGTTAAGAGTAGGAATTGACTCAATGGCAATGAGGAACCAATAAGTTTATCTAGACCAGCGGTTCTCAACCTTCCTAAGGCCGCGGCCCTTTAATACAGTGCCTCATGTTGTGGTGACCCCCAACCATAAAATTCTTTTCATTGCTACATCATAACTATAATCTTGTTACTGTTATGAATCATAAAAATATCTGATAGGCAGGATGTATTTTCATGGTTACAAATCGAACATAATTAAAGCATAGTGATTCATTACAAAAACATTATCTAATTATATATCGTGAAATATTTTTCTAATAAAAAATAAATGAAATTTTGTCTTGAAACATGGTGTAGCACGGGTAACTGTCTTCATGCCGGGTACTCGTATGTGGGTATATCTGCATGTGGGTGGACCCTCCTGGAGACTGAGCGGTGTCTCGGTTGCTAACACCATCGGAAATAATGTGTTTTCCTATGGTCTTATGCGACCCGTGAAAAGGTAGTTCGACCTCCAAAGGTGTTGCGACCCACAGGTTGAGAACCGCTGATCTAGATCAAAACCAGCAACAGATACACAACCCACTGCCATTGAGCTGATTCTAACTCTAGCAACTCCATAGCACAGAGTATCTTGGGATTTCTGAGGCTATGAACGCTGACAGCAACAGAAAGTCCCATCTTTCTCCCTTGGAGTTGACTGGTAGAGTCAAACTGACCTGTGGTTAGCAGACAATGTGCAACTCACTATGCCAATAAGGTCTTAGCAGATATATGGTTAACACCTACTGATACACAGTATAAATCTAATTCTTAGGCTATATTTCTGTTTAAGCAGGAAAAGGTAGACAGTAGCCATACAGAACAGTTCCTGGAAAAATTAATCCTTTACAAAAAACCTGAATGTTTACTTGTATAGTATCACCTATAATCATCAGAGATAGGAGTGCATCCAGTGTCACTCAAGAGGTAAGCTAAGAGTACAGAAAATAATCAACAGTGGGATAAAGAGATCATATTTTAAGGGCCCCCTCTACCACTGAAAACTCTACTTCGCTAAGATAGATGGTGATCTTGAAATGATGCCAGACTAGAGTCTGTTTTGGCTAGTTCAAAAAGCATTGTACAGACAGTCCCTAAAATATTCATCCTCATCAGTTTTTTGGAAGCCATAATTTGTTTTGCAGCTAAACTTGTTCAATTTCATATATGCACATCTATCCCTTGGGTGGGTCCCTGTTACCTACACATGGGACAACACAAAGATAAATGACAAACTATTTGAAATAATGAGCTCATTATCTTTGGCAACAGACCTCTAATCTTTTATACTTATGGCCTCAACCTGTCCTAAAAGACAAAGCTGAATCAGTCTTTCATTTTTGAAAAAAAAATCATTGAGCTAAAGAATTGAACTTTTTTCAGCCTATAAGAGAATAGGAAAGAGTTGATATCCTTCTAAAGTACTTCTCTTGCCAAATATATATATATATAAAGGTTAAAAAAATCAGACATTTATTTGCATTTAGTTGAAATCTTAGGTGACTCTATCTAAGAAGTACCTTAAAATTTAGAAGACTACATTTAAGAAGTCTAAAAATGGACTCTCAGCTTCTCCTTAATTCTGTAAGAAATGTCATTTTCAGGCTGAACTGGAAACCTGAGACTTCTGAACCTTTGATGTCCGTGGTTGTGAGCTCTAAGCAAAATCTGGCTGTGTGTTCACTTCAGGAGGCAGAGGGCATGGCTTTGTTAAGTTTAGATGGGGTCTGTGTTCCTTAAGACTCTAAAAAGATATATTTAAGACTTATAGATCTGTCCTAGGTAAAACACACAGGAAGTATATTTTCATATGAGCACTGCTTTCAAGAATGAAAGGTATTAATTCCTGAGCCCATAATGGATAACAGAGTGGAGGAAATAAAACCTCTTCCAACACATTTATTAATGTCATGTAACTCTTATGGTGTCCAATGGCATCATGGGCAGAACCCAGGGGCATCTCCTTCCATGGTCCCAATAGAGAAAAGATGCTGGATGAAAGGAGATGAGTAAATGCTTCAGTTAGTTGCTGAGTACCTACTACAAGGCAGTTACAACACTAGGATTTTCACAAAGTTCACATTTCAGTCAATTTCTCATGGCTATCAGAGAGTTTCTCATGGTTTCAGGAGCCTGGTGGTATAAGATGATGGATTGGGCTGATGACTGCAAGGTCAGCAGTTAGAACCCACCAGTCACACCCAGGGTGAAAGAAGAGACTTTCTACTCCCGTGAAGAGTTACCAGCTCAGAAACTCACATGGACAGTTCTACTCTGTCCTAGAGGGTCACTCTGAGTCAGAATTGACCATAGGGTTTAACCACAATTTGCAGCAAAATTAAGTTTAGATATATTAGGGAGTTTTAACATGTAACAAGTATACAGTGAAGCTGGAATCTGAACCTATTTGGTTCCAAAGCCTGCATTCAGACTACCACATCATTATTCCTATTTTCGGGGGATACTGCTTAAAATTCTAGAACATCAAGTCCCTATAGCTCCTCTTTCCTAGGGTAATAATACCTTCTTTAAAGATTGTAAATTTATCATTATACAAGGGGGCTTGGAAAAGATGGTGAAAAATAAAATTGAAAATAGAATTTTCCCACTAAAATTTTAAAGTTCCCTTATCAAATGACCCAGTATTCAGCTTATTTGTTGAATTCACACTGTACAACCTAAATCCAATTCCACCAGACACCCAGTAACACATTTTATATTTTCAATGACTTAGACCCTTCAACTGTTTAAAGTCACAAGTCCCTTGCTTATGAGGCCTACCTCATAAGTATGTGAGAGTTAACTGAATTCTGTGAAGGACTATCATAGGGGGAAAGTTGAGTAATATTCCATTCCCCTCAAAGATTTCACGGAATCATATAAACATTGTGTGCTTATTCCAAGGCTACAATAACCTGGCTATTTTTCAGTCCTGTAAATCATATCATCTTGAGATTATCTAACAGAGTAGCGTTAAAGGAATGTGTGAGAATCACTCAGGATAATGAATATTCTGAATACTCTTGAAGGCTACAACTATGGGATACAAATATTATGACTAAGGCTTTCACAAGTCTAAGAATTATTTAATACATTCTATGTTTGATCCTGAAGGAGATAGAGAGATGTTGATGTTTGCTAAATGCTGTTAGAAATGTCCAGGGTAGGAAGCAACTTGAAAGCGAAATGAGAATGGGATACCTGATTAAGAAATGTTTCATGTAGTGGTTACTATATCAAAATAATTAAATCAAACTATGGAATGACTCATTCTGTTAAAGACAATACAAAATAACTCTGATAACTTGGGGTTCACAAAATATTTTTGTAGAAAACAAATTTCTATTTCTTAAAAAAATATTAATCCAAATAGTCTCTATGGCAAAATAACAGCAACCAATTAGGCCTACCTACACTCTGGTCAAATAACAGTGTTGGTTTGTTATTTAAAATTTTGAGCATTAAAAAGGTTTATTTCCCTTTCAAGTATCAAGGAGTTACTATACTTTAAAAAAAAAAGATGTGTTTAGTCAAAAGTGAATTAACACATATTATATCAATAGCTGCAAATATTATACGAACACATATTCAATCAATAGGTGCAAATACAATACCAAAACATCTTCTCATAAATAAGTATACTCTGTCTCATTATGTATGAATTAGGACTCAGGAAGAAATTTTTTCAAATATGTCAAAAACTGATAGTTTAAAAGCAGTACTTTTAAGCAAAAAAAAAAAAAAAAAATTAAGGGTAAAATGTTTAAGAGTGTTTAAGAGACTTACCCTCCACCACCAAAAGCTAATGCATCCATGTCTCCTTTGATAAAAAACATATTGTCACCTGTCCACTTGAAGACCTACACAAATGAAAAAAATTCTAAATATATTATTTTAGTGGAGAAAGGCAATCTATCTAAAACACCTATAAAAAAAAGGTGATGACTCTTAGTTGTCTAAACTTAAAATAGTTAACTGTAGTAGTAGGAACAACAACAATGGGAACAACAAGAGCTGCTACTTTGGGCTTCAGTGTTGGTATGACTCCGTGTGAAAGCAGACCATCTATTCCAATATCTGTCCTCAATCGTAATTCCTCAAATCTTGTTATCTGTTCCTGTTCTCAAGATCAAAATGCAATTTCGTCTTGAGGGGAAGGTTTACCACAGTGAGCCTCATTGCACCTGAGATACGAGTACTGGCCTCAAAGTTCTAAGCAGAGTCATACACATACTAAAATTCACTTTTCATGATTGGTATTCGGATATATTTAATTTAAATTAGTGGAACCCGTTAAGTTAACCACCAACAAGAAAAAAATTGATCACTCCACTGAACTCCAAATAATTTCTAATTTTAAGTACGTACAGTATTACACTATTTTGGCATTAAATATTTCTAGGACTCTCATAATGATCATATTACTAACGATATATCTTCCTAAGTACCTGATCTCTGTCTGGTACCATGCCAACTATGTCAACTATTTCCCATAAATCATACTACTGTTTAACTTTCAAACAGCCTGTTAACACTATTCTATCTTCTGGGAAGCTAAAGTTCAAAATACTTAAAGAAAAGCTATATTGTCAGTTAAAGGCACAGACTGGAGTAAAATAAAATATGAGTATTACCAAAATGCATGCCCTCACCCCCAATTATGCCAGCTCTTTGTAAACAGAATCTTGGACTTAATGTTCCTCACCTCAAACTCTGGGCAGAATGTGAAAACAAAGGTCTCTCCAGTGCCATAGAAACCATCACTCACTTTAAATGGCTCAGATGCTAATGCTCCAAAAACCTGTGAATCATAAAAAGCCTGTTCAATGGCATGAGCATTAATTTCTTTTGTTAAGCATATCCCATATATTTCTAAATAATTTTTAAAATGTCAACTGACATAGTGCTATCTATTTGGATAAAAATTACATTCTGCTTTCCTCTTTTCACAAAGATATTGACAATGCTTGCAGAAAAACATGTATAATAGAAAGTAGAACCAAGTAAAAAAGAGAAAGTGTAAGTATAGCAATCATGAGTCTTGTATGTACACAGTCTTCTGAGCTTTCAAAATGCCACAGGGAAACATGATCAGTTCCTATATGGTGCACATTATTGTCAAGTACAAAGCATATCAGTTTCTTAATGAAAAAACCAAAATACATTAGGATATATTTTTTGCAGTTTTGAAATGTATAAATTTTTAACTTAAGAACATGCCATCTCAAAAAGTTAATGTATCACACAAGGACTTAGAAGCACACTGTATATACGATGAGGATAAAGTGTTGCTGTGGGAATAGAGCACTTAACAGTCAAAAAGCAATCCCACTGCTACCGAGTTGATTCTGACTCATAGTGTAGCTATACAGAGTTTCTGAGGCTGGAAATCTCATGGAAGCAGACTGCTTATCTTTGTCCCACAAAATGGCTGGGCCTTTCAGTTAACAGCCTAATGCTTAACCCACTACACCAGCAAGGCTCCTATAGCACTCACTCACTCTTACTGCGATCAAGTCAATGTCAACTCAAAGCGACCCTATAGGATGGGGTAGTTTCTAAAACCGTAACTCTCTATGGGAATAGAAAGCAGCTGGTGGTTTTGAATTGCTGACCCTGCAGTTAGCAGCCCAACAGAAAACCACTATGCCACCAAGGCTCCTTCCAGGTTCCTACAATCACTGCTATCTAATCACTTCTGACTTATAACATCATAGGACAGAGATTAGAGCTGCTCTTCAGAGTTTCCGGGGCTATAAATCTTTACGAGAGTATACAGTTCATCTTTCAACTGCCTCTGAGGCTCAGACTCAGGACTTTCCAATTATGAGATGGACACACTGCCTCTAATGATATGGAGGCATTAACCTTCAGTGTAGGCAAACATTCCACACAAAAGTTAAACTACTACTCTTCATTATTAGAAAGTAAACACCTTGAAGGAATGTCTGTTGCTCAGCTTCAAAACCTCACGGCTTTGTATAGACCTAGAGGATGCCATGGTAAGAGAACACATGGCTGAGAGATGTGTCCATACCCCACACTGCGAGAACACACATTTTATAGATGTTCTCTCCTCAGTCATCCTCTTTTCTGAACATTTATCTTTATAGTCTCAATTTTAAAAGACTTTATTGAAAGGAAAAGTACACAAAATATAAACGTGCACCTCTGTTTGGAATTACCAAAACGACGTCAAATTTAACCTTTACCCTGGCCAAGTAAATTTCTCAAAACTCTATTCATTCCTCCTCTATGTTACACCCCTCCCACCTCCATGAAGGAAGCCACTAACCTGGCACTACCATAAAAATCGCTATAGGGATCAATAAGAAATTACTATTTCAAGTGTGTTTTTTAACTGTATATTATTTATAAAATGTATGGCATGTATCAATAGTTCATTCTTGTTCACTACTGCACATACCTTTTACTGGGTATAAAATCTCAGGTGATGAACCTTTTGAAGTTATAGTTAACTTATCTTTAAAACAAAGATCCTAATACTACTAAAAGAGGCTTGATAACTAAATAAGATCATGCATGTAAAGTGATTAGCCCAATGCCTGGCATATAATAAGCACACTAAATGAGTTCATATCATTAACATTGCTGTTCACCCTCTCTTTGCAAAAGGAGCCTGGGTGGCACAGGGGGCTAAGTGGTGGGCTGCTGACTGCACGGTCGGGAGCTTGAACCCACCAGCCACTCCTTGGAAGGCAGACAGGGCACAGTCTGATTGCGTAAGAGCTTACAGCTTGGAAACTAGACAGCAGTTTGACCTCTGTCCTATAGGGTTGCTATGTGCGGGGATCAACTTGACTGCAGTAGGTTTTGCTTTTTGGATTTTATTCTCCAAGGCCAGAAATTGATCTGAATTTCTTGTTTCAAAGACAAACCAATGTTCCTCTCTTTTCCATGTATTTGTGTTCTGCTATCACCTTCACAAAAATACCTTCAACTATCAAAATGTTACTCATGCTTCAAGACAACCGGTTTCTATCCTTTTCAGGAAGTTTATTCTTCCCTCTACCATACAGGCATAGGCAATCCTTGCTTTAAACACATCTTCGCTTTTTTTCTGGGCTTTTACTACACTCAGCAAATGTTGCTCAGCATTAGTAATACTAGTGTATTAAATCTTCATTTCTATCAGACCATAATCTTCTTGAAACCAAGAACTCTTAAATTATGTACCCACCCACCCCCCAAAAAGAATTCTTAATTAATCATGCCCATCTTTTGTGGCACTCAACATTGCCTCATATTTTTAAAGTACTGAATAATTATTCATTAAAATTAATAAAATATAGTAATGGAACCTATCTTTGTTTAAGGGGATATATACTAAGAGCTGCTATACTCTTGTCTCTTAAATGATGGCTATGCAGTTCATTTTTCATACCTGACCATCACTGTCTTTAATCACCATCAACACTGGAGTGTCCAAACCTGTCATTGTTCGGTAAAGGGTCTTCAAGCTTGTGCCATGCTTCCCAGTACCATAAACGAGAGTCCATGGGTAGCCGATTGTTCTTGGTGGAAGATGTTTGGTAAGCTGTGAAAAACAAAATGCTACCATTTACGTGGTAACTACTGTGGGTCAAATTATGTCCCCCTTAAGATCTGAGTTGAGATCGTAACCTCTGTACCTGGAAATATGACCTGTTTGAAAACAGGGTTTTCCTTCATTAGGTTAATGATGTCATACCAGACTACAATGGTCCTAAATATGACTACTTCTGAGTTATAGCAGAAATTCCTTATGTTTCCCAGGGGTAGTGAGAGCTTGAATAATAGTAACTATATGGAGGATGGTCAAAAGTTCATGGAAAAATTCCATTATCTTTCAATTCCATTTTTACACAAATTTTTAAAGTCCCTCCAATATTTCTAAGCATGAAACATTGCCTATCACCTGGGGGAAAAGAATCACACTGAACAAGATACAGACTTAAGCAGAGAAGAAACATGGATCCTTTGTGGTGTGTGCCCTCTGTCTCTAACAAAAATACTGGTCTGTTATCTGATTGTTAAAATATTGTCCAAAAAATGGAGTCTGAAATCAGACGATCACAGATAGAAATCAAATTTCCTTAAGTTATAGCTTTGTGTCCTTGGACAAGTTACTCAATCTACATCTTCTACTTTACTTATAATATCCAACTCCTACAAACTGTTGTGACAATGAGATAACATGAAACAAGTGATCGGAATACAGCAACATTTCAAATATTGATTACTATAGTCACCTAATTTGAATTTTGCCTATTTTTTCCTCATGGAGGTGAACAACAGGGGTAGTTGTAACCTTATTTTTTCAGTTTTAAAAATATCAAAAGAGCAGCTGTTTTATTACTATGAGCACGGACTCAAAGTGACAGAGGTGTGGACATGCTCATACCTTTTCAATCTGATCTGGCTGTAAGAGTTCACTGGGATCACTTAGATTTGGCCTAAATGACTCAGAATCCAGGTCGGCTTTTACTGGCGCAGTCTGCTTTGAATGTATATCTTCTCTTGTAGTAATCTAAAAAAAGTAAACAGTAGCAGTGTATTAATACAAAGTTGAAAGACAGCTTACATTTTTTCAGCTTTTGGAGAAAATTAAACCTTAAATTCAGAAAAGGTGGCTAATGTTTAAATCAGGATTTAAGATAGTAAAGGCTGCCTGATCAAATAACAATGGTGTATTCAATGTGGAAAACGCTTTTGCTTTGTTTTACTTGAAGCAGCCATTTTTTTTCATGCACTTTAAGAAGAAAGAACTAGTAATAAAGGATGCCACCTCACATTTCTGTGTAAAAAGAGCCAGACACATGCAAACTTTAAATTTAGCCCTCTGAAAGTCAAAAGTGAGCTAACTATATTACTTTGCATTCATGCTATTTAAAATATGTAAAATTGTTTTTATCATGGAAAACATAATGAAGAAACAAAAATAATGAAGAAAAATTCCTAGGTGTCAAAATTTTTATAGTACTGAAACACAAAGAATAACTTTCTTTTCCTTTTAATATAAATATATTCATATGTACAAGCAATTTTTATATCTGAAACAAAAAACCAAACCGATTGCTGTTGAGTCACGTTTGGCTCATGGCAGCCCTGTGATGGAGAGCAGACTGCACGTGGGTTTCCGTGGTGTCGCGTACACAGAACCAGAGTGCCTCATCCTTCTCCCAGAGCCACTGGGAGATTCCAAATGGCAACTTTTGCTTAGCTGCTGACTGGTTATTCACTACACCATCTTGACTCCTATATATCTATACACACAGACATCTACATGTATAGATGTATATATACATTCATGATATACATTTACTTCATTTTAAAAGCCTCCATTTTTACTTGCTAAATGTTGAACTTTTTAATCCAGATGGACATAGAAACATTTTAAATTTGTTCAGAAATCAAGTTTTTAAATTTTAGACCAATTTGCTACATGAAAATGACCATATGCTTTTGCTTTATGGAAATTAACTCACTAGCACTCTCTAAAGAATTTTTAAATGTTACCCTAAAAAAAGCTTGCTATTATACAATATGTACAGTTGCGTTTATTTTTTATTTTAATTTGACTGAATATGTAAACTAACAACACTAGAAAGTAAAAAAATATGAAATGTTGCTATTACATATAAAACTTCTAACATGGAAAATATACAGAACTTGACTGGAGCAGATAACTAAAATGCAGCAATGCTTGATGACTATGGTCCTATATAGGAATGAAATTTTGTCGAATTATTTTGTCCTTTAAAGAGATTTCTTGCCAAACCCGAACAGCACATATTTTCAACCAATACATGTTCTACAGCTATAGTTTTCAAGTGAGAAGCTAAATGTATTCTTTCAGATCATCACAATTATCTTGATGATGTGAAAGTTTAAAAACAAGTTCAAGACAACATTAGAAGCATTAAAAGAAAAGGAAAAAAATACTTAGCAGTTTTAGCAAAGCCATAGAAACACATCTTATTGGTTAGAGGAAACACACACAACTGATAGTATACAAAACTGAAAATTGAGTTCAATTCTATCACTTTCTATTAAATTTTATCACTTTGCCATTTCTAAAAACCACAAAGATTATTTCATGGAATTTCAAATAATTTATCTAGCTCTGGTGACCAACCTATACTCTAGAGCCCAACCTAACCTACTCCAGAGTATGTCTAACACCAGCCAGGAAAGACTCAGGGAAAAAAGAACACAAACGCAATCTCTCCCAGTAACATATCTGAAGTGATGCTAACACAATTGAAATAAGCATGTAGAAGAGTACATGTTTAATTAACCTTACTATATAAGGCCACTTGAAAAAGTTCATGAAAAAATTACATTATCTACTAATTCTACTTTCCGCCCCAACTCTTTGAAGTTCTTTCATCAATAAAAATTTAATTTTTTCCCCAAAGTAGTGCACCTTTCAGATTCTTTGGAGAACACATCCAATTTCAAGCCCAGAGTTATTCTTCCAATATTAAAAGGAAGCCCATCACTCTAACAAACACACAGTCCTGAAAACAATCATAAAGTAACCGAAAATTCATCTGAATATCTTTTCCAATGAAAAGATGGCAGAAAAAAATAATCCTAAATCTCTTCAAGACAATACCGTACAATTTAATACAAAAAGGAATTTCCTAGTAAATTATTGCAGTGCTGAAGTCAAAACAAATCTTTCAAATGTGAGCTCTGCCCTGAAAATGGACACTACAAACAAGGAGCATCATCTGCGGAGGGGTGTAGACTACTGAGGGGCACCTGGAGACGTCTGCAGAGTGTACGCAGTTCTTCAGTGTTTAAAGCATCGATCCTGCGGTGATACTCAGCCACTGACACTACCTGAATATGGAGACAGGAAGACAATAATTCCACTGACAGTTGAAGAGAAATTGCCAAAAGCAAAATAAACAGAAAAACAAACCAAACCAACAACCAACAAAATTTAAAAGCCCCAAAATAACACCCAATAGAGAAACTTGAAAGGGAAAAGAGAATTGTAAAGCAACAAAACAATTATCACTGTTATTATTTCATATATATTGTATATATTTTTATACGTCTCCATAAAGAAAAATCAGAATGTCTTCCCAACTCCATGCTGAAAACCCTAAAAACATATATACCAAACTAGAGTGAGATACAGATGATGGAATTTAACCACTACATGAAATAAGATTTATTCCACAGTATGAATATAGTGAACAAAATTTAACTTTTAAAAGCAAACACTAAATAAACTACAACATATTTTTCTAATAGTAAATATTTAAATCTAAATAGCCTTGTGATTTACAAAGAAAGTAATAGCTTCAACTTTTCCTTCCAACCAGTTTTGCTCAAACATTGTGGCCTAATGTCCATATTGAAAGAAAATTCCAGGCAAAGCTGACCGGGATACCGATGCTATATGGTCTGCATCAGAAAAGGGAGGAAAGCAAGAAAAAGATATGGAGTAAAATTTAAAGCCGGAAGCAGTGAGAAAAATGAACACCAGAAAGTGGAGAATTAGAGACTTAAAAACATGTCTAATCAGCATTACCATCTTTGGCATGTCCACTCTTTCTAGTTCTGTTTCTCCTCTCTGTTATTTATTTGTTTGTTTGTTTATTTTTGTAGTTCACACAACAGCAAAGTTTTAGCCAGTAAAAGTTAACAACTTTACCACAGTCTACATCTTCTCTAATTGCCTAGATCAGTATCTTTCATAGTGCTGGATTCACAAGCCATATATGACAAACAAACATGGTACATAAACATTACTACAAAAAGAAAATAAAAAAGAAAAACCACTAGAAAAAAAAACAACACAAAAGTAAGACATATTCCTTCAACAGGTATAGCATTTTATAATTTCCCAAACATTTACCATAATATGCTGAACTGTGGTGGCTATAATGGTGTGCTGGTTCTTCTGAGCTATGATTGATTCTCTTGTGATCCATCAGTTAGAACAGATACATGGAGAGGCTAACCATGGATGTTTCAATTAGCAGCAAAGCACTTTACCACTGGGTCATCAAGGCTCCTTGTACAGTGTCTAGGACACAAAGTGCTGAAACTAAACAAAAAGGGCCCATAGAGTTTAGACATCTAACTTGGGTCTTAAAAGCCCCATGTTCTAGCCAGAGAAAAGGCAATGGCTACCGAAAACATCAAGGAGAGGATGAGAAACTAGGCAAATTTGTCAAAAGCAAGTAAGGTCTTTTCCTAAGAATAGGAAAAAAATGAAGAGGGGGAAAGGCAAGTACACGTTCTACTAAGACCATTACTACTGTACTGACTTTTGCAAAGCACCAATATATACAAATAGAAGTTGACTCTACATTCAAATCTATGAATACACAATGAAAAAGGATTTGAAATCAATGATCATAAAATTACACTTTCTCTTATCAAAATTAAGGGCAAAAAGAGACGTACATTTTTCATAGATGTAATTGGAGTGGAAGTATAGTTTTCCTCTTTGATCCATTGGTAAGTCATACAGCCGGGGAAGTACTGATTATTGTTGTGGGGTCAGAGAACAGGTTCCCATTCTGTACAACAGAATGAACTACTGCCCAAGTCCCATGCTATCTTCACAATTTTCGAGCAAGCATTGTTGAAACCACTCTGTCAACTGCCTCATGTTAGAGCCTTCCTCTTTTTCACTGACCCTCCACATTACCAAGCACAATGTCCTCTCCCAGAAACTGATCTCTCCGGATAACATGTCCAAAGCATATGAAATGAAGTTATGCCATCTTGTTAATGAGTATCTAGGGTACACTTTTACAAAGACAGATTTGTTCATTAGTCTAGGAGTCCATGGGACACAGAATATATTCTTTGACAACATCATAATACAAACTCATCAATTCTTTTCTGGTCTTCTTTATTCTTTTATTAAAGTATTTATTACTTTATGCAGAAGATTAGGTAAAGTACTGCATTCATCTCCACAAAATATTTCACATCATATCAAGGCAATTAAGGGCACATCATTGAGAAAAGTAAGATCTTCCATTGAACCGTGTACTAACTGCCTGGCTAAAAAAAAATTATTCTGAAGAAAAAAAACTTATTCTGGTCTGCATACACTGTTAAATCCCATCTGAAGAAACCAAGTACCATGACCAACTCTCTACACAATCTCAAATCTCATTTTAGCATTCTACAAAGGATGTTCTGTGTGAATGCAAAGGCAGGGTTAAATCTACCCATCTGAAAAAAAAAAATTACACCAACATCTATATAACTACTACAGCAAGAAATAATAAGAGAAAACTTATTGTTGCTCTCAATCCCAAGAATAAAAACATGCTTATCTCATAGGCATAAAGGCCAACACCATAGCCTAATAATTGTCTTTCCAGAATGTTCCAGAGTTTCACCAGAGTATTCCAGAAACCAATAAAAAACTTGCCTTCCCTCAATCACTCTGTATGCCTACCAAACTGTTGCAGTAATCAGTGCACATGCCATTTTTATTTCTTATGAAAAAGATAGGCAAAGCAGAAAGAAAAATGCTATCTAATCAAAGCAGGACTATAAGAAGAAGAATGCAGCATGAAGATTATATATTCTCTAATGTCTCAATAAAAATCTACAATATATAAATAACACAATCTGGCTGAAAATGAAGCAGCCTTGAAGCACTTACTTCGAAAAATCAAAGACATTTTCGGTGTGGATTACAACTTAACAATTGAACCCATAAGTAACATCATGACAAAAGGAAAAAAATCAATGTTGTAAAGTATTTCATTTTATGTAGATCCAAACGGAAGACACATGGAAATAACAGCCACGATATCAAATGACGTACTGCAGTGGTAAATATGGAGCAAAGACATTGTTTGACAATTAATGTGCACTTGACCCAAGTCATGGTATTTTCAATCACCAGGTATACATGTGAAAGTTGGACAATGAAACACTTGAGGATGATTTGATTCATTTGGATTACAGCATTCCCAAAGAATATTGACTACATTATGGACTGCTAGAAGAATAAATAAATTAAGGTAGCAGAAGGACATTGGGCCTCCACTCAAGTAGTCCCTCAATGCAAGAATTCTTTCTTCTATTAAATTGGCATTCTATGATGCTCACCTTCCCCACACAACCGCTGAAGACAAAGCTGGTGAATAAGCACATGTGGTGTAGAAAGCTGGTGGGGCCTGGCAATCAAAAGATATAGCATCTGGGGTCTTAAAGGATTGAAGGTAAACAAGCAGCCATCTAGCTCAGAAGCAACAAAGCCCACATGGAAGAGGCACACCAGTCTGTGAGATCACGAGGTGTCAAAGGGACCAGGTATCAGGAATCATCAGAACAAAAACTCTTACCATAGTGAATGATGGGGGGAGTGCAGAGTGGAGACCCAAAGCTCATTCGTAGGCCACTGGAGATCCCCTTGCAAAAGGGTCTCGGGGAGGAGATGTGCCAGTCACGGTGCGATGTAGCACCGATGGAAAATACAACTTTCCTCTAGTTCTTAAATGCTTCCTCCCCCCACCACTATCATGATCCGAGTTCTACCTTGCAAGTCTTGCTAGACCAGAGGATGTACACTGGTACAGATAGGAACTGGAAACACAGGGAATCCAGGGCGGATGATCCCTTCACGACCAGTGGTGTGAGTGGCATTACTGGGAGCGTAGAGGAAGGGTGGGTTGGAAAGGGGGAACCAATTACAAGGATCTACATGTGACCTCCCCCCTGATGGACAACAGAAAAGGGCGTGAAGGGAGACATCGGACAGGGCAAGATATGTCAAAATAATAATTTATAAATTATCAAGGGCTCACGAGGTTGGGGGGAGAGGGGAGGGAGGGAGAAAAATCAGAACCTGATGCCAGGGGCTTAAGTGGAGAGGAAATGTTTTGAGAATGATGAGGGCAATGAATGTACAAATGTGCTTTACACAATTGATGTATGTATGAATTGTGATAAGAGTTGTATGAGCCCCTAATAAAACGATAAAAAAAAAGGAATAAATAAATCTGTCTTGTAAGAAGTGTAGCTCAAATATTCCTCAGAAGAGAGGATCAAGACTTTGTGCCCTATTTTTGCAGGATCATCAGCCCTGAGAGAAAGACATCATGCTTGGTGAAGTGGAAAGTCAGTGAAAATAAAAAGGAAGATTCTCAGTGAGATCAACAGACACAGTTGCTGCAACAATGGGATCAAACACCCCAGTTATCATAAGGATGGTTCAGAATTGTCTAGTGTTGTGTTCTGCTACTTATAGGGTCACAATTAGTTGGCACCAAGTTTCAGCTGCCTAATGACTAATAGCCAAATTATGATAAATTAGGAGGAAGAAACAAATCCAAAGCTGTTGCTGCTAAACAAAAAGGATATTCAATAGCATCCTTGAACTCACCTAGCCTTGTGTTCTACTACATTTATCATAGTCAACAAAATCTTTATTAAAAAATAAGAGCTCTATTATTTTAAATCTTTTTCAATGTTTCCCGTTAAAACTACTTTCTCACCATAGTGTTTCATGTAAATATAACAAATGAGATATAAAAGGATAAAATAGAAAACCTGAAATTAGTGTAATGAAAAATAGATCTTGTAGTGAAAAAATATTTAAATCAAGAACAAATCCAAATCACAAAACACATTAGCAAGGTTTTAAGTTGACCAAATCTTCTTACTTCAAATCACTTGTTAATTAAATATTTATGCAGATGATAAGCGAATTTTCACGAGATCACAGATCTATAAGTATTTAGTCACTATTTTTTTTAGTAAAAAACACCAAACCTGTAACTACTCAAGACCATTCAATTCTATTATGTTAACATAATATTACAGTTTTGGAACAGTAAATAAAAGTAATGATCATCTCATAAAAAGGAGAGGGAAGCGTACTCCTTTACATGTTGAATTCTTTAGTGTTCTGTTATAGTACTGAAGCAAAATAAACATAAGGTCACTTCAGAACAATTACTTCTTTTATCTTAATTTGTCCTATAATAGACTATAATCTATACATTGAAGTTAATAAGGTCTTATAAAACTTATGATTTGATTAAAGTTTACTCTATCAGTATTCTTACTCCTCCTGGTTTTGATTAATAAGCATTTACTAAGTCTCTCGATTGAAAAAGAAAAGAGATGAATGGTGGTTTACCCTTAAGACTCATATCCATAGCAGTGATGGGATGCTGACAACAAGTTTTGGACCCCCTAATGTCTGGCATTAAGTCAAGGACCCAGAAACAGGATTAAATGGCTTGTTGTATAGCAATCTTGTTTCCAGGAGAAACAAATAAATCCTCTCAGAGAGGAAAACACCCTCAATTCAATGAAGATTCTCACAGAGCAAGATTAATAAGCAAATGTAAGCTTGTAATGAAAAATAATCACACACAAATAATACATCATAAGATAAAATACTGATCCAACTTCAGATATTGTAATTACCAGACATATAAACTCTAGTGAGATACTAATAATACTAAAGATGGAATTTTAAAAATAAACAATCAGTAAGAGGTTGTTTTAATTAGCAGATTTGCAAAAGAGCCAAACAAAACTTCAACAGACACAATCTACCTGATAAGCAACAAAAATGGTCAAGTAAAAATAGACAAATAAATTAGTAAACTAGAAGACAAGGGTGAAATTACCAACAATGCATTACTAAGAACAAGGAAATGAAGTTAGTCATAATGATAAGGTATAATATACTCTAATCAGAGAACACAGAAGAAAGAGAAAGGGGAGGGAGCATATTTAAAGAGACAACACCTGCCGATCTTCTAGAACTGATAAAAGGCAAGATTCAAATTGCACATTGACGGCCAAACAAGAAATACATGCCTAACATAACATTGGAGTGAAGCTTCGTAATACTTAAAACATTTAGAAAGCCTAGGAAAGTCATTTTCTAATTTCAGCTCGACAGAGGGATGAAAACCTAGTGTTTTAAAATAAAACAAAATAAAAACAATGGGATGCTATAAGTATGTAAGCATGCTTGTTAACCCTTTTCCCTCGCCTAAAACCCCTGAGCTTGTTAACCCTTTCCCCTCCCCTAAAAACCCTAGGACTTCGGTTACTAAAGAGTTAGCAATAGGACTTCGGTTACTAAAGAGTTAGCAATGGGGCCTAGCGTTGTCACTAGGGCACTTTGAAGGAAAAGTCCTGATGATCTAGTTCCCATGGAAAACTCTCTGGAACGTAGTTCTAATCTCATACGCATGGGATTGCCATGAGTTAAAATCCATTTCACAGGACCAGATCCTGGTACATAAAAAGTAAAATAAACAAACAAACAAAAAAAACCGTATTCCTTTCCCTTAGTTATAGAGTTAAGTTATTTGAGAGAAAATGTATGAAAAGTTTACAAGCATGGGATAGTTCCAGAATACCTGGATTCAAACACCTGCTGCTATGCTTCTGGTTATACTATGGCTGTTGTGTACCTCTGTTTCTTCATTTGTAAAACAGAGATGGAAATAGTGCTACTGCAAAGGGCTGTGAGAATTAAATAAGCGAGCTCATGTAAAGTACTTAGAGCACTGACTACATACCGTGCACAGTGGTAATTATATAATCATTATATTTAAAGTCTTGAACTAATGTCAGTGGAAAGACTTTTTTACAATTAAATTATTCCTTCTTAAAATCGTATAATTTGTGCAGATTAAAAAAAAATTATCCCTGGGACTTTTTACCAATGTTTTTATATAATAGCCCCAAAATAAAAAAACACCTTTCCCACATATGAGGATTTAAACAATATTGCTAAATTGGTAAACTATTGACATAGATAATGAAACAATGGTGCTATTCAATTATTTGTGTAATTTGATTAAGTTTAAATCAATATAACAAAATAGACATAAATTTTAGGTAAAGTGTAATATAGTGACAGACACTAGAAAAAGTAAATGAATGATTAGAGATTAAAGTTCAATTTTTTAAATCAGGTTAGACTCTATGACAACCTTTTGAAAAGGAGAAATGAAGGTAAGAAAGAAGAGGAGGAATGGCTAGTTACATATGGTACCATTGAGCTAATGGGCCAAGATAAAACATTTCATTCTAGATATTTTATTGGGGGTCTGTTTGATCTATTATTTCTAAACCTACTTATCTGAGTCTTAAATTAACTCATATAATTGTCACAGTTCACATGTGACAGTGTATAGACACAAATTCAGAAAATTGTCAGAGTTGTTGCTAACTGTAAAATCCATTCCAACTCATGGCGGCCCCATGTGTGGTGCACAAAGTAGACATGCTCCATAGGTTTTCTAAGGCAATTCTTTTTTGGAAACAGAGAAGCAAGCCTGAATTCCAAGGTACCTCTGGGTGGGCTCGAGCAGCTAAGTATCACTAGCTCTACACGACAGGTCATCACCGAGGTCTATAAATAGCATTCTACTAATCAGTTGAGTAAGCATTTACATGATTCTAAAAAGCTAGAAAATATAAGATAGAAAATGTGAAATTTCCTTTGTTCTAAACTATTTATCTACTAGAATTATTCTTTTCCATTTTCAGTGTTAAAGCAGAGGAGTCCCCTTGTCACCCCAAATCTCAGAGGGGACCTCAAAATAAAATAAAAGGAGAGCAGCTACTTTTAAAGTCTTAGCTTCTCAAACCTTACCTCTACCCTACAAGGATTGTCTATTGGACACAAAGAAAAATACTAAAAAAAAAAAAGGAGGGGGGGAAGACCTAAGCTTGTCTACATATCAACCCATCACAGTGTGCTGCTTTAAAAATTCTCTCAAGGGCATCACTAAGGTGCTGGGTTCAGACTGCTGATGTTCCATGACAGTAGACATCAGTTTCCTAGTCTTTCCGGTGGGGATCATCAACTCAAGGTGACTATGAATCACACACACACACACACACACACACACACACA